>NC_138873.1:101968267-102568267 GCF_965194805.1 Balaenoptera borealis | reverse complement strand
TAAGCCCATATGGTTCCATCAGCAAGCTCTCAGCTGCTAAAATACATTAATTTTATTATAATATTTTGGTCAGACTCAATAGATTTTCCTCAAAAATTATGTTGCAGAGTACCATCATCATCATCTTAAAAAATAAGGATTTTTAAAATCCACAAATTTATATTTCATAATTTTAATAAACTTTTACCTTTAGGGCATGCTTGGTTTTCCATTACAAACATTTTTATTCAGAATTCTTGACGGTCTATTGCTTTACAGTTTTTACAAAGGTATTTTATTGTGGAAAACAGAAGACTTCCTTCTAACTCTCTCATGTAGCCAAATAGAATAGTAACAAATAAAACTAAACTACATTCAGGATTTTGCACAAAACTCTTCATTCTGTTTAACACATTTTACTATGTCTAATATGTTATTGAGGTGATGTTTGCTTCTACAACCAGTTCATCTTACTTGTGTCAATTCAAAAACAAACAAGCAAACACACAAAATGTAGCCCAATACCTTCTAGATAAAAAGAACTTAATGAAAAATAAATGAGATTACCAGGAAGAATGATTAGTATGATTTCATACTAAAGAATCTAAAATCATTAGTATATTTTATACTACTTACTGGAAAAAAAACTCAATAAAGAATCACTTTTCTTCAATAATATTAACTTTTTAATTATTTAGTACAATAATCTATTGAGATAATTTGAATATCTAGTCCATATTTATGATACTATGTTGAAACATAAAATCAAGCATAAAACCAAATCACTACAATAAAAAGTGCTAAGCGGTTTGTAGAGTATTTGAAGAATGGCTTCCCAATAGAAGACCTCAAACAACTGTGTTCAGGCCCAGCTCTGCCACTTGAGACCTTGGACAGATACATCAGAGCTCTGAACATGAGTTTCCATTGGTAGGTGAAGGAAATGTTTTCTGACCCCTTCCAACTGTGAAATTCTACATTTCTTGGATTTATCTGCAGTTGAAGTTTGAATTATAAAGAGAATACTGAACGGTTAGGCAGAGCAGCAGACCCAAAGTCAAAGGCTTCAGGATCTGATCCTGGGTTCAGTTCTAAAGGGCAGTTGCTGCAAAAACGTATAAAGCCATTACAGGAGGATCTAATGGATATAGTATTCTGAGTACTGAGGTGGTGTTTACTTGTACAAACCAGTTCACCTCACCTGATTTCTGCATTCAAAAGATTAGTTCAGACAAATACTCTGATGAAATTGAGCTAATATTCAATTCAGTCGAAAGAGTCAAACCAGTCTGCTGCAGAGACACAGCCTGAGATCCAAGGATTTCTTACAACGGATGTACAATTATGTCCAAACATATTCACGCAACTTAATTTTCTTGGTTTATTGACTATAAAGTTGTACTTAACCCAGTAATTATGTTATTTGTAATGTACAGTAATTAAGTGTATTTGCATGTGTTTTGTGTAGGTAGTGAGGAGGTGGGGGATGGTTTAAGGTCAAATAAATTACTCTGAACATTTTGCCCAGAACCTCCCTCAACTTCTGATCTTTACCTACCACTGCCCATCAACATGGCCAGATCATACTAAGGGTCATTAAATAATTCAGTCAAATAAGTGAAAATATGAGTCATTAACTATATTGTTTTGCTAAGATGATCATGCCTTTGACATGTAAATGTATCTCTTTTATCATCCTTATAAATTAACTAGCAGACTAAAGCACGTCATCCACCAACACATTTTGTAAAATGTACTAACAGTCTCCGAATTCAAGATATATTACAGCAAAAATTTCTTATTTTTCTCTCCCTATGTATGTGAGGACACATAGAAAGCCCATTTTTGCCAGATGTTGGCAAGAACAAAAGGCACTGTCTTACAGTTTGCTGTAAATTATTCCTTTCCAGCTTTTTCTATTGCTTATTTGTTGGATTAGTCAGGATTATTTTGGCTGCAAGGGACAGAAACCCAACACAACCTAGGTTAAAAAAAAAGGGGGGGGGAGTCATTCTTTGTCTCCTATTAGAAAGTCCAAGGCTTCGGGCTGGGATGGGTCCTGGCTCTGCATCCTGCCCCATCTTTACTCTGCTTTTCTCTCTGACTTCATCCTGCTGCTTTTTGTCCAGGCAGTTAGAAAAGAAGGCTTTTGGCATTCCAGCTAGATGGTCTTCACAGCGTGTGGTGCAGGACAAAGATAAAAGTCTCTCTTTTCTCCATCCACTCTTCAAATGTTAGGGAAAACACTCATTGAAATACTGTTATGGCAAGGTAGATTTGATTGGTTGGCCTGGGTTGGTACCCACAAAAGGGAACTAGGCAGGCAAAGCAACACATGTGGTCCATCCATGGACAGAAGAGCGATTTGGTTGGGTCACTAGCTCAAGAACACAAAATACTGCAGGGAAATGAGAACAATGGACACTGAGGATTAGTGGGAAGGGACACCTTCCAAAATAGGAACAGTACAAGCTTGAACCACTTTAAATCTAGCTTTTCAAAACAAAAGACCATTCTGGTCTAATTCATAGTTTTAATTAAATTTGAACTTTGAAATGGAATTGTTCAAAAATCACATCATTTGTTTGCATAGTCTTCTAATCAAGAAAAAAGAATTTGCTTAATTCATATTTATAATGTTCTAGTTCACAGATACATGTGAATATGTGTCTTCACAGGTTTCTTCGTATGTCCATACAGAATCAAGCTGGACTAAACCTTCCCTGATTCTGAGTCATTGGTATAAACTACCTAACTTGTCATTTTTGCACGTGATGAAAATCAAACCCACTAAACCTATGATTAGAATGATTAAGTCTAACTGGGACATGTGGGTCAGCCCGTCAGTGGTTACCTAACTAAGTAAATTAATATTGAGTTTGACTGAGTTTGACTTCATTTCTCCAGAAAGTATTTTTATTTGGAGATAATTTTTGACCTTCATTGCGATTAATTATAGAAAACTAGTGTTATTTCAAAACAAAATTCATAAAAATATTTCTCATAAAAACTCCCCTTTAAAATTCTTAAATCTAGAAAAAAGCAAACTTTGAAACACTTTCCCAGTCCTGCTAATATTATAATCTTTTCCAAATGGTATTTTTTTATTTTGTTCTTTGTTACACTAAAGAAATTAATGGGGGTGGACGGGATTTTTGTGTGTCTTTATCACACGGATGAAAATTTCACAAACTTGGTCCTCCTCTTAATCTCACTACTCTGCAGCCCCTTAAAGTGTAACTTTGAAGGAGTAATTTTAGAGATGTTGAGCTTGAAAGAGCTTTTGAAATATTTCATTTCTGAGCCAAGTCAAAAATAGGCATGTTTGTTAAAAAAAAAAAAAAAATCTCACAAAGAAGCTTGTCTGGGAAAGTATTCTTCAAAACTGCAGACATTTCTTTCAGAAAGCCTCTGTTCCAATTCACGGAGCTTATTGTTCTGATCTCAGAGCTCAGTCCCCACAGCTTGAATTTCTTTTCAAAATTGTTTAATGACTTTTAAGAATGTGTTTCTTGCTAAGTCTTTAGAGCTTCCCATGTCAATGTTTGTTTTTTTATTTCTGTTATTTAGTTCACTTTTGTGCTCATGACCTTTGATAAAATAAGGACCAGAACTGTCTGGGTCTTTGTAAAATATGTGCTCATCCTACACAGGACTCCTGGGTACACATGTGCACCTTAGACATTAGGCTTTTCCTTACTGAATCCACTTGCTTGTCAAGGCTTTCGTTTCCGACACATTCTGCTATGACATTTGGATGAAATAAGTGTGTTAATTCACAAAGGGTATAAATTAAACCAATAAATTATATCTGACACACTGGAGAGAAATTAAGGGAAACAAAGTCAGTAATTTATGTCACAATCACTTATAGATCACATACATTTCCTCTTTCAACCAAGAGAATTAAACCACATTTCAATATTTCTATCAAGTTTAAGCTATTTTAGAAAACATATTGAAGAAAATAATTTTTGGACAATGGGACTGCCTGAACAGTTGACAAGGTTGATCAATGTCATCTTTAAATGCTACAACTTTTGGTCTCCTCTGGAACTTAGTGATAACTCTACAAGAGCCTTGTTTTCTTAGCACCTGGAAGACATGCCTGTTTTAGCACAGGACTAACAATCCTGAAACCCTGTAAGGACCAGTTATTTTAACTGTATTTCACAGACAGTGGCAGAGGCCATTCCCAGCCTTGCGACTACGTTGTGGCTGGGTCAGCATGGCCACTACTGGAAAGCAGTTCTGAACACGTGGACTCCCACAGAGCAGGTGACGTGCCAACTGAATTGGATCACCTGCTTGCCTTCTGCTAACCTCATCTCAAGCATGCAGAGTTCAGAGAACTGATTTTATTGCTTTGCTCTGAGACAATCAATTGATTTAGAAGTCTAAATGCATGTGACTGATTTATCAATCAGATTTCCACCTCTTTATTTTATACTGAGAAATTTAATTCCAATTATATAGTAATAATTTTATCAGCTAGTCAGAACATAGACATACAGTGGAAGCCTGTCTAAATTCAGACGATGGTATGCTGAATACAGAAACTTTTACAAAGGAGATTAAATGGTATTGAGGTTATTCCATCTAAGATGAGAACTTGTCTTACTTCCCCTGCTTTCATCTGGTTCTAAAAGCTGATGCCATCTGCGGGTCCCTGTTTAAGGACTTGAGTTACCCCATGGCCTTTGAAAGAGCTAGACACTGACAGCCCTTGTTAGTGAGATTTGAAGTAAGTTGTGGTGCCAGGCAGGTAAAACAGTGGCATCGCCAATTTCCAGGCCTATGAATAGCGGTCTCTCAGGTGCTGGGCTCCCAATGCAGCGTCCAGGGATAAACCCCAGGAATCTGGACAGTGCCTGAGCCACAGGCCTCCTTGTCTTTCTAGACCACCATCTCCACATTGTCTCATCATCAGGTTCAGAGTCCTGTTTCTAATCCTCCCCATCTTAGTCCTTTTGATGGGTTCCTCAATCAGGTGAGAGTTTCAAGAAGAAAAAGAATACGCTCTCAAATTGGGATAATGCAATGAAGGCTTGACAGAGGAACTATTTACAAAGACATGAGCAGGGTGTAGGGGAGCCATAAGGACCGTGCAGGACCCAAGGCAGGGAGAGCAGGGCTGTCACCACTCTAAGGCCAGAGAGAGGCAGAGATGAAGCAGGAAAGAGCTGTAAAGTGAGAAGAGGTAAATTCTGGTGTAGGGATGTAACCAGTTTATCATGACCCAGCAAAAAAGGAGCTGGGGAACAATATTCAGACGTCATCTCTTCCTTCATTTTGATCCTCTTCGGGGGATTCCTCCTTAGTCCAAGAGCAAGGAAGCCCAATTGATGTATTTCACACAGGTCACCTTTCACAGCAGACAGAAGGGTGAGGAAAAATGGAGTAGGTTAGGAGAGGAAAATGTAAAATATCCAGCACAGTTCCCCTGTCACTCATCAAAACAGATTGGTATCTATTTTCTGTCCCCCACCCTGAAGCAGAATTCTAGGAATTGGGCCAAGTGTTTCTTTTCATTAGGAGTAGAGAATAGGAAATCCAGGGCTTGGCAGTGCCTGATGGAACTCCGCCGGATAACACGCCCTTGAAGAGTGGATGACAGCCACAATAGCCCCACCCCTCCCGCAGGGCGGTCAGGGTGTCCTGGGTCTGCTCTCCTCACCCCTTCTGGGCAGGGCCCATATCTGATTCACCCTTGTACTCCTACAACTATCTGACATGTAGTGGTTACTCAGAAAGGTTTCCCAAACCAGACTAATTGTTCTAAGATGACACTCTTTACTGACCCCCTAGTGTTGGCTGGAGTTCCTCTCTTGTGGGCAGTACTAGAGTGGCACTCATGGGATCCCTTTCAGCCATGTCCTTTTTCAACATTCCTTCCAGACCCTCAGACGTTTCAGTTTTCCCATCACTGTGCCATCACTTTCTTTCATTTAACATATCCTCACGACATGTTACAATTTTCCAGTTTGCAGCTTATTTTTCATTGATTTTATTTTAGATTGCTTCCGGTGACATGCAGGAAGACACCGGAATCTCATTGGTAACATGTCTTCAAATTGCATTTTAGTGTAGGTTACTCTCGGGAAGATTCCTTATAGGCTACTAGAAGCATCAAAACTTGTAGCTGTTTTTAGTATCAAATCAAAGAGATTGTGTACCTACCACATGGCATGATGCCTGGAATATAAACAGTTCTCAATCAGATGGACAAGTAGAAGAACCAATGCGTGCATGTATGAATGAATCACACATGTATGAGTGGATCATTAGCAAGAATCTAAGGATTATCTATCACAGATCATGCCTGGATGTCCCCTTGTGGACAGTTATCATTTCTAGGATAAGCAGAAACACAGAAAGGGAATTAACTCTAGTAAGTTGAGGCTTTAGGAGAGATTCAGCCTCTGATTCTGGGGAAAGGTGTACATACAGGGTAGAACACTAGATATGAAGACGATGGGGAACTATAAACAGTGGTGATCCAGAGATGTGATCGATGTCAGGCACTCCTGTGCATCCGACAGAGAATAGCAACGTGGAATTCTGAAACAAATGAATTTATAAGTATACAGTAATTGGTATGTGTTTATCATCACGGACACCTGTCAGCCAGTAGCCAGGCCCCAGGTATGTGGAGAGACTCTCATCCCAAAAGGGGTCCAGGTTTAATGTCACAGGGCTGTGATGAATAAAGCAGAACCCTAGTCCTGGGGATCTAGGCAGGTTCCCAGCAGGCATTTAGAACATAAGGCGGAAGATAAGGCCGAAGAACAATTATTAGCATGCAAGTTCAGAGCCAGAGTACAGGAATTCAGTGAAAAGACATTTCCTCTGGCTTTACAGATAGTTAGAGTTTGAATGTTCAGAAATGAGAACGGTGTTCCAGGTAGAAGGAATAGCATGAGTCAAGTTACCTACATTCCAAACCCTGGCTGTTTGACTATAAGGAAGTTAATTAACATCTCATTGCTTTCATTTCTTCATTTGTGAAATAGAAATCATAAAAATATCTACATCACAGAATCAGGATTTTTTAGCTTATTTTTCCCAGTTCTTTTGAGAAATAATTAATATACATCATTGTAAAAGTTTAAGACAAACAACATGATGGTTTGATTTACATATATTGTGAAATGATTTCACAATAAGTTCAGCTGACATCCATCTTTTCATATAGATACAATAAAAAGAAAAGCAATAAGAAAAGAAAAAAAGAAAATCAAATTCCCCTACATACCATACTGCAGTGTTAGCTATAGTCACCATGCTGTATGTTACATCCCTAGGACTTAGTTATCTTACAACTGGAAGTTTGTACCTTTTGGTCATCTTCCTCTAGTTCCCCCTCCTCCCTACCCTCCTCCTCTGGTAACCTCATCTCTTTTTTTATGTGCTCAGGTTTTTTTGTTTTGTTTTGTTTTGTTTAAGATTTCACATGTAAGTGAGATCATACAGTATTTGTCTTTCTCTGACTGATTTGTTTCACTAGCATGATACCATCCAGGTCCATACATGTTGTCACGAATGGTAGGACTTCCTCATTTTTATGGCTGAATTCATTCACAGTTCTTTATCCATTCATCCACTGATAGACATTCAGGCTGTTTCCATGTCTTGGCTATTGTAAATAATGTTGCAGTGAACAATGGGCTGCAGATATCTTTTCGAGTTAGTGTTTTCATTTCCTTTGGATAGATTCCTAGAAGTGGAATTGCTGGATCATATGGTAGTTCTATTTTTTATTTTTTGAGGAACCTCCATACTGTTTTGCATAGTGGCTGCACCAATTTACAACCCCACCAACAGTGCACAAGGGCTCCCTTTCCTCCACATCCATGCCAGCATTTATCTCTTTTTATGACAGCCATTCTGACAGGTGTGATATCTCATTGTGGTTTTAATTTGCATTTCTCCTGTGACTAGTAATATTGAGCATGTACCTGTTGGCCTTTCATATATCTTCTTTGGAGAAATGTCTATTCAGATCTTTTGCTTGAATTTTTAAATTGGATTATTTGTTTTTTCTCTATTGAGTTGTTTGAGTTCTTTATATATTTAGGATTATTATCCCTTATCAGATATATGAATTGCAAATATTTTTCCTATTCTGTAGGCTGTCTTTTCACTTTGCTGATTGTTTCTTTTGCTGTGCAGAAGCTTTTTAGTTTTATGTAGCCTGACTTGTTTATTTTTTATTTTTGTTGCTTGTATTTTAGGTGTCATATCCAAAATATCATTGCCAAGACCCATGTCAAGGAGTTTTATTCCAATGTTTTCTTCAAGGAGTTTCATGATTTCAGGTCTTAAACTTAAGTTTTTAACTCATTTCAAGTTAAGTTTGTGAGAGGTGTAAGATATGGGTCCAGGTTCATTCTTTTACTTGTGAATAACCAATTATTCCCAACACCATTTATTGAAGAGACTGTCTATTCGTCAGTGAGTATTCTTGGCTCCCTTGTCAAATATCAGCTGATAATATACGCTTAAGTTTATTTCTGGGCTCTTGATTCTCTGTTCCATTGGTCTATTTTTCTGTTTCTATGCCAGTATCATACTGTTTTAATGACTGGAGCTTTATAAAGTAGCTTGAAATCAGCAAGTGTGATGCCTCCTGATTTATTCTACTTTCTCAGAATTGGACATTTCAGGGATACTTTTCCATTTATTTACATCACAGGGTTCTTATTAACATTACATGTAAAAATTTTAACAGGGTATCTGGCAAGACTAAGTGTATTACTTTGCAAAGGCTGCCATAAAAAACAAACAAACAAACAAACAAAAACCACAGACCTAGTGGCTTAAACAATTGAAATTTATTTTCTCACAGTTCTAGAGGTTAGACGTCCAAGAACAAGGTGTCTGCAAGGTTGGTTTCTCCTGAGGGCTCTCTCCTTTGCTTTCAGATGGCTACCTTCTCACTATGTCCTCTCATGGCCTTTCCTTTATGGGCACAGTTCCTTGGTGTCTCCTTTTTGTGTGTGTCCAAATTTCCTTTTTTTATAAGGACACCAGTCAGATTGGATAGGGCCCACCCTAACAGCCCCTTTTAACTTAATGACCTCTTTAAAGTCTCTATCTCCAAAACCAGTCACATTCTGAGGTACTGGGGGTTAGGGCTCCAACATATAAATTTAGGGGCAACACAATTTGGTCTATAACAGTAAGTACTCAATAAATGTGACTGCTGTCCAGAAAGGAACAGAGGCCAGAAAGCATAAGGTGAGGACAGTACTATTCATCCATTCATTCATTCATTCATTTGTTCCTCAAATATTGAGAACACACTATGTGTCAGGCTCTTTACTCAGCACAGGAAATACAGCAGAGCACAGGCAGCCAAGTTCCAGCTTCAACAGCTTCCATTCTGGGTGAGGAGTTGGGAGGGGAAAGCCAGAAAAACTACTGAAGAATTATTTCTGTTGCATATGTAGCAGAATATAAGGTTTAAATATAGATAAAAACACTAATCTAGAAGTTTGGGTTTTATTAATTAGATGATAAGGGAAATGTATATTTTTGAGTAAGGAAAGATGTGGAACTATGCTTCCAGAGGAGCTCAGGGAAAGAGCAGGTACATGTTAATAAAATGATTAAGATGAGACAGCTCATTATATCACAGTATGATGCAGTGTGTCTCTCTCTCAAGTCTTCACACAGAGCATTGTACGCTTTATCCTAGAATTTTTCCTAGAATCAGAACTAAGAAAGCAAAGCAGCAGTGGGCAGAGAGAGGAGGAGAAAGAACATCAGATATTATGAGACAGAAAGAACAGGATTGAAGAATTCACTGAAGTCAGGGAGCAAGGGAAGGTTAAAGAATGATTATTGAGTTTTGAACCAGGTCGCCAGAAGGCTGGAATAACTGCAGGAGGAAGAGACAAGAGGATGAGTGCAGTTTGGGTCATTGTGTCCTCAGCAGTCAAAAGAACATCCAAAGGAGGATATCCAGAAACAGGTGCAAATGTTAACAATAGTCAGGGCTAACTCAGAGATTTGGGGTCAATTACGTAGAGCTTAATGTTGAACCACACAATCACTGAAAGGAAACAAAAAGAGAAGCATGTAGAGCAAGCAGGCATTTTGTAGAAAAGCTACATCTGCTGTTGTGGGAAGGGAGCAGAGTGAGTAGTAGAACAATTAAAAAGGAGTAGAAAAGATGAAGGAGGACATCAGAGGTAGGTGGTATGAACCAAATGTGTCCCCCAAACTGTAAGCCCAATGTGACAGTGTAACTGAAAGTGGGGTCGAGCCACTCACTGCTCAAAATCTAATAAAGAGTCCAGGCTGGTGGAAAGGAAAGCTTGTTTTATTTTGGATGCCAACAACTGGGGGGGAGGGCAGACACCTGTCAAAAGGCTGACTCCCCCCTACGCTTGACAATCAGGGGCAAGAGCTTTTATAGACAGAGGGAGGGGGCTACATGCAGAAACAGTACAGTCAGCTCTGACAGTCATCTTGAAATTTGGTCATTGGTGATCTGACCAGCATCATCTTGATTGTTTTAAGTACAGTCAATCTTCAGTTCCAGGGTCAGTTTGTTCCCATTTCCTTGAGGCCAGTTCTTGGAATTGTGGCAGCTTATGTCATGGCTACAGTCTGGTCATCATGTCGTTAACTTCTTCCACCTGGTGGGGGTTTCAGTATCTATAAGACAGCTCACAGGATATGGCTCAAAATATTATCTATAGCCTTTGAGAAGGAAGTAAATGTCCTTGACTTTGCTTAATGACTAAACTATTATTATTTGGTCTCCTTTGGCTGTTTTCCTTATCTCTCCATTTTCACACTTCTCTGATTAAACTTATTCTTTGGCTAAAGTTTTTCCATAGACAAAAGGCAGGCAGAGGACATGGTGGGGGGTAAGGACCACAGGGGCCTGCTCTGTTTCAATCTCCCTTTTTCTTTGGGAAAAGAATCTTGAGGAGAAACAGGTATAGAACAAGAAATATAATAAAGTTTTGGATAGAGAGGTTAATCATAAACTTGGCAGAGGAACTTGGTTTTAGTTCCATTTCTGTTCTAATTCTGTTCTAATTCCCAACTCTTTGAAGGAATGGGGCGACAACAGCTCTTGGCTACTTCCTGCTGAAGTGGGGTGTAGTCCTGCCTAATTTGGGGAATGGACACAGAATTGTAAATAAGCTCGAGTTCCAGGCTTAGCATCAATATTTTGTATTATGGAAACATTACCTCTCTCTTTGATTACTTTATCATAGTACTTGGACAAACATTTGAAAATTAGTAGATGTATAACAAGGAAGATAATAATCAAAATATATCTTTATATTATTCTCTGAATGTATTTTTTAATGATTAAAGCAGAAGATGTACAATGCATGCTTAATAGGCCACAAATAGGCAGTTTGGGTTAGCCTAAAGTTCAAATTAAATTATGTATAAGCCAGAATGACTTCCCCATACCTCAATATGTGAAATTTTCTATCATTTTGCCCTTTTAATTGCAAATCTTTCCATAGAAAGCATTGATAATCAGTATATTTTCCAGCATTGCTAGGGTGGCTCAGTTGCCTGCTCTGGGTCCGTTCATGTCCCTTGGTGCTAGGTCTCTCTCTCTCTCTCTCTGTCTCTCTCTCTTATTTATTTATTTATTTATTTTTTGGCCTAGTTGTCCATGTTGGGGGAAAACTAATCAGATATCATGAACAGGCTGAGGTATGTTAATGGGGAAATGCTTTATAGGCCATACATTTTATCACTTATACCCAACTGTCACACAAACATTGTACATGTGCTTTAAGCAGTAAACTTAAAGCCAGCAGTGACACACGTCATTAGTAGTTATACTCTGTGACAACTTCATTAAATTCTTTCCATCCTGAACATTGGGGTCAAAAGTATGGTTAGACTAGGGGCAGGACAGGAATAAAGACACAGACATAGAGAATGGACTTGAGGACACAGGGAGGGGGAAGGGTAAGCTGGGATGAAGTGAGAGAGTGGCATGGACATATATACACTACCAAATGTAAAATAGATAGCTAGTGGGAAGAAGCTGCATAGCACAGGGAGATCAGCTCGGTGCTTTGTGTCCACCTAGAGGGGTAGGATAGGGAGTGTGGGAGGGAGATGCAAGAGGGAGGAGATATGGGGATGTATAGCTGACTCACTTTGTTATACAGCAGAAACTAACACACCATTGTAAAGCAATAATACTCCAATAAAGATGTTTTAAAAAAAAGTGTGGTTAGAAACAAAATAATAACTTTCCTTAGAATTCTGTTATCAAGGTCAGATCAATATTCCAGGAGAACTTTGTTTTCTTAACAGAGAGAGAAAGAAACAAATTCAGCCTTGCATCAGTTTACTGTTGATAACAAAATTCACTTACCTATTTCAGTTCAGTCTAATCTTAATCCTGACAATGTACAAAATTCTTTTCTCAAAGTTCCTTTTTCACAAACCTTTTATCACTTTCTGGATCCATACAAATTTGTCCCTTTTTTTCCCATCCAGAAACAACCAACTGTAGGACAAAATTATTGTCATCATTTTCCCTCAACAACAATATCTCCATTCTTTACATTTTCTCTTCACCAACAACACATATCTTACTTGCTTTACACACTAAAATGCTTCCCTTATCATTTTCACATATTACAATTTTTAACCCTTGAAAACCTTAACAAAACCAAGAAACAAGTAATTGAGCTGTTTGTTATATCAGTATTTTCTGACTGACAAAGTTAAAAACATATTCCATAACCTCTAAAAACATACATTTTTCTCATAGCACAATTTTTTCTTAATATAGTACAAGATGTGTGTTTAATAAACCCAACATCTTTAGTTTCCCTCTTGTTCTGGCAAGAAGACAAAAGTGGGTAAATTTAGATTTGTTTGATTTGTAAGCACTTATTTTTTTAAGCCAATTAAATAGAGCTCCTCTACAAATTAACCTCAGCAATATTATCCAAAGACAAAGACACATATTGAGACATACAAACATCCAGACAAACAGAGATCTCATATTTTCATCGTTTTATATTTCATGAATTAGGCATTGCAATTAAACTTATCAGTTTATGAATAACAGTAAGAATAGTCAAATTTACACACTCGATTTTAAAAGGCTTCTTTTTCTTTCCTCCTTCCCCCCACCCCTTGGCTTGAATTTTTACTAATTAACCCAAAGCTGAAGTCCCAGGCAAAGTGGGCTGTGTTTGTATTTCAAGGGCACGATAAGAGTTAACTTCGAGCTTTCTCTTAGGCGTATTTTTGTTCTCTCAGGGTCAGAATTCTGAAAACAGTATTTTATCAAGCTAGCTTTCTCTAAATATATATGCAAAAAGAATCAGATTTGGAGTTTCCAAAGAGTTTCATCTTAACCAATTTTCTCCAGAGTCTAAAGAATACTGTTGCCAAACATTGTCCAAAAAAAAAAAAATCTTTCTTTTTCTTTAATCATAGTTTTATAGCTTAAATTTTTCTTAATGAATTGAACCTGAATTTCCCATTTTACAAAAGGCAACAAGAATATCAATCACACAAATGGAATACACATTCACACACCAGAAGACAGAACTGTCACAAATCCTGTGAGAGGATTACCAATATGGAGTCCCAAACAAACACTTCTCCAACACAAACAGTCCTCAACGGTAGAAGGACTTCAGAACCAATTGGCAAAAATGCCCAAATAACACTTCATGCTCACAAATGGTCCTCAATGGCAGACAGACATCAGAACCAATTGGCAAAATGCCCAAGGAGCACTTCATGCTCAAAAGAGAAGTTTGCCCGGGTGCACACTGGTGGCCTTACTCTGTCTTGAAGCTCATCAGCTCATCCAGATGCATGTTTCCATTCCACTGAGGAAAAGCTTAAGTTAGCAACTGGTGCCGAGCAGGGGAGAAACAGGGAGGATCCCCAAAACAAATGGTTTCGGCAGCTGCTAGGAACGTCTCCCAAAATCCCCTTCTCAGGGCCAGGTAGCCACAAGCAGCAGGCTTATCACAACCACCCCAGTGCATTGTCATGGCCGTGGCTCTACTCTGGAAAACCCAGGGGAGCCAGATGTCACAAGAGTGCAGGAACCACCCCGTGTTGGATGCCAAAAACTGTAACCAAAAGTGGGGTCCAGCCGCTCACCACTCAAAAGACAATAAAGAGGCCAGGTTGGTGGAAAGGAAAGTTTGCTTTATTTTGGATGCTGGCATCCAGGAGGGGGAGGGCAGATACCTGTCAAAAGTCCAATTCCCTCCCCCCCCCGACAATCAGGGGCAAGAGCTTTTATAGACAGAGGGAGGGGGCTACATGCAGAAATGGTACAGTCAGCTCTGACAGTCATCTTGAAATTGGTCATCGGTGGTCTGACCAGCATCATCTTGATTGTTTTAAGTACAGTTAATCTTCAGTTCCAGGGTCAGTTTGTTCCCATTTCCTTGAGGCCAGTTCTTGGAATTGTGGCAGCTTAGGTCATGGCTACAGCCTGGTCATCATGTAGTTAACTTCTTCCACCTGGTGGGGGTTCCAGTATCTACAAGACAGCTCACAGGATATGGCTCAAAATATTACCTGTAGCCTTTGAGAAGGAACTAAAGGTCCTTGACTTTGCTTAATGACTAAACTAATATTATTTGGTCTCTTTTGACTGTTTTCCTTTTTTTCTGCATTTTCACACTTCTCTGATTAAACTTATACGTTGGCTAAAGTTTTTCCACAGACAAAAGGCAGACCGAGGACGTGGGGGGTGGGGGGCAAAGACCATAGGGTCCTGCTCCGTTTCAACAGTACTTAGAGGTGAGGCCTTTGGAAGATAATCAGGTCGTGAGGGTGGGGTTGTCGTGAGTGGTATATCATAGTTTGATATAATGAGAAGTAACATAGCTCTTCACCACGGGAAGACACAGCAAGAGGATGGCCATCTACAAACCAGGACACTTGACTCTGCCAGCACCTTGACCTCAGACTTGCCAGCCTCCAGAACTATGATAAATAAATATCTGTTGTTTTAGTCACCCAGTGTGTGGTGTTTTGCAATAGCAGCCTGAGCTGACTAAGACCATAGGAGACCTAGAAAAGCAAAGCGTCAGAAACAAAGGGACAGAAAGGAAGGTGAGGAAGAAGCTGCAGAGCAGTGAGTGGGGACAAGAGATGGACAGGGCTATGACTCCTGGGTCTCAAGAATCTATGTGTGACTCTCAAGGAAGTAAGTTTATAGGGGAGACCGCAGAAAGCAGAAGGATGGGGAGGCACAGGGATGAGAGGTTAGGAAGCTGGTGAAGCAGATTTCTTCAAAGAAGAGACAGGTGGAGAGCACCAGTGTAACACTGGCAGTGAGGGCTCCTTAATGAGACTGCTCTCGAGCAACCCACTTATACTCGTTGCTTCAGGTGAAGGACTAAAAGGCCACCCTTTCACCCCTCAAATATAACCAGCTGGCAGAATACCCTTGGTAATGCCTGGCAAGGCAAAGGATGAACACTCTTTCTCTAAGACAGCAAGAAAGGGGAAGACATTTGATGAAGACATGAAGAAATGTTGATATGATCAATGGTGCCTAGGGACTCAGTCAATAGCGTATGGAATAGGATAAAGGGGTGGGTTGCAGGCTTTGGGAAAGTAGCCTCTTTAAGGTGCACCTGTAATAACTGGGAACACCCACCACTTCCCTGCTGAGCTCTGAAGCTGTATTGGAGTGCCCAGTGTGATTCATCCATCTGCCATTTCAGTGCAGAAAAAAAATCAAATTGATAAATAACCCATGTTAAGATTTTGATATACTTTTTTTTATAAATTCACTTATTTATTTATTTTTGGCTGCGTTGGGTCTTCGTTGCTGTGCACGGGCTTTCTCTAGTTGCGGTGAGCAGGGGTTACTTCTCATTGCGGTGTCTTCTCTTGTTGCGGAACATGAGTTCTAGGTGCACGGGTTCAGTAGTTGTGGCTCACGGGCTCTAGAGTGCAGGCTTACTAGTTGTGGCACACAGGCTTAGTTGCTCCACGGCATGTAGGATCTTCCTGGACCAGGGCTTGAACTCATGTCCCCTGCACTGGCAGGTGGATTCTTAACCACTGAGCCACCAGGGAAGCCCTTGATATACCTTTATCAAGTGGAATTTTTTAAAATTTTTTAAATTCTTTACACTTTTCTTTTTCACATTCTTTGTCTAAAGGAGCATTGCTTTGATAATTAGATTTAAAAATTTATTTAGAAAGCAATCTGTTGCTTTGGGTCATGAAGACCCCTTTGATATGTTAGTTTGAACAGAGATTGTGGCACTGGTCCTCCATTGACAACTCTAATCCTAGCACACTGTTAATCTGTGCAGGGAACACATATGAATAGTGATGTAATGAGGGCCTACTGGTGTCCAATTTTTAGAAGTTACCTCTCAGTAAAACATATAAAACTGAAACATGGTTACAAAATGGAATGTAATGGGATCAACCTTGACACTTAAAGTCAAGGTGGAACTAACTGGAGACAGGAGCTGGCTGTGAGCATCGAGGAAAGAAAGTGGGGCAGGGCGCTAGTATTTTAATCTAACAGAGCAGGAAAGTGAGATACTGGGTAAATTAGATATGTAAAGAAACATAGGTTTAGGTGAATAATGTAATGGTATAAAGATAACATAGGATAAGTCGAGCACGAGGCACAAATATCAGAAGAGAGTAGTTTAAATTAACTAAACCCTAATTCTCTGTAGAGAATTAACAGGTCACGTCTGCATGTGATTAATCAAGAAAAAGCCTTATAATCATACGATGGGAGAAAAAGACCAGAACTATAAACAGCAGAACAAGCTGCTTTCTGTGGGAAATGAACAAGAGGGTGGGAAAGGATGAGTGAGGGACTGCTATCTTTCATTATAAGTCCTTCTAATCTACTTAAATTTTTACCCTATGCACACGCTACTTTGATAAAATATTAAACAGAGAAAAAAATTAATAGTAATAGCAGATGACAGAACTCTCTTCCTCTCCAAGCAGTTGAGAAAGTGTCACCCTGCTGCAGTCTGTGATTTTAGGATTCCAAGTCATGCATGCTAAAATCATCCAGAATTTATTTGTACAAAATCTTAGGTTCAGTAACCCGGAGAAGTAAATGATTCTAAGAGATTAGAGGGATACGCATCCCTTTCGATAAGTCCAGTCTTGAGATCTACTTTCTGATCTGAGGAGAGAGAGAGTTCCGTCCGCGGCTTTCTCTCCTAGGGACAGAACAGCGTTGAGTGTGGCGGCAGCGAGTGAAAAGCGAGGACTCCAGCGCAATTAGCAGCCAACACAGGCCTGCAGACTGCATCTCCCCACAGTCTGCGATCACCACCTATTTGCTTTTTTTGTTAGATTTCCTGGGCTTTGGTTTAGTAGAGCAGGGCTTAGCTTCATGCAGTGAAATCGGATTAGAAACAGTTCACTTCATCTGACTTCGTTTTCATTAAAATCCCTTAAATAACAGATCAGTAAACATCATTGATGACAAGCTCCTGGATCCCATTTGACCCGGCCTGCTTGCCTAGTACATCCAGGTAACATCTTTCCAGGACTCAATAGAAATTGGATATTCAATGTTTCAGCCAGCCTCAAATAAGTACTGAGGTACTTGTGGATTTGTAAAAATCATAAAGCCGTCCCCTGCTTCTCTGTCTGGATTTAGCTCCGATGTAAGAAACTCTTCATTTAAAGACTGATTTTATTGTCAACACTCTCCCTTGAATCCCATTAGTGATTCCTTGAATGTGCTGGCCTCCTTGGTGGGTTTGGGTGTTGTGTATCTCTGTAAGACCCTTGGGGTTTGGTGAGGTATCATTAAGCTGAAGGCACTAATGTGTTGATCCAGGAATAATCAGAACCAGTGGGATTTGAATTGTGACTTGAGTTGGAATGTCAGGAGGAAACATATCCTTAAGCAGATGCTACCTGACCCCAAACTGGAAATTAGGAGGTAAACGTTTATCATTTAAGGTGAGGTGGAATATACATGAGATATATACTTACTGCCAAGCTCTCCTCAGTTCCCTTCTACACACATACACTCAGCTGAAAGGCGAGCAAAAACAGATACCTGTGTCTCCCTGCTTGACATATTTCAGTAATTTGACAAACAATTGCACAAGTTGTCTCTCTGGTACTGTCATAGGCACTTCAGAAACCTCTGTGAATCAAACATACAAAAACGCCTGCCCTCATGGAGCTTACTTTCTAATGTAGTCCTGAGCAAAGCGGAGAGTGAAGTTAGGGGGTATTATATGGGCATGAACCTCATGCTGTGGACAGTTGGCACTGAGGGAGAGGCACGGGGCCCATTAACCAAGCCGTCAACATGGGCCTCCCCTTTCTGGTAGTAATGAAAGTTATTTTACGAACCAGTATTGCCTGACGCTTCAAATTTTCAAAGCATCTCATACACGTCAACACAAATTGATCTTCTCAACCTCTGTATTCTTATTTTCCCCATTATGCAGTTGAGAAAAAGACACAGAGGGGGTAAGTGACCTACCTAATCAGGGACCTGTGCTTTTTCCATTATGCCATGCTGTTTTCCTAAAATCAGCAGCAAATGTGTGAAACTTCAATCCAGAATAGAGAAACCAGTCTGAGCATCAAAAGAACAAAAGTCTAGGCAGTTTATTGTAACTGCCACAATTCATATGTTTTCATTTAAATTCATGCACGGAGATGACCTTGAACAATCACAACTAGAAAAAAATGATATCTTCACCACTACCTGCACGTGACCTAACACAGACATCCTACCCCCAGTGAGTGGTTTGCAGTGACTCCCACGTGGCATCTACCCCAAAGCCTAGCTTCTACTTCTAGCTTCTGCTTAACGCTTTCTTGTGCCAGAGATTCTGCAGCAACCGGTTTCAGTTGTGAGATGTTGATAATATGTCGGAATTAAAGTTAAGAATCTACTGGGCATTTCTGGCCACAGGAGGGATGTAGACTATTGAGCTGAAGTGATATCTAAGAAATGTCACCTCAGAAGACTCAGGGGGACCACACTCAGCCTGCAAGGGAAAAAACTTACGATGAAAATCCATCTCAATTCAAGTGACATTGTTTCCAGATCAGCAGAATCACTAACTGTTTTATGATCATGACTTTTTAAGCGTCCGTCAGGCAGAGTAATAACAAATCTTCCAAGCCTGTCTGTCAGGTGATTTGGTCATGGCTCACGATATACTTGCTGGTAGATGGCTGTCTTAAATCTGACTTAATGCAAAGAGCATATGACCCAAAGTCAGGAGACCTGAGCTCTCATCTCATTTCTGTCTCTCATCAAGTGCAGGACCCAGATCAGAAACACTGGGCCAGATACATTGTGTGCATAAGCTCGTTTATTCCTAAAAATAACTCTTTGGTGTTAATATCCCTACTTCTCTGTTAAGAAAACTGAGGCTCAGAGAGTTCAGGTAAGCTTCACAACATCACACAGCTAGTTAGATCAGAGCCAAGCTAAGAACCCAAGTCACTTGACTCCACAATCTCTCACTATTATATTGGTCTTCATCTGTTTCACAACCAAAAGGGCATAATGACACCCATCCAATCTTTCTCAGAGAGCTTCTGTGAAATGAAGTGAGCTAATATTTATTTCAAAAGATGTTTTAGCAAATACACAAATATTTATTGAAATCTTATTTCTGTTTAGTACTGAACTAAGTATTATATAATAGTTGAATTATAAAGTATAAGGTACAGCCTCTGCCCAAGTGTAGGTTGCTATTGTCACTGTCAGTTTCTACCTATTGATAATGTCATCACTCAGTAACTTCCTTATGTTTTAAGTATCCAAGGTCTCCAGAAGCATTACCAGCAGCAGTACCACTAGGCACTCATGATACCTGTGATGTTACTAGGAAGTTGTCACTGTCCTGGGCATCAACGCTCACCCAAAAGGCTGTGATTTAGCTTCTGGGCTGTCAAAATGTGATCCACGTTTTCATTTTACTTCCTGTCCTGTTAATCCTTTATAAGCCTCTTACCCTGTCCATCCGTCTTCATATCATGGAGAAAGGGTAACCCTCCATGAGGTGTGTCCTTAGATGCCTCAGCTTTCAGAGACCAGGTGTAAAACGTGCTGAGCCTCACATAGACTTTGGGAAAGTCCCAGGTGTTGTTAATACTTAACTTTTACATCCCGTATGCCATCTGCACAGAAAATAAAAATGTTAAAGGCCTTTCTGTGAGGCCATTACAGTCTAAGAAGAAAAAGCCAATTGTTCCCTTTATACAGATTGTCATAGCATGTGGTGAGGATTCTTTCATTCTGTGACGTTTTTCTGGAGTTATTGAAAGCTAAGGATATGATTGACTAGATTAATTCCCAGTTTCCACAGAATTTAACTAGACATTTTAAAAGGTGACAGCTAAGGTGAACTTTGAAAGAATTATGTACCTGTTGACATGCCCATTCTGGTGGGCTGATCCATGTGGATAAAGTACAATGACAGAGATACTAGAAATATGTGAAAGTAGTGGATACCAAGTGAAAAGTATTACAACTTCTGTTTTATCCAGGCCAGTAAAATGAGTCTAATTATTTCATGGAAAAATTCTCTGATTTATCTACTGCCCAGGATGGGTAAAATGTGCTCCTTTTCTTCCATCTCACATTATGTTTTCCTTCTTTTTCTCTTACTGGTCTTGCTGATGAACAGATTAGATGACATTTTACACCTGGAGGACATGAATAAATTGTGGGGCTGCCATTTTCCTCTGGAAACATACTTTTTTTTCAGAGGTGTTTGACAACTCTGGCCAGAAATTCTCCCTTTAACACCCAGGGCATGTTAGTCAACATTTGCATCTTTTGTTTAATCCTCTGCACTGCTTCCTTAAGTCATTGACATCTTCATTATGCAGATGTGGGATGGTACATGTTTACATGCCCAGCACCTGATGCTGCTGCCACCCCAAACACACATACGGATCATGGTGGTCGATGCCCTTAGGTCCTGTGTCAACATTGTGGGGAGTGTGGGTGACAGAAGAAAGTCTCACTTCCCAGTTCTGCAGGCAGTTAGTGACAGCATTAGCCAAAGAACATAGAGATGGCCCATACCTCTGCATATGTATCATTGATTTTCTCTTCTTACTTGTCTGGGCCAAAGCAGGAAATAAGCAAAGCTAAGAACAGAAATTCTAATGCAGGAGGTCTAATTCATTCAAGCTTGGCCTTAGTGCAACGAGTCATAGAATCTTCCCAAGTGACCACTGCAGCATACAGACTGTCTGAGCTCACCTTCATAGTTTAGACATCAGAAGTCTGCTCCCCAGTAAAGGTTAAATGATCGCCCTTAAGATTACGAAGGTTGTGAAGGGCTGCTTTTACTGATGGCGATTCAGAGGGTTCTCTCAGTGCCCAGACTTCCTCAGCCGCAGCTTCACCACCTTTTCCTGCACCTCGCATTTACCATCAGGTGTTTCTCAAGCCTTGGTGCCATCTCCAATCTAACGATGGATTCTATCTAAATCACTGTATAGGCATTATCGTTGCACAGAGTGTACACCTTGTGATTTACCACCTACGCTAACAACTTCAAAATGCCTTTCTAGAATAAAAAGGCTTTTCCTTCTCCATGCAGTGCATTTCAAGAGTCACCCTAAGCAATTCGCTTCGCATAAAGTCTATGGTTATAAACTGAGTTGTGACTTGCTACAAGCCTAGACATGGAAATCACATCATTTCACATTAACTGAATTATAAGACCCAATTAATTTTTTTATTGAAGTATAGTTAACTTGCAATGTTGTGTTAGTTTCAAGTGTACAGCAAAGCGATTTAGTTATATATACACCGTACGGAAAAACCCGAACGAACTTTTTGGCCAACCTAATATATATATTCACCTTCAGATTCTTTTCCATTATAGGTTATTACAAGATACTGAGAATAGTTTCCTGTGCTATACAGTAAGTCCTTGTTGTTTATGTATTTTATATATAGTAGTGTGTATATGTTAATCCCAAACTCCTAATTTATCTCCCCCCAACCCTGCTTTCCCCTTTGATAATCATAAGTTTGTTTTCATGTCTGTGAAAGACCCAATTAATTTTGAAAGGAAGGAAAAGAAATACAATTTTTAAAAGAAGTAACATGTAAAATTATATGCAATAATGTAAATTTTGCATCACTGAGCTCAAAATAGTACATGCTTTAAACAATTTTTGCAATTTATCATATTTTACCCCTGTAAGCTTTTGAAAAAAGAGGTCTGTGAATAGCACCATATGCTTGGTTATTGTATTATGCAAACAGATTGATCAGATCCCAGAAATTGAGAGAAATTATTCAATATTTGATTTCTCATGATACCAGCAAAAGTCTATAAGAAGGAGGGTAAAGATTAGGTTAAAACAGTGGTCCATTTTAGTATCATTTCAATGCTTTTAATAGGCAGTGTTATTTGTTGTTTTCTTTTCTAATTAGTGTCTTTTCAAAAGGAATGTAACCTATAATTTTAATGACCTTTACTATCCAGAAAAGTATGGCTCATTCACCACAAGAAATACCATTTTCTGACTTTTGTTATGTTACTCTTTGCTTCCACCTAGTGTACTTTTGCTAGTATAACAAGTTTTTAAAAGACCTATTTGCATAAAATGTTATGAAAGAGAAATCTTGGTTTTTATAACACACGCATTTTGTTTGTCTTGTTATTTAAAAATCACAGTATTTTATTTTCTACACTGGGGGGAATGAAAAGAATACACTGAAAAATTAAGAGTATAGTGAGTTTATTTGCCTATCATTAAAAGATTTAATAGTGCTGTTTTAGCAGCATTCTCTAACAGCCTACATAGAATTTTCAGACTAATAAATGAAAGTTTAGCAAACTTACAACACATTGGCAAACACATCTATAAAGTATAAGAGTTCAAAGGGATCACAGACACTATTCTAGCACCATTCCCCTTCTTTAAAAACAGATGAGGACACTGAGGGATAAAATGACTTGTTCAAAGTCACAGAGCCAGCTACTTGTCAAGACAGGACTAGAAATGAGGTCATCCAGCTCCCTATAGGGGGTGCCATGTGCCATACATCCTGTTTTTCTGATTAGATGTCAGAATTAGTGTTGTAAAATGACCCATGCTAGATTAACAGAAAAATTATCTTTATTTTGCCTTATAAAATCACTATCTCAAAATTCTACTTGTTCACAAAATTTAACAGATTTTTCCACAGTGAGCACAGTCAATGATGATGCTTCTTATGAAGGACCATGTTAAGTAAGGTATGAAAGTTACATTTTTATTTAAACTCTCTAAAACATAGTGCTTTATCTTTTTTAGCCATGCTTAATTATCTTTCCTCCTTAGACCTAAAGAATTTAATTATGGTTACCAGTTGTCCATACTCTATGAGAGTCACAATTAAAGCTAATTCAAGTGTATGAGTCAGCTTGGGCTTCCAGAACAAAATACCATAGGCTGGGTGGCTTAAACAACAGAAATTTATTTTCCCATGATTCTGGAGGCTGGGAGTCCAAGACCGTGGTGCCAACATGGTCAGGTTCTGGTGAGGGCTCTCTCCTTGGCTTGTAGGCGGCCACCTTCTTGCTGTGTCCTCACTGGCCCTTCCTCAATGTACATGGATGGAAAGAGCCACAGCCCTACTGGACTAGAGCCCCACTCCTACGATTTCACTCAACCTTACTTACCTCTTAGGTAATCTCCATACACATTACATTGGGGGTTAGGGCTTCAATATATGTTTGGGGGGTACACAATTCAGTCCATAGCATCAAGTATTTGATACTCGAAAATGAAAAACTACTATTTAACTGATTCAAAACACTGCTATGCCATATATGATTTTGAGAGGTTTGTCCAAATTAGGTAACTTAGAAATCTTGTGAACCCTACAAACTCACTTGACAAGGAAAATAATAATACTCAGACTCATTGCTCTAATACCTTTGATTTATAGTTGTTTCTCATCTTTTCCAAGAGCTACCTCTTCCGTGCATTGCCAGTATAAGATGTGTGTTAAATCTAGTCTTAGTCTTGGGCAAAACTGTCTCCAAAATGTAGGACACAAATCTTCTTTTTTCATTTGGCTTTAAGGCCCCATATGAATTCTTAGAAACAAAAAATTTTGAAGTTTGAATTAGCCTCTAAACACCATCCAGTCCCATTCCAGTATTTCCTATTTTATAGAAGAGGAAACTGAAACCCATGGAGGTTCATAGTAATAAAATTGTTCCTATTGATTTAAAAAATGCTCCCATGTTTTTTCATTATGTTTTTAGTTATCCTGGTGAGGAAGGCTTGGTAGATGTTACTTTATGATTTCATCAACAAGGAAATGAAACCCCCAGAGGCCATGCAGCTTCCTCTGGGCCCCGAAGTCCCAGGGTCAAGTCGTGAATATGTGAGCAGAAAGGTGAACCAACAGAAATGTCCACCAGATACATCCAAACCCCGTCATCCAACCACAGACGTCCACAACCAGGATGTTCATAGCTAATTTAAATAAGAATCTAAACATTAATTAATGCCAAATGAAAACACAGAATCGTAAAGAGCAGCAGACGGAAGGGGACAGAAGAGAATGAGATAGGCCGTGTGATGGGAAAGCAGCCCTGGAGGCAGGACAGAGGGGTCGCACCCAAAATCTTGGTAGCTTTCCGAGGACTGCACCCAGCTGCCGCGCTCTTCGGTCGAGAGGCTACAGAAGGACTCCTCCCACGCCCTTTCCAGCACTCCTCACACTGGGACAGACCACAGTCTGTCCCAGCCGTCTCCAGGGGAAAATCAGAGCTCCCCCACGGTTAAAAGCATGACAGGTGGGGCTTCCCTGGTGGCACAGTGGTTAAGAACCCACCTGCCAGTGTAGGGAACACGGGTTCGAGCCCTGGTCCGGGAAGATCTCACATGCTGTGAAGCAACTAAGCCTGTGTGCCACAACTACTGAGCCCACGTGTCACAACTACTGAAGCCCAGGCGCCTAGAGCCGGTGCTTCACAACAAGAGAAACCACCGCAATGAGAAGCCCGCACACCGCAACGAAGAGTAGTCACCGCTCGCTGAAAGTAAAAGAAAGCCTGGGCACAGCAACGGAGACCCAACACAGCCAAAAATAAATAAATAAATTTATTTATTTATTTATTTATTTTTAAAAAAGCATGACAAGTTGATTCTCCTCTGAAAGCTCAGAAAGTATGCTTTTGGAAAACTCCTCCCTTATATCAATCAGGATCCTGGCGGGAAACAGAATCCAAATCAGCTGGTTCAAGAGACTCTAATGGATTTTATTTTCAGAGGTGTTGAGGCATTGAGAAAACCAAGAAGTGCTATGAAGGCTTGGGCACCTGGAGGCCATCAAGAGGGAAGCTGTTGCCTGTTGAGGACGGGATGTGTGTGTGGCGGGGGGGTGCTGTCTGCAGGAGCCCCGTGAGACCTGGCGCTGAGAAGGGGGCACTGTCCGGAGGGTCAGCACCCTCCAGAGAGCGTGGCCAGAGCACGAGGAGGAGCCGGATGCCCCGGCTCCTCTTTCCTCCACCGCCCCCCAGGCTCCTGCCGTGCTTCCCATTAACTAAGCCAGTCAGAAGCCACCCAGCAGGGGGTTCCCAGGGGGCGGAGCCAGCAGGGTCAGCCTCCTGCACACAGAGCGGGACTGAGAAGGAAAAGAGGGGGAGGGGCGAGAGGGGGTCAGCAAGCCAGCGCACCCCTCGCCTTTGGCATCTAAGAGTACTTTCTATACAAAATGGACTGCTTTGGAAAGTTACAAATCAAAGCTTTGGTGATTCCATATTTTACTAAAACTAGAAGTGATTTTATACACACACACACACCCAAAATATAGATAAATAGGGGGAGATAGAGAGGTATAGGTATAGATCGATAGACTTTTCTTCAGGTGGTAACTGGTAAAGAATAAAACAGGTGCAGGTTTGCCAGAGGATTCAGCAAACAAACAGCAAAACGATTTGCCCAATTTATTTAGAACCAAGCATCCATATATTTAGAAACGTGGATGACTGGCTGCGCCTTTCCTTGGAATGTGGAGTCTGACCGACCACACAGCAGAGCCTTGCTAAGCAAGGAGGATAGGCCACTGCCACACACGGGAAACTACGGGAAGTGAAAGGCCCTGGGACGCTCGCAGGGCAAACAGAGCGGACGAGTGTGGTGAGAGGAGACCGTCTGATGGCGAGCTGTGCCTCCGACACGCTCGCTTCACCTCGGGGACTCATCCCAGGACACAGGGTCCTGACCAGACCAAGATGACCAAGACGAAGATGCTCAAACCTTCCACCAGCTCCTCCCAGGACAAAGATTAGATTAAGTCTATGTCACAGTTTGATAAGATTTTGCGCCGATTTTCCAAACTCTCTCGTCTGAAACTTGACATTTAGGACCAAGAATCTCTGCTCCCTCTCTCCCTCCTCCCCCCACCTCTGAGTCCCCCCCACATGCCCACTGCTGGTCACCACCCCTCTGTGGTCTCCCCCCACCAACCTCATGGCCACCTTCCACTGGAACAACGGTTGCCCGCCTGCTCCGCTCCTTTCTCCCAAGAAGGTAGTTTTTCCCTCCACCTAGTCTGCTTGGAGCGGAAAAATGGTCCCAGAGCACAGCTTCAGAGAAAGTAACCACCTAAAGTTCAGTGTAGTTATAGCCCTAGGAACCCAATGGCCCACAGGAAGCTTCTCTACAAACGTTGGGAAACGGACTGCAGCAGCCACTTCTGAGAGCTTCTATATGATTTAATAAAGAGAGTAACGATTATCTGCTTCTCTTCTTTCTTCCAAAAGTGCTATTCAGCTAAAAGTTACATACAGCACTTATAATAACTGAGGTGGCTTTTCTGGCCTTGAAGACCCCTCCTGCCTCCTGGTTAATCCTTCCTTAGGCTTTAAGGCTGGGCTCCGCTCAGCCCCTTGAAGCCTTTGCTAATGCTTTACCCTGCTTTCCTGAGCCAAGTGTCCCTCCCTCTCTGGACTCCTACACACATCTGAAAATATTTCCAGGATAGTGTTCATTTCATGACTTAGCAATTAGCACAGTATCTATGTTCCATGGCAGAGACACAATTTTCAACTGTTGAATTGAACTAGCAAAGAAGCAAGAGGAATTACCATATTAAATAGGCACACCATACAATATCCAAAATTACAGTCAATGCATTCATATTTAATAGGCCATCCCAGATTTTAGGATACCATTTCCCTTTTATATGGTAACCAACTATAAAATATTTCAGTAATTCTGCTCATTCAAGCAAATCACAAACTCTCATGGCATCCTATAGCACCAGGTTGCCAAGAATTGTATGAACCCCGTAAACATTATCTGGTAATTCTCATCATCTGTATTATTTATCCAACAGTATTTTATCCCCATTTGCACTTAGTTGCCAAAATCATCTGCATTACAGATTGCCTTGAGGTAATTCTTAAACCTGCACAGCCTAGGATAAAGACACTCAAACACAGAGAATAAATTTACGTACTAACTGGATCTCCTGAACAATATGAACAAAGACTGATCAGAATTTCGAATACTTTCTTAGCCAGGTATTCCTTATCTGAATAGTATGTAAAACTAATGCAAGCCTTGTGCTTTGTGAAGTTCTCTGGAGCCAGGAACAGGAAAGGAGAGCTGGAGAATCCATCTTCACTTGTTTCCAACTGATAAGGCTCATTGAAACCAATAGGAATGAGGCATGCACACCGATGGGAGAATCCATCTCCAGGGTTCTGTCTACTCTAAAAACTGCACTCGTCCTAAAAGCTGTGTAACTCAGCCTTTTGTGAAATCAACTTTATTGATTTTACCTTTATTGCCTCTTTCATGTCTGCTTTAACTTCAATTCCTGCTGTTTGACATTTGGTACCAGCAATAATTTTAAGAACATTTTACCTACCATTTTGCACCGTGTTCATGACAACTTATCCATTTACCTAAAACAGACTTTAAAATACAAAAGGAAAGGTAAGAACTGGGCTTGGTCAAGTGCAAAAGCTGAAGTTGAAAGTGTTGTTCTTTATCCTGTTGCCATTTCTCTTTGGTGTGGACAGAGGGAATCTGCAAAGCCTTCAAGAGACTCCTGAACTCAGTATATTTTTCTGAATACAGAGGTTGTTTACAGTTGGCTTCGGTCTAAATATTAAGGACTTAACCACAGTGCAAGCTGATTAGGTAGCTTTGTCCTTATATGACCTTATCTACCATTCTATCAACTAGCAGCCTCTATCAGTCAGCACTTCTATGCTTAGCCAGGTAATAACAGACCTCCAGAAATACGGCCTAAGGTAGGCTGCAGGATCCTAAAGTCTGTCCTCTCTAAACACACATACACATGTTACATGACACTCTGCCTTGGATCAGAAATCTGAGAATTTCATCACATTCAAAGTATTTTAAAAATTACATCTATGAACAGTAAGCATGAATGGATTATTTCTTCCCCTCAGTGTTAAGTCATAGTTCTTGACCTCTTGGTTTCTACATAGCTCCCTCTAAAACCTTCTCTGGCCTCCCACCACATGGCTCCATGTGAACAGAGGCAACGTCTAATTTTGTTCACTGACAAAGGTGTTGAAAATATAGTGCATGCTACAACACCCAAAGCAAAAATAACAAGAGGAAATATAAACTGCTTTTCATCAAAATTAAAAACTTTTGTGCTTCAAAGGACACCATCAAGAAAATGAACAGACAACTTATAAAATGGGAGAAAATGTGTACAGATCAGATATCTGGTAAGGAATCTATGCAGATTTATTTTAAAAACTCTTACAGCTCAACAGTTACAAAATGAATAACTCAACTAAATGTGCACAAAGAATTTAAACAGACATTTCACCAAAGAAGATACAAAAATGGCCAATAAGCACATGAAAAATGTTCAACATTGTTAGAATTTAGGAAATGCAGACCAAAACCACAGTGAGATATCGCTTCACTAGGATGGCTATCGTAAAAAGACAAGAAATAACAAGTGTTGGTGAAGATGTGGAGAAAGTGGAGTCCTCATACATTGCTGGTGGGAATATAAAACAGGCAGCCACTTTGGAGAACAGTTTCCACTGCAAAGGTTAAATCCAAAAGAAATGAAAACATATGTCCACACAAAAACTTGTACAAGAATATTCATAGCAGCATTATCCATAATAGCCAAAAAGTGAAAACAACCCAAAGGTCCATCAGCTGATGAATAGGTAAACAAAATATGGTGTATCCATACGATGGAATATTATTTTGCTATAAAAAGGAGTGAAGTACTGACACATGCTACAACCATGGATGGAACTTGAAAATATAATACTAAATGACAGATGCCAGTCACAAACAACCACATATTGCATGATTCCACTTATTTGAAATATCATGATTAAGCAAATCTATAGAGCCAGAAAATAGATTAGTTGTTGCTTAGAACTGGGGAATTGAGAAAGACTGAGTAGTTAGTGCTAACGGAAATGGAGTTTCTATTCAGGGTAATGAAAATGTTCTAAAGTTCTAAGGTTTGAAAATGTTCTAAAGCTATTGTGTACAATAGCTAAGGTATGGAAACAACCTAAGTGCCCATTGATGGATGAATAAAGAAATCATGGTACATATATAACGAATATTATTCAGCCATAAAAAAGAACAATATCCTGCCATTTGCTACAACATGGATGGACCTAGAGGACATGATGCAAAGTGAAATAAGTCAGACAGAGAACGACAAATGCCATATGATCTCTCTTATATGTGGAATCTAAATGTGTGTGTGTATATATATATATATATATATATATATATATATATATATATACATACACAAGAAAACCAAGCTCAGAGATACAGAGAACAGACTGGTGGTTGCAAGAGGTGAAGGGTGGGAGAAATG
Organism: Balaenoptera borealis; assembly: GCF_965194805.1. NCBI lineage: Eukaryota > Metazoa > Chordata > Mammalia > Artiodactyla > Balaenopteridae > Balaenoptera > Balaenoptera borealis. The sequence continues at coordinate 102,538,446 of NC_138873.1, read as the reverse complement.
GGTGAACTGTTTTGTTTTGTTTAAATAAATTGAAAAAAAACATTTTTAAAGAGTAGATGTGAAGGAGAGGATGGGTCCCTCCAATGTAGGGGATACTGGAAAGTCCTGAAAGCAGGGCATTCTGCACTGTGGGCCATGGAAGGTAGGCCCGGCCCCCCAGGGTCACCAGCTGTACATTGTAAGCAGCTGAGCCCCAAGATGATTCAGAAGCCCCACTCAGTGTCCTCTTGGCTTTATATCCTGTGTTTCACCTCAGCTCAATATCCATGTTCAGGCAAAGCCCAGAACTGACTGCTTAGAAAAACATTTAATTGAGATTCCTCCTATAGTACTTATTAAAAAAAAATACAGGCAAGTATAACTAAACTATATTGAAATATATAGTCACAGACTATCAGTCCTGGGTTTGGGGGAAATGGCAAATATTAAATACTCCTAAGAACTAGATGGTTTTAATGTCACATTTAACAAGAAATTAAATAAATTAAAGATAAAATTGGATTGTGGTGATGGTTACACAGACTTGTAAATATACTAAAAAATATACTAAAAATCATTGAATTAATTATACACCTCAAAGGAGTGAATTTTATTGTATATAAAGTACCTCTCAGTAAAGTTATTTATATACATACATTATTTATATATATTCATATATATATTTAACGAATGATTCACCTGTCAGTTTTCTTCCTTCCTTCACACTCAAGTCCCTAGAGCAATCTCATGGTTTAGAAAAGGAAATATGAAAACTCCCCAGTGTTTGCAAGAATTTAGAGCTAAAACAACTGAGCCATCTTGGTTCAGCCTGAGAAAAGGCATCTGATAAGTTTTCAAGATTCTTATACACACAGGATTGAGTGGATAAAGCAGAACCCTAAAGAGTGAGCCGTCTGCAAGGGCTGTCCGACACCACTAGCAGCTACTGAGGCCCTGACATGCCACTAGTCTGAACAGAGTTGTGCTTTATAGTACAAAATACACCTGGACTTTCTTAAAAAGTAAAATACCTCATAAACAAATTTTTCTGTATGGATTATATTTTGAAGTGATAATGGTTTGGATATATTGGATTAAATAGAACATAGTATTAAAATTGGTTTCAACTGTTTCTTCCTATTTTTTATAACGTGGCTTCTAGAAATTGTTAAATTTCATATGTGGCTCAGATGATATTTATATTGGGCAGCCCTGACCTAGAACCTTGAATACTAAATGATGCTATAAGACTGGCCAATCAAAATTCCTAGCAGCATGGAGAGACAGGGGACAAAAAGAATGCTTCACCACTAAGGTACCGAAATAGAGGTAGAGAAAGGTAGGAAACAGGAAGTCAAGCCTGTCGCTGGTGCTGTTACTCCTTCTCTCTCCCCCCCTTTCCCTCTCCCTTCATCTCTAAAACTTTGCAAATCCCAAGAAACAAACTTTGCTCTACGGCTTCTTGGACCTGCATTAATAGCACCTTGATTAAACCTTGGGCTTTCTGAATATCTCTATGATTGTGCTGATCAGAATTTTTAGTTTACATCTACCTTCTCCATTAAACTATTAGCTCCTTAAGGACAGTGTACATGTTTTATTCATCTCTGCACACACCCAGCACATAGTAGATGCTCAATAAATACTTGCTACATTTGAGATATATAGAAAAGAACATAGTTGGCCAGTCACACACTATTCGGTTTGTGTTTCCTCATCAGCTGTTATGTTACTTCGTTCTAAATCTGGAGTTGTAAAACCCCATGTTATCTCCAAATAGTACAATGAATAATAAAAAATGTTCAAATAAAAAATGATCTTTAATCCAACCGAAAAAAAAAAAATGAGTCTATACCAGAATGTGTCTTTACATGAAGAAAGTAAAAAGTTAATCATAATAACAAGCAAAGGAATAACTCAGGGTCATATTGGCCAAAGTTTCAGTAATTTTTAGTCTTACTGTTCAAGTGTTATCCATTATGATGTAAAAGACCAAATAAACAAATAAGTGAATGGAAAATAATATGAATACCAGCCAAGTCAAGTCTGATGTCAGTGGGAGTTCTGGATACAGAATGAGTCAGTTCTTGGCAATTCGCCTGTGTCAAGCTGTTCACTTATTAGTTTGTTTTTACTCAATGTCCTATTGTTAAAATGCAATTTTTAATGAGCATAAAGACAGATGTTTAGCTTGGAGGATAAGTTATAGTTATGTTGGGAGCAGCAGACATGTGTGCCCCCTGGACACTTGTAACACAGAATATGTTATTTCTGACACTTAAGAGACTAAGCAGCAGGAAGTCAGCTTCAGATTTTTATCTGCTTCAAGTGCTAATGGGGCTGATAAGGCTGATTTGTGGGGAAACTGGTTGCAATTGAAATGTGTGCAGATGCATTTACAGTAGGACTTGTTTTAACCAATGACTTCAACCTAGATTTCAGAATGTTTTGCTTTGCTAGGCAAAATCATAATCTGTGAACAGTCAAGTTCAAACCAAATGTGCTTGCATTCCTCTCTTACTGCTATTGCATATTATTTGGGGAAATCAGAATCAAGAAACCTGCCATGAGCAGAAATCATGCTGGGAAATACATTTGATTTATTTTTTCACTTCAATCAATGTTGAGTAATTAACAGTTGCAATCTAAAATAATTTCACCATAACTTTAAGCCAATAAATCAAGCAAATGTAGAAAATAGTAGCAGAACAATTCTTTAAAGTTTCTAAACATATTTTAATTATCAGCATGCTTTAAAAGCATTTTAGTCCTGATATTGAGGAGAAACTTCTTCTGTATGATAGTACAATTAAAAACGTAAGAACAATGATAGTAAAACCATAGGACACAGAAGCTATAAAAACTAGTGTTAACTACATTGACCCAAAGGAAAAGGCTTTCCTGGGGGCCATATGAACAGAAGCATTTAGTTACAAAAAGCCAGAGAATGCAATCCTAAAGATCTGAATAGTTATTCTTTTTCCATTTTTTAGCAAGATTATTTTAGTACATGGAATTCTGTCATAAATTAAATCAGAATCTGATGTCTCAATCTAATTAATAACTATCCAAATTGGATAGTCATTAAATTTTAGTATCCCTCTCATCTAAAGATTCTTTGTCGTCCCAGTCCCCCCTCCAATGAGGGATGCTTTTAACAACAGCACTGACATTTAATCACCCAGGTCCAAGGTGTCCCCTGAAAGTGGCCCATCTATTTGAGAAAGTTGTAATAGTGAGACTAAATATTCCTGCCATGCTCTAATTCTACCTCATGGAGCTGGAAACCCTAATTCACTGATTTCTATAATATTATTTTCTTCTGTTTCTCCTATTTCCCAGGCTGTGTAAGATCCTCCACCTCTTTGAGCCACACCTTAAACAGAGGTTCTCCTAAGGTCCTTTATGGGGATTTTTTTTTTCCATCCAACTATTCCTATATTATCTTTTTTAACATCTTTATTGGAGTAAAATTGCTTTACAATAGTGTGTTAGTTTCTGCTGTATCACAAAGTGAATCAGCTATATGTATACATATATCCCCATATCCTCTCCCTCTTGCGTCTCCCTCGCACCCTCCCAATCCCACCCCTTTAGGTGGTCAAAAAGCACCGAGCTGATCTCCCTGTGCTATGTGGCTGTTTCCCACTAGCTATCTATTTTATATTTGGTAGTGTATATATGTCCATATCACTCTCTCACTTCACCCCAGCTTACACTTCCCCCTCCCCGTGTCCTCAAGTCCATTCTCTACATCTGCATCTTTATTCCTGTTCTGCCCCTAGGTTCTTCAGAACTATATATATATATCTTTTTGATTCCATATATATGTGTTAGCATATGGTATTGTTTTTCTCTTTCTAACTTACTTCACTCTGTATGACAGACTATAGGTCCATCCACCTCACTACAAATAACTCAATTTTGTTTCTTTTTATGGCTGAGTAATATTCCATTGTATATATGTGACACATCTCCTTTATCCATTCATCTGGCGATGGACACTTAGGTTGCTTCCATGTCCAGTCTATTGGAAATAGTGCTGTAATGAACATTGGGGGACATGACTCTTTTTGAATTATGGTTTTCTCAGGGTATATATCCTGTAGTGGGATTGCTGGGCAATATGGTAGTTCCATTTTTAGTTTTTTAAAGAACCTCCATACTGTTCTCCATTGTGGCTGTATCAATTTACACTCCCACCAACAGTGCAAGAGGGTTCCCTTTTCTCCACACCCTCTCCAGCATTAAATGTTTGTAGAGTTTGAACTATGGCCATTCTGACTGGTGTGAGGTGATCCCTCACTGTGGTTTTGACTTGCATTTCTCTAATGATTAGTGATGTTGAGCATCCTTTCATGTGTTTGTTGGCAATCTGTATATCTTCTTTGGAGAAATGTCTATTTAAGTCTTCTGCCCATTTTTGGATTGGGTTGTTTGTTTTTATGATGTTGAGCTGCATGCGTTGCTTGTATATTTTGGAGGTTAATCCTTTGTCAGTTGCTTAATTTGCAAATATATTCTCCCATTCTGAGGGTTGTCTTTTTGTCTTGTTTATGGTTTCCTTTGCTGTGCAAAAGCTTTTAAGTTTCATTAGGTCCCATTTGTTTATTTTTGTTTTTATTTCCATTTCTCTAGGAGGTGGGTCAAAAAAGATCTTGCTGTGATTTATATCATAGAGTCTTCTGCCTTTGTTTTCCTCTAAGAGTTTTATAGTGTCTAGCCTTGCATTTGGGTCTTTAATTCATTTTGAGTTTATTTTTGTATATGGTGTTAGGAAGTGTTCTAATTTCATTCTTTTACATGTAACTATCCAGTTTTCCCAGCACCACTTATTGACGAGGCTGTCTTTTCTCCACTGTATTATTCTTGCTTCCTTTATCAAAAATAATGTGACCATATCTGTGGTAGTCTATCTCTGGGCTTTCTATCCTGTTCCATTGATTTATATGTCTGTTTTTGTGCCAGTATCATACTGTCTTGATTCCTGTAGTTTTGTAGTATAGTCTGAAGTCAGGGAGCCTGATTCATCCAGCTCCGTTTTTCTTTCTCAACATTGCTTTGGCTATTCAGGGTCCTTTGTGTTTCCATATAAATTCTGAAATTTTTTGTTCTAGTTCTATGAAAAATGCCATTTGTAGTTTGATAGGGATTGCACTGAATCTGCAGATTGCTTTGGGTAGTATAGTCGTTTTCACAATGTTGATTCTTCCAATCCAAAAACATAGTATATCTCTCCATCTGTTTGTATCATCTTTAGTTTCTTTCATCAGTGTTTTATAGTTTTCTACATACAGGTCTTTTGTCTCCTTAGGAAAGTTTATTCCTAAGTATTTTATTCTTTTTGTCACAATGGTAAATGGGAGTGTTTCCTTAATTTCTCTTTCAGCATTTTCATCATTAGTGTATAGGAATCCAAGAGATTTCTGTGCATTAAGTTTGAATCCTGCTACTTTACCAAATTCATTGATTAGCTCTAGTAGTTTTCTGGTAGAGTCTTTAAGATTCTCTATGTATAGTATCATGTCACCTGCAAACAGTGACAGCTTTACTTACCCTTTTCCGAATTAGATTCATTTTTTTTTCTTTTTCTTCTCTGATTGCTGTGGCTAAAACTTCCAAAACTATGTAATAATAGTAGTGAGAGTGAGCAACCTTGTCTTGCCCCTGATCTTAGTGGAAATGGTTTCAGTTTTCACCATTGAGTATGGTGTTGGCTGTGGGATTGTCATATATGGCCATTAATATGTGGAGGTAAGTTCCCTCTATACCTACTTTCTGGAGGGTTTTTATCATAAATGGGTGTTGAATTTTGTCAAAAGCTTTTTCTGCATCTATTGAGATGATCATATGGTTTTTATCCTTCCAATTGTTACTATGGTGTATCACATTGATTGATTTACATATATTGAAGAATCCTTGAATTCCTGGGATAAGCACCGCTTGATCATGGTGCATGATCCTTTTAATGTGCTCTTGGATTCTGTTTACTAATATTTTGTTGAGGATTTTTGCATCTATGTTCATCAGTGATATTGGCCTGTAGTTTTCTTTTTTTGTGACATCTTTGTCGGGTTTTGGTATCAGGGTGAAGGTGGCCTCGTAGAATGAATTTGGGAGTTTTCCTCTCTCTGCTATATTTTGGAAGAGTTTGAGAAGGATGGGTGTTAGCTCTTCTCTAAATGTTTGATAGAATTTGCCTGTGAATCCATCTCGTCCTAGGCTTTTGTTTGTTGGAAGAATTTAATCATAGTTTCAATTTCAGTGCTTGTAATTGGTCTGTGTATATTTTCTATTTCTTCCTAGTTCAGTCTTAGAAGGTTGTGCTTTTCTATGAATTTGTCCATTTCATCCAGGTTGTCCATTTTATTGGCATATAGTTGCTTGTAGTAATCTCTCATGATCCTTTGTATTTCTGCAGTGTCAGTTGTTACTTATTTTTCATTTCTAATTCTATTGATTTGAGTCTTTTCCCTTTTTTTCTTCATGAGTCTGGCTAATGGCTAATCAATTTAGTTTATCTTCTCAAAGAACCAGCTTTTAGTTTTATTGATCTTTGCTATTCCTTCCTTCATTTCGTTTTCATTTATTTCTGATCTGATCTTTATGATTTCTTTCCTTCTGCTAACTTTGGGGGATTTTTTGTTCTTCTTTCTCTAATTGCTTCTGGAGTAAGGTTAGGTTGTTTATTTGACATTTTTCTTGTTTCTTAAGGTAGGATTGTATTGCTATAAACTTCCGTCTTAGAAGTGTTTTTGCTGCATCCCATAGGTTTTGGGTCATCATGTTTTCATTGTCATATGTTCCTAGGTATTTTTTGATTTCCTCTTTGATTTCTTCAGTGATCTCTTGGTTATTTAATAGTGTATTGTTTAGCCTCCATGTGTTTGTATTTTTTACAGTTTTTTTCCTGTAATTGATATGTAATCTCATAGCATTGTTGTTGGAAAAGATACCTCATATGATTTCAATTTTCTTAAATTCACCAATGCTTGATATGTGACCCAAGATATAATTTATCCTGGAGAATGTTCCATGAGCACTTGAGAAGAAAATGTATTCTGTTGTTTTTGGATGGAATGTCCTATAAATAGGACACCACCTTCCCTGGTGGTGCAGTGGTTAAGAATCTGCCTGCCAATGCAGGGGACACAGGTTCAAGTCCTGGTCCGGGAAGATCCTACATGCCAAGGAGCAACTAATCTCGTGAGCCACAACTACTGAGCCCGTGCGCTGGGAGCCCAGTGAGGCCACCATCACCCTGATACCAATAGAATTAAGACTATCTTGTTTAATGTATCATTAAAGCTCATGTTTCCTTACTTATTTCTATATTGGATGATCTGTCCATTGGTGAAAGTGGGGTGTTAAAGTCCCCTACTATTATTGTGTTACTGTCAATTTCCCCTTTTATGGTTGTTAACATATGCCTTATGTATTGAGGTGCTCCTATGTTAGGTTAATAAATATTTACAATTGTTATATCTTCTTCTTGGATTGATCCCTTGATCATTATGTAGTGTCCTTCTTTGTCTCTTGTAAAAGTCTTTATTTTAAAGTCTATTTTGTCTAATATGAGAATTGCTACTCCTGCTTTCTTTTGATTTCCATTTGCATGGAATATCTTTTTTCATCCTCTCACTTTCAGTCTGTATGTGTCCCTAGGTGTGAAGTGCGTGTCTTGTAGACAGCATATATACGGGTCTTGTTTTTGTATCCATTCAGCCAGTCTATGTCTTTTGGTTGGAGCATTTAATCCATTTACATTTAAGGTAATTATCGATATGTATGTTTCTATTACCATTTTCTTAATTGTTTTGGGTTTGTTATTGTAGATCTTTTCCTTCTCTTGTGTTTCCTGCCTAGAGAAATTCCTTTAGCATTTGTTGTAAAGCTGGTGTGGTGGTGCTGAATTCTCTTAACTTTTGCTTGTCTGTTAAGGTTTTAATTTCTCCATCAAATCTGAATGAGATCCTTGCTGGATAGAGTAATCTTGGTTGTAGGTTTTTCCCTCTCATCACTTTAAATATGTCCTACCACTCCTTCTGGTTTGCAGAGTTTCTCCTGAAAGATCAGTTGTTACCCATATGTGAATTCCTTTGTATGTTATTTGTTTCTTTTCCCTTGCTGCTTTTAATATTTTTTCTTTGTATTTAATTTTTGATAGTTTGATTAATACGTGTCTTGGCATGTTTCTCCTTGGATTTTTCCTGTATGGGACTCTCTGTGCTTCCTGGACTTTATTGACTATTTCCTTTCCCATATTAGGGAAGTTTTCAACTATAATCTCTTCAAATATTTTCTCAGTCCTTCTCTTTTTTTTCTTCTGGGACACCTATAATGCAAATGTTTGTGTCTTTAATGTTGTCCCACAGGTCTCTGAGACTGTCCTCAATTCTTTTCAATCTCTTTTCTTTATTCTGCTCTGCAGTAGTTATTTCCACTATTTTATCTTCCAGGTCAATTATCAGTTATTCTGCCTCAGCTATTCTGCTATTGATTCCTTCTAGAGAATTTTTAATTTCATTTATTGTGTTTTTCCTCATTGTTTGTTTGCTCTTTAGTTCTTCTAGGTCCTTGTTAAAAGTTTCTTGTATTTTCTCCATTCTATACCCAAAATTTTGGATCATCTTTACTATCATTACTTTGAATTCTTTTTCAGGTAGACTGCCTATTTCCTCTCCATTTGGTTCTGGTGGGTTTTTATCTTGCTTCTTCATCTGCTGCATATTTCTCTGTCTTCTAATTTTGTTTAACTTACTGTGTTTGGGGTCTCCTTTTCACAGGCTGCAGGTTTGTAGTTCCCGTTGTTTTTAGTGTTGGCCCCCAGTGGGTAAGGTTGGTTCAGTGGGTTGTGTAGGCTTCCTGGTGGAAGGGACTGGTGGCTATGTTCTAGTGGATGAGGCTGGATCTTGTCTCTTTGGTGGTCAGGACCACAACTGGTGGTGTGTTTTGGGGTGTCTGTGAACTTATTATGATTTTAGGTAGCCTCTCTGTTAATGGGTGGGGTTATATTCCTGTCTTGCTAGTTGTTTGGCATGGGTGTCCAGCACTGGAGCTTGCTGGTCCTTGAGTGGAGCTGGGTCTTTGCATTGAGATGGAGATATCTGGGAGAGCTCTTGCCAACTGATATTACAAGGGGCTGGGAGGTCTGGTGGACCAATATCCTGAACTCTGCTCTCCCACCTCAGAGGCTCAGGCCTGACACCAGGCCGGAGCAGCATGGCTCAGAAGAAAAGGGAGAAAAGAAAAAAAAAAGAAAGAAAGAAAAAATAAAATAAAGTTATTAATATAAAAAAATAAAAAAGTAATTTAAAAAAGAAAAAGAGAAGAGAGCAACCAAACCAATAAACAAATCCACCAATTATATCAAGTGCTAATAACTATACTAAAAAAAACAATGGACAGACAGAACCCTAGGACAAATGGTAAAAGCAAACCTATATAGACAAAATCCCACGAAGAAGCATAGATATACACACTCACAAAAAGAGAAAAAGGGAAAAAAAAAACATCTACCAATGATAATAAGCTCTAAATACTGAACTAAGATAAACATAAAATTAGAAGCAAATTAGACGCAGAAAGCAAATCCCAAGTCTACACTTGCTCCCAAAGTCCACTGCCTCAATTTTGGGGTGATTCATTGTCTATTCAGGTATTCCACAGATGCAGGGTACATCAAGTTGATTGTGGAGATTTAATCCGCTGCTCCTGAGGCTGCTGAGAGTGATTTCCCTTTCTCTTCTTTGTTCGCACAGCTCCTAGGGTTCAGCTCTGGATTTGGCCCCGCCTCTGCTTGTAGGTCACCTGAGGGCATCTGTTCTTCACCCAGACAGGACAGGGTTAAAGTAGCAGCTGATTAGGGGGATCTGGTTCACTCAGGCTGCGGGGAAGGAGAGGTGCGGAATGCGGCGTGAGCCTGCAGCGGCAGAGGCTGGCATGACTTTGCAACAGCCTGAGGTGCACTGTGTGTTCTCCTGGGGAAGTTGTCCCTGGATCACAGGACCCTGGCAGTGGCGGGCTGCATAGGCTCCCAGGAGGGGAGGTGTGGAGAGTGACCTGTGTTTGTATGCAAGCTTCTTGGTGGCTGCAGCAGCTGTGTTAGCATTTCATGCCCATCTCTGTTGTCCGTGCTCATAGCCGCAGCTCGTGCCCATCTCTGGAGGTCGTTTAGGTGGTGCTCTGAATCCCCTCTCCTCACACACCCCAAAACAATGGTCTCTTGCCTCTTTGGCAGCTCCAGACTTTTTCCCGGACTCCTTCCTGGCTAGCTGTGGTGCAATAGCCCCCTTCAGGCTGTGTTCACACAGTCAACCCCAGTCCTCTCCCTGGGATCTGACCTCTGAAGCCCGAGCCTCAGCTCCCAGCCCCCACCCGCCCTGGTGGGTGAGCGGACAAGCCTCTCAGGCTGGTGAGGGCTGGTCGGCACTGATCCTCTGTGAGGGAATCTCTCCATTTTGCCCTCCTGCACCCCTTTTGCTGTGCTCCCCTCTGTGGCTCCAAAGCTTCCCCCCCACCCACTCCCATCTCCGCCAGTGAAGGGGCTTCCTAGTGTGTGGAAACTTTTCCTTCTTCACAGCTCCCTCCCAGAGGTGCAGGTCCCATCCCTATTCTTTTGTCTCTGTTTTTTCTTTTTTCTTTTGCCCTACCCAGGTACGTGGGGAGTTTCTTGCCATTTGGGAAATCTGAGGTCTTCTTCCAGCATTCAGTAGGTGTTCTATAGGAGTTGTTCCACATGTAGATGTATTCTTGATGTATTTGCGGGGAGGAAGTTGATCTCTACATGTTACTCCTCTGCTGTCTTGAAGGTCCTCCCTCTGGGGATATTTTAATAGTCTTGATATACAGATGACATCCTCTACCATTTTAATTGAAATTTCTGGAAGTGGTGCCCAGGCATGAGAATTTTCTACATCTCCTCAGATAAATTCTAATGTTTCCTGAAGTTTGAGAACTGGCAGTGGTGTGCTGGTCAACATTTAAAAACAAGCTCTCTACAGGGATTGGGGAGGGGGTCAGAGAGTCTGATTTGTAGTATTTGCTGATTTCACTGGTTTGATACCCCGACCATGAATTGAAGCTTCATGAATTGAAGATTCACATCAATTTCAAATGACCAACCTGATATCAACCAGCTCCCCAAATTCCCGAAATTCAACAAGAATTTTTGAAATTCAACTAGCAAGATGGACTGAGCCAACTCCAGCACACACTGGAACTAGGGTGTTATTGTATCCAATCTCTTCCTGATACATTAGCCAGATGGTCCACTGGGGTATATGTGTCAATAGATTTCCTCTTCAAAGATAGCCTTACATGGTTCTGAAGAACCTAGGGGCAGGAAAGGAATAAAGATGCAGATGTAGAGAATGGACTTGGGGACATGGTGGGGGTAAGGGTAAGCCAGGACAAAGTGAGAGAGTGGCATGGACATATATACACTACCAAATGTAAAATAGATAGCTAGTGGGAAGCAGTCGCATAGCACAGGGAGATCAGCTTGGTGCTCTATGACAACCTAGAGGGGTGGGGTAGGGAGGGTGGGAGGGAGGTGCAAGAGGGAGGAGATATGGGGATATATGTATATGTATAGCTGATTCACTTTGTTATAAAGCAGAAACTAACACACCATTGTAAAGCAATTATACTCCAATAACGTTGTTAAAAAAAAATATTTCTCCTCTGGATCATGCTACTTCTGGGAGTAATAAACTATCCTTTGTTTCCAAAAAACAGAAAAGGATAGTCTTACATAGAAGCCAGTTGATTAAAGATAGGTAAATGATAGATGATAGAGAGTTAGATAGATAGATAGATGATAGACAGAAAAAAACAAAAACAAAAACAGACACAAGCTGAATGTTTCTGATAAAATGAGCTAGAGAATCTCATCCACTTGGCTATCCTCCCTGCCCCCATGGTGCTGCTATCTAAAGGTCTTCCATGGAAACCAGAAGACTACAAAGAGGGCATTTGAAGAATCACTGACCCACAGATGAAGCCCATATTTCTCATTTCCCTCTATGCATCCTCTTCATGACCTTACCACACGAAGCCTTTCAGCCTCATTTCCCCTATGTCCCACCTCACATTTCCCACTATAAGTACAGTCAATAATAAGATGTTTACATCTTATAATCTCTTCCTTTCCCCAAAAAATGGTCTTCAATGATCCCCCTAGTCCTCTGGAACTGTCTCTTGTTTTCTAGCAAATTATATACAATGGAAATTTTCTTTCATTCCAAGAAATATCTTTTCCTGCTCCCTTTTCTGCCCTTAGTTGAGGAGTGAGGTCAGCACTGATGCTACCTGCCATTTAGATTGAAAATAGTAGTTTAAGAAATGAATGTTTTTAACACTAATATATCCAAGTTACTTTAGGAAGAGATTCTTAGAGATATTTGGAGCTTGATAAAGATGAATACAGAGAAAGACCAGTATCTATGGGTTCTTAGAACCCATATTACAAAAATCAGAGGCTGACTTAATAGACCTTGAGGGTGAGAAAGATGAAAAGCAGACAGAAATTGGGTACCTCAAAGCTTTAGGAATCCTTGACCCTCTAGATCCAGAGTGGTTTGGATCACAGGGATGAGAAACAATCCTCCCAACACTGATTCTACACTTTTATTTGTCCATGGCCCAGGTAAGTCTAAAGTCTTAAGACAAGGGAGAGGTATATGTCTAGACAGAAAGAGGGAAATTGTGAATAAATTTGTTACATTTGGGGACAGACATTCTGTTAATTTATGAGTCAGTCCTGAAAGGACAGGTAACAAGGAAGATATTTCATCCTTGCCAGAGCTCACCGAGCCCCAGCCCACGTGAACATGTCACAGTCAGGAGAGAACAGATGTGAGGAGAGGACACAGCGTCCAGGCAGGCGTCTGCCACGTACACACTACACAACATTGGCCTTCCTCCAGATGGTGTAATGAGTGTCAACACACTATGAAACTCTAAAGAGCTGGACCAGTGTTTCTCAGGCCACATTTTCACTATTGCCCCCAAGTGCTTTTTCAGACATCTTTTTCCTAATTGCCACATCTATGAAATTTTAATACCGTGGATATACTGTATATATTTTATGTAATGTATGTGTACCTATGCTTTATACATAGAGAGAGTAAGTTTTTTGCCACCCCTGAGAAACAATTTTCACCCATTAGAAATAATGTTGCCCTGTTGAGAATTCATGAGCCAGAGAGACAAGGGCTGATTTTATTATCACGCCTCTGTTATCCAAGCAAGTCAGGAGATTTTTGAAACTAGGTGTAAGTGAAATGTGATGAAATTAAATAATGTTTAAGTATAACATTAGATCTAAAAGCTTTACAAACGAATTCAGTAAGATAAAATTTTACAACAGAAGACTAAATAAAGCCATCATTTATATCCAAAATATATGTATTTAGAGACTGTCTGGTTTCAATAAACAGGAAGATTATACTAACCTCTCTGAGAATGGACATAGTTATGGGCAGAGATAAGCAGCAAAGTGTAAGAAAATCAAACAGAGTGCTGATAGGCTACCTTATTATAAAAGCAGCAGCTTATTTTGCAGGTAACATTTGCATAGTGGGTGCAGTGATTTGTGTATGGCACCTCAGTACAGTAGACTAAAAATAGTCAACAAAATGCCAAATAAATTACTAAAAGCTGCATGGTATTTTATAGCTAGGTAAAGTAATTCTGCTTCATAACAGGAAAAATTGGATATAACTTTGTTTATAAAGAATCTCTCTTACTCAAAATATTCTCCAACATTTATAACAAATTAAAGGTTGGCAGCATAGTGATAACACTGGTGAATGCAGCATTTATTTTTCACCTGTAGGTAGCAAATACAGATTTTTAAAAATGAAAGCAGACTTCAAATGAGCCCCAGAAATTTAGAAGAGAACATATTATTTTCAAATGTTCTCACTAAAATCAAGAGAAAATAGCTTTTTCTCTGAAACTTCAGTGGGTAACTTGGATGCTGACCCAGATTAGAAAGTTGGTATACAGATGTAGAGAACAGACTTGTGGACACGGGGGGAAAGGGAGGGTGAGACAAATTGAGAGAGTAGCATTGACATATATACACCACCATGTGTAAAATGGATGGCTAGTGAGAAGCTGCTGAATAGCACAGGGTGTTCAGCTCAGTGCTCTGTGACGACCTAGAGGGGTGGTATAGGGAGAGTGGGAGGGAAGCTCAAGAGGGAGGGGATATATGTATACACATACCTGATTCACTTGGTTCTACAGCAGAAACTAACACAACATTGTAAAGCAATTATACTCCAATTAAAAAAAGAAAAAGAAAAAACTGTAAAACAAAAAAGAAAGAGGGGTATAATTGAGATCAGGCAAAATATAGGACCATTATGACTGGTTAAACTTTAAAAACATGATCACTAACTTCCAATTCCTTAGTGCAACTCCAAAATCCTACCACATTCCGCAACTCTATTCACTCTTTTCTTTTCCTAGGTGACATTTCACTTTCCTCTTTCCTCCTCAAATATCTAGCAGCTCTTCCCCTGCTTAATGCTTAGCAGATTACCCTGACAGAAGCAATTAGAAAAGAACTCACATATATTTGTACCACCAAACCTCTCCAAGCAACACACTCTTTACCCATGTACTCTCACCCTCCTCTTTCGGTAGATGAACTATTCCTCTATTTCTCCTTTACTGACATCTTTTATGGGAAATAAATATTTCTCAGTGTACCAATTAAATTTCTTTGGGTAGAATTCTTGGTTGACTGCTTTTTCAGCAATGTGAATATCTTATTCCAGTGTCTTCTGGCCTCCATTGTATCTGATAATAAGTCAGCTAACTATCATATTCTTGTTCGGCTGTATCTGATGAATTTTTTTATCTTTGTCTTTGACCTTCATAAGTTTGACTATGGTGTGTCTAAGTATGGATAATTTTGTGTTTATTCTACTTGAGATTCATTGAGCTTCTTGGATTTTTAAATTGATGTTTTTCATAAAGTTTGGGAAGTTTTTTGCCAATTTTTCAAATATTTTTGCCCCTTTATTTGTTCCCCTAGTAGGACTCATTTTGTACACATATGTCTGTATGAGTTATATTGCTCTACATGTCTCTGAGACTGTGTTGTTTTTTTCTCCATTTGGATAATTTCTATTAATCTATCTTCAAGCTCATTGATTCTTCCTTTCAGCATCTCAAGTTTTCTGTTGAACCCTTCTAGTAAATTTTTCATTTCAGTCATTGTACTTTTCGATTACAGAACTTCCATTTGGCTCTCTATTTTTAAAATAGTTTCTATCTCTTTATTGGATTTTCTATACACTGAATGATTATCATCATACTTTCCCTTAATTCTTTGATACAGTTACCTTTAGTTCTTTGAACATAATTATAAAAGCTGCTTTTAGCTCTTTCTATGCTAAATCCAGCATCTGAAGACATTCAGAGATAGCTTCTATTCACTAATTTTTTTCCCTAAACATGTGTCATACTTTCTTATTTCTTTGCATGTCTCATAATTTTTTTTAAATATTGGCCTTTTTAGATAATACATTGTAGCAACCCTGGATTCTGACTATTTTCTCCCTGAGGGTTGTTGTTTTGTTTTTTTTTTATGTTTGCTTAGTAGACCTGCCTAGACTAAATTTATGAAAATGTACAGCCACTGATATCTCTGTTCAATTATTATTTTCCTTGTTTTTATTTTTAAGCTTGCTTTCCTAGAGATTACATTTGCATAGCTTAGCATCCAGTAAAAGATTGTACAAAGGTTGTTCTCCAACACCTCAAGTTACTAAGGTTTCCATTTTCTGCTGATAGATCTGTGTGTGAGCTGGAGAAAATGTTAAACCTTTAGATCATTTTCAACTTTTTCCCTGCTTTTAAATTTCTACCACGTTCTCTCACATAACCTCTGCATCTATGTGCATGTTGTATCAGCCAGGGACAGGTAGGCGACTTGGGACCTCTCTGGTCACTGCTGTACATGTACACAGCCCCAACCTTTAGGTCTGTCTGAGACCTGAACATTTGAGGAAGTTGTATGTTATTCAAAAGTGGAATTTTCTTGTTTGCTATTAAGACAGATTAAGTGTAATTTGATTTCTCATGACACATCTCCCATTATACTTATTTTTGGACAAATAATAAAGCTAATTACAAAGCAATGGCGTGTTACGGCAGGACACCACCAAAAACTGTGTATATTTTAGTATGGTAAATGTTTACATCTAGAGGAGACTGATACATTGATTAATGTTGTTATTCTGTGCTAAGAAAAAATAAATAAAAAGAACAAAGAAACATGGATGACTTCTGAAGACTGTTCAGTGTCATAAAACCATTATGACTTTTTAAAATAGCCATTCTAGAAGGAAGTAGCAGGTGAGAAAAATCTAAACAAGTATGATTCCATAGAAGGGTATAGAGCTACATAGCTACATCTGACTATTGCAGTAAGGAGAAAGAAAGGCTAATATCAACCAAAAATAGATAAACAAATTGAGTCGTTCTCATGACTCCAGACTATAAAATGTGTATTTCAGCCAAAGTTAACAAGAAGTCTACCTATCTAGTCTTCTGTCACCAAGTAGTCTCTACCCCTTATAAATCCATGTATTTATTCAGCAGGCATTTGTTGAGTACCTGCTCTGGAGCAGACACTCTAAGTACTGGGTATAGAGCATATGAGTCAGGCTCTGCATCACAAAGAGCCTTACAGCTGAGCAAAGGGGAGTAATGAGTAAACCCACAATGTGACTGCACTGTAGTCAATACTATGGTGAAGGAATCTCACCTGGAGAGATCAGGTATGCTTCCCAGAAGAGAGAACATGAACGGGTCCTCAAGCATGAATAGGAATTAGCTACCATTTGAAGAAGGGAGCGGGTACTCTGGGTATAGTCAAAAGCACGGGGTATTGGAGCGGGAGTGGGGGAGGGGAACTGCATGTTGCTGACCAGCTGAAGCATGTGATTTTGAAGTAGTGAGAGGAAGAGCAAAAGAGGCAGGACCACATTGTAAAGTACTGATGGGGGATGTTGGAGAGGAGAGTGACATTCGGGGTGCTGCCCCCCTACCCCTGAGCCGTGTGTAGATATCTTCTCCACTAACTCAACACAGATCATGAAGATACTTAGAAATAAAACTAGCCACTGATTTTGCTGATCTTTAGAAGGCGGGGGAAGGGAAATATATTACTGGACAGAAAGAGTCTTGTAGGGACCTTAAATTATCTTCATGTTTAGAGGTTAAAGATGCCTGTTTGAAATTTAATTATCAATTAATCATTCCAGAATTGTCTATTCTCTGTCAGTGTTAGTCAATAAATGTAATCATTTGCACTTTCTTTTTTTTAATTGTAGCTGTTTTCAGCTTAACCCTTAAGCAGGTCATAACTGCTTTTACTTGAGGTTCATTAACTTTTTACAAAGTAATTATTACTAGTACAGAGCAACCTGGCAGTGACTCCATGTTTTTTCACTTCATTTATGTAAGAATTGAATTTATTCTTCAGAATGATGTATTAAAAACTCATTGCTTCCTAATCTGACTAACCTATTTTATTATTAGCAAAATTATTCCATCAATGTATACTTAGAATGTTATTTATTTGATCTTATATTTTTCTCTGGGACTTAATACTTGAAAAGATACTTACGTCCATTCACAATAATTTGATTCATCATTCAAGTGATATTTGAAATGACCTAAAATTAAATCATTACATTAATTAGTAGTCTTTACTTGCTGGAAGTAGTGTGTGGTATAAATTTCTGGGTTGATTCATTCACACTTTTATAAAAACTATCAAGAATGTGAGAAACAATTGTTTAGAGGCACATTTTTAAAAGAATATTATCTCTGATAAAAAATAATTTCAAAATAATAAATCATTTTTCAGAAGAATTTATATGATTTAAGTAGGGAAAGCCCAAACTTCTAAGCAGAGACCATTACTAGGGAATTGTCCCTAATATTGAGCCCAGACGGCAACATGTCTCAAAAATGATGTAATTACCAAATAGCTCCAATTCCACTTCAGAAAAATCTCTTAAATTCAAACCTCTCCTCTTCGGTACAGTTCAAACTCTTATCAGAGTAACAATCTCATTAGTTAGTGTCCTTAATTCCAGGTTCTCCATCTCCCTCAAGGACAAAGGTGATGGTGCCACTCCCCTACTTTAACAGTCTACTGGATTCTTATTGTCTCTGGGAAATGAAAACACCTTGCTTGCCACATAGTCCTTCACGTCACAGCCTGCCTATCCTACAGACCCCGCTCCCACTTTTCACGGTCAAGGCCAGTGCCCTATTTGTCTTTTTACCTGCACCATATGACCGAGTGCAGAAACACGGTAAGACCTTATATTCATTTCCTCTGAATGCTGCAACAAATCACGATGAACTTAGTGACATAAAACAACAGAAATTTATTTTCTCACAGTTCTGGAAGCTAGAAGTCCAAAATCAGGACCACTGGGCTGGAATCAAGGACAGCTCCTAGCCACACTCCCTCTGGAAGCTGTAGAAGAGAATCTGTGCCTGGAGTCTTCCAGCTGCCGACGTTCCTCGGCTGTGTGCATCGCCCCAGTCTCTACCGCCATGTTTACATGGCCTTCTCCTCTCCTGTCTGAGGCAGTTCTCTCTCTCTGCTTCTCTTTTATAAGGATAATTGTAATGACATTTTGGGCCCACCCAGATAATCCAAGATATAATCTCCTTATCTCAAGATACTTAATTATATCTGCAAAGACACTTTGTTTACATTATGAAAAATAACCAAGCAATAGCAGATTTATTCGTAATTGTCAAATCAAAATGACCTTCAGCAGATGAATGGATAAATAAACTGGTCCATCCAAACAATTAAATATTATTCACCGCTAAAAGAAATGTGTTATCAAGCCATGAAAAGACTTGGAGGAAACAAATGTGTATTACTACGTAAAAGAAGCAATTTGAGAGGGCTACATACTGTAAGATTCCAACCATATGACATTCTAATAACAGGAATTCAGGAAGAGGGATGAAGAGGTGGAACACAGAGGATTCTTAGGGCAGTGAAACTATTCTGTATAATACAGTAATGGTAAATATATGTTACTATACATTTGTCAAAACCCGTAAAGTGTATAACACCAAGAGTGAACACTAATGTAAACTATGGACTTTAGGTAATCATTATGTGTCAGTGAAGGTTTATTAATTATAACAAATGTCCCACTCTGGTGTGGGATGTTGATCACAGGGGAGGCTGTGCAAGTGTAGGGGCAGGGGGTATATGGGAATTCTTTGCACTGCCCCCTCGATTTGCACTGAACCTAAAATTGCTTTAAAAAATAAAATATGAGAAAAATAACTAAGCAAACAGTTTTAGCACTTAATAATTACTTAGTACATAAGAATTATGTATACAAAATGATTTAAGATGCAGTATTTGATATTGAGAGGCCTGACCTATAGACAAACGATTCAACGCACTGTGATACATATAATGACAGAAGAACTGCTTAGAAGGTACAGTTGTAATAAAACCTTGGTACTCACAAGAAAGATCCAGAATAGACATATAAACTTAGGGTTCATAATCAAGTAGGAAATGGTTAGAGTTATGAAAATTATGAAAACAGTTTAACAGATTAGGGAAGGCAGCTGTTCTAATCCAGTGTACATGATCTGTCAAGTATTTTACAGTGAAGTTGGACCAACGGACACACATCCCAGTAATGTGGTGAATACTAACATAGAAATATGTACCAAGTGCTTTGAGGTAATAGAGAGAAACGATTACCCCAAGTTCATGGAAGTTTAGAGCAGAATGCCTTACACCGAGTACCAGTCCCAGGGGAGCAGAACATGGTACACCAGCTACCAATCCCACGGAGGACTCCACACACTTCTACTCATGGCATCTTGTATTGGAGTTGCCAAGGACAACACAACAGTCCTTGTGTTGGATGGAATAGGGCTTTACTTGTTCTTTCCTTACTCTCCTCCGTAGAAGAGACAGAACAAAATCAGTTCCCATGGTGCACATCCTCCTCTCATGGACCAAGTCCCTCTCCCCCGCCCCCGGCAGCTGATGCAGGGCAACTGGCTTACAAACCTCTCCTGTGCCTCTGCAGCAGGACCCAACTCCTCCCCACAGAATCTGAAATACATGCCTAAGGGTCCTTGACACACACTTCAACAGAACAAAAGAGCAGTCATTAAGCATGAAACAGAGAAAAATATTTTCCCAGGAGGTGATGCCCCCGGCACAGGCTGTGTGAGCTCTTTACCTCTAGGAAAGGAGGTGTTCCAGGCACAGGGCCCATTTTTGTGCAGCCCCGTGGGAGCTGAAAGACCGCATTGAAGAGACAGCCTTTCCAAACAGAAGGCCTGTCAAGCTTACGGAACAGCTTCTTCTGGGGGGAAAAGCTGATCTCATCCTTGAAGCCTAAATCAGAATTACTCATGTCAAGAAGAGGAGGGTTTAGGGGAAGGGAAAACTAAGCAGAGGGAAGAGCTCAGTAGAAAAGATGCAGAGGTGGGTGCGAGGAGGCAAGTGGTGGGATGAACTGGGAGATTGGGATTGACATATATTCACTAATATGTATAAAATAGATAACTAATAAGAACCTGCTGTATAAAAATAAATTAATTAATTTTTTTTAAAAGGCGCAGGGGTGGGGGTGGGTCCAAGGAACTGCCCAGGTTGAATCTGTCACTGATGGTAAATTAAGGGTCTGGTTCAGGGTAGCAGAGTTGGAGGTTGAGAAGTGCGTAGGGCAAGCAGACAGACTAGATTTTACCTTGTAGGTGACAGGTTGGTTGGTAGGTGCATCTTACTGAAAGATGCCAGGGAGACCGAGAGCAGAATAAGATTAAAATCAGAATAGATAAATCCCAACATTATTGTTAAGGTCATTCAGACAGTATGGAGATTCATAGAATGACTAGGACAGGTTAACCAACTATGTCCTAAAGTTATTGCTTTTATTTATAGGGGCTTTTGTTTCTGGTTCCAACTCTGATGCTAACAAGCTGTGAAGACTTCATAGTTCTCAGTTCCTTCATCTCTAAGATAAAACACATATTAAATGAATTTCTATGTCTCCAAAATCCAAACTACTGATTCAATGATTATGCCTCCATTTTCTCTTATATCGTTCAATAATGAATATGATAATACAATTCATATTATAATAGCTTGGTACAATTTTAATTGATTTGATTAACAACTGAAGCAAAATGAAATCACTGACATTGTGGGAAAAGATGTTATCTAAATTTTAAATAGGATATATCTTCAAATATTTATGCTCAACACCCCTGTTCTTTTTTCAAAACCCAACAAAAATAGTTTTTATTTTCCTTTTAGTTGGTTAAGGTCCTCTCAGTTTGGACTGCATAATAGTCTGGATATATTCTTATTATACCCAAGAATCAGCATAAATAAAAATGTATTAACATTTCCTTAGAACAAGGTAGTGCATTTACATATTTCAAGCTTATGTTAATATCTAATTTGTTCTTATACCTGCAGTTGCTGTCTCACTCATAGGCCCTTGGTTCATCAATTTGTTGCTGGGTCAACTGTTTGTATTTTATTTCAATAAATGAGCCAGTGTCCTGACCTACCTGCCCCCCAATATCTGAATTTGAAGGAAAATAAAACAATTAAGTGCTTAATTATATTCCATTACCAAAAGTAAGAAAACAACCTTTTGTGCCAAATATAAAAGTTGCCTCACTTTCTGCACTCAGATTTAATTTTCCCAAGCACACTTTCCTTCCATGGTAATATTCAACATTTTGAAACTCTCACTCTTGCACTTTTGAAAAATGTCAACCCTCAATTTTACAACATTTTGAGGGCAATTTCAACCTTTCATTATTTATACTCATCTCCCAAAAATGTGTGACAGGCACAGTTAAGGTAGCAGTCAGAATAAAAGGTCAGTATATAGATTGAAGTGTTATAAGTCATCAATAAAGATAATGGACTTAAAAAAATCATAGCAGAAACTAACTTCTTTAACACCTCATCATCTTCTTATCACCTTATTACCAAATTCCTAAGGAGTTTATCATTTTCAAAATGTACTATGTTGCAGTTTCCATGACAGTACTTATTTCTGGAATCTTCTAAATATTTAACACATTAGCCTAAAGTAATACCATTTTTTTTCAGTGCGACCATATATATGTATTTTTTCTCTTTTTGCTTTGTCTATACAGACTATGGCATTTCCAATTGTGACTTGATTTCATATTATCTAACATACAAACTGGAGAATAGGTCTTGTTTTGTAGACAAGATATCTTAAAATACAAACTTAAAATATGTCAAGTTTTAATCCTGTAAAATGTACTCAAAAGAAAATTCAATGCAGTTTGAAATCAAACAGGCATAAGATGATCCTTGTATGACCCATGCCAGTAGATAAAGAGCTGTTTTCTTTTAGTCAATAAAAAATGTAAAGATTATTTAGTCCCTTAAATCAAGGCATGACAAGAAACATGGAGCATCTTTTCCTTTTTTACCTAGAAACTAGGAATCTAGGATGCCAACTTTTAAGTTTCTTTCTAGGCCTTGAAGCCATGCCATATAAAAGATGTTTTGTTTGAAGACAGCTCACTCTGAAAAGACTGTCAGTCATCATTTATTGATGGACAAACATTTGATATAACTATAGACCATTCACATTGGAAGAAGAATATTCCACCCAAGGTGTACAACCATAACCAATGCTTCCATTTTTAAAAAGTTGGAGAGACTCATTCAAAATACTCTCTTTTTACTCCCAAAGTGGGTTAGGTTTGTACAGTAGAAATATTGTGAAAATGTGGAAACCACGTCACCAGTGATGTGTATCATAATCATCTAGTAACTTGTTAATACACATGCCCAGTTCCCACACCCACAAGTTCTGCTTCCAAAGGCTTCATGGTGGAGTCTATGGATCTTTATTTTTGACAAGCTCCCATAGCAAAACTAATTTTAAAAACTGCTAATCTAAACTAAGATATAGTCATGTCTTATGTGTCTTTCTATTCTCAAGGCTACTCTGTGCCTGACATATGTCAAGACTTCATAAATATTTCTTGAATGTCTGAATGGATAAGTGAATGGCATTCAATGTATCAATGAAATAAGAATGACTTCTGGTCATAGATATCACTGAGAAAGTGGCATTGAAGTAGTCCTTAAAGTATGAGAAGAATGTTTAGTTCTCCACCCAAAAAGAATGAAGCACTGAGCGTAGATTTTCATGGAGCATCTATAGGAAAATGGGCAGATAATTTTGGATTGGAGAACATCCAACCTCTCAACCCACACCACAAAAGAATCAGCCTACTCAGCCAGCAATTGAGGTCGACCCTAGGGATACTGAATTACGCTGAGGCTTTCAGTGCCTCATGGTATATGCGCATCACCACTGTACCACAAAAAACTTAATTGCCGTTTATAAAACATATGATTTTTGATTAAGATATTGGAGGATATTAGATTTCCATTTTGACACTATGCTTAAATTGGTGTTAATTTAGCCATGCAATTTAGCATGAGACACACATAGAAAGAACAGACAAATACAAATTTAGTAAAAATAGAAGTGGTCCACATAACCAATAGAGCATTTCCTCATAGGACCGATGCTAAGGACTTTAAGATATATCATTTTCATAACAGCTGACAAAGTAATTTAAATTAATATGCATTCTCCTCTATCAAAAGTCCTATTTTTTAAAAAATGTCCTCATGGAAGAAAGACTCCTTCTCTCCGGGAATTTATGTGGTATAGATTGATCTTTTGCTATGTTAATAAAGTGAATTTGATCATTTAAATGTAGAAATGTACCCGAAGTATTCTTTGATTACTAAGATTTCAAAAATCAGAATTTGATGGACTATCCGAAAATAAATTGACATGAAAGTAGCCTTTATATTCTTAATAATGCAGAAGTGGTTTATATTTTTGTTCACCAAGAACCAAACCAGGTCAAAACATTTTAAAATCTATATTTAAAGATAAGTTGTATACAGTAAAGCACATGCATCTCAAGTGTGCCCTCAATGAATTTTCACATATGTATACACACAAGTATTTACAACCCAGCTCAACTCAGATCTTTTCATTTACTTGATACAAGTTTTACATATCTCTCCTAAGCAACAGAAATACTTAGGAGATTGTTTCAGGTATGTGTTCTTAAAAGAAAAATATTACATTCTATATTTTATTTCCCCTTGAAAATGCATAGAATTTTATTTTTAAATTCTTCAACACACATTCATTGGGTAATCATTACATGTCAGCCATTGTTCTAAGCTCTGAGAACACAACTTCTTAGTGTAGTAAGGATTCTGCTCTCCTGGAGCTTACATTCTAGGCAGTAGACAGTAAATAATC
This sequence comes from Balaenoptera borealis, assembly GCF_965194805.1. NCBI lineage: Eukaryota > Metazoa > Chordata > Mammalia > Artiodactyla > Balaenopteridae > Balaenoptera > Balaenoptera borealis. Next base: position 102,514,072 of record NC_138873.1, on the reverse strand, counting down.
AACTAAATTAATAAGAAAATAAATAGGAATATTTCAAAAGTGATCAGCTGTAATAAACATATTAAGAGTAATGCAATGAACAGAAATGAGCAGTGTGGGGGCAACATTAGATTAAAGACTCCTCTCAGAGGATAACATTCCAGCTGAAATTTGATGATGAGAAGGCCCACGTAAAGCTATACAAAGGAGGAAGAGAGTTCCAGGCTGAGCACGAAGAGCCTAAATAGAGAGCAGACACAGAATGTTTGCAAAGTCCGGACCACAGTTTGGGTTCCCCCCAGAACAGAGGTTGTATCACAGGCTTAGGTACAAGCAACTTATCAGAAGTGATGACAAGGAGCCAGCGAAGGACTGGGGGCCAGGTGACAGAGCAGGGCAAGGTCAAGGGAAGGGGAAGTTATTGCATCGCTGCTCTAGGTGACAGGGGCTCAATTCTGCTGGAGCCTCCTGAGAAGCCCACCACAGAAGCTCTCCAAGAAGTGGGCAACTAAAGGGTGAAAGGAAGAAGCATTTTTCCACTCCTTCCAACTACCATTGGTTGAAGATTGTCTCAGGGACGTTAATGCTGCTCTTTCAGGCTGTGTTTGCCCAGAGGACGAAGGAGCCTGTGTGAACTTCTGAGCCCAAGGCAAAAATGATTGGCACTCTTGTGGTGAGAAATTGGCGGAGTGCAGTGAGCCTGGACTCCCGGGGAGCTGCCCAGGGTAGCTGCTCCAGTCAATGGAGCCGAGGGGACTTGAGATGGCACGTCCAGCGTGGCTAAAGTAGGAGGACAATGAATCAGAGGGAAGAGGGGCCAGATCATGTCCGGCCCTGTGGGCTCTGGTTAAAAAAAAAAAAAAAAAGAAGGTTGAATTTTGTTCCACATATAACAGGAAGCCATTGCTTTAAAAGCTGGGGAGGGTGGTGACTGATTACTAGCTGAAGGAATCCATTGAAGAAAGAAAGATGAATACTATGTTATGATGTGTAGCAGGAATTTTTTACAGAGTATCACCTTGCTCAACTGAGGGGGAAAAACATCACACTAATTATGTTTAAGTTAAATGTTGGGTATATTTTGATATAAAATCAGAGACATCCTTGTAGGATCTAGCCTCTGCTTGGTTCTTCAAACCCCCTCCCCTATTCTGAACTCTAGGCAAAATGGCTGCTTTTGAGTCCTGGGATATGTCAGGCTGTTGCTCATATCTTGGCCTTCATATATGTTGTTCATTGTTTGAAACACACCCCACTCTTCACCTAGGCCAATTCCTTATTTTTTATATTTCCATTTAATTATTAATTTTATTGAAAATTCCCTTCTGATCACTCATCTTAAAAAAGCCTACTGCTGTCCTCTCCTGAAGCATCTGTGATCATCTTTCTTAGCACTTAATATAATTTGTAATTTTACAATTAATTTCTTAATTCCTGTCTCCCCATTCAGATTGTATATTCAACACAAAATGGGGCAAGATCTATTTTATTCACCGCAGTGCCTAGCAGTGTCTGGCATAGAGAGGTCATATTTGTTGAGTGAGTGAATAAATGAATGATTCAAAATGAAAGCAAACTAGCTCTGGCTGAGGTGTGGCAGACTGGGTAAAAGGCCTGTCCTTTTGCCCTTCAAGGAGGCTTATGGACTCTCTTCAAGGAACTTCAGTGCAAAACCAAACACAATGTGACAGTCTTGTTTTTGGCAGATGGGATATCTCTGAAAAATATTTGTATGAAGCTATTTATTGGAGACTTGAGTGACACCTTTTGTAAAAAAAACAAAGCATCCCTTAAATAGTCCTGTTTTATATATTACAATACACCTTCATACCTAGAGGTTTCATGAAGGAATTGGGATAGTCACTAACAATACTTTTTGAGAACAAATGACTCCTGAACAATTTACAGATTAGCTAGTTATTTTCACCTTTTTTAAATAAAAAGATAACTCGATTTTAGATATCAGAGGTTGAAAGTAGCTGCAGGATTTTTCGATTAAAAGTTCTAATGTGTCTCTTCTTTCTAGTGTGAAAGGCTAATCAGTTTCAGGAACATGCTGACATAGGATTAAGATAAATTGTGCCTTGTCTTTTAAAATCCTGTAGAATAATCAACCTCTCTAAGTCCCAAGGAGAACAATAGCTTCCTACATGTGATTAAACTAGCAAACAAGTCTTTGTCCTTTGACCTGCTTTTTTGGCTTCTATTTTACTTCAATTAGACTTAAAACAACTAAGATAAATGAAGATTTTCTAACCCATTTTACACTTTCCTGTAAATAAAACCTATGCCAAAAATATAACTCTATTATATGAGTAATAGAAATAACTTCGTGCTGAAGACTAATACTTTGCATATATGTGCCATGGAGGGGCAGAGGGAGGAATTAACTTTAAAAGAAATGAATTCGGAATTGAATTCAAGATTTATACATTCTGAGAAAAAGGTATTAAAATATATGTCTATTCAAATCTATTTTAAGTTGCATAGAAAAATGTCATTCAGTTTGAACTGATTGGAGAATTTGCACCAACTAAATAACTCATATATGTTAGTCACCGGGAAATCTAACTTTTTTACCAGGAAATATTTCAAACAAATGAAACAAAACTTCAAATAAATTGTACTAAAAAAATAAAAAGAAAAGTAGCCTCTAGCTTTCAGAGATCTGCTCCATGCCATAACCTGTCTCAGAAGAAGGTTTTCTGAACCCAATAGGTAATCCCTTTCCAAACCAGTTCTATTTCTGTGCTTTAGTGAGCCTAGCGGTTTTGGATTTGTCGAGTGAAGCAATTTAGGAATTGCTTCCTGCAGATGGAGATGCATTTTATGGTGAATCATTGGAGTTTTAAAAATAATAAACTCCTGGGAAAGGGGCTTAAAATGATCCCTCAAATAGCAAAATCTTATGGAGCCAATCTGATGGAATAATTGAGGGGGAGAAACTAATTGAAACTATTGAAACAGCAGGGAAGTTGACTGTTCTGTTTTTTTATCCATTTAATGTAAAAGAAAATCGTTAGATCTAATAGAGTGTCCAAAAAAAAGTGTTAACTAGGCATCAATACCTTTTAAAACTACCCTTTACCGTCCGTAAGGTCACTGAACTGAGAAGCTCGCCTCTAGCTGCAGCACCTTTTGATGAAGGCTGGCCATTGTACAGGGTTTTCAAAGAAATAGTCCATTTTAACGTCGTGTCAACCAGTTCCAAGAAGAGATTTAGTCTTTTCCAGGACAAAGGACTTGAAAACTTAAACTTTTAATTGAAAAAGCCTGAAGCCACTTTCAATCTCTTGTATTTAAAACTCAAATTATCCCTTTCAGGATTAAAGGAAAAAAGAAAAAGGAAAAGAAGCACACTTATATCAAAGGTAGCAAAGCAGTGATTTATTATCAGTAGTTCTTTCTTCAGGAAAGCTGTTTTCAGTTCTCTGACCTTTGTATCTCAGTTTTATCAACTTAATACAAAATAATACTCTATAATCATGCCCTAAATATATGTAAATTTGAACCCTAATAGAATGAGTTTCCAGAAATTACTGCAGTTAAAATAAAACCACAGCCTTTCTACTTCAGACTTAGTTTAAGGTGGGAACCCTTTATATTTAATCAGTACATTCAGTATAACAATAAGCTAAGGGGAAATATGACCCCAAACAAAAGACAACTGTGCCCCAACTTTGCTAGGGCCAGTCTCTGTTTAGTCCTGCTGTCCCCTTAGAACTTCTCCCAGATGGTTCATTTGATAATGAATTATCATTATCATCACCACTGTCTGTAGAACAGTTGTGTGAAAAGGAGGTGCAATGCTTTCTATCTGGTCAGCTCTCTCCTACAGGCATAGCTTTCACCTTCACAACTATCCCCAATAAGCTCACAAAATTGCCCTTGGGAACAACAGCTGTTTCATGTATGCTAACTCTATCTATCCAAGAAGAAGTATGCGTTCATTTAAGCTTAAAAAGAACTTTCCCATACTGTGTTCCCACACACACAGGTATCTTTTCATGCAGTGATAACAAAAGTAAAATGTACAAATACTTTAACATAACCTTTCTCATTTCACTGACATGGTAAGTAGCTGATCCAGCACTTTAAATTCTTTAGCTGTTTGAGTCAAAGTTTATTTTCCTTCAGCTGCCTCTCCCTCAACACCAACTAGCATTGTAATCCATAGGTTCTCTTAATTTTAATCAAAATCAAATTATTTTTACATTCATACAGTTTATTTTGACACTACATCACATATTCACTAGGATATCCATGGATGCTTCAAATAATATACATGTAAAAATGAGCTCATTATATATTCCCTCTATATTCCAAATCTGTATACTTCAATTCCAAGAATGGCATCAAAATCTATGCCATTGCCCAAACCAGAAAACAATCATCAGGTTAGCTAAATATTTTTCCTCTAAGCATGTATCAAACCATTTCTCTCCATGCCCACTTCCATTAGGTTTATCTACACTTCTGCTTGGATTTCTTTAATAACCTAGACAACTGGCTAATCTGTGTATAACTCGAGGTCTGGCAGGAGACAGAAGCCACATAGTAACTTAGGAAAGTTGAATATGAAGAATTATTAACAAATAACAGAGTATTAACTCCTAAAAGGTAAACAATACATTAAAGAGTTTATGTATAGTGGATGTAGGGAGCACTCCCTTCTTCCAGGTCTGAGGAAGAATACTCAGGGAAGGAACAAATTTGGAGCACACACATACACACACACACACACACACACAAACACACACTGGTGGGTATTTAGACCACCTTACAGAGAGTGTGGCCACTGGATGTAGAAAAGTTCACGAAGGTGCCACAGGCCTGAAATGGGAGAGGAAGCTACCCACTGGGTGCTAAAGAGGCTCCCAGGAAACCAGGCAGGGGCACTGCTGACTCATCCTCTGGGATGTGAGGACCTCCCCGAGAAGCCACCCACAGGGCTGCTGCTGAGCCACTAGGGTGCTGCCCACAACACCAAAGGGCCAGCAGAACTCACTGGAAAACCATACTTGGAAGCACTGCTGAAACTTGCTGGGAGTGAGCCCCGCTGGGTGCCCCCAGCAGCAGTAAGAAGAAGAAAGCACATCAGAACTAGGAAAGAAACACCCCCTTCCCTCAGTGTCCCCCCAGTACATTTTCCACACTGTAGCCCTGAAACCTAGCAGGATTGCAGGCCTTCCCAGGGACAGACCTCCATGTCCCCCACCTCTTGTTTGTAGAAAAGCTTTAGCCTCCTAGGCCTTCCCCGAGTTCCAAAGAGCAAATTTAATCAGAGAATTGAGAAAATGCAGAAACAAAGGAAAATTTTCAAACAAGACAAATTAATAATAGTTTCATCATAAAACAAAATCCAGAACCTTTAGTTCCTCCTCAAGGACTATAGATAATATCCTGAGCCATGTCCTTGAGCTGTTTTGCAGATACTAAAACCCCCACCAGGTGGAAAAAGTTAACTGCCTGCTGACCACCAGCATGTAGACCCCAGACTGGTTGGAACCAGAAGGCTGATGATTGAGATTCCTGACACATCATCCTGTTCCCTCACCACCAACCAATCAGAAGGATGTATGTGAATGGATCACACACCCCGTAATCCTCTCCCTCACCTGGCCTTTAAAAACCCTCCCCTGAAAGCCATCAGGGAGTTTGGGTCTTTTGAGCATGACCTGCCCATTCTCCTTGCTTGGCGCCAGGCTGGGTGCCCTGCAACAAATGCTGCACTTTCCTTCACGCAACCCGGTGTCAGTAGATGGGCTTTCGCGTTTGGGACAGTAACAGCCCTAGAATAAAAATTCTAAAACATAATATGATTACTTCCCTGCCCAAAATCCTTCAACTGGGTAAAAGGAGAGAAGGGTGGAGAAGTAAGTGCAGAAGATGATGTGGAAAGTCAAGCACTGATGTTGATGACTGAAATTTTAACTATTGAGTCAGAAACAAAGTCATCTCATGTGAGTATGGGTCACAGGGCTTACAGACTGGGAAAGATCTGAACAACCGTTTTGTGGAAGGAGGAAAGGAGTCAGATGAACAGAGAACGTGATCTGGACTAACGTAAATGTGCAGGCTATGCTACAGCGAGGGAGCTGCACAAGGCAAAGACTTGAACTGGGCTTGGGACTGAGGAAACGACCTCTTGTACAGAGTCAGTACTGAGTGGCAAACTCGATATTGTTCCTCATAACTGTGTGCCCAACTTTGTGTATGACCTTCAGAATTATAAGCTAAATATACCATGTGGTTCAAGGGATAGACACTAAACATCTTGCCAGTCAGTAATATCTGGTCTGTATCGTTCAGGACACTGACTCTGCATAAGGAGATCTGGGACAGTTCCAGACTTCACCTTCTTGTTCTAGTGGCAGAGATGCAAACTGTAGTATAAGAGCAAGCCTGCATAAGTATAAGAGTATAAAAAGCAAGAACTCCTCTAAATTTCTTGCTTTTTTCCCCAACCCAAAATTAGAATATAAAGATTTGAGGAAAAAGAGGACCTGAAATAAGTGACAAATTGCAAAAAAAAAAAAAAAAAAAAAAAAAAAACTACATTTCTTGTTGCAGATTCAACAATGTAGCAATGTTCATAAAAATGTTTCAGTGTTCATAAATGTGTGTCTTTTAGAGTTGTTATTTACTATTCCTTATGTTTGTGAGGAATAACTTCTCCCCCACAGCAATTTTGTAAATAGTCTTTAACATTAGAAAAGAACAACCATCAACATTGCAGGCCATGTTTCCACCTTTCGACAACAGTTGAACTCACTATTCAAATAGCTGAGTAGAAACTGTATGTGTGTGAACATGACTGAGGTCAGGGGAGCACGTGAAACAACAATTTGTTGGCTTAAACATTTTAAGAGAATTTTTTGTTTCTTTTTAGTAGGAGTTAAAATAGCATTTTAAAAGCTTATACCAACTCTCTTAGCCTTAAATAGCCTCCACATAGGCACATTATCTTTACAGGAAATTATCTGAGAACTCCAGAGCTTCATAAGCATCCCATTTACTGATAACATTATATTAAATCATGCCCAAAATGCCCTTATGGTGCACGGGACTGGAAACTGACTAATTTTGCAATGAACACAGAGTAAGAAAACTAGTCTGAAATCATTTCTTGGACACAAAGTCTAATCTCAAGACCCTAAGATACTTTTTTTAATTGGGGGATGTATGAAATGATGCATTCTAATGCACAATTTTATTTTCTCACCCGTCAATATCCTTCTTTCCCAGCCCATTTCTCTTTATTGTTTTTTTCCCTACTTCTTTGCATACTTTTTTTTTATATTTGGTAACAGCTTTATTAAGATATAATTCACATATAATTTGCCCATTTAAAGTGGACAATTCAATAATATTTAGTATGTTCAGAGTTGTATAACTATCACCACAATCAATTTCAGAACATGAAAATCACCCCACAAAGAAAACCTGTACTGTTCAGCTATTACCTCCTAATCCCTCCACCTCCAACCCAGCCCTAGACAATTGCTAATCTATTGTTTCTATAGATTCCCCTATTCTGCAAATTTCATATAAATTGTTTTCTGTCAGTTGATGGACATTTGGGTTGTTTTTGTCTTTTGGTTATCATGAGTATGCGATGAACATTCATTATGAGTTTTTGTGTGGACATATGCTTTCATTTTTATTGGCTTTTTGCCTAGGAGTCAAATTGGTGCATCAAATGAGACCACTTCTCTTTGTATCAGATTCCATTCTATAGCTCTTATGCCATCATTAACTGATTCAGGCTCAATTAATTGTATGTTTCACCTATGCCCCCTCTTTTCCCTAAAATATAATGAATAGCTAATCAGTGTCACATACTGTGCTAGGCACATTTTCACGCATATCTCATTTAATTTATTTAGCTTATGGCAACTTTTACTATGTTAGCTCTCTGTTTGGGGTTTGATATTTTCTGAGGCTCCTGCCTTGGAAGCAAGGCTTTAACTCCATTTCATAAGGACAAGTGGGTCCAAAGCAAAAGAAATGGAAAAGATGTCTCTTGCTGGGAAGGAATTTCTGATCATTTTTCTTTATCAATGAAGACCTTTTGTAAAATGCACCATAGTTTTAAGAGAGAGAAGGAGGGAAAGAGGGAGAAAAAGAGAGAGACTATAACATAAATTCAAATTTTCTTCACAAAATACCCATGAGATAGAATAGGTAGCTCCTAGAAGAGGAAGAAACAAAAATATTTTATATCTTTTGTGAATTATTCCTGTTTTATGTATGTTTTATATTTTCTTCACGTGTGAGTCTGTGACTTTTATTATTGCTCTTATCATTTTCCATCTTCTTTATTTCTGCCTTTAGTAAATCCTTTCCATATAAAGTAAAAAGCTCCTGAAACAGAAGGACATTTTCTCCGGCCTCTCTGTTCTTGGGTAGATTATACAGACGATGTTTCTCCTAGTTCACTTTCCAGACCACCTTAAGATAATTTTCGTTTTGATTTTTTTCTATTATTTTCAGGTTTGGCTACTTTTAAAAAGTAAAAGTTAAAAATGAAAAATGTCCAGTATGATGGCATGCCTTGTTGCAAGAAATAGCATCCTTTTAGGTAGATTTGTCTTAGAGACAGACAAAACAACTATGTGTGGTGCTGGGACAGCAAGTCCCCACACACAGCTGAAAACTTCTTTGAAAGGAGTTCAAAAATGTGAAGGAATTCTGGGGGTGGGGGGATTGCTCTGTGGTTGTAGTTTGGGAAATTCATGAAGGCAGAATGGCAGTCCCTCTTGAGCCACAGCTACTCAGGATCTCTTTTGCATTCTTCCCTAAGCCCGTGCCGTGTGTTATAAATAGAAGAGCCTATGAAGAGAGATGGGCTCTTTTTGCCAACAGTCATTTTATTTTTTAGAAGTGTCTAGAGACATTATTCATAAGGATTCATTCCTGCACACTTTCCTGCTGAGAATCTCCCTCTCTTGACACTGTGGGTGGTCAGCTTTGAAATCCACTAATGATCTGTGAGATACAGAGAGTGCAGAAAGAGTTATTTATTTTTTAAGTTAATACATGAGGAGTCCTTTTAGTTCTAGAAGGTTTGCAGGCATCTGGCTGTGCTATGTAAATAGGGAGCATCCTTTTCAAGCCAGCGTCTTTGATTTTGTTAGTCAGCTAAATTTTCTAAAGATAATTTTTAATAACCATAGAGACTTAATGACAATCATTTGATATGCTGACTGTATTGTGACTTGTAATCAAATACATTGTAGCAGTTATAGTGCAAAATATACAGATGTTTGCATACACTTAGATGGGTGGGTTTTTTTTAAGGTTTAAAATGAGTGATTTTTTTCTGCTTCATGTTGTTGTCAAGTGTAAAATATACGTGCAATAGACCCTATATGGCACTAGTAAAATAAAAATCCTCTAATCTTTGTACTTTGATGGGTAAATATCATGTTTTCAGATGTATGTTAGTCAAAAGTCAAAATGTTGCCCCAAAAAAGAAAGAAAATTATAATGTCCTGGCATCTTGCTAAGAACACAATAGTAACTAGTGCCCATCAAGCTTTTACTCTGGAGAGAAAATTAGTCTCAGGAGAGCTGGTTTAAGCTCAAATAGGCTATGCAAGAGGATCACCTGATAACATTTTTTAACTGCAGAATCTTGACGTCACCCCAGATCTCCTAAATCAGAATCTCAGAGAGCAAGGGGAGCTCAGGAATGTACATTTTAAGATCTCCACGGGAGATTCACTGGTAACATTATGTAGTTCAGGCCAGCTTTTAAAAGCCACCGACATCTGAATCCATGCATTACAGAACTAAGACCTTAAAATCCTTGCTACTGCCTAAATTCTCTTGTCACATACACATGCTATGCCTTACAGAGACTAGTTCATGCACTTATGTTGTCTCCCCAACAAGAGCAGAAGCAACGCTTATTTATCCCATGACACATGGCTCTGTCAGTGACAGAAGATACTGGTTGACAGCAGTTGGCAATAAATACGGTATTCTGGAGTACAGGTAAAAGCTTCCCCAACATCTAAGTTCTCTCCCAAAGCTACTTTCCATTCAGAAGAGTGTCCTGACCTCCTTAGAGGAAGATTTGCAAAACAGTTTTCTAGATGGTTTGCATATTCCATGTGGATAATTCTCCCATAACTAATTAAACAGTGCCCAATAAATTCACAGCAATGTTACAACATCTGAAGTAAACTGGGTGAGGGAGGGTGACATTGTTTTAATCATTATCCAAAAATCAACTGTTACATAGGGTCCTTCAACCTCAGGGCACTCACTTTCCTGGTCAACACTGCCATTTGCTTCAGGGTGTAGAGAGGTATTGAAGTGAGTTACATGACAGCAAAAAGAGCTGACTTGCTAGCTTCTGAAGAAGTTGGGATTTAGTAATGAGATCTTTGGCAAGATCTAAATAGGAGTAACCTTTAGATTCTGGTGTGACACAGCTGGTAGCAAAGATCTATTTTATTAAAACTATTGGTGAAGTAGCTGGCTCTCCAGGAAATCTTTTGGGATTTGAAGGTACAATTTGAAGTGAAGTGTATACAGGTACCATCATCTGGCAAAATCTCAATTCGTTAAAGCTGACTCTTTCTAATAACGTACTAATGAAATACCAAGATGGGTCAGAGGGCTTTGGACCCTTGCCCTTGGTTAGCCAGAGAAGGCATTTTCCCCTTTCATAAAGTGTTTTCTAGAGAATTTTTAGTTCACTCTCTGCTCTAGCTGTCTACTGATGTACAATGCACACAATTGTCATCTTCCCATGAATTTATACAAGCAAATTCTCCCAACAGCTGATGAAAACAAAAAGGAAATGAGGCTTGATTTATCAATGGAACATGATTAAAATTAGTGTTTTCCTTGGTTTAACATAAAAGCATCTTATGTTAAGTCTATATGATTGATTATATTAAATCAATCAATATTTAGATTTGTTTGACTTTCATATATGTGGTGTTCTCCTTTACTATAGAAAGATAAATTTGATCTAGAATGCAGCTTTCAAGAGTGTTATACTCCTACACTTTGTCCTAGAAAACATATGCTTAATGCTGAGCTTTTAACTCCAAGTTAGATGGGTGGGGGCAAAGTTACATTAGATTTATCCATAGCCCCAAACAACATTAAGCTCCTAATTAACCTTTAAGTCACACCAGAAGGCATCTCTGTACCTGTCAGGTGGTCTGGCTATTCTTTCACCACTATTTTCAGGCAAGAAGGCACAATATTGGCTCAAGAGTCCTCAAGACTTTGTTTTGTTGCCCCAAAACAGAAGAGTTTGTCTAGGGTGGTGACATTGAATTTTAATTTTTTTCCCAACTCTAGAAACCTATGAGATTTTCTACTATTTGTAAACTGCTAAGCAAGTTGCCGTGAAAGTTATAAAATGAGTAAATTACTGATCACTTACAGGATCACCTTATGTGTTGGCAAAATCTGAAGGTCTCAAAGCCTCACCCTACCAAAGCCAGATTTACCAGCTACCTGATACATACCTTCTCCATAGTGCTTCACCCCATTAACGTTGATAAATAATGTAAAGTATAGACATTTTTGGAAAGGGAAACCTCACCAGATTTCCAAGTCGGGTATTCATTAGTATGAAAGAATATGATACTTTCCTGTGAGCAAATTTATTTTGGACTAAGGGGATTAAAAGATGTAAGGAAGCTATCAAGAGACCAGAAAGATGAGAAGGACAAGAGAACAATTCCATAGTGTTGGAATTACTTTTCTCTTAATTAGAAAATCTACAACTAGATTGGGAGGAGGCTGTCATGAAGACAAAATATGTTAGCTTCCTAATTTTCAGGGTGGTCCTGGCACCTACCCTTAAGAGTTAACAGTCATGTTTAGAAGATAAGATGAAAGCAGGAAAGATAAAAACCTAGATCCATATATGGCAAGGTACGTGGTGGACCGAGGTAACAAGGAGAAAGGGGGAAAAAATGGAAGGAAAGAACATCAATATTAAATGGACTTCATTTTACTGCAAGTGACAAAACTGCAACTCAAATTGGCTTAAAAACTAAAAGGGGGTTAATATACCTAGCTTATATAACTGTTGTGTAATTGTTGGATCTAATACCCAAATAATATCATCAATAATCTATCTGTCTCCCCCAGTCTCTAATATTTTTGTTGCTACATATTAGTTATTTATTCTCAGCCTCTGGATAGGCAGATGCCACCAGCACTTTGGCCCTGGGATCCATCCTGCACTAATCACTGTGATTGACACCAAGAGGTGGTCTGCCCCTCCCAATCAGGGGGCTGAGATTCTTGAGGTCTGGGGGTCTGGAAGGGAAAACTAAAACTACTGTTGCTTTAAAAGGGGAATAGATGCAGGGAAGGCAGAAACCACAGATTTAAGTCACTCTCCCCTCTGGAGAGTGTTTCCCCAGCAGGTGAGAGGAGTATTTTTCCTGAGCTCTTCTTTCACAGGTGACTCTGGGCCTGGGGCCACCAAGCCAAAGTCTAAGCTGGAGAGCTGTGTAGTCATTACAGCTCCCCACTGTGCTTTACTTTCCTAATTACCAGAAGGGTGGCTCTTGGAGGACTTGTCCTCTGTGGAGAAGGTTAGCCCCAGCTTGAAATTCTCCTCTGAGCTTGGAGCCTAAAATGGATTTTTCTAGTAGACATTTGAAGCACTTTATTGAGGCAACACCACACCTATTTAATGAAACTCTGAAAAGGCACCTTAGGTGAAATAAAAGATGAGTTAAATCAAAAATAAAAATAGACTGCTTAAAATAGAATGCATGGCTTTGGACAATCTAAAAAGCCATTAATCTGCTTTCAATGTAAAGTACACAGCTACAAATACTTATAAGTTTAAAAACACGGAAAGAGAAAGAGAGAGGAAGAAACTCCACTTACTAGACAAGACACAATTGTTAATTTAATTTGTGTGTGTGTGTGAGTAAAAGATCATTTTTTGTTTTCTGATTGGTTTTATAATTGCTTTTCCCTTCTCAGTGATAGTGAAACTTGGTTTTGTGACTGTCCAAGGCTGTACTCGGGCAAGCAGTGCCAGTTTGCAACTTGTGAAAGCAACCCATGTAGAAATGGTGCCACCTGTGTTCCTAAATCTGGGACAGACATTGTCTGCCTCTGTCCATATGGAAGGTCTGGTCTCCTCTGCACTGAAGGTAAGAGCTTTTCATTATTGGGCACGAGCACAGGTAGAAGGGGGTGAAGAGGAGAGAAAGTCACTCAGAGAAATCAAAGACAGTACCTGACTGAACAAATCCATCAAATCCTTTCCTTGGTTCTTTTCAAGTAAGTCAAGACAACACCCATTAATGAGATGGATCACTGAGCAGGTATTTCTCATACCCACTGAGTAATTATAAAGGAGGTAATAAGTTTTCCCTGAGGTTAGACTATGGAAAATCTCTGTATTATAAAATCTCCAGGGCATTCTAATGCTCAAAGAGTAGCAAGGAAAATAGGAAAATACATAAAATCAAATCATTTTACATCATTTTGGCAAACTGACGATATAATATTAACAAATCTATGTATTATAGACAAGTTTTTTTCATTTAGAGATAACAAAACCCACGACATGGTTATTATATCCCAAGAAACTAAATCAGAAATACAAGCCATGTTCCTTACTTTAGGAAAATCCAGTATGTAGAAACCCTATATTACAAAAATGTACAAAAGCTATAATATAAAATAAGAAGCAAATTGCCTAAGAATTTAATATTTGCTTTGATATACAGAAATGAATTCTGTAAATATTTTCAGAAATAAAAGTATTTGGTATTAATATTGAATCAACTCAGGACTGGACTTATTTCATCTTCATTTTCACCATAAAGATAAAAAAAAAGTTTACCCCTTTGACACTGGTGGTATTCGTTACCAAATTTTAGACTAAGGCTCCCAAAGTGAACACAGACCCTACATCTTGGGAAACACACACAATGACACTAACACGTCCAGACTGTACTGACTCATCAAAAAGCTGGGGCCCTACACCTGATGCTACCGGCGTGAAAATTGAAACTAGAATAAAGAAGAACCCGTGACCAAAAAGTATTGACAGTTTTGATACGTACATCTTTAAAGGGAAGAGAACAGACTTGATGCATAGCTGAGAGAGGGGCCCCGCTGTGCGCGTGGCAGGACCACGTTAGACGTGAGCTTTATCTTTGCAATGAGCATCGTAGACAGACGGAACAGAAGTCTTGCCCTTCCCTATAAAAACCTCATGCTTCTTAGACATAATCATTCCATTTAGATAAAAGCTATTGGAAAATGTAATTGATGGCAATAAATTTGATTACTAAAAGATAAATCATCAATTTCACTTCCTGCTTGAAAATGACTGACAATATGAAATAAGAAATGAAGATTTATAAGAATATCTTCATGTATTTACAAAAAAATTCTTGTCTATTCCCCTCTCTTAGTCTCATTAGGGCTCCAAAGATGCAAAGATTTATGAATCATTGAGACAGAAAAGATCACACCAAGTTTATTAGGCTCTTTGCCTCAGTGTCAGTAAGAAGAAATTCCTGCATGCTCCCATCCAGAGGAATGTCTCAAAATAATTAGCCTATCCATTATTGTTTCCACAAATGTGCCAGATCCGTTTGAGAATCCTGCCCTTATAGAGCTTACCTTCTGACTGAGAAGATAGACAGAAAATAGAAACGGCTCGAGACACAATATAAATGTTATGAAGAGAATTATGAAGGAAACAAGGATGAAGAGAGTGGCTGGGGAGGGGTTGCCAATCTCACCACAAGAATGACTCCAGGAGAGGCGAGGTCAGTGCTGAGGCCTAAAGAATAAGGAGGAAAAGCAAGCCTCCAGGCAGAAGGTCCAGAAAATGGAAAAGCCTAAAGAGAGAGCCTGAGCCTTTTGAAGAATGAGAGGCGCTTGCACGGCTGGGGTACAAGGAGCAAGTCTTAGACTCTGTTTCTAGAGTACTTAGGAAGCCATGGCGGGCGGGTTTCAAACAGGCACATGGTTTATATGTATTTGCTTAAACCATTTTGATTTTAGAGATTGATTTTAGAAGGCTTCTCTCTCTGATCCTGACAAAAGATAATTTTGCCTAAGACAAGGGTGATGGCAGTAGAGAATGAAATAAGTGAACTTGAGGTCGGTTCTGGGGATAGAACTGGAAAGTTACTGGAAAAGTAAGTGTGAGAAGGGCTGAGTCAAGAACAATGGCTGGATTTCTGTTTGTTCGTTCGTTTGAACTGCAGGTAGATGGTGACACCCAAATCATTGCTTGGACCATTCAGGTACCAACCTGACCTCCAGGGGGTTGTCCAGAGCATGCTGAATATACATTTATTCATTAGAGAAAAGTGTAGAAAAAACCAGTTGAGCATGGTTCTTGCCCAGTTACAACTACACATGAGAACAGGCACAGAAAAAACTGAGACTCCCTTTCTTATCTTGGTCTTTTTGTTAATACCAGAGGATTAAAAACTCAGCTTGTTTTATCAGCAACTGTGTTTGCTACATATCACTTTTCTTCCAAATTATAGCCATGTCTGCCATGCTAATATATTCTTTGGGGGATAATAGAAAATATAACTATGACATTTCCTACCTTGTTGATGTTTCACTGGGGAATTCGTTCCCAGTTGATCACAGCAGCACTGATAGAGATGAACACTGGAAATGGAAAGCTCCAGCTGCCTTCTTCTTATAGTGCTTGACTCTCCTCAGCCACACTTCCTGTGGCCTGTTCCTACCAGGAAAAACCTCTTCATGTTTTCTTAACCACACGCCTTTCTAAAGACAAAGGGGAGATGCTTTCTCTTGTCTCTTGCCCTCTTGTGTCCCCTCTATAAATATTTCTTAATTTACCTTCTCCTCCCAACCTAGATCATTCATTGGACACAGGCTTTGAAGAAAGCAGCACCAGCCTGATTGCAAGTCCAGGCCCTGCAATCGGTGTGCTGGCTTCAAATCCCCATTCTCTGCTGACTAGACAGCAGAGTGATCTCAGGCAAGTCACTGGGTCTCTCAGAACTTCAACTTCAATGAGTATAATAATGGAACCTACCTTAGAGATTCAGTGAGAATTAAGTGAGATCATTCATGTAGAGTGCCTAACACATTACTGATCATATAGAAAATGCTTTTGGAATAAAGTAATGCCATTTGCAGCAACATGGATGGACCTAGAGATTATCATACTAAGTGAAGTAAGTCAGAAAGAGAAAGACAAATACCATATGACATCACTTATATGTGGAATCTAAAATATGACACAAACGAACTCATCTACAAAACAGAAACAGACTCACAGACATAGAGAACAGACTTGTGGTTGCCTGGGGGTTGGGGGGAGGGAAGGACTGGGCATTTAGGGTTAGCAGATGCAAACTATTATATAGAGGATGGATAGACAACAGGGTCCTACTGTAGAGCACAGGGCACTATATCCAATACCCTATGATAAACCATAATGGAAAAGAATATAAAAAAGAATGTATGTATATATATATATATCTGAATCACTTTGCTGTAGAGCAGAAATGAACACAACATTGTACATCAGCTATACTTCAATTTTAAAAACGCTTTGGTTTTTTAAGGGTGTCAAGCCAAGATTCTCACATGCACAGTGAATTGCCACAACTTAACATGGGAGAGGAGGCTGGATCTCCATCCCAGCTAAAAAGGAAACTCTCTAGGATGTCAAAGGAAATCAAAATTAATTTCCTTTTAAGAATTTTTCTAAGTTGGTGACACTCTTTGCAGCGACTGGAGACAAGCCAGGGTATCACAAAATCAAGGAGGAAAGTGGCACCCCAGTGACACAGATAATCAGCAGGCTGTTTAAGGACATGATACCTCTATAAAGCAGCTTAATGTCAGGTTGGCATTTTGTGATGGCATACTTCAAACAAGTGTAATTTTATGTCATGTAAGCTTGTGACTCTTGACAACATCCACTCTGATAAGATCCAGCTTTTTCTCTCCAACTCAACAGCTGCTTGATTGCCCTACTGTTCACCTGACCTCAGTATCCTTCCTTTCCCACCATGTTTAAATCCTGTGTTTTCTAGCTCCTGGTTACAAAGAAGTGTTGAAAATATCAAGCCCAATCCCAGAGGGAAGTAAGGAGATAGTGGTGACTGTGGTCACACAAAAAAGCACTCGGGAAAGTGATTGCACTTGCTCTGGGTTGAAGGCAACCCTTGAGAAGTCTGCATTTTCTCTTCCTCAAGAACTGAGGGAATTGTCTTTCCTTTTGTTCAATGGGAAGGTGCATACCTCCTGCCTTTCACTTTTTTTTCTATCTGTAAAGAAAAAAAAATTAAATTGACACATATAAAAAGGCAGCAATAAAAATAAGTATATGTCTCAACATACACCAAAATGCTTGTGACAAGTAGCCTTGATGGACTCCTGCCAACGAATCCATTGACACATGGATTAGCACCTTTCTTCTGTTTGTGCAAGAGGCAATTCCAGCAGAGCAAAGTCACAGCTACTGTTCCAATAATATTACAAGTACTTTGTGTCTATAAGCAAATGAGTCTTTAAAAATATATACCAAAGTATCCGGAAAATATTTTCCGGTGAATGTCTTTCATTAGGTTTATATGTATCTATAATTAATGCTATAATCTTTCTCTAAAGGCATTATGCTTCCTACCAATGATTGGTGTTGGATTTAATTATCTATATGTACACATACACAAATACATTCACACACACATGCACACACCCATCGATTAAAAACAATGAGATAAAAAGGTATTTTGGGGATTTCCTTGGTGGCGCAGTGGTTAAGAATCCACCTGCCAATGAGGGTGAGACACGGGTTGGATCCCTGGTCTGGGAAGATCCCACATGCAGTGGAGCAACTAAGCCTGTGTGCCACAAATACTGAGCCTGCACTCTAGAGCCATGAGCCACAACTACTGAGCCCTCCTGCCACAACTACTGAAGCCCGCATGCCTAGAAACCGCGCTCTGCAAGGAGAGAAGCCACTGCAATGAGAAGCCCATGCACCACAGTGAAGAGTAGCCCCTACTCCCCACAACTAGAGAAAGTCCACGTGCAGCAACGAAGACCCAACGGAGCCATAAACAAACAAACAAACAAATAAATAAATAAAATGTATTTAAAAAATTAAAAGGTATTTTGACTTGGGGAATTATACCAGTTCTGGCAGAGTCTGCTAGTTGTTTAACCAATATAGTCTCTCTTTTTTTGTTAATACACCCCCGATTTTATTAGGAGCAGTAATGTACCCAGCTGAAATGCCTCAGCCTCCCTTAAAGCTGAGTGCAGCCATGGGACTAAATTGTGAACAATCAGATGTAAGCCGAAGTATTAGAGGACTGTATTAACCTCTGGAAAAACTCCTTAAGAGTGGAATGACCCCCAACCCTCCTTTCTTAAACCTGGAATGTGGATGAGATGATTCAAATTCCAAAATTCATCATGGATCACAAGGCAACCTTGAAAATGGAAGATACATGCTAGGATAGTGAAGCAAAAACATGAAATAAGCCTAAATCCCTGGTAACTATAAAACTATCACACCAGCCAGGGACTGCCCACCATCAGACTTTTGTTAATGAGGGAGAAATAATCTATTTGGCTTATGCCTCTGTTATTTTGCTATGTGCTATCTACTATATGTAGTTATACCTAATCCTTACTAATACAATCAGTGTCAAAGTTTCCCCAAACTTTATAACCTGATATGTTTTCTCAAATATTTCTGATTTTGTTCATAAGCTCTTAGACTCCTTTTCAAAGAGAGAAAAAATAGAGGATTTCTTGTGTTATCTCATTTCATACTATAAGTTTTAATAAATTATAAGTTTATAAAATATATTTTTCAACCCAATGGAAGCATGGTATGAACATTAGTTCAATATTATAAAAGAAATATCCCAAGGTAAGCAGCAAAATGAAAAACTCTGTTTTTCCAAATTAGACAAATAATTTAGAAAGCAAATTTTAGATCTTATTTATGAAACATTACCCTTCTCTTAAAACTACCCCCATGAGACAATTTCTAACAATCACACTAAATAAAAAATCAAATTCGTTTGTAGATTTTCACATTTCAAATTCTAGTGAGGCATGCATCTGTTATTGTCTGCTTTTAAGCAGAGAACAAAGACTATTCATCGAACTCTTCCTAATTTTTTGCCCCTGGAATTCTGTCAGTAAAGCGCTAAACTCTAACAGCCAATTGTCCCTTCTGCTCATTCCAGGGCTTTGTCATTGTCTAGCAACCTCCCAGAACTCTCCCTCCCAACACTAGCATTTTCTGCTTGTTAAAAATGTCTTTAAAATGGATCGACTATGAACAGAGGCAGAATTGTCTCTCGTGAATGTATTTATGGCAAACTGACTTCGTCAACCGTGTGTGGAAATGTAACCTCTGCAGTTTGTCCTGAGCTCACCAGAGAATTTAACTTTGCAGGTCTGTCAGTCCAGGCCTTCCCACAAAGAGTTGATTTTTTTTGTATAAAATGAATACTGTCAGATCCCACCACACCCATCAGGTTATGCTCAGTCGGGTTAAGAGCTGTGCAGCTGTGATGCCCCTGCCAGCGACAAGCAACAGAGAGCACGAACACGTTTGTGGTACATTTAAAATCTCTTCACAGAAAGGGACGATTGATTAGAGTCTGAGTACATTTGCGCTGCATCAGAAACTGCGAAGTCAACACTTTGTAAAGAGGCAATGAAATTTATTGATTATTAAGAATGAAATAAATAGGGAGGGAGGTGCCACTGTGTTATGTAAATTGCCCACCACTCTATACACTGGAAGCAGCTATCCAGTTCAGGGTTTGTGTTTGTTTGTATTCACAGATGTGCTCATATTTTGTCTTGTCTAATATTTTGTCATCCCATAACTTTGAGCTTGTAAATGGCTTCCTGTGTTCCTTAGGATGAGATAAGAACTGCTTAAAATCATGTACAAACCTGACTGGACAGACCCCCACTTATCCCCAACGCCCCCCTCCAATTCACACTATTTTGTGATTCTCTTGTTTTTTAATTTTTTTACTGAAGTATAGTTGATTTACAATGTTGTGTCAATCTCTGTCTGTACAGCAAAGTGACTCAGTTATACACTTATATGCATTCTTTTTTTAGATTCTTTTCCATTATGGTTTATCACAGGATATTGAGTATAGTTCTGTGTGCTATACATTAGGACCTTGTTGTTTATCCATTCTAAATGTAATAGTTTGCATCTACCAACCCCAAACTCCCATTCCATCCCTCTCCCTCTCCCCCACCCCTTTGGCAACCATAAGTCTGTTCTCTATGTCTACGAGTCTGTTTCTATTTTGTAGATAAGTTCATTTGTGCCATATTTTAGATTCCACGTAGAAGTGATTTCATATGATATTTGTCTTTCTCTTTCTGACTAACTTCACTTAGTATGATAATCTCTAGTTGCATCCATGTTGTTGCAAATGGCATTATTCCATTCTTTTTTATGGCTGAGTAGTATTACATTGTACATATGTACCACATCTTCTTTATCCATTCATCTACTGATGGACATTTAGGCTGTTCCCATGTTTTGGTTGTTGTGAACATTGCCATGAACATAGGGGTGCATGCATCTTTTTGAATTATAGATTTGTCTGGGTATATTCCCAGGAGTGGGATTGCTGGATCTTATGGTAATTCTATTTTTTGTTTTCTAAGGAACCTCCATACTGTTCTCCATAGTGGCTGTATCAATTTACATTCCCACTAACAGTGCAAGAGGGTTGTCTTTTCTCCACACCCTCTCCAGCATTTGTTATTTGTAAACTTTTTAATTATGGCCATTCTGACAGGTGTGAAGTGGTACCTCTTTGTAGTTTTCATTTGCATTTCTCTAATAATTAGTGATGTTGAGCATCTTTTCATGTGCCTACTGGTCATCTGTATGTCTTCTTTGGAGAAATTTCTACTAAAGTCTTCTGCCCATTTTTCGATTGGGTTGTTTCTTTTTTTGTTGTTGAGTTGTATAAGCTGTTTGTATATTTTGGAGATTAAGCCCTTGTCGGTCACATCATTTGCAAATATTTTCTCCCATTCCATAGGTTGTCATTTTACTTTTTTTTTTAAATGATTTTCTTTGCTGTGCAAAAGCTTGTAGGTCCTTTTTGTTTTTATTTTTATTGCCTTGGGAGACTGACCTAAGAAAACATTAGTATGATTTATGTCAGATAATGTTTTGCCTATGTTCTTTTCTAAGAGTTTTATGGTGTCATGTCTTATGTTTAAGTCTTTCAGCCATTTTGAGTTTATTTTTGTGCATGACGTGAGGGTGTGTTCTAACTTCATTGATTTACATGCAACTGTCCAACTTTCCCAGCAGCACTTGCTGAGGAGACTGTCTTTTTCCTATTTTATATTCTTGCCTCCTTTGTCGAAGATTAATTGACCTTAGGTGTGTGGGTTTATTTCTGAGCTCTCGCTTCTGTTCCATTGATCCTTATGCTTGTTTTTGTACCAATACCACACTGTTTTGATTACTATAGCTTTGTAGTATTGTCTGAAGTCTGGGAGAGTTATGCCTCTTGCTTTGTTTTTTTTCCCTCAGGATTGCTCTAGGAATTCTGGATCTTTTATGGTTCCATATAAATTTTTGGATTATTTGTTCTAATTCTGTGAAAAATGTCATGGGTAATTTGATAGGGATTGCACTGAATCTGTAGATTGCCTTGGGTAGAATAGTCATTTTGACAATATTGATTCTGCCAATTCAAGAGCATGCGATATCTTTCCATCTCTTTGAATCCTTTTTATTTCCTTTATTAATGTTTTATAGTTCTCAGCATATAAGTCTTTCACTGCCTTGATCAGGTTTATTCCTAAGTATTTATTTTTTGGTGCAATTTTAAAAGGTATTGTTTTTTTACATTCCTTTTCTGATATTTCATTGTTAGTGTAAAGGAATGCAACTGATTTCTGAATGTTAATCTTGTGTCCTGCCACTTTGCTGAATTCATTTGTTAGGTCTAGTAGTTTTTGTGTGGAGTCCATAGGGATTTTGATATATAGTATCATGTCAGCTGCATATAGTGACTATTTTACCTCTTCCCTTCCAATTTGGATAACTTTTATTTCTCTTTCTTGTCTGATTGCTATGGCTAGGACTTGCAATACTATGTTGAAGAGAAGTGGTGAGAGTGGACATCTTTGTCTTGTTCCAGATTTTAGTGGGAAGGCTTTTAGCTTTTCACTACTGAGTATTATGTTGGCTGTCGGTTATTATTAATGGCTTTTATTATGTTGAGATATGTTCCTTCTATTCCCACTTTGGTAAGAGTTTTTATCATGAATGGATGTTGAATTTTGTCAAATGCTTTTTCTGAATCTATCAAGATGATCATGTGGTTTTTGACTTTTCTTTTGTTAATGTGGTATATTACATTGATTGATTTGCATTTGTTGAACCATCCCTGTGAACCTGGGATAAATCCTACTTGGTCATGGTGTATGATCATTTTTATGTATTGTTGGATTCAGTTTGCTAATATTTTGTTGAGAATTTTTGCATCTATATTCATCAAAGATACTGACCTGTAATTTTCTTTTGTGATGGTGTCTTTTTCTGGTTCTTGGTATCAGGGTGATGGTGGCTTCATAGAATGTCTTTGGGAGTGTGCCCTCCTCTTAAATCTTTTGGATGTTTGAGAAAAATTGGTATAAGTTCTTCTTTGTATGTTTGGTAGAATTCACCTGTGAAGCCACCTGGTCCAGTACTTTTTTTTGCAGGAAGTTTTTTACTACAGATTCTATTCAATATTTCACTTCTAGTGATCAGTCTGTTCAAATTATCTGTTTCTTCTTGATTCAATTTTGGTGGGCTGTATGTTTCTGGAAAGTTGTCCATTTCTTCTAGGTTGTCAAATTTGTTGGCATATAGTCTTTCTGTTTCTCTTTTAAATGCCAGCCACACACCACACCATCCCTCCCTCAGACTGTGCACTGTGTGAAGGTAGACATTGCCTTGCCTGGGCCATCACCACGGTGGTGAAGGGGCCAAAGGTACCTGCATGTGGCAGGCTCTCAAATTCTTGCTGAATTGCAAATGATTTGAAAGTTCTTCAGAATATTCATCTAAGCTGTTACCCTGAGCCTACTACCAAACCTATTACTTAGAGGGAAGTCAACAAGTATTTGTCAAATTGAAAAGGTAAACCAGTAAAATAATCAATGAATGAAGAGTCTCATATGGAACTTTCCAAAAGTGTGTTCCACAGCACACTAGGGCAACAGGAGTGGGTTGAAATGAACTCACATCTATTGAGTGCTTGCTGTACGCCAGGCCCTCAGCTAAGCACTTACTTTACATCTTCCTACACGATCCACATAATAACCCAGGGAGACATGTCGTTATTCATCATGCAGATAAGGAAACTGAGGCTCAAAGAATTTAAGTAACTAGTCAAAAGTGATATAGTTTGTTAGTGGTGGGTAAATCTGGAACCAGAGCTCTCTGACTTCAGCCTTTCTTTAAAACATTGTGTAGTTTTATAATGCCCCCTTTTGGAAACTCACAGTGTGTAGTCACACAACAAAGACTGAGAAATTGTACAATAACACAGCACTCTTCTTTCTCACAGAACAAGCCTTTCACAGAATACACTGGAGTAGTCCCCAAAGTGGTATATGCACACTCCACTGTGGTATTGGAAGAAAATATTACTTCTCTTTTTTAATATCAGTCTTTTAATTTGTGTTTTTTATGCTTTATGATGTCCACGTTATATTAATATATGTATATAATTTAAATAAATAATATATATGAGCCATGATCACAGAAGTTTAGAGACCACCGATTTAGCACTTCCCTTTCAAATATGGCCTGAAATTTTTATTCATTCCACTGACTTCATGAAACTAACTTGGAGAAGCCGATTTCAAATTACCCTTGAAATGCTTGGGATATATAATATATAAAATGTATTATACGATTCCATTTTGTTGATATTGTTAGAGGAAATAATGGAGTGGCATATTCGAAAGCTGCTTATTCTTGTTCTTAAAGTCCTTTAAAACAACCCACTTCCCCCAATACAATTAAGTTACTTAAATTTGCATCCTCTAAGCTCATGCTTCCTGAGCTGTGGAAAAGATGGTAGGAAGACCCTGGGTGCAGGGCAGAGTGACTGCATCCTCAGCTGATACCAACAACCTCACTGTGGAAAGTCATGGGCATTCTATGGAAATGTGTCCCTCTGGGCAGGCTTTCCCCAACATAAATATCCAGGTAGGACCCCTTAGGCCTAAACTGAACAGAATAAGTTTAAGTGGAAGCCATTCTTCCTTCTCTGCATCACAATTCAATAAAAATCCGAAGTGCTTAAAATTCTATTATGCGTTTATCACTCAGCATTCTGTTTTTGTTACACTTTTCCTCAATGAGCCAATGACTTGATCCTTGCTTTCTTCTTGGTCCTTTTACCAAATGATGACCCTTCAATACTTTAAGTTTCCAAAGAAATACTCAACTTTGATAAAGTCATAGTTCATATACTTGATAAGATCAACTAAACCTGAAAAGATTGATACCTTCAGATGGATGATTTTTCAACTCAGATAAATAAACAGTTTCTTAGACAAAAACATTAATCCAGCAAGGTAGTATTTTTGAAAGCATAGCAATTACTGTAGAATTGATTAATCAAAATAATTAAACCAGTAATTCCAGTAAACTCATGACCTACATCTGGGATTAAATGACTTGGCCAATAGGGTCTGGGATTCCTATCATTACACATTTGTAAGACAATTATTAAATTGGGGAATAATGAGAAAAAATAGAGAGGGAGAAAGAGAGAATATTTCTGAAAATTAATTACAGCTTGTAACCAAATCCCGATATCACATGTACCTATGTTGCATTAAGATTATTCAATGTATCTGACATCTTCATGCTCTCCACATTTATGAGAGTTCTATATACCTTCCCTTGCCTTATTCTACCCCTACTCTTGAGAAATTAAGGATAAATCCAAAGGTAAGGATAAGCAGAGTTATATGATCCCAATTTGGCTGTGATGATGTTGTCATAAACTCTGAATCTAAATGTGAATTGCAAATGGGAATTATAAACACTCGATATCAGAAGCATGGTTCATGTCTCAAAATGTATGAATTACTTAATATGAACAATGGTTCCTGAAAGGCTATTTGAGTCCTTATTTTTCTAAGGATAGCATGATATAAGGATTACTAAGAACTGGGCTTCCTATTCATTTCTGAAATTAAAAATCTGAAGAGCAAACAAGAATAATTTACAAAAGCTCATCTATTTATGTATTTTAACTTCTTTTTTCCTATGGGCTAAACAATAAACAAATAAAGGTATATTTTTGATTCGTTTTTTCTACCGATGGCACCTTGGTCCTGAGTAAGGGATTTGCTGGGAGTGAATTAACTCTTTCCTGCCTCTGACTTTGGTCATTAGAGCATAACTGGTGTGTCCATGGCTTGTAAAGTTCTTTGAAAGTCAGCATTTACTGCCCATTTCAATTTGCATCCATAACTTAACACCTGGCACGGAACATCCAATCTTTTCCAGAAGTCTGTATATTGTATGACTTAGTCTCTCAAATGACATTTTGTAATTTGTTTTGCCATTCTAAAAGGGCCAAGGGTAGTTTTGAATCTCATCTTTTTTGTTCTTGTGTATTAAATCAACTTGAAATTGTTAAAGTGAGACTCTTTCTGCCCCAAGTTTTGAAGCTCTAGAGAAAACAAAGCTGTCATCAGGGTGAGTGGCTGATAATTCTGCTCATTGGAGTGTATACCTGTCAGTCTCCAGGTAGATGGCTTAACATACACCTTGTTGACAGCAAACACCAAAGGGGGACAAAGCAGGAACATCACTGTGGCTGCCTTGTCCAGTGAGTCCCCAAGTCCTTGTCAGCCCTGCTATCTTAACCATGATAGTGCTGATTTTTCCTGGGATTGCTATATCCACTGCATTTGAAGTTGACTGCCTGTGTAAGCTTTAAAAATAGAATGTTGAAGAAATGTATATTTCAGAGGTCTTTTTGTCTGTGGGTTGTAAAAATGCCTTCACAGTGCTGCTGCCTTCTTGCCTCCATCATACCTCTCTCCTCCTTGACTTGTGATAATAAATGAATACTTCTGAGAATCTTCAGGATCCTGGACTGAGCTACTGGATTTTAATGTCAATCAGTATAGCAAAAGGAGGATGGAAATCTTCAACGGCCATTTCTCCCACGGGTTATGATAATTAAGGAATTACACAGTTTTTCTTCCTGCAAATCAAAGGACTTAAGATGCCTCTCTAACAACATCGAAAAGCTTTTTTAGTTATTCAACTCTTGCCCTGTTGGAATAGGAGAATATCAGAACACAAAGGGCTGCAAATGTGTGGGTGTCTTAAGCAAAGTCTAATTATAACTTGATAAAAAAAAATCCCCTTGATAAAAGTCTATTTCCAGAGAAGCAGCTCTTGTAAGAACAAACTTACAAATGATTATATCCCAAATGTGCTACTTGGTAAAATTGAAAAGAAGTGTTACTCAAAGCCTTCTTAGGCATAGAAAGCAAAAGAAAAACATCTCATTTTTTCACCCTCCTTTCTTTCGAGTAGAGTAGGGCACTGCATTTTAGTCAACGCTTTATTCTTTTAACATCTGCATGCTATTAATTAATGAACTTCACCATTTAAGCAAGCTCATATATTATTTTATTAACTAAAAAATCCTCACATCACTTTATAGCTGACATATTGAAGTTGACAGTGTTGGAGAAGCGAGCTGAGTTTGGGTCCAGGATGGGGAATGGCCAGCTGTGTGACTTTCAGCAAGTCCCTCACTGCACTTTACTTTAGACAGTCATCCTCTTCTTCAATTTTTGAATTCCAATCAGAACCCTTAGATTGACAATAAGAAAAATGAATTATGAGTTACTCCTACTGATTCAAATGTAGTTTTATTTGGTGTCACCTTCATTACAAGTCACGACAGTTCACAGAATGGCTAAAAAGAGTTAGCAGGGATTGAGTGCTTGCAATTGAGAGCTTTGTTCAGGATATCTCATTTAATCCTCAAAAGAGCACAAAAGGCAGCTATTATTACTATCGCCATTTTATAGATTGAAAATTAAATAAGGTAAATAACTAGCGTGAGGAATGGCCAATTAGTGGCAGAGCTGTAATCAGAACACTTAACTGTCTATACAGCCTGCATTCTCTCCTTTTATGTTACTTATGTTACTCTGAATGCCATGAATATGCCTCAAATACACAGATTCAGTTACACAGTATTTAAAGCAAAATCTACTCATGGAAGTGATTCCTTATTATTTTAACAGAAACTGAAATAATAATTGTTTTCTTAAGAATAATAGCTCAAGTATAAAATTGTGAACGATTGGTCAAGCCTCACCATGTGATTAAAATGTTATCTAAACAAACCTAGGCACTTGGGGAGATGTGTTCATTATCAATGATGGTTTGTCTCATTGGCACAGGTATTTATTAGATTTGACATCAATATACTTTACTGTTCTTAGAATTAGAAATTATCTAGCAAATTATGAGGTAATAAATATGGTTTAATTATGTTATTTTAATTGTAAGAAAACATTGTAAGACAACATTGTTGTTGTCTGAGCAGAGTGGGAAAAAATTGGCCAAATTCAAGTCGTATTTAGAAGTAGATTCTATAAGACTTACTGATAGCCTGCGTTGGAAGTGAGGAGAAGAAGGGATTAAAAACTGGCTCTGAGATTTTTCAGTTGAGCCACTTAGATAATAGAATGCCTTACTGAAACGTGAGAAGAAAAAACTTGGGATGTAAATAGTTTAGTTTTGCTTCAGACATCTGTAGAATGTATAAGTGGAAATGTCAAGGAGTCAGTTGGATGTTTCATTTTGCCTTAAAATAAGAGGCTTGGCCCACAGAAATAGAGTTGGGGGTTGTCAGCACATAGTCTTAAACTCCTGAAAATATATAAAATCACTCATGAAGAGAATGCAGAGAGAGCTACATGCTGAGAGCTACACCATTTAGAACTTAGGTAGAGAAGAAAGAGGAGAAAAGAAATGGAGATTGAGAAGATTTGGTCAGAGAGGGAACAGAAAACCTGGAGAGCAAGGTGTCACAGAGGCCACCACGGTCTGCTTTCCAGGGAAAAAGGCTTCACCAGAGCCTTATCTCATCTGGGAAGTGGTGTGTTTCCCACCTCAGCCTCGCCAGCTTTCCTGTCTCACCTAAGGAGGAAAATGAATCTCAGAAACATTTGTCAAAGCCATAGCCCAGTAGCACAGCCTCCTCCTGAAAGACTGGGAGGTCATCATGAGATCAGAGAACACTTCCATCCACGCTCATAACCACACACCTTGGCTCCAGGACAGCAACAGTGGTCACCACTGAAAGGACTGCAAGATGCACTCTCCTTGGAGAGAACCAAAGTCAACAGAGAAAACAAAATCACAGGCACTAGAGGAATTTGAAGCCTCTGGCATCTACAGCTTCAGGGAACATTAAGTACAGCCCACCTCCTAACCAGATTAATATCAAACTTCACACTAAAATCCTTTATCTTAGTTCCTATTATGTGACACATCATGTCCAGCTTTCAACAAAAAATGATAAGATGCTAAAAGACAAAAAAAAAAGAAGAAGAAGAAGAAGAAAGCAAAAAAAGAAAGAAAAGAAACATATTCTGAAACAAGCATCAGAACCAGACGCAGATATTACACAGACACTTGAATGATCATACACAGAATTTTTTTTAAATATCACTAAGACATAAGCAGCACTTTGAATCATAAAGGTACTAAGAGGGTATGATGAACCACTTCATGTCAATACAGCTGAAAAATTACATAAAATGCATAAAATCTTAGTAAAACACAATTAATTAAAACCAGAAAAATAACAAACATGAATAGTCCTGTAATTAAACTCCTAATTAAAAATCTTCCCACTGAGAAAACTCATGTGCCTTCACTGATGAATTCTTCTGATTATTTAAAGAAGAAATAGCACCAGTCTTACACAGACTCTTCACATGAATAAAAAAGAGGGAAAACTTTCCCATGAGGCAAGTACAATTTAGATATTAAACTTGACAAGAAAAATAAGTGACAGGCCAGAGGAGAATATTGAAGCAAAATCCTAAACAAAATAA
The DNA here is from genome assembly GCF_965194805.1 of Balaenoptera borealis. Classification (NCBI taxonomy): domain Eukaryota; kingdom Metazoa; phylum Chordata; class Mammalia; order Artiodactyla; family Balaenopteridae; genus Balaenoptera; species Balaenoptera borealis. The sequence continues at coordinate 102,484,942 of NC_138873.1, read as the reverse complement.
TAACAAGCATAATCTAGCAATTCTTACCTTGGAAGATGATTACACAGAAACAGTGAGTTCACTAGATGAGCTGTACAGTTTCGATTTGTAAGCTTGTCTGAGTTATAGTTCAATAGAAAGTTAAGTACAAGAAAAATTAGTTTTCTAAATTTTTAACCTTTGCCTAGTCAGAGGGTGGAGTGCCATTTGTAATCACTTACAATTTTTATATATTTCCTCCCTCTCTTGCATCTTGTTCAGAGCTCAGTCTGGACAAGTATATGCCACCTCAGGGTCACAAAGATAACCGGCCTCATTTCAGATGAACGACTGAAGTTTTGCCCATGTAGCAAGAAAAATCAGCAAAAAAATTCTCCACTCAGAAGAGAGAATCTTCAACAATTTGAAAACTGTTTTTAATTTCACCAGGACGCTAGACGATAACGTGTGTGTAGACAAGTAGAAAAACAAAGACATGACTGGTTACAACGAAAATTATGGTAGTTCCAGAGCATGTTCAGATGTGCTGCTCTTTTTTATAAAATATGTCTATACTTTATTTTATTTCAAATTATTGTCAATACAATACAACTGTCAGTATTATCAACAAATATTGATTGAATGCTACATGTGACTTGATGGAATGTCATAGAATCAGATGCCATGGGGAATACAAAACAAATGCAGCCTTTACCCTCAAATTTACTGTTTTGAAAGGTAGGGATGGAGTGAAAAGAGGAAAAAATTATTCTCATTAAAAAAAAAAAGGAAAGAATGATACAAGGCCGAGTTACAGCAAAGGACTACTCATCTTCATGTCCCTCAGAGTTATTAGGTGCTATGATTTTCACATACTGTGTTAGTAGACTAATAAATATTTGCTGAGTGAATTGCATTAAATTCGTGCACTATGAGGGAAATTCGTGCATATCTGAGGTGTATGTTTCATTCCCCAAGCAACAGAGAGCCCAATGGATCTGATCGCTCTGTTGCTCTTTTGAAAATTCCTTCTAGCTATCTTCACAATTGCCCCTTAGCCGCTTTTCCATGGTAATTATACGTATGGTTTTTTAGAGAGGTAAATGGATTTGATATTTTCTTCCCACTTTTTAGAACAATGACTATCACCATTGTTTAGCATTAATTTCTGATGGAACATATTTATTTCATTGTTGTTCACTTTTTTCCTTCTTGTTCCTACATTAAACAAACATCTATTACTTCTTAGAAATTTCACACTCCTAATTAGGGCCTTTGTTTTGCCAATAATTTATGTGAATCTTTATCCTTTTTTCATTTTGTTAGAGGCTTTATATTCTTTTTGTAAAAGACAAAATTTTTACATCTTATGTTCCCCCAAGAGCATAAAGAATTTATCTTTCCCTAGAAAGACATCAGCAGAAGGAAATTTTCTATCAGTGGAATTACTGGTCACTAGTATGCTCATAGTTAATTTTGAAAGATTTTACCAAACTGCCCTTTAAATATTTAATACTCCCACCAAAACATGAGAGAGGCTTCCTCAAAACTTTTTAATCACATGGGATAAAAGGATGCTCTCACCAGTTTTGATTCGCATTTCTTTATCTATAGGTGTGGTTGATCTATGTGTTTATTGAGCATTTGTATTTCACTGTAAATCTTCCATTTGAATTTTGTACCCATTCTCACTTGAATGAGATGTGTGCTGGAGTTGTCCTTGTTAACAATACAGTCAGTCCCCTACATACGGAAGAGTTCAGTTCTGAGAACATGTTGGTAAGTCCAATTTGTTCATAAGCCCAACAAAGTTAGCCTAGGTACCCAATCAACACAATTGGCTATATAGTACTGTACTCTAATAGGCTTATAATAATTTTCACACAAATAATACATAAAAAACAAACAAAAAATAAAGAAAACATTTTTAATCTTATAGTACAATACCTTGAAAAGTACAGTAGTCCAGTACACCAGCTGGCACACCGGGGCTGGAATCGAGTGAACAGGCAAGAAAAGTTACTGACTGGAGGAGGGAGAGAAGGTGGGAGATGGTAGAGCTGAAGGATCATCAGCAATAGGAGATGGACGGCAAGCTGCAATTTCACTCATGCCTGATATTGATGACACAGGTTCTGGTTCCTTCCTGGAACCAGATGCATGTTCATATCTTTGAAAGTTTGCAACTTGAAGGTTTGTATGTAGGGGAATTACTGTAGCTTGAAACCAACAATGTAGGAATATTTACAGTGTGAAAAGCAATGAAAGCTGCAAATGAGGGTTTCCCTTGCCAAGCCCCACCCCTGCAGAGACCTGGCTAGGAAACGTTTGCAGGGTAACTGCTGGATTAAAATCTATATCCCTACAAAAACCTGTATAGGAATATTCATAGTAGAATCATTCATAATAGCCACAAAAAAAAAAGGAAGCCACTCAAATATACATCAACAGGAGAATGGATAACCAAAATATGGTATATCCACAAAGTGAAATCCAGTTGTCTTTTGACTTTGTTTTTCCACATTTTTGGCATAAAGAAGATTTTTGAGTTTTAAGTAGCCGAATGTATCACTCTTTCTGCTTCTTTTTATTATGTCAAGTTTAGAAAGATTATAAATAGGTTGACCCATGCTTTTTATTTCTAAAGCTGTTATAGTTTCATTTTTCAATTTAATTTTTTATCCAGCTTGAGTTTTTTTGGGATATGGAGTAAGTTAAAGAATCCTCCTTTATCCTAATTATTAGTTTATCATACTGCTTATTGCATAATGGTTTTTCTCACTAATCTGAAAAGCCACTCTTATATTGAAAATCTCCCAGGTGTATTTGTGTCTTATTCTGGAGTTTTAATGTATGCCTGCATGTATTTCAATTAAAATCACAATGGAATGACAAAATAATTCAGTGGGAATTGACAAGTTTAGCATATTAAAACTTCCCCTTCAAGAACACCATTTGTATTTCTTCTTACTAGAGACTTATTTTATGTCCCTCAATTACTTTAAAATTTTCTTTATTTAGAATTTGCTTATTATAAATTATACTTATATTGTAAATGGAAGGGAGAGGGATTCAGGTAAGTTACCTTCCTTTGTTTCCAACTCCAGTCTGTCACATGTGACGTGTATTCTAAGGTTGGTAGGCAACTTAATGAAAGTAGGGTCCTGAGTTCTAGGGAGACACCAGCAGGGTAGATTTAACTATTTATTGTGATTTCTTCCTTATGCATCAGGCAAGAGCCTGGAGATCATCATCTGAGACAAGATTGGAACAAAGTAGATCCAGGAGAAAAATAAAACATAAGAATTTAGTACTGGGTGCGGAGAAAAGGGAGCCCTCTTGCACTGTTGGTGGGAATGTAAACTGATACAGCCACTATGGAGAACAGTATTGAGGTTCCTTAAAAAAATTAGAATAGAATTATCATATGACCCAGCAATCCCAGTACTGGGCATATACCGAGAGAAAACCATAATTCAAAAAGACACATGCACCCCAATGTTCATTGAAGCACTATTTACAATAGCCAGGTCATGAAATCAACCTAAATGCCCATCAACAGGTGAATGGATAAAGAAGATGTGGTACATATATACAATGGAATATTACTCAGCCATAAAGAGGAATGAAATTGGGTCATTTGTAGAGAGACATGGATGGACCTAGAGACTGTCATACAGAGTGAAGTAAGTCAGAAAGAGAAAAACAAATATAATATATTAATTCATATATGTGGAATCTAGAAAAATGGTACAGATGAACTGGTTTGCAAGGCAGAAATAGAGACACAGATGTAGAGAACAAACGTATGGACACCAAGGGGGGAAAGTGGGGTGGGGGGGGTGATGAACTGGGAGATTGGGATTGACTTATATACACTAATATGTATAAAATAGATAACTAATAAGAACCTGCTGTATAAAAATAAAATAAAATTCAAAAAAATTTAAAAAAGAATTTAGTACTGATATTAAGAAATTAGAAAAAAGTAGAACAATAATATAAATAAAAATAACTTAGGAAAAGGGAATTTGTTAAAGAGAAAGCTGAAAGAAATAAAATAGAACTGAAGACAAAAAGTTAAAATATAAGAAGTACTCATTTTAAGGTATAAAATACCTGAATGAACAGAAATAAATTTTAAAAAGGGAACTGATGTAGCTGAAATAAATAAAATATAAATAAAACAAAGGATAAAAGACCTTGGTTTTTTGGTAAAGCCAAAAAAATTAAATTCCTCAAGAGTCTGATTTTAATCTTTACTTTAGTAAAATGTTAAAAATACTACTCCTAATCTCATTCCTAATGAGAATGTAACATGACCATAGATAAAGAAGAAATTTTTTAAAAAAGTAAAATATGTATATCCTTTGCAAACAACCTTTAAAACTTAGAGAAAATGCATGTTCTTCTATCAAATTATAATTATCCTAACTGGCCCAATGAGTGAAAAATAAATTTTTAATTACTATATTAGCATCTGGAAAGTAATTCAGTATTTACTATTTTAAAAGTTACCTCAGTAATATGTTCTTATAGGTATTCTATCTTATCTATTAAGAACAGACTGTTTCAAGCTTACTTTATTCCAAACCATAGAAAAAGATGAATGCTTCTGAATTCATTTTATTAAGCTAGTGTGACATTAGTACAATAAAAGTAGAAACCAATCAGACTAAATTACTTTAAAGGCAAAAAAAAAAAAAAAAAGCTATATATTAGCAAATATAATCCAACAATGTACCAAAACATTATATATTATGACTAAGTTGGGGCTTCCCTGATGGCGCAGTGGTTGAGAATCTGCCTGCCAATGCAGAGGACACGGGTTCAAGCCCTGGTCTGGGAGGATCCCACATGCCGCGGAGCAACTAGGCCCGTGAGCCACAACTACTGAGCCTGCGTGTCTGGAGCCTGTGCTCCGCAACAAGAGAGGCCGCGATAGTGAGAGGCCCGCGCACCGCGATGAAGAGTGGCCCCCGCTTGCCGCAACTAGAGAAAGCCCTCGCACAGAAACGAAGACCCAACACAGCCAAAAATAAATAAATAAAATTTTTTTAAACTAAAGGGAACTATTTTATGATCATATCAATAGATACCAAAATGTCACTTAATAGATTCACATAAGGCATTCAATCAAATTCGACAGATGTGCTTTATTGTTTTATCATCCATAAGGACATTAGCAGGTAAAAATAGAAACTAAAAATGGAATAAAAATACGAAAATTTAATGAAGCCTAGCTTAAAACAAAAAGTATATATTATTCCTAATAGGGAAACACTAAAACCTCTTTAAGTCAGAGCTTGACAAGGATGCCTACTCTTACTATTATTATTCACCATTGTCTTGGATGATCCAAGCAAATGCAATGAGAAAAAATACTAAATAATCAATATTAACACTAGAAAAGGAGATACAAATCAATTTCTTGTTGGTATCATTTAAATGAGAAAATCTGGGGTCGTCACTATTTACAAGACAAAAAATAAAAATCAGTAGCTTTTCTTCACAATAGCATTGGCATAAAGTAACTTCACTTGGTCCTCTTTCTCCTTTGAAAGTTACTTAGTGATGTTAGTTCTTCCTTTCTCCTCAAATGCAATTTAGACATGGTCTTTCCTGGGTCACAAAACATCAGTTCCACTTAGTAACTAGGTTGTCCATTTTTATAGGGTTGGCAAATCTTCTATCTGCCTTAGACTTCAAGATTTTCCTCCCCCATTTGGGGCCAAGTCAGATAGACTCTATCTGACTCTAAAACTCTAAAGTCAGAGAAAAGAGAACCGTAAACACTTCCTCCCCTGTTCCACTAACTGCAGTTACTGACTGCAGGACGTGGAGCTCGGGGAGGGGCAAGGAGACTGAAAATATCTCTCTTGACTGACAGGGTTCTGTTTATTTAGCTTTGCTGATCTCTTGATTGGGCAGATGTTAAAGCCAACCGTGTCTTGTGGGGCAATTTCATGGGTTACCCATCGCTGGTAATTTCTCATCTGCAATTTTCTTTGCCCTGGAAAAGGCATCTTCTTGCTGGTTGTACCTCTAGCAACCTAGTGACATCTCCAGCTCTCCCTATTGTGGGCTCTTCATCTCTTGAGGTGCTTCTTTCAGTCAGAACTTAAGACAAATACCTCAGTGTCTCTGTCCCACACGACCCACATCAGACCCAAGGGAAACGTGTGCATCTCCTGTCTCTGCAAACCCTGGGAGCCTTACCCTTCCCAGTCAACAGTCATGTTCTCACTTGCTCCCCACTCAGTGCAGCACCTCTTAGACTTTCCAGGCTGGAGTCTGTCCACCACACCCCCACCTCAAATGTCAGGAATGCACACTGAGCTCTCCAAGCTGTGTCCCTATACCCCTTTCTCTTGATTTGAGGTGGAAGGGTGAGGGGTAAGGCTTACACCCTTAATGACGTGAGGAATTTGAGTCACCAGCTGGTTGGCAGCCCCTGCTTTGTAAATCCTGGTCACCTCACTGTCACGTGTCATTCCTATCTTCTTGGTTTTCAGCTGGAACTTCTACTTTAATATCTTGTTGTGCTAGCAAAACCTACCTATATGTAGAAACTAAAAACAAAATTCGCACTCACAATTGTGACCAAAAAAATCACAAAATACTTAGATTAAATTTGATGAGAGGGGCTTCCCTCGTGGCGCAGTGGTTGGGGGTCTGCCTGCCGGTGCAGGGGACACGGGTTCAAGCCCTGGTCTGGGAGAATCCCACATGCCGTGGAGTGGCTGGGCCCATGGACCACAACTGCTGAGCCTGCGCGTCTGGAGCCTGTGCTCCGCAGTGGGAGGGGCCGCGATGGTGGGAGGCCCGCGCACCGCAATGAAGAGTGGCCCCCGCTTGCCGCAACTGGAGAAAGCCCTCACACACAAGTGAGGACCCAACACAGCCAAAAATAAATAATAAAAAAACAACAACAACATCAAAAATAACCCATCCTCATAATGAACAGAGATTCAAACTTGCTTTTACCTTTAAAAAAAAAAAAAAATTTTTGATGAGAAAGCTCCAGGACTTAGATCTAGGAAATTATAAAACCTTAATGATGATAAAATGATACATGAATGGCTAGAAAAAATCACCACATTCCTAGATGAGAAGAAAATACAATAAATACCAATTTTCTCAAACATAGTATATAAAAAATGTTTAATTCCAATAGAATTTCAAAGTTTGTGATCTTGATATAGAACAATATATATAATAGCCACTCATTAATAACCAGTAAAAATATTAAAAAAAGAAGAAATGTAAGGGAGACTTCCCCTGGCAGAAATAAGAACACAAATTAAACACTATCATCATTATCAATATGGTACTGCCCTAGTAGGATACAAGTAGATCAGTAGGACAAAGAGAAAACCCAGCAAAAAATCCCAGTATATATGAGAATGCAATAGATGACAAAATTGCTGTTTTATTCAACTGTGAGGAAATGTAATAAATGGGGCTGGCACAACATATTCTCCAACTGGGAAAAAATTAAGTTGAGCCTCTCTTACAATATGTACTAAAATAAAATCCATAATTATTCAAGACAAATATAAAATATAAATTAGTAAATATCTTGGAAACTACCTGTGCAATCTAAGGATGAGGAAAGGGTTCTTAATCAAGACAGAAAATTCTGGACAGAAAATATTTGAATAATATTTTAAAAATAAACTTTTGAGTTGCAAAGGTATCACATCTAAAGTCAATAGAAAAACAATAGATTTGGAGAAACTATTTGCAATATGACAGACAAAGGATTAACATAACACTGAAAGAGCTCGTAAGAATTGTCAAAATAAACTCAAAAGAAAAATGAGTAAAGGGTATTAACAGATATTTCACTGAAGGTTGCACAGATAGCCAAAAAATAAAAGGTATTCAAACTCACTAGTAATCAGGGAAATGCAGTTAAAGTAATATCTAGACAAATGACTCTCATCAGATGTCAAAACCTAGAAAGATCAATGATACCTATTACTGAAAGGTATGTGAGAAAAATATTACACATATTTTTGGGTGGAAGAATCATTAGAGGATTTTAAGATGCAATCTGGCAGCACATGGAAATGTCTATGGCAGAAGAATCGGAGGCCACGAAAGGCGTCAACATTGATTTTCCCTAATAAGAGGGATTTCAGAAGTGGCACTTCTGAATTCTTATTTCCCAATGGCTGCAAACAACCCTGACCCCTGACATGGTCTCGGGGCTTTAGGGGGACTACCCTGCCACCAGTGGCAGGTCATGGTGGTGGCAAGAATTTGTCCTACTGTCCTGATTACTTGTTCTACTGGTCATGTTTCTTCCAGCATTTCTATCAATGAACTTAGTCAACACAGTATAAAGCATCGTGATATTCCGCACAATGTTACTTCTAATCCAGAGACTTACTTTACAGAGAAAGAAATCAAGCAATGGCGGGTACTGGTCTTATTATGAAACCCATCATCCAAAACCTATTGGCCTTTCAGAATGGCAAAATAGTCTGTGATGACACCACCTGGGCCACTTTTCAGGATCATGATGTTGTCCTGCAAGTTGCCATGGGTGTTTTGAAACGGTAACTGATGCCCAGTACTCCGTCTTCTGCAGATTAGTACCACGTGCTGCACAGATTCAGTTTCATTGGGCAGCAGAAGGGCGGTCCCTCTCATGGTAATCCATGAAGACCCACTCACAACTTCTCCCCTCGCCATGACTCTGAGCTCTACTAGCTCAGAAGCTTTGGGCATCCAAAGGAGAAAAGCTCTTACCAAAACACCCAGCAATGGTCCCATTGAGTTAAAACAACAGCCACCTCCATTTTCAGGCTCTTCATGTAAGCACATCAGCAGGTACAAAGGGTGTTGGCTTCAACCAAAGGAGTTGCACAGAGTGCCCACAGCTGCTTGGGATAAAGCAGAAAATAAGACTGGTGAACTTCTGCCTTTGTGGACCTTTCATTCCAAGGTTGGGTGAGAAATTCTAGTGACTTGTTAGAAGATAATGAGCACCCTGGGAAAGCCAAACAAACAAACAAAACAGTAGAGAAGGAAAAGGAGAAAGGAAATGCCAGGGAGGGAACCAGGGTGTTTTATTAGACTTAAAGATGTTTTTGATGGCTGGACAACACACTTAGACGGATGAGAGGCAGAACTTCTGGTTGCTCACAGCCCCAAATGGGAGAAGGCTGCTGTGAGGGCCACCATGCATGTGTTGTACTGGGGACAGGGTGCCTGCCAGCCAGAGCCATAAGGGGCCACTTAGGTGTGACAGGGGTGGGGAGTGGGGTCAGCTAGGTTTGGGGGGCTCCCATGGATTGGTTAATTGAGTGACATGTGGGATCCAGAGCAGAGTAGCTGCTCCTACTCTCTGGGCTGGGGTCCCCAACTATCAGAGTGATTTGTCACGGTCTGGACAACAACTTGGGAAGTATTGGGGGGTTACAGACTTAGCTGCTCAAGAAAGGAACTGACCAGTCTCTAACCAGGTCTCAACACTGGGTCAAAACATCATTTTTAAAAATTCTACCACACAGGGGGAGGGTGCAATTAAACACGGTGGGCAGAGCAGGACAAGGCAGGCCTCCCTGAGAAGGGGAGGGCCGAGCACACACTGCAGGTGGGGCACACACAGGCGTCTGGCAGGACTCAGGCAATCCTCTAGGTCAAGGAAGCTGTGAACGTGGATAAGAAAAAAATTACATCTTTTTACGAATCCCCACAGAGATTTAAGAAATCCTCAGTTATGAATTGGGATCAGCAACAGATCACTGCAGTATACCATTAGCACCTGTTATTTTTGTCACCAAGGGAAAATCAGATCCCTCTTATATTATGTTACATTATATACTATATTAAAATATTTTTGTGCTCCTCAAAATTTGAAATTGCTGTAGTTTTTATTCTACCTGCTGCTAGATCTTGCTATTTAAATGCATTGTGAAACAAGCATAATTTTATTTTATTACAAAACTGTTATATTTTAAACTATATTTCAAAAAAGTTGGTTTCTTTATAATTCTATATATTTTAGTTCATGAACTTGAAAACATTATTCTAAGGAAGGTTCCCACTGGCTTCCCTAGGCTGCTCACACACACACTGCCTCTAACATCTAGTGTTAAGACTTAACAGAGGCCTTGCGAAGCCGGGGCAGCAGGCCCACTGTAGCCAGGGCTCTCAGGAACGAAGGCCCTCACCACTGCCCCGGTGTAGAAGCTCACCAGTGGCAGGACTAGCTGACAGTAAGGAGAACACAGAAGGGAGAATTTAAATCATCTTCTCCTACGTGGAAGGAGAGAGCATTCAAAGAGGAGAGTCATAAAATCCAAAGGGGCCTTCTGACCAGTTCTGGGAATAAGGATTATAGCCCCAATCCCTGCAGGGTATACCAGTCATTTGCTCTGGGATCCGCGTCTCTAACTTGTGCAAACTCCACCCTCCCCTGCCAAGGGGAGGCACTGATGGGAGACTGGAGGGAGAGAGGTACTTCTGCCCCCACCCCTGCTTCCGGTGATGCACCCACCAGCGGCTGCCTGTGCTGTTGTGCCCACCCTGCGTCCTGAGGAGCAGCCCACCCACCGGGAGGCCTCTGGCCAGGAGGTCTTGGCTTTGATGACACTTTGTTCCCCTTTGTCAGCCTCAGCTGTGGCTAGTCCCTCGGTGGCCTTTCCTGTTCATACTTTGCCTCTCACATCCAACCCCTTCCTTTGGACAACCTCCTGTGGACTCTGATGAGCTGCAAACCTCACCCGTATTAGCAGTGCCTTTGATTGTCACCGAGAAAAACCACAGAAACTTCCACATCATAACAGTTCTCATGTGCCCCCTGGTCTCTGGGTCAAGTATTTGGGTTCAGTGACCTTGAGACTTAGTCCCTGATAGGACAGGATGACAACATAACCACAAGGAGGAAGGGCCACTATGCAGAGATCTTGGACTTGGAACAAAATACAATAAAAGGTAAGACTTTAAGAAGACTCCATTTTGGAAAAAAGGGTGACTTTTAAAATTTATATATAGGATGGTTGCATTATGTTAGAAGGAAATTTTGATTTGAAAATGCAAATTCTAGAAAGAAGATGCATATTAACACTGGGCAATCAAATGTCTCTGGGAGACATCTATTCAATATTGTGTTTTGCTTTTGTTTTTGGCTACACAGCTCCTGAACTTTCTTCCTATTTTTGTGTGCACATATGACCTAGGATAGACCAATAATATACTCTCCCCAGGAACTAACGCTAAGGAAATGACCCAAGACAGAGTGATACTTAGAAATTATTTGTAGCTGAGGTGTCCACATGGCCCAGCCCAGTAGTAGAGACGCCAGCAGCCCCGTCCTGACAACACAGCTACACTGTGAGCCTCGCTGTGCTTGAGCTGCCTGGGTTCCTTGGTTTCTGCCTCTCCCCACACCCCACCCCTGCCCTGCACACCTCCTGGTTCCCCAGTCTGTCACCTGCCCCTGAATTCCTTTCCTGCTTGAGATAGCCAGGGTTGACTGCTATTGCTCAAGAAGCCTCATAAGGTTTGGTTGCAGATATTTCATGCTATAGAAAATAAGCTATTTTATTTCATTATATTTTCTGGTTATCGTTTGTGTACTGTATCTAGAAATCTTCATCTTGTAGTCATTTTTTGCAGCTTTATTATATACCATTGTAGTTTGAATTAGGTACCTGCTCACTATTAGTACATGGTCTCAGGGCTGTTATGTACAACCAGATCTTTTCCAATCAAAACAATACTCCAATATGAATTTTAAACCTCATAGTTTATGGCTGATCATTTTTCTTTGTTTTATTTGTAATATGACTTAGAATAATCTCTCATGGTATATTTATTAATATAAAAGCATCCCTTTTTTGTGTGTTTGAAACACCATGTGTTGTGGTCCCCAAAAATGAGTTAGTATATTGCAGCGTCTGCTGCCGTCTCCCAGCACTTGGACAGCTAAGCCACAGAGGTCTTAAAATATGGGCTAGTAAATTTTTTTTTTCTTTTCTCTCACTCACAGTTATAGTACGTGTTGCTCTTTGATAAATCAGCCTTATTATATTGGGCCCTTAAGATTTTTGCTTTTCCTAAACTGTTTCTACACAATACCAAAACCAAAAGTGAAAATTATAGTTAATTATCTGGAATACCTATGTATATGTGTGTGTTCAAACACCGAAACAATTAGAAAACTTTAAAGATATACTGGTCTTTGTAATCACTATTTTTCATTCATATTCCCTTCATATTGGAAAGCAATTAAGATCCTACTAAAACCTATTTGTTAATAAATTCACTGGTATATATTAAGTACTAATTAAGTGCTTGGCACTGCAAAACAATGAATACGTATTATATTTACATATCTCTTGAAGGAATATAGAAGAAATGTAAGAGTTCTATCAGATTTCATGAATCCATGGCCCAGGACTTGGGGGGAAAATAGAATAAAACTATATGAAATCAATGTGTGTGGACAACAAACTTTAAAATAAGAAACATCTACCAATAGCTTTTCATCAGTTGTTGCCATGAATATACCAGCCATTATTAGAAAGAGCACAAGTGTTGAAGTCAAAAGAGCCTGGGTTCAAATACTGACTCCATCATTTTTTAGATCTATGACTTCACCTCTCTGATCCTCAGTTTCTTCCTCTGTAAAGTAGGAATCTAGGAATAAGAACATCTCATTGGGTTACTCTGAGAAACAAAATAATTTAGACAGAGCAAATAGCAACTGGAACATAAGAGTTATTATCAATGTTATTTTTTTGTTACTTTTTTTAACTTTATTTGAGTATAATTGCTTTAAAATGTTGTGTTAATTTCTGCTGTATCACAAAAATACATATATCCCCATATCCCCTCCCTCTTGCGTCTCCCTCCCACCCTCCCTATCACACCTCTGTAGGTGGTCACAAAACACTAAGCTGATCTCCCTGTGCTATGCAGCTGCTTCCCACTAGCTATCTATTTTACACTTGGTAGTGCATATATGTCCATGTCACTCTCTGACTTCATCCCAGCTTACCCTTCCACCTCCCCATGTCCTCAAGTCCATTGTCTACATCTGTGTCTTTATTCCTGCCCTGCCTCTAGGTTCTTCAGAGCCATTTTTTTTCTTTTTTTAGATTCCATATATATGTGTAAGCATACAGTGTTTGCTTTTCTCTTTCTGACTTACTTCACTCTGTATGACAGAATCTAGGTCCATCCATCTCACTACAAATAACTCAATTTGATTTCTTTTTACGGCTGAGTAATATTCCATTGTATACATGTGCCACATCTTCTTTATCCATTCATCCATTGATGGACACTTAGGTTGCTTCGATTTCCTGGCCATTGGAAATAGAGCTGCAATGAACATTGTGGTACATGACTCTTTTTGAATTATGGTTTTCTCACAGTATATATCCAGTAGTGGGATTGCCGGGTCATATGGTAGTTCTATCTTCAGTTTTTTTAAGGAACCTCCACACTGTTCTCCATAGTAGCTGTATCAATTTACATTCCCACCAACAGTGCAAGAGGGTTCCCTTCTCTCCACACCCTCTCCAACATTAATTGTTTGTAGATTTTTTTGATCATGGCCATTCTGGCAGGTGTGAGGTGATAACTCATTGTAGTTTTGATTTGCATTTCTCCAATGATCAGTGATGTTGAGCATCCTTTCATGTGATTGTTGGTAATCTGTATATCTTCTTTGGAGAAATGTCTATTTAGGTCTTATGTCTATTTTTGCATTGGGTTGTTTGTTTTTATGATGTTGAGCTGCATGAGCTGCTTGTATATTTTGGAGATTAATCCTTTGTCAGCTGCTTCATTGGCAAACATTTTCTCCCATTCTGAGGGTTGTCTTTTTGTCTTGTTTATGGTTTCCTTTGCTGTGCAGAAGTTTTAAGTTTCATCAGGTCCCATTTGTTTATTTTTGTTTTTATCTCCATTTCTCTAGGAAGTGGGTCAAAAAGGATCTTGCTGTGATTTATGTCATAGAGTGTTCTGCTTATGTTTTCCTCTGTTTTATAGTGTCTGCACTTAATTTCAGGTCTTTAATCCATCTTGAGTTTATTTTTGTGTATGGTGCTAGGAAGTGTTCTAATTTCATTTTTTTAATGTAGCTGTCCAGTTTTCCCAGAACCACTTATTAAAGAGGCTGTCTTTTCTCCATTGTATATTCTTGCCTCCTTTATCAAAGATAAGATGACCATATGTGCATGGGTTTATCTCTGGGCTTTCTATACTGTTCCATTGATCTATATTTCTCTTTTTGTGCCAGTACAATGCTGTCTTGATTACTGTAGCTTTGTAGTATAGTCCGAAGTCAGGGAGCCTGATTCCTCCAGCTCCGTTTTACTTTCTCAAGATTGCTTTGGTTTTTCAGGGTCTTTTGTGTTTCCATGCAAATGTTTTGTTCTAGTTCTGTGAAACATGCCATTGGTAGTTTCATAGGGACTGCATTGAATCTTTAGATTGCTTAGGGTAGTAAAGTCATTTTCACAATGTTGATTCTTCCAGTACAAGAACATGGTATATCTCTCCATCTGTTTGTATCATCCTTAATTTCTTTCATCAGTGTCTTATAGTTTTCTGCGTACAGGTCTTTTGTCTCCTTAGGTAGGTTTATTCCTAGGTATTTTATTCCTTTTGTTGCAGTGGTAAATGGGAGTGTTTCCTTAATTTCTCTTTCAGACTTTTCATCATTAGTGTATAGGAATGCCAGAGATTTCTGTGCATTAATTTTGTATCCTGCTACGTTACCAGATTCATTGATTAGCTCTAGTAGTTTTCTGGTAGCGTCTTTAGGATTCTCTATGTATAGCATCATATCATCTGCAAACAATGACAGTTTTACTTCTTCTTTTCTGATTTAGATTCTTTTTATTTCTTTTTCTTCTCTGATTGTTGTGGCTAAAGCTTCCAAAACTATCTTGAATGATAGTGGTGAGAGTGGGCTACCTTGTCTTGTTCCTGATCTTAGAGAAAATGGTTTCAGTTTTCACCATTGAGAACAATGTTGGCTGTGGGTTTGTCATATATGGCCTTTATTATGTTGAGGTAGATTCCCTCTATGCCCACTTTCTGGAGAGTTTTTATCATAAATGAGTGTTGAATTTTGTTGAAAGCTTTTTCTGCATCTATCGAGATTATCATATGGTTTTTATCCTTCGGTTTGTTAATATGGTGTATCACATTGATTGATTTGCGTATATTGAAGAATCCTTGCATTCCTGGGATAAAGCACAATTGATCATGGTGTATGATCCTTTTGATGTGCTGTTGGATTCCGTTGCTAGTATCTTGTTGAGGATTTTTGCATCTATGTTCATCAGTGATATTGGTCTGTGGTTTTCTTTTTTTGTGACATCTTTGTCTGGTTTTGGTATCATGGTGATGGTGGCCTTGTAGAATGAGTTTAGCAGTGTTCCTCCCTCTGCTATATTTTAGAAGAGTTGAGAAGGATAACTGTTAACTCTTCTTTTAATGTTTGATAGAATTCGCCTGTGAAGCCACAGGTCCTGGGATTTGTTTGTTGGAAGATTTTTAATCACAGTTTCAATTTCAGTGTTTGGTATTGGTCTCTTCATATTTTCTATTTCTTCCTGGTTCAGTCTTGGAAGGTTGTACTTTTCTAAGAATTTGTCCATTTCTTCCAGGTTGCTCATTTTATTGGCATATACTTGCTTGTAGTAAATTCTCATGATCCTTCATATTTCTGCAGTGTCAGTTGCTACTTCTCCTTGTTCATTTCTAATTTTGTTTATTTGAGTCTTCTCCCTTTTTTTCTTGATGAGTCTGGTTAGTGGTATATCAATTTTACTAATCTTCTCAAAGATCCAGCTTTAACTTTTATTGATCTTTGCTATTGTTTCCTTCATTTCTTTTTCATTTATTTCTGATCTGATCTTTATGACTTCTTTCCTTCTGCTAACTATGGGGTTTTTTTGTTCTTCTTTCTCTAGTTGCTTTAGGTGTAAGGATAGGTTGTTTATTTGAGATTTTTCTTGTTTCTTGAGATAGGATTGTATTGCTGTAAACTTCCCTCTTAGAACTGCTTTTGCTGCATCCCAAAGGTTTTGGCTCATTGTGTTTTCATTGTCATTTGTTTCTATGTATTTTTTGATTTCCTCTTTGATTTCTTCCATGATCTCTTGGTTATTTAGTAGAATATTGTTTAGCTTCCATTTGTTTGTATTTTTTACAGATTTTTTCCTCTAATTGATATCAATTCTCATAGCACTGTGGTCCAAAAAGATACTTGATCGATTTCAATTTTCTTAAATTTACCAAGGCTTGCTTTGTCATTCAAGATCTATTCTATCCTGGAGAATGTTCCAGGAGCACTTGAGAAGAAAGTGTATTCTGTTGTTTTTGGATGTAATGTCCTATAAATGTCAATTAAGTCTATCTGGTCTAATGTGTCTTTTAAAACTTCATTTTGGATGATCTGTCCATTGGTTTAAGTGAGGTGTTAAAGCCCCCTACTATGATGTGTTACTGTCAATTTCCCCTTTTATGGCTGTTAGCATTTGCCTTATGTATTGTGGTGCTCCTATGTTGGGTGCATAAATATTTACAATTGTTATATCTTCTTCTTGGATTGATCCTTTGATCATAATGTAGTGTCCTTCTTTGTCTCTTGTAATAGTCTTTATTTTAAAGTCTATTTTGTCTGATATAAGAATTGCTACTCAAGCTTTCTTTTGATTTTTTTTTCCATACCTCACTTTCAGTCTGTATGTGTCCCTAGGTCAGAAGTGAGTCTCTTGTAGACAGCATATATACAGGTCTTGTTTTTGCATCCATTCAGCCAGTCTGTGTCTTTTGGTTGGAGCATTTAATCCATTTACATTTAAGGTAATTATCAATATGTATGTTCCTATTACCATTTTGTTAATTGTTTTCGGTTTGCTATTTTAGGTCTTTTCCTTCTCTTGTGTTTCCTGCCTACAGAAGTTCCTTTAACGTTTGTTGTAAAGCTGGTTTTGTGCTGCTGAATTCTCTTAGCTTTTGCTTGTCTGCAAAGGTTTTAATTTCTCTGTCGAATCTGAATGAGATCCTTGCTGGGTAGAGTAATCTTGGTTGTAATTTTTTTCCCTTTCATCACTTTAAATATGTCCTGTCACTCCCTTCTGGCCTGCAGAGTTTCTACTGAAAGATCATCTGTCAACCTTATTGGGATTCCCTTGTATGTTATTTGTTCCTTTTCCCTTACGGCTTTTGATATTTTTTGTTTGCATTTAATTTTTGGTAGTTTGATTAATATGTGTCTTGTCGTGTTTCTCCTTGGATTTATCCTGTATGGGACTCTGTGCTTCCTGGACTTGATTGACTATTTCCTTTTCCATGTTAGGGAAGTTTTCAACTATAATCCCATCAAATATTTTCTGAGACCCTTTCTTTTTCTCTTCTTTATCTGGGATCCCTATAATTCGATTGTTGGTGCATTTAATGTTGCCCCAGAGGTCTCTGAGACACTATTTTTTCTTCCAGGTCACTTATCCATTCTTCTACCTCAGTTATTCTGCTATTGATTCCTTCTAGAGAATTTTTAATTTCATTTATTGTGTTGTTCATCACTGTTTGTTTGCTCTTTAGTTTTTCTAGGTCCTTGGTAAACGTTTCTTGTATTTTCTCCATTCTATTTCCAAGATTTGGGATCATGTTTACTCTCATTACTCTGAATTCTTTTTCAGGTAGACTACCTAGTTCCTCTTCATTTGTTTGGTCTAGTGGGTTTTCACCTTGCTCCTTCATCTGCTGCATATTTCTCTGTTTTCTCATTTTGTTTAACTTACTGTGTTTGGGGCCTCCTTTTTTTGCAGGCTGCAGGTTCAATGCTCACGTTATTTTTGGTGTCTGCCCCCAGTGGGTGAAGTTGGTTCAGTGGGTTGTGTAGGCTTCCTGGTGGAGGGGACTGCTGCCTGTGTTCTGGTGGGTGGGGCTGGATCTTTTCCTTCTAGTAGTCAGGGCCACATCCAGTGGTGTGTTTTGGGGTATCTGTGGACTTAGTGTGACTTTAGGCAGCCTCTCTGCTTATGGGTGGGTTGTGTTCCTGTCTTGCTAGTTGTTTGGCATGGTGCATCCAGCACTGGCGCTTTCTGGTCATTGAGTGGAGCTGTGTCTTAGCGTTGAGACAGAGATCTCTGGGAGAGCTCTCACCAATTGATATCACAAGGGTCCGTGAGGTTTCTGGTGGTCCAGTGTCCTGGACTCAGCCCTCCCACCTCAGAGACTCAGGCCCCGATACCCGGCTGGAGCACCAAAACACTGCCAGACACACAGCTCAGAAAAAAAGGAAGAAAGAAAGAAAAAAGAATGAACAGACAGAACCCTAGGACAAATGGTAAAAGCAAACATATACAGACAAAATCACACAAAGAAACATACACATACACACTCACAAAAAGAGAAAAAGAAGAAAAAAAAATACATACATTAAAAAAGAAAGAGAGCAACCACCCCAATAAACAAATCCAACAATGAAAATAATCACTAAATACTAAACTAAGATAAACATAAAACCAGAAAAAAATTAGACACAGAAAGCAAACCCCAAGTCTACAGTTGTTCCCAAAGTCCACCGCCTGAATTTTGGGAACATTTGTTGTCTATTCAGGTATTCTTCAGATGCAGGGTTTATCAAGTTGATTGTTGGGATTTAATCTGCTGCTCCTGAGGCTGCATGGAGAAATTTCCCTTTCTCTTCTTTGTTTGCACAGCTCCTGGGCTTCAGCTTTGGTTTTGGCCCCGCCTCTACATGTAGGCTACCCTCAGTTGTCTGTTACTCACCCATACAGGAGGGAGTTAAAGTAACAGCTGATTAGGGCTTTCTTACTCACTCAGGCCAGGGAGAGGGAGAGATGCAGTAGTCATAATTGGAATGCCAGGTGAGCCTGCGGCGGCAGAGGCCAACAATGATGTTGTAACAGCCTGAGGCTCGTCATGTATTCTCCTGGGGAAGTTGTCCCTGGATCATGGGACCCTGGTAGTGGCACGCTGCACAGACTCCCAGGAGGGGAGGTGTGGAGAGTGGCCTGTGCTTGCACACAGGATTTTTGGTGGCTGCAGCAGCAGCGTTAGCGTTTCATGCCCATTTCTATGGTCCAAGATGATAGCCGAGGCTCACGCCCATCTCTGGAACTCGTTTAGGTGGAGCTCTGAATCCCCTCTCCTCACACACCGCAAAACAATGGTCTCCTGCCTCTCTGGCAGGTCCAGACTTTTTCCCGGACTCCTTCCCGGCTAGCTGTGGTGCACTAACCCCCTTCAGACTGTGTTCATGCAGCCAACCCCAGTCCTCTCCCTGGGATCTGACATCCAAAGCCCAAGCCTCTGCTCCCAGCCCCCACCTGCCCTGGCGGGTGAGCAAACAAGCCTCTCAGGCTGGTGAGTGCTGGTTGGCACCGATTCTCTGTGCAGGAATCTCTCCACTTTGCCCTCTGCACCCCTGTTGCTGCACTCTCCTCTGTGGCTCCAAAGCGTCCCCCCTACCACCCACCGTCTTCGCCAGTGAAGGGGTTTCCTAGTGTGTGGAAACTTTTCCTCCTTCACAGCTCCCTCCCAGAGGTCAAAGTCCCATCCCTATTCTTTTGTCTCTGTTTTTTCTTTTTTCTTCTGCCCTACCCAGGTACATAGGGAGTTTCTTGCCTTTTGGGAAGTCTGAGGTCTTCTGCAAGCGTTCAGTAGGTGTTCTGTAGGAGTTGTTCCACATGTAGATGTATTTTTGATGTATTTGTGGGGAGGAAGGTGATCTCCACATCTTACTCTCTACCATTTTGATGTTAGTTTCCTTTGTTACTTTGGAGTATAGAAAAGTACATTTATAGATCCATGGTTTAAAAAATAATAGATTAAAAAGCTAAAACAAAATTTTTTTTCCACTGAACTTGACTGATGACTCATTCCAACCTTGATGTTTCTTAATTTCTTAACTAAATGTCCACTGGCATAAAGAAATTCGTGTGTTAGGAAGGAGAAAAGTGTTCAAAACACATAAGTTCTGGAATATTCCATGTGTGTAATGTCTGGGAAATTTGATTTATCACAAAGATTATTGAACCCAGAATAAATTTGCACAGTTTATGTAATATGAGTTATACATATGCATGAAAATGTTATCATTCTCAAAGTTATGCCATAAACTGTAATGCAGATATTACAATGTGAATCCATATGTTTCAGGGATTATTTTTCTTGTTTTTTTAAATTAAAGTGTAGTTGATTCATAATGTTGTGTTAGTTTTAAGTGTACAGAATAGTGATTCAGTTTCAGGTTATTTTTTTAATCCCAGATTATATTCTGTTATAGCTTATTACAAGATATTAAGTATTATTCTCTGTGCTATATAGTAAGTCCTTGTTGCCTATCTATTTTATGTATATTACTTTATGTCTGTTAATCCCATATTCCTAATTTGTCCATCCAACCCTCTCCCCTTTGGTAGCCATAAATTTGTTTTCTATGTCTGTGAGTCTGTTTCTGTCTTGTACATAGACTGGTTTGTATTATGTTTTAGATTCCACATATACATGATATCATATAGTATTTGTCTTTCTCTGTCTGACTTATTTCACTAAGTGTAATATTGTCTAAGTCCATTCATGTTGCTGCAAATGGCAATATTTCATTCTTTTTTATGGCTGAGTAATACTCCATTATATATATATATTACACACAACATCTCTTTATCCACTCATCTGTCAGTGGACATTTAGGTTGCTTCCATGTCTTTTTTATTGTAAATAGTGCTGCTATGAACGTAGGGGTGTATTTATCTTTTCAAATTAGAGTTTTCTCTGGATATATGCTCAGGAGTAGGACTGCTGGATCATATGGTAGCTCTATTTTTACTTTGTTAAGGAACCTCCATACTGTTTTCCATGGTGGCTACACCAATATGCATTCCCACCAACAGTGTAGGAGGATTCCCTTTTCTCCACACCCTCTCCAGCATTTTTTAATTTTTGATGATAGCCATTCTAACTGGTGTGAGGTGATACTTCACTGTGGTTTTGATTTGCATTTCCATAATAATTAGCGATGCTGAGCATATATTCATGTGCCTTTTGGCCATTTGTATATCTTCTTTGGAGAAAAGTCTGTTCAGGTCTTCTGCCCATTTTTCAATTGGGTTGTTTGGTTTTTTGTTATTGAGTTATATGGGCTGTTTGTGTATTTTGGAAATTAAGCCCTTTTCAGTCCATCATTTGCAAATATTTTCTCCCAATCCATAGATTATCTTTTTGTTTTGTTTATGGTTTCCTTTGTTGTTCAAAACCTTATAAGTTTAATTACATCCCATTTGTTTATTTTTGTTTTTATTTCTATTGCCTTGGGAGACTCACCTAAGAAAACATTCTCATGATGTATGTCAGAGAATGTTTTGACTATGTTCTCTTCTAGGAGTTTTATGGTGTCACGTCTTATATTTAAGTCTTTTAAAGAGATATGGGAACATATGTATATGTACAACTGATTCACTTTGTTATAAAGCAGAAACTAACACACCATTGTAAAGCAATTATACTTCAATAAAGATGTTTAAAAAAATAGACTGAATAAAATAAAATAAATGCTATTAACATAAAAAAAAGTCTTTTAGCCACATTGAGATTATTTTTGTGTATGGTGTGAAGGAGTGTTCTAACTTCATTGATTTACATGCAGCTGTCCAGCTTCCCCAATACCATTTGCTGAAGAGACTGGCTTTTCTCCATTGTATATTCTTGCCTCCTTTGTCAAAGATTAGTTGCCCATAGGTGTGTGGGTTTATTTCTGGACTTTCTGTTCTGTTCCATTGATCCATATGTCTGTTTTTGCGCTATCCCATGCTGTTTTTATTACTGTAGCTTTGTAGTATTGTCTGAAATCTGAGAGGGTTATATCTCCTGCTTTGTTCTTTTTTTTCACGATTGTTTTGACAATTCTGGGTCTTCTATGTTTCCATATAAATTTTAGGATTATTTGTTCTAGTTCCATGAAAAATGTCATGGGTAATTTGAAAGGTGTCACATTAAATCTGTATATTGCTTTGGGCAGTATGGCCATTTTAACAATATTAATTCTTCCAATCCAGGAGTGTGAGATATCTTTCCATTTCTTTGAATCATCTTCAATTTCCTTTATCAACATTTAATAGTTCTCGGCATAAAGGTATTTCACCTCCTTGGTGAGGTTTATTCCTAAGTATTTTTTAATGCAATTTTAAAATGTTTTTTTTTTTTTTTTTTTTGCTTTCCCTTTCTGATATTTCATTGTTAGTTTAAAGAAATTCAACAGATTTCTGTATGTTAATCTTGTATCCTGCTACCTTGCTAAATTTGTTTATCAGTTCTAACAGTTTTTGTGTGGAGTCTTTAGGGTTTTCTATATATATTATCATGTCATCTGCATATAATGACAATTTTACCTCTTCCCTTCCAATTTGGATAATTTTTATTTCTTTTTCTTGTCTGACTGCTGTGGCTAGGGCTCTCAATACTATGTTGAATAGAAGTGGTGAGAGTGGGCATCCTAGTCTTGTTCCAGATTTTAGCAGGAAAGCTTTCAGCTTTTCACCATTGAGTATTATGTTGGCGGTAGGTTTGTCATAAATGGCCTTTATTATGTTGAGATATGTCCCCTCTATACCAACTCTGAGAGTTTTTATCATGAATAGATGTTGAATTTTATCAAATTCTTTTTATGCATCTATTGAGATCATCATATGGGTTTTATCCTTTATTTTGTTAATGTGATGTATCACATTGACTGATTTGTGAATAGTGAACCATTCTTATATCCCTGGGATAAATCCCACTTAATAATGGTGTATGATTCTTTTTATGTATTTTTGGATTCCGTTTGCTAATGTTTTGTTGATGCTTTTTGCATTTATTCATCAGATATTGACCTGTATTTTTCTTTTTTTGTAGTTTCTTTGTCTAGTTTTGGTATCAGGGTGGTGTTGACCTCATTGAATAAATTTAGAAGTGTTCCCACCTCTTCTGTCTTTTGGAATCAGCTTTCCTTTTAGAACTGCTTTTGGTACATCCCATAGATTTTGTAAAGTTGTGTTTTCATTTTCGTTTGTCTCCTTTTCTAATGTCTTCTTTGATTTCATCATTGACCCATTGTTTTTTTCATGTTGTTTAGTCTCCATGTTTGTTCTTTTCCCATTTTTCTTCCTGTAGTTGATTTTTAGTTTCATATCATTGTGATCAGAAAAGATGCTTGATATCATTTCTATCCTCTTAAATTTATCAAGGCTCATTTTGTGACTTAGTATGTGGTCTATCCTAGAGAACGTTCCATGCACACTTGAAAATAATGGGTATTCTACTTTTTTTGGATGTAATGTCCTGTAGATATCAATTAAATCTAACTGATCTATTGAGTCATATAGAACCTCTGTTGCCTTATTGGTTTTCTGTCTGGATGATTTGTCCATTGATGTCAATGGGGTGTTAAAATCCCCTACTATTATTGTATTATTGTCAGTTTCTCCCTCTATGTCTGTTAGTATTTGCTTTATATATTTAGGTGCTCCAACATTGGGTGTGTATATGTTAATGCGTGTAATATCCCCTTTCTGTATTGATCTTTTTATCATTATATAATGTCCTTCTTTGTCTTTCTTTATGCCCTGTTTTAAAGTTTATTTTAATAGATATGAATATTGCTACCCCCACTTTCCTGTTGCTTCCATTTGCATGCAATACCTTTTTCTATCCCTTCATTTTCAGTCTGTATGTGTCTTTTGCCCTGAAGTGAGTCTCTTGAATGCAGCATATTTCAGGTTCTTTTTTTTTTTTTTTTTATCCTATAAGCCACCCTCTGTCTTTTGATCTGAGCATTTAATCCATTGACAATTAAAGTAATTATTGATAGGTATGTACTTACTGCTGTTTTAATTTGTTTTCCAGTTGTTTTTGTAGCTCTTTGTTCATTTTTCTTTTTGATTTTCCTTTTGTGATCTGATAATTTTCTTTTGTAGTATGCTTGAGTCCCTTTCTTTTTAGCTTTTGTGAATCTATTGTATGTTTTTGATTTGTGGTTACCATGGAGTTCATGTATGTTGACCCATAACTATGTCTACTTGCTTTAAACTGACAATCATTTAAGTTCAAATATATTCTAAAATATCTACCTTTTTTACTCCCCTCCCCCACATTTTGTGATTTTGATGTCCTATTTTACATCTACATATCCTTTTACTGCTCATTATCGTTATACTTGCTTTTATAATTCTTTTATTGTTTTTAGTGTATGTATGTACTGGCTTATTTAATTGATCTTCAATACTGATTATATATTTGCCTTTCCTCTGTGATTTTTTTTCCTTTCCTATAGATTCTTGCTTTTTTTCTACTTAAAGAAGATCCTTCATTATTTCTTTTAAGGAAGGTTTAGTATTGCTGAATTCTTTTAGTTTTTGCTTGTCTGAGAAATTCTTTATCTCTCCTTTTATTCTAAATGATAATCTTGCTGGGTAGAGTATCCTAGGTTGCAGATTTTCCCTTTCAGGACTTGAAATATATCATGACACTCCCTTCTGGCCTGCAAGGTTTCTGCAGAGAAATCAGTTGAAAGTTTATGGGGATTCCCTTGTAACTGACCCTTTGTTTTTCTCTTGCTGCCATAAGAATCCTCTCTTTATCTTTAACGTTTGCCATTTTAATTATGATGTCTTGGTGTAGGTCTGTTTGGCTTCATCTTTTTTGGGACCCTTGGCTCTTTCTGTATCTGGATATCTGTTTCCTTCTTTAGGTTTGGGAAGTTTTCAGCCTTAATTTCTTCAAATACATTTTTGATCTTCTCTCTCTCTTCTCCTTCTGGAACTCATACCATGCATAAAATTGCTTGCTTTATATTTTCCCATAGATCTTATGTTGGTTTCATTTTTTATTGTTTTTTCTGTCTGCTCTTCTGATTGGGTGGTTTCCATTATTTTATCTTCCAGATCACTTATTCATTCTTCTGTCTCATTTAATTGGCTATTTATTACTTCTAGACTGCTTTCTTTTTCTTTTTTTTTTTTTTTTTGAAGTATAGTTGATTTACAATGTTGAGTTAGTTGCATGTGTATAGCAAAGTAATTCGGTTATATAGAGAGAGATAGATATATAGATATATTGATATATTCTTTTTTAGATTCTTTTCCATTATAGGTTATTACAAGATGCTGAATATAGTTCCCTGTGTAGATTGCTTTTTATCTCTGAAACTGAATTATCTATTTTTGATTGATTCATCTGTATAACTTTTATTTCCTTGTCACAGTTATCTGTGTTTATATCAATAATCTTTCTTAATTCAGTTAGCATTTTTATTACCACCTCTTTGAAATCTGGGTCTGTTGAACCAGTAAGGTCTGTTTCATTATATGTTCTTTTGGGGGCGGGGGGTCTCTTGCTCTTTTAATTGGGAGTAGTTCCTCTGCCTTTTTGTTTTACTTAACTTTCTCTGTCTCTATGAATTTGGGAGAAACAGTTCTCTATTGTGGTCTTGAAGGGGTGTTTTTATGTGGGAGCATCATTGTATAGACTGTGTGTTTCCAATAGTTTTGGTGGTAGGGCTGGTTTTGGCATGGAAACCAGCTATATCTTTCCTCGGTGTGTGCTGGCTGTTATCTCCTTGATAGGGGGTGTGGTTTGTGTTGGGGGATTTAAAGCCTGTGTAGGATGTGAGGCAGGGCTTCCTCTCTGCTCTGTGGCTGTTACCATCCTGTCAGGGTCAGGGTCTGCTCCCCAGCTCTTGGGGTGGAAGCCCTCAGGTTCAGGTTCAATAAGGCTTCATTGCCCTTAAGTGTGTGATTACTGAAGCAAGTGAGGTCCATGCAGTCACAGCGAACCTATGTGCCTCCCATGCAGGTGTCTGCAGTTCCACTCAGAAACAGGGAAAGCCCTGTTGTGTTCATCCCAGATCTAGTGCAAGGCTGTGGCCTGGGGGTCAGGGTGTTATTGCTGCAGGAATTGAAGTGGCTGTGCTGCCACCTGAGATCTGGGCTGCCTTGTGGCTGACTTCTCCCAGGACCTGTCTGCCCCAGATCCAGCGCTAAGCTGCAATGTGGAGTGGGCGGAGCTGGGTGCTCTTGCTGGGAGACAAACCACTGAGCACACCTGAGCACGTGGACAAGCGCCACCACTGCCCCCCCAGGTCACATCCCCTTCTGTCTCTGTGTAGCCAAAGCATGTCTTTTTCCAGATCTTGCACCAGGTTGTGGTGTGGAATGAGCAAGACCAGGGTGTTTGTCCCTCCGGATTGGGAAGTGCAGCGCAGGCAACAGCTACCAGTGCCCTGACTGTTAGCACACCAGCACACACATTCCTCGCAAGTAAAGTCCCGGTTTCTGCAGCCCTCCTGTCTGTCTCAGAGGATTTCCCAGCAGGCACGGAGGCTCCTCTCCTCTGCACTGGACCCCAGGACCGGGACACCCAGGCTGTGGCTTGAGCTGCTCACTCCCAGGGCAAGGGTTAGCCGTGCGGACTTTCTCTTTTTTTCAGATCCCTCCCAGGAGCACAGGTCCCAGCCCAATTCCTTTTTTTCCACCCTACTCAGTTAAGTGGAGATCTTTCTTGCAGCTTTGGTTGTATAGGAGTTCTGTCAGTTTCCAGTTAGTTTTCCATGAGAATTATGCCACGTGTAGATGCATGTTGATGTGTTTGTGGGGGAAGGGGAGCTCCACGTCCTCCTACTCCGCCACCTTGATCCCTCCTTCCTTTTTTTTTTTTTTTTTGATATTTCATAGTACTGTAAAAATCCTACCAAAACCTGGTTTAGATTTAAAGCAGTACTTTGAGAAACCAGAAGATGGCACTGATTTCTAAGAATTGTGCATCTAAAAAGAATGTGCTGCTATGAATTCTGATCATTTATCATTTCTTTTCCTGATGGGAATTATGATGCTTTACATTTTCATCAGTTTTCTTATCTCAATGTAAAATTCTCTTTGCTCTTAACTTTTCTCTAACAATTAGATGAAGAAGTGAGAATGGTAGGAATTATACATCTACGTAGAATATTGGAATGATTTAGTATGAGCAGGAATTGACAATCAACCAACTATATTTATTTCATGTTTTTTACCTGTGGGTGAATTGAATATTATAGATCCATTTGAATAGACAGCTTTATTTTATTCATGAATTGAGTATATTTATCTTGGTTCAGAAAGAACAGATGTGTATGTTTTTTGTACAAGCATCTCAGAAGATTTATTTCTACTCCCTTTAAATGAAAATCACATTTTTGGGTTATATCATTTTTATTTCTAAATGATAAACAGTGTGGACGCATACTCCACAAGGAGCTTCTTCAACAACAGCAATAGCAATAACAACAATGATCATGTACATGGTTTTATAACCTGATTGCATTTGTGCAGGATATTGAGCTAAATTTACTGCTATCTTGTTAAGAAGTTAAGAACAAAAAGAAGAAAGATGTTTATACTCAAATTTACAAAAGAAACCTGGAGAGGCAAACAGTGGTCCTATATTTTTCTAAATTTACCCATCTGCCCAAGGATATATTAATTTTCCTGGCAAAATTAAATGTCTGTTTCAAGGTACTCTATGCTGCTGAACACCATGTTTGTAAAATTAGCATACTAGAGTCTTTCTAAATCAGCAGTTTCCAGAGTAAATCCATCTACCATCTGTTGCTTCATTAAAATACGCAATAGAAAAGGAACAACTGAATTGGATTTTCACTAGGTCAGTGCTACCTGGTGTTCACTCTGCAGCCTATATAAAATATAGAATCCAAGTAAAAATCAACCACAATTTTTTTGTCTTTTGTATTTGTATAAAAATGGAGCAATGAGTTTTATTTCAAAAAATAGATTTAGACAAGACAATCTATTCTGCAAACACTGTTCATTTTCAAGAAATCTTCCTTAATGAATTTAAGGATTTTTTTTCAAGTTCATATCGCAAAATTTTAAACAACATTGTGAGGTAATCATACAGATATTTTGTCATGTAAAAGCCAAAAATTTTTGTCAAAAACTGTCAATTGCCCCAAGAAAAATATTTAGTATTTTGGCTTACAAGTTACAAAAAACATTATTATCAAGTATTAAACAGAAAACAATGTTTATAAGATAAAACTTGTAAAACTGTAGTTGTATTTATATAACTTAGTTATGAAAAACAACCAACTCATCAAGTCGGGAGCCCCTGGCTTTGTTTTCAGTATCCATATACAATATATTATCTGAATTTTTGCCCACACTAAAAGAATTAAGATTCTAATGTTTTTGCAAAATTCCAGAAACATTCTTATTCTTTAGTGGCAAATGGCTAGAAAAATGAAAAAAAAAAAAAAATTTTGAACAAGCAATGATGAGCATTGGTGGTGTTGTAGAAATTCTATTTCCCATCTTCATCCAATAGCTCCAATTTTTCCCTCATCACTTAAGAACAGAACAGTTAAGATACTAGATAAATAATAACATCAGAAAAATAACATACGTATGTCACTATGCTTTCAACACTATGTTAAGTCCTGTATATGTATGCATTCAACCATTTGATAAATATGTATTCTGAACCCACTTGAGCCAGGCACTGTCACACATCCTGGAGTCCATGAGGGACAGGCAAACTCTCTGTCCTGAAGGAACTACAATCTAACTGGGGAGAGAGACAAGTTAAAGTAAACAAATAAATAGCATATAACGTAATTAGGGTGCAGTAAGCAAAGCAGGTTAAGGAACTAGAGAGTACGGGGACAGGAGGAGATTGATAGTTTAATAGGTTGGTCAGGGAAAGCCCCTGTGAAGAGGGGACACTTGAGCAGAGTCTTGAAGGAAGTGAGGGAGCAGGCCATGCACCTCTGGGGGAGAACACATTTCAGGCATCGGAAACTAGAGGAGCAGAAGCTCTGAGCATGTTTGGTTTGAGAAACACAAAGAAGTTAGGATGGTTGGAGCAGAATGAGCAAAAAGAAATGGGTATATAATAAATTTGAAGAGTAGGGGCTTTAGGCTGTGCTAAGGAATTTTTTTAATTCAAGCAAAAACACTGGAGGACTTTTAACATGCAATTAATATTAAAAAGGTTGCACTGGCTGCAATATGGGAGAGAGTCTATAAGGGTACAAGGTGGCAAAGGAGAGCAGGTAAGAAGCAGATACAGAAATACAGTCGTCCAAGCTAGAGAGAAAAATGCATTGAACTTTGATGGCAGTAATGGAGGTGGTGAGAAGCAGTGGGGTTCAGGATACATTTTGAAGATGAAGTTAACAAGATTTGCCAATTGACTGGTTGAGGTGGCAGAGAGAGAAACAATTTAAGAATGATGACTAGTTTTTGTTCTGAACAAAGACAGGGAAGACTGAGGAAGAGATCCGGTTGGTAGGGATTGGGTTATAAAAACATGAGAATAAAGAGTTCTTCCTCGTATATGTCCAGTTTGAGATTCTTGTTGGATGTACAAATGTATGTCAGATATCTAGTAGGTAGCTGGATATACCAATCTGGAGCTCTGGGAAGAAGGCAGAGGTGGAGACCATTACTCAGGAGTCATCAGAGAGCAACGGTGGGAGGAGGAGGAGGAGGAGCGGTTCAAGGTGGAAAGAACACCAGGAGAACCCAGGTGAAGAAGGCATTTCAAGAGAGAAGAAATAATCAACTATGTCAACTGTTTCTGAGACAGGATAAGATAGAAACAGAGAATTGAGGTTGAATTTAGAAAGATGGTGGTCACAGGTGACCTAACAGAAGTTTCAAAGGAAAGCTAGAAAAGATAACCTGTCTGGAATGAAATCAAGAGTGAATGGGTGGTAAAAAGTTCAGAGAATCATAGAGAGACTATTTAGAAAAGTCTTACCATAATGATGGGCAGAGAAACAGGAGCAGCTGGAGAGGAAGGTGGGGTTGAGGAAACCAGTGTGTCAGATGCAGATATTTGAGCGTGTCTGATGTTGAAGGGGATGATTCCGTAGAAAAGAATTCGGTGTCTCCTGGGAAATAGAAAACAGTTGTTGGAGTGATGTCTTTCACACAAGGAGGGGTGGATCCAACACCAAGGCAGAGTCGGCCTGGTAACCGGAGGGAAGGCAGAAAACGTGGATCAAATGAGTGCGTGGAGGGCAGGAAGGTTAAGGTTCCATGATGAAAGGATGGGTACGTCTCTGTTCTTAGAGCTTATTTTTCTCAGTGGAATAAGAAGCAAGATCATTAACTGAGAGAGAGATGAATATCAGATGTTTCAGAGGAGAAAAGAGGAGGCATAAAATAGTCACCCTAGAGACTGGGAAAAGGCAGTAAGATTGCAGGGCTGGTGCAAGAGCTTTGCCCACCTGGGACACGTGGTTAGCTCAGGTGTGTTTCCTGCATCCGCCTGCCTTTCTCACCTTTCACAAGAAGTTAGGTACTTATTATCCTCATTTTACAGATGAAGAAACTAAAACAGAGAAGTTAACTTGCCCAAGTTCACACAGGAAGTGAGGAAATCCAGAATCCAGCCTGAGCTGAGGCTCCAGCGGCCTCCCCTCCATCACCCTGCTGACAGCCTGCGTCTCACTGCAGGAAGTGAGGAATGGAAGATGGATCTGCCATCTGAGCCCAAGAGATGTCTTCTTCCCACATCCGAGGAGCTCCTCTTGCCCACTTCCGTGCACAAAACTTCAGTAATTCAGATGAAGAGGACTAACTACAGAATGCTTACAAAAGAAAAAAAAAAAATACAGTAACATTTAAAACAATAATGGTTGGGCTTCCCTGGTGACGCAGTGGTTGAGAATCTGCCTGCCAATGCAGGAGACACGGGTTCGAGCCCTGGTCTGAGAAGATCTCACATGCCACGGAGCAACTAGGCCTGTGAGCCACAACTACTGAGCCTGCGCGTCTGGAGCCTGTGCTCCACAACAAGAGAGGCCGAGACAGTGAGGGGCCCGCGCACCGCGATGAAGAGTGACCCCTCCCCCGCTCGCCACAACTAGAGAAAGCCCTCGCACAGAAACGAAGACCCAACACACCCAAAAATAAATAAATTAATTAATTAATTTTTTTAAAAAACAATAATGGTTATTTCTCTGCCTTTACTGGGAATGAGAAAAATTTGTCCTAGTAAATTTTCTAGAAAACAGAAGTTTATACCCTTTTTGCAGTAATTTTTGCTAAAATGTGTTCTATAAGCATAATAAAACATGCTGTGCAGAGATTCTACACCAAGCCAGAGCAGAGCATGTATTATAGTAAAGATTATGACACTCTCCCTTTGTGAGGGTTTCTAGAATTTTTAACGACCCTAAGATGTTGAGATATGTTAGGTCTTTGACTGCCTGAGATGTTCCTTCACTGCTTTCACACAGTAAATAATTTATTTTTACTTCAAATCTCAGCAATCCCTTTCCTTCCTCATTCCCAATCCACTGCTGTCACTTTAATAGCACTGAAGAAAAAAAATACATAAGTTCACATTTGGAAGCCATGAGGCAACTAGGATTAAAAAAGAAAAAATGCATTTAGTAGCCCTAAAATATTCTCCTTGCAACCTGTTCAGTCACTTGATTTGATGAGGACTGGTGGTCTCAGAGTCTGATATGGGAATTTGTGTAACAGAGTAACCAAATTCACTCAGTGTCACTTGGTTAAGATCATAAAGGGCTTACTGTAAAGAACTGGAAAGAATCATTCCTGAGGATGGAAGCCCTCTTCCTCCTAGTCTGGGCCCCTCCGTGTCCTCCTGCCTGATCCAGCAGGAGGACGAACGTGTGGCTGAGGACACAGGGCCCTCTGAGTGTGGACCAGACATTCTTTGACCCTTTCTGATTCTATTGCTCCCCGAAGGGGCTTCTCTTTTCACAGGCTCAAAGTTACCACAAGACAAAGGCCCTTGAGGTAAGTCACAACTAAGGGTTTAGAAAAGGCGCTTGCCTGCCTAGAGCCACGTGGTTCTCCCCAGGGCTGTTCAGCACATAGGAAGGGAGCTGCCTGTGTAATTTTGTCTTCCTGGAGGCACATTTCTAAAAGTAAAAAGAAACAGGCTAAATTTACTTTAATAATACATTTTATTTATCCTGATATTTAATGAATATAGAATATTATTAATAAGATGTTTGCTTTCTATTCTCCATACCAAGCCCTTCTCTACACCAAGTGCAGTCTGAGATCACAGCTGCATATGGTGTAGAGCTGTCATTGGTCAGCGTGGCTTCAGACCAAGAGACTCCGAGCACATGACAGATCCCCCCTGTGAGCATGGTTACCCTCTTCCGTCACTGTTCAGCCTGCTGCTTTTTAGTACTAGCACTGATAACACATTTCTATTATTAACTGTTCCTATCAATATCACACTGTTACCATTTTCAATGAGTCACCCACCCATTCGCTTACACTGATGATTCAGTACAAGCTGAACTCATTGTTAGACTTCCCAATGTCCTCAAAGTCCTCACTATCATTCTTGACCAAAGGTTGCTCCTCCAGTTCCCCCTGTCTAATCCAGCCTTCATATTCCATCACTACAGTGATATTTCTAAAAGCAACTTTGATCTTTGCTTAACTACTCAAAATTTATGAGGAAAATATCAAACCCTTCATAATTTGACCCCTGTCTTAACTATCTCATTTCATTTGCTTCCACTTTCCTTTTTATACTTCATTCTAAAACTTGCAAACTCCATGGGTTCCCTGAGTATGACATGCTTTTTGGCCTCCCCATCTTAGAATAAGCTGTTCTTTCCACCTGAAATGATCTTTGCTTGTCACCTGCAGGTGAACTCCTGTCATCAGCCAAGATTCAGTCTAGTTCAGTTGAGTAATTTAACTGACCACACACTAGTTCCTTGAGGGTAAGGATTGTGCTTTATTATCCTTGTGTCACCAATATCTAGCTCAGGGTCAGATAGTGAACTACATATATATTTGTTAATCTAACTTAAATGTACAAAAACTTTTAGTAGACTCAGTTGTAAATTATTAACAGGAAGAAATGTTATAAAAGAAAGACATTCCTATTTTTATTTTTTAATTGAATTCTATTTTAACTGTTTTTAATGCCAACGTTCAAACACTGTCAGTATTTTTATTTTGTTTCAATTCCAGTTAATTTTATTGAATTTCCTTCAACCATCCTACCTACAGAACCACTGAAATCCCTGATGGGAAGTCTTATTATCTCTGAAACACAAACCACCAATTACTTCATTAGATAAAAATATATATATAAACGGTGGTATGTCTCAAAATCCTAATTCAGATTCTGGTGAGTTTTGAGAAAATGTATACTTATCCTAGGACACACATCCCAAGGAATAAACTGATAAGATTTTAATAAAATATCAAAATGAAGTATTCAGCTGATTCCATACAAATCCCTACTTGAATAGTTATGTGAAACAAGCAGAAATAAAAGCTTCTAATAGAATTCTTTTTCCCAGGATAGCAGAATTATTTGCTGTATAAACAATTATAACCAGACATAACAACTCTTTTGTTTTAAGCGTTAAGTACCAGAGTGAGGATATTTCTTAAGGTTTGTAAAAATTCTAGTTTTACAACTTCATGAGAGAGCCACCACCTGTTGAGAAGGGAGCATTATAAAGTAATCAAGACAAGCTCTTCTTCCCTCTATTGAGCAGTCTTGAACCAATAAAGATAGATTCTAGGAACATCCTTTAATCTGGGGATACCATTCACAGTAGTCAGGATGGGGGTCAAAATCCCCCTTCCTGTTCCCTGTTCCCCTTGGAGTGAGGAAATAAAAGCCAGTTGGGACTACTTATGAAGGAAACAGAACAATGAAAAAGAAAATGTGGATACAAGATTAGAGGCAGGATGAAAAGAGAAGCTAGCTGGCAGATAGCACCCCTCAACTAAATCTTATTTGTCTGCACCGGCCCTTGTACTTCTGGGTTTTACCATTTCCTGTTTCTACTAAATCTCCCTACAGTTTCAGGCCTATTGAAACCCATGCTTTCACTATCTAACATGTGTCTGAACAAAGTAAGGAAGAGTATTTCTTTTAGGCAACGATTTCACTTCAAGGAAATTTCAGGTCATTCACAATATGGTGATGGAAACTGATCCATTTCCTTCCCATCTCTTGGCCTTCCTACCCCTGACCTTTGGCTCTTAGAAAAGTGAAGGGTTAGAGAAGCTCAGTTTGTTCCAAGCTGTGAGTCCCTCTGTAAGTCATATCTGGCATTTGGATGCCAAATTATGGTTACAAAGCACCTAAGCAAATACTTTGACTGCCTGTGATTTTTTTCTATTTCTAAAATTAATCTCCAAAATGTAGGATTTTGCTTTTTAAGTAAATTCTTCATGTCGAAAGGATATGTGAGTTAAAGGATTATACACAGGATCTCAAAACACTACACTTCCTTTGTTCTGGATTTGAATTCCCTATTGAGTCTCTGAGTTGCTCAATGCTGAAGGGCACATAAGAATAATTAATGTGATACCAAAC
Source organism: Balaenoptera borealis (assembly GCF_965194805.1). Lineage (NCBI taxonomy): Eukaryota > Metazoa > Chordata > Mammalia > Artiodactyla > Balaenopteridae > Balaenoptera > Balaenoptera borealis. Next base: position 102,450,592 of record NC_138873.1, on the reverse strand, counting down.
AGACTATGTGGCAAGATGCAGCAGCAAAACACAACCCTCCTCTTACAAGTCCATGAACAGGCTTGTTTTAACTGTTTGCTTTGGGCTTCTCCACAGCTGTTCACATCACCCAGCCCAGTCTCAGTGGGATGGATGCCTTTGGATATACCTCGTTCCTGGCTTATTCGCAGGTCCCAGACATCAGCTATGATTACGAGTTCCACTTGAAGTTTCAGCTGGCAAACAACCACTCAGCAGTGCAAGACAACTTGATATTTTTCACCGGACAGAAGGGCCATGGTAAGATTACCTGAACCCTCTAGGGCTTGCTTAGGTTTTTTTAACAATACTTGAGAGATTCCTCAGGGACTATGGCTGTGAGTGAGGCAGGCACTTGCCTGGATCAGCCTCCTCCTGTCTGCTGCTCAAGCATGTGCCTTGTCCAAGGTGTGTAGCAGCCCTTGACCCCAAAGCCCTGTTCACACCAGGCCACCTCTTATAATCAGGGAATTGTAACTCCTGCCAGCAAACGCGAAGACAGAGAAGGCGGCGAGTCACACGAGAAGTGAGCTTATCGACTGGTCCCGTCCTCTGTTTCTTTGCATTTCCACAGAGACGGAGAGAAGGGAAATTCTCAGAAGGAACACATTTTACCATGTGTCGTGAAACAGGAATGGTTGCCCTCAAAAAAAAAACATCCCAAATTAAAGGAGCAAGAATTTAAGAAAATGCTGTAATCATGTACTCCAGTGCCCTTCAATTGGTGAGAAAGCAATTTATAAGCTAAATTTGTGTGTTAAGTAGAAACCAGTTTACACACGTGGGATCAAGGAAAAGCATGTATGTTTTACTCCCAAGTCAGCAACTAACTAGTTAAGCAATTAAGCAGCTATCTTCTCTGAGCTGGGGGTCCTCCACTGTGAAATCAAAATGTTACACCAGAAAATGACCTTTCTCATCAGTCATTCTACAGTGCTAGGGGAACTAACGAGTTCTGTCCTTTTCAACTCGCCCAATGCCTGTTTCTGTATTAACACGTGTCTGAAAGAAGCCCACACCCCAAGGGAAGGGTGGTGTGCAGCCTCGCCCCACCTCTGGGAGGACGAGGCCTGCTTTATCGCATGAGCACTCTCCTGCCTCTGAGCACCATATGTGCTCTCCCCTCCCCACCCTTGGCGGGAGATGCCAGTCAGAGTGGTGAAGAGAGCAGGCTCTGGGCCTGAAAGGTAGGTTTGGATCTGGTCTCCACCACTTACAAACTACACGTCAAGTTACTTAGTGTCCCTGTGCCTCAGTCTCCTCTCTGTTCAAATGCGTATAATGATGGTGATTCCCCGTCAGAGCTGGGAGGACAAACAGGGTTAAGACGTGGACTCAGTATCAGGGAGCACTGGACTCACAACATCATTGCTTGTGTTGTTGCAGGAGGCCTTCTCCAGCCGCCTCCACAAAAGCAGGTCTCATGCCACCCCACCCACGTTATTCTCTACCTCAGCCTCTTGCTTACTTCCTTCAAAGCCCTTACGTCAATTTACAATTCATTTATCTATTTTGTAGATAGTTATCTATTTATCTATTATCATTTATCTGTTTTGTTTCCTATCTGCCTCTATTATGAGACTGGGATCTCTAGGCAGACAGAGACCAAGCCATCCTGTTACCGAACCAAACTCAGGTCTGCTCACCTGAGCACAGTAAAGCCAATCTACCGACACTGGGTGTGGTGAAGGAAAGTGCAGCGTTTATTGCAGGCGCCAAGCAAGGAGTCCAGGGCAGCTCACGCTTAAAAGGCACAAACTCCCTGAAAGCTTCCAGGGAAAGGTTTTTAAAGACCTTTAAAAGAGGGAGGGGGAATGTGGGGTGTATGATCAGCTTGTGGACCTTCTTCTGATTGGCTGGTGGTAAGATAATTGGGAGTCAACATCATCCACCTTCTGGTTCCACCTGGGGTCTTCATGTTTGTGGGCAGCATGCAGTTAAGTTCTTTCACCTGGTAAGGGTTTCAGTATCTGCAAAACAGCTCAAAGGGCATGGCTCAGAATAGTATCTACAGACCTCGAGGAGGAACTAAAGGTCCTTGACTTTGTTTAAGGGCTAAACTATTATTATTTTGTCTTACTTAACAGTTTTCCTTTTTTCCCACATTTCTCACTTCTCTGATTAAATGTATTCTTTAACTAAAGTTTCTCTACAGACAAAAGGCTGGCAGAGGACATGGGGATGTGGCGGGGCTCTGCCCTGGGATGGCCCCACAGGGTCCTGCTTGATTACAATCCTTCCTGAACTTTATACACCCACACTTAGCACACTGCCTGACACATAATCAGCACTGAATAAAATACCCACAATAAGCACAGACAACTGTATGTCATATAAGTCAGCAACTCAGTTACACAAAGGTTCTTAGAGTGGCCAGTCTCGGGGACTTGCAGTTCAGATGCCGTCTTCTCCATAATGATTTCCCCATGGTTACTCTCTCCTTCCTCTGAGGGTTGCTGAGCTGCCCTGCACTTTGGGCATGGAGCCTTCATGACAGGCCTTGGTGGGCTACATTTCTCTCCTCATTCAGAGAAATGGTGTCCCGGTTATCACTGTATCACCCACAAAGCCTCCCTCAGGGGGCTGTAATAAACATCTGTTGAATGACTGCCAGAAGGCAGGGAGGAAAGAAGGAAAAGAAGAAGGAATTCCTACCTCTAACTCTTTACTCTGAATAAAATTATATCCTTCACATTAGCAAAAAACAAACAAACAAACAAACTGGCAAATGAAAAATTCAAATGAGCATCACAAAGCTTGAGTCTGAGTCCTAAACGATTCACAGAGGAAGAACCCAAGCAAAAGATAAACATTTGGCCCATGAAAATGCTGCCACCAAATGCCTCTTCAATACTCTTCTACTACAGATTCCTTCAAAATTCTCCAAACAAAAAAATGTAAAAGCGTTGTCTTGGTCGCAGCATTTCTAAAGTATGAAATTTTATATGTTACACTTTCTGGTCTTCTCACCTCTCTTTTGTGTGTAGGGAGATGAATGCTAATGCAGCACTTGCATCTGTAGGTTTACAGCATGGCTAAATAAAGGCTGGATAACTGGTAGATTAATTGCGGAGCCCTATCTGCCAATCAGTGAAAATGAAAAATCTGAAACATACAATTCCACATTGTACCACCAGAGAGAGCAAGAACACCAGCTAAGAAATGCAAGTCAGTCCAAAGAGCTTCTCAAGGGAGGATTTCTCCAGGTAGAACATGTTCACACCTGTATCAGAATCACACGATGATGCTTGTTAAAATATTAATTCACAGGCCCTCTTGAATTAAAAAAAATAGACTTTTATCAAGAACCTTAGGTGCTTTTCATGCAACTAATATTTTAGAGCAACCATACAAAACCCCTAAGGACCAGCTAAATTAGACTATATATGGGGACGGACTAAGATATGCAGTTATTGCTCGTAATATCATAGGCAGGGAGGATTTTTCAATGTATGTAGCATAAAGTTATTGGTTAAAGAAACACATATTCCTTTAAAATATATTATTATGATCAACATTAACCACAAAATTTGCAATTTTCTGTTCTATATAAGAAACTAGGACCCAAGTTAGTGTTTCTAACAGTGGTATCTCCACATTTAGGTACTATTGTATAGTAACATCAATCTCTGACCTGTGCTTTGGTTGTTACTAAAACCACCATTTCATATGCTGCCTTTGTCTTTCTCAGGTTAAAAGATGCACAAAGCCACAGAGTTCATATGATAACTTGAAATATAAGCCAACCTCTAATTTTGGACATGAAAAGGCAAGGGACCTTCTTCACTCCCCAACACGGGTGATGTTCTTCCTCGAGTCTCCAGAGCCAGACTCTGATTTTGCCAGACTTCATGCACTTTGAACTCTGGACAAATTACCCTGTCAAACATTTCCACTTGAAAATGTCTCTCTTGACGTAGGATCTTAACCTAACCTAAAACTTGTCCTGCCTTTCCCCAGTCATATTTGGCATTTCCTTCATTACCAATTCTTCCTTTGCTCCCTTATAACTTGTGTCTTATAGTTTGGCTCTTCTAAAAACCACCAGTCTGTCCCACATCGGTCCACAGAAGAATACCTGATCTTCCCCTCCCATATTCCTTCCACTGGCGACTGGTATAAACATTCTGCTTCCTCCAGAACCCAGGAGTCATCTGGATTTCTCCCTTCTATTCATTTTGACAGCTATTTACTGGCAGCCTAGATGAGGGATTCTTCCCAGTGCTGGAGATACAGTTGTGAATAAGTCAGACAAGGTCCTTGTCATCTTCTCTCCAGTTTATACCTCATGTTCTATAAAACACCAAGGTCTGTCCATTTTACCTTCCAATGACTTTTTCATCTTTTTTCCTTCTCCTTTCTTCTCTTCCTTGCTCCCAGTTTATCTATCACAGGTGGTCGCAGTAGCAATAACCTCCTTTCCAGGCTCCCTGCCCAGTCCTGCCCTCTCCCCCTCTATTCTCCACATAGAAGTCTGAACGTATGCTGCCTAGTCAACATGCTTCCTCATAACATACCACCTAAGAGACTTTGCATAACATGCACAGACATGTGTCCAGCCCCTGCCCATTTGCACAATCTCTTGTCCTTCATTCCGCCCTACACTCGGCAATATCAGCACACGTGTACATTCTGGGTCATGTCACTGTGTCATGTCACTGTGCCATGTCACTGGGTCATGTCACTGTGTCATTTCACTGCATCCTCTACCTTCGTGCTTTCACATATGCTGTCCCAATCTTCCTGAGCCACCCACACTTCACTTTCATGCCTCAAAACCACTTCTATCCTTTAAGCCTCAGCTCAAAAAATTATCTTTAAGTCTTTAACACTTCCAGGAAATTTAAGAATTCATCTCACTGCAGCTTGCTGGAACAGTTGTCATATTTTATAACTGTTTGTCTGAATCTCTCTCAACCAGGACTGTGGCTTTTCTTTTTTCTATCAACAGTGGCCGTCATGTGTAGACACTCATTACAGTTTTGAAAGAATGAATACAAAAATATCTGTTACACTAAAACTTATAATCAATTTAGGGAAGCACAACATAACGTACTTAAAATTTTGTGAACTTATCGTTAACTTAAAATTTGTTAAAATTTTATTAACAATACTAAGCCAGAGGTCAGAAATTATGTCTGGTACACAAAGTATCCATCACGGTGTCTAATACTTGTCTGGAACATAGGCATCATTGAATGTAAAGAAGTACGTAAGTGATAGAAAAGATGGAACTCAGAAAGTAGAAATTTCATCCAACTAAAACAGTCAGGGAGTGTGCTCCCTTTCAGTGTGTTTCCCATCCTTTCCCTTCCATTTCAGCCAATGCTCTACAACTAGTGCTGCAGCAGTCTCACTCACCTCCCCAGCTCCACTCTCTCCCAGCCCATCCCCAGCCCACTATGACATCTGAGAACCATCGCCCCATCCACGCCACCTTCCCTGCTCCCTCCTGCCTGGAGCACCTGCCCCAGGTCTCTTCCCATCCTCGATACAACCCATCCAGGTAATGGTCCTCTGACAAACCCAGGTCTCCCATATCCTACCTACACAAAGCCTGTATGGAACAGGTAGCTTCTATCCCATAATTTAGAACCTCATCATACACTGTGTTGTCATTCACAATCACTACTTCAAATCGTATGACGTTACCATTTTCATAAATCAAAAACATTAGGATAGCAGCAATTGCATAATCCCTCATCAAGATTAATTTTAAATCCTTTTGGATAAACTAAGTCTTTAATTTCTTTCATATGCCCCACTGCATCGCTCACATGGCAGGTACTGGGTAAGAAAGCAATAATCACATGCTTACTGATTCTTTCACTCACTGAAGGATTCTCCATAGACAGAGGCTCTCCTGGTTCGTTCATAATACTGTGTGGGCACAGATTGATCTCGATTGTGTCAGAAAAGTTAGGACCTAAATGAAGGGGAGGGGAGGACATGGATTACTGTTCACATCATTGAAATGTAAGTTTAAATCTCAACATTATCTTGTATTAAAAGGTGTGATGCTGTGACAGACTCTTTCAAAAAAACATACATAACTCCCTGGATAATTGATCTCTGTGTCTGAGTGCATTGTGTGTGTAGCTTTCTGTCCATCACCTGCAGGCAGGCCTTCTGTGCTGTGGTAATTATGAAAGGTTACCTCATATTTCGTGTCAAATAATTTCTTGTTTACTTCAAGCCCTTAGTTATTAACTGTAACTGAAATAAGAGCACATAAATATAGCTTGATGTTTTTCTGTGGAAAAAAATGGGGGTGTATGTCATCTACAGAAAAACGAAGATGGAGCATCACACAAAACTGTCAGCTCCACCTGTTCAGAGCTGGGGACAGACCCCGTGGAAGACGAGGGCAAGGAGGGGCAGCCACTCCCTCACGCGGCACAGCACCGGGCCGCATGGCCTGCCCACCTCCAGTCACAACTGGCAGTGTGTGCCAGTGTTCTACAACAGAAAAATGTTCATCATGTGATGAGAAACCATGAGGATTTCTACCTGACCACCTCAAACTATCAAATCTTCATTTTCTTGAAATTAAACATCCTGGACTGTATCTTCAATGTCATCTAAGTTATCAAATAAATTGAGTTCTTAAGATTGTTCAAAAAGAAGTTAAGGGCTTCCCTGGTGGTGCACTGGTTAAGAATCTGCCTGCCAATGCAGGGGACACGGGTTCGAGCCCTGGTCCGGGAAGATCCCACATGCCGCGGAGCAACTAGGCCTGTGAGCCACAACTACTGAGCCTATGCGTCCGGAGCCTGTGCTCCGCAACAAGAGAGGCCGCGATAGTGACAGGCCCGTGCACCGTGATGAAGAGTGGCCCCCGCTCGCCGCAACTAGAGAAAGCCCTCGCACAGAAACGAAGACCCAACACAGCCAAAAATAAATAAATAAATAAATAAATTTATTTTTAAAAAAAAGAAGTTAAGCTAATTCACTTTACTGACTGAGAAATATGTGAAAAATTGACCAGGGCTCAAATAAGGTTAAAAACGACAACAATATGCAGATCCTAGCAAATCCCCCCCTTGTTAAACCTACATGGAGGGGAGTGTTCATTTAAGCATAGTTCAGTGGGAGCACCTTGGTCTCACAGAAGAGCATCCAGAGGAGGAACAAACTGCAAATCGATCAACTCCAAGCCCACATTCTCACTGTTTGTTCTGCACTTCCAGTGAGCACATGGGGTTCCATCTCAGGGAAATTCAAGTTTACCCACCAACTGGTGCTTCCATCCCTTGTTTTCATGTTGTCATCTCTGACAGCACATCAAGAGAGTTCCAGACTTCCCACTCTTTCTATTCTCAACCCCTTTTGTTCAAGAGATAGAAAACTGGGAGCCAGATGTAACTCCAGGAAACGCATTTTATCACATTTTCATGTGCTCGGAATGCAGCGGTGCACTTGTAACCAGCATCACTCTCACCCTATTTTCACGTGCTCTGAGTGCAGCGGTGCATTTGTGGCCAGCGTCACTCTCACCCTATTCTCATGTGCTCTGAGTGCAGCGGTGCATTTGTAGCCAGCGTCACTCTCACCCTATTCTCATGTGCTCAGAGTGCAGCGGTGCATTTGTAGCCAGCGTCACTCTCACCCTATTCTCATGTGCTCAGAGTGCAGCGGTGCATTTGTAGCCAGCGTCACTCTCACCCTATTCTCATGTGCTCAGAGTGCAGCGGTGCATTTGTAGACAGCGTCACTCTCACCCTATTCTCATGTGCTCTGAGTGCAGCGGTGCATTTGTAGCCAGCGTCACTCTCACCCTATTCTCATGTGCTCTGAGTGCAGCGGTGCATTTGTAGTCAGCATCACTCTTACCCTATTTTCATGTGCTGGGAGTACAGTGGTGCATTTGTAGCTGGCATCACTCTCGCCCTTCTGTTCACTAGCACAGCTGCAAGTCAGGGCACCAGCTTGATGTGGCCACAAACAGTAGCCAGTTAACACTGCCCACATTTTTACAATTTAATCCTCTGAGTTGGACACTATATGGTCTCCATTGTAGACAATGACTAATGAAGAAACATCATGGGCATGGCTTTGTATGGTTCTGTTGCTTTCAAAGCTCTGGAATATACATAGTTTAATGGTCATATCAACAAAATACAAAGCTAAAAGTTTCCCACTATGATTAGAAGCTGTACAGATCTTAAGATAGAGATTGTATGCTCCTAAAGAGTTCATTCAAACTCTCCAGTTATCTTAATTTTAGTGTAACAGTCACTAAAGCAGAGTCTGTCTCTGAGTACGGGGTAAAAATGGTTCCAGTGTCCAGAATCCTATACCATATGTGTATTGCTCTGATGAAACTTCCATTCTTTTGGGTCAAACTAGATATATTTTTTGCTTTGCATCACTTTTAGCTTTGACTCTAGCTCCATAAACTTATTCCGTTATTTTCCTAAAATCATTCACATTTATCTAACTCTTCATTCATACCTAATTTAGCTTTTTTCAAAAACTGAATATACCCATAGTCAACTAAAGAAAGCTTAGTTAAGTTTATCTTGGTCTCAGTGTCAGCATCATTCTATTTCAATGTCAAGAATATTTGATTAAAAGGTAGTTTCCTCCTTTCAGAAATCTAAAAGCCTAACAGGCCCTAGAATATATTCAAATATACCCACAAAGTGTGTGCACAAAAGGAATTGTTCCCTCAGAAGGGAACTCTCACCAGTAATCAGGAGCCATTCACTAAGTCATTTTCATTGAACTAGAAAGTCACAGCATTATCTCCGTGGGTCCTCTCACATCTTTTATTTCACTCAAGACAGGAAAGAAGGGAAAGGAAAAATCCATTTGTCTGTTAGAATTTGTGAATCAATTTGGAAAGATCCAAGATGGAGGAGTAGCAAGACCCTGGGCTCGACCAGAGCCTCCCATCAAGCCTCTTAGATAGCCTCAACCACCAGAGGGCAGACAGCAGAAGCAAGAAAAACTACAATCCTGCAGCCTGTGGACCAAAAACCACAGTTACAGAAAGATAGACAAGATGAAAAGGCAGAGGGCTATGTACCAGATGAAGGAACAAGAAAAAACCCCAGAAAAACAACTAAATGAAGTGGAGATAGGCAACCTTCCAGAAAAAGAATTCAGAATAATGATAGTGAAGATGATCCAGGACCTCAGAATAAGAATGGAGGCAAAGATTGAGAAGATGCAAGAAATGATTAACAAAGACCTAGAAGAATTAAAGAACAAACAAACAGAGATGACCAATACAATAACTGAAATGAAAACTACACTAGAAGGAATCAATAGCAGAATAACTGAGGCAGAAGAACGGATAAGTGACCTGGAAGACAGAATGGTGGAATTCACTGCTTTGGAACAGACTAAAGAAAAAAGAATGAAAAGAAATGAAGACAGCCTAAGAGACCTCTGGGACAACATTAAACGCAACAACATTCGCATTATAGGGGTCCCAGAAGGTGAAGAGAGAGAGAAAGGGCCAGAGAAAATATTTGAAGAGATTATAGTTGAAAACTTCCCTAACATGGGAAAGGAAATAGCCACCCAAGTCCAGGAAGCACAGAGAGTCCCATACAGGATAAACCCAAGGAGAAACACGCTGAGACACATAGTAATCAAAGTGGCAAAAATTAAAGACAAAGAAAAATTATTGAAAGCAGCAAGGGAAAAATGACAAATAACATACAAGGGAACTCCCATAAGGTTAACAGCTGATTTCTCAGCAGAAACTCTACAAGCCAGAAGGGAGTGGCATGATATACTTAAAGTGATGAAAGGGAAGAACCTACAACCAAGATTACTCTACCCGGCAAGGATCTCATTTAGATTTGATGGAGAAATCAAAAGCTTTACAGACAAGCAAAAGCTAAGAGAATTCAGCACCACCAAACCAGCTCTACAACAAATGCTAAAGGAACTTCTCTAAGTGGGAAACACAAGAGAAGAAAAGGACCTACAAAAACAAACCCAAAACAATTAAGAAAATGGTCATAGGAACATACATATCGATAATTACCTTAAAAGTGAATGGATTGAATGCCCCAACCAAAAGACATAGACTGGCTGAATGGATACAAAAACAAGACCCATATATATTCTGTCTACAAGAGACCCACTTTAGACCTAGGGACACATACAGACTGAAAGTGAGGGGATGGAAAAAGATATTCCATGCAAATGGAAATCAAAAGAAAGCTGGAGTAGCTATACTCATATCAGATAAAATAGACATTAAAATAAAGAATGTTACAAGAGACAAGGAAGGACACTACATAATGATCAAGGGATCAATCCAAGAAGAAGATATAACAATTATAAATATATATGCACCCAACATAGGAGCACCTCAATACATAAGGCAACTGCTAACAGCTATAAAAGAGGAAATTGACAGTAACACAATCATAGTGGGGGACTTTAACACCTCACTTACACCAATGGACAGATCATCCAAAATGAAAATAAATAAGGAAACAGAAGCTTTAAATGACACAGTAGACCGGATAGATTTAATTGATATATATAGGACATTCCATCCAAAAACAGCAGATTACACGTTCTTCTCAAGTGCGCACAGAACATTCTCCAGGATAGATCACATCTTGGGTCACAAATCAAGCCTCAGTAAATTTAAGAAAATTGAAATCATATCAAGCATCTTTTCTGACCACAACACTATGAGATTAGAAATGAATTACAGGGAAAAAAACATTAAAAAGACAAACACATGGAGGCTAAACAATACATTACTAAATAACCAAGAGATCACTGAAGAAATCAAAGAGGAAATCAAAAAATACCTAGAGACAAATGACAATGAAAACACGATGACCCAAAACCTATGGGATGCAGCGAAAGCAGTTCTAAGAGGGAAGTTTATAGCTATACAAGCCTACCTAAAGAAACAAGAAAAATCTCAAGTAAACAATCTAACCTTACACCTAAAGAAACTAGAGAAAGAAGAACAAACAAAACCCAAAGTTAGCAGAAGGAAAGAAATCATAAAGATCAGAGCAGAAATAAATGAAATAGAAACAAAGAAAACAATAGCAAAGATCAATAAAACTAAAAGTTGGTTCTTTGAGAAGATAAACAAAATTGATAAGCCATTAGCCAGACTCATCAAGAAAAAGAGGGAGAGGACTCAAATCAATAAAATCAGAAATGAAAAAGAAGTTACAACAGACACCGCAGAAATACAAAGCATCCTAAGAGACTACTACAAGCAACTCTATGCCAATAAAATGGACAACCTGTAAGAAATGGACACATTTTTAGAAAGGTATAACCTTCCAAGACTGAACCAGGAAGAAACAGAAAATATGAACAGACCAATCACAAGCCATGAAATTGAAACTGTGATTAAAAATCTTCCAACAAACAAAAGTCCAGGACTAGATGGCTTCACAGGTGAATTCTATCAAACATTTAGAGAAGAGCTAACACCTATCCTTCTCAAACTCTTCCAAAAAATTGCAGAGGAAGGAACACACCCAAACTCATTCTATGAGGCCACCATCACCCTGGTACCAAAACCAGACAAAGACACTACAAAGAAAGAAAATTACAGACCAATATCACTGATGAATATAGATGCAAAAATCCTCAACAAAATACTAGCAAACAGAATCCAACAACACATTAAAAGGATCATACACCACGATCAAGTGGGATTTATCCCAGGGATGCAAGGATTCTTCAATATACGCAAATCAATCAATGTGATACACCATATTAACAAATTGAAGAAGAAAAACCATATGATCATCTCAATAGATGCAGAAAAAGCTTTTGACAAAATTCAACACCCATTTCTGATAAAAACTCTCCAGAAAGTGGGCATAGAGGGAACCTACCTCAACATAATAAAGGCCATATATGACAAACCCACAGCAAACATCATTCTCAATGGTGAAAAACTGAAAGCATTTCCTCTAAGATCAGGAACGAGACAAGGATGTCCACTCTCACCACTCTTATTCAACATAGTTCTGGAAGTCCTAGCCACGGCAATCAGAGACAAAAAAGAAATAAAAGGAATACAAATTGGAAAAGAAGAAGTAAAACTGTCACTGTTTGCGGATGACATGATACTATACATAGAGAATCCTAAAACTGCCACCAGAAAACTGCTAGAGCTAATTAATGAATATGGTAAAGTTGCAGGATACAAAATTAATGCACAGAAATCTCTTATCTGAAAGAGAAATTATGGAAACACTCCCATTTACCATTGCAACAAAAAGAATAAAATACCTAGGAATAAACCTACCTAGGGAGACAAAAGACCTGTATGCAGAAAACTATAAGACAACTGATGAAAGAAATTAAAGATGATACCAACAGATGGAGAGATATACCACGTTCTTGGATTGGAAGAATCAACATTATGAAAATGAGTATACTACCCAAAGCAATCTACAGATTCAATGCAATCCCTATCAAATTACCAAAGGCATTTTTTACAGAGCTAGAACAAATCATCTTAAAATTTATATGGAGACACAAAAGACCCCGAATAGCCAAAGCAGTCTTGAGGCAAAAAAAAATGGAGCTGGAAGAATCAGACTCTCTGACTTCAGACTATACTACAAAGCTACAGTAATCAAGACAATATGGTACTGGCACAAAAACAGAAACATAGATCAATGGAACAAGATAGAAAGCCCAGAGATTAACCCACGCACCTATGGTCAACTAATCTATGACAAAGGAGGCAAAGATTTACAATGGAGAAAAGACAGTCTCTTCAATAAGTGGTGCTGGGAAAACTGGACAGCTACATGTAAAAGAATGAAATTAGAATACTCCCTAACACCATACACAAAAATAAACTCAAAATGAATTAGAGACCTAAATATAAGACTGGACACTATAAAACTCTTAGAGGAAAACATAGGAAGAACACTCTTTGACATAAATCACAGCAAGATCTTTTTTGATCCACCTCCTAGAGTAATGGAAATAAAAACAAAAATAAACAAATGGGACCTAATGAAACTTCAAAGCTTTTGCACAGCAAAGGAAACCATAAACAAGACGAAAAGACAACCCTCAGAATGGGAGAAAATATTTGCAAACGAATCAACGGACAAAGGATTCATCTCCAAAATATATAAACAGCTCATTCAGCTCAATATTAAAGAAACAAACACCCCAATCCAAAAATGGGCAGAAGACCTAAATAGACATTTCTCCAAAGAAGACATACAGACGGCCACGAAGCACATGAAAAGATGCTCAACAACACTAATTATTAGAGAAATGCAAATCAAAACTACAATGAGGTATCACCTCACTCCTGTTAGAATGGGCATCATCAGAAAATCTACAAACAACAAATGCTGGAGAGGGTGTGGAGAAAAGGGAACCCTCTTGCACTGTTGGTGGGAATGTAAATTGATACAGCCACTATGGAGAACAGTATGGAGGTTCCTTAAAAAACTAAAAATAGAATTTCCATATGACCCAGCAATCCCACTACTGGGCATATACCCAGAGAAAACCGTAATTCAAAAAGACACATGCACCCGAATGTTCATTGCAGCACTATTTACAATAGCCAGGTCATGGAAGCAACCTAAATGCCCATCAACAGACGAATGGATAAAGAAGATGTGGTACATATATACAATGGAATATTACTCAGCCATAAAAAGGAATGAAATTGAGTCATTTGTTGAGACGTGGATGGATCTAGAGACTGTCGTACAGAGTGAAGTAAGTCAGAAAGAGAAAAACAAATATCGTATATTAATGCATGTATGTGGAACCTAGAAAAATGGTACAGATGAGCCAGTTTGCAGGGCAGAAGTTGAGACACAGATGTAGAGAATGGACATATGGACACCAAGGGGGGAAAACTGTGGTGGGGTGGGGATGGTGGTGTGCTGAATTGGGCGATTGGGATTGACATGTATACACTGATGTGTATAAAATTGATGCCTAATAAGAACCTGCAGTATAAAAAAACAAACAAACAAAACAACTAATACTAAACTTTCATTGGGTTATTTGTATGGAAATATGTTAATATAAATGTTTCAGACATTACATGAAATTTCTAAAAATCTTATATTTGTATTTGTATGGAAATATGTATGGAAATATGTTAATATAAATGTTTCAGACATTACATGAAATTTCTAAAAATCTTATATGTACTGGTATAATGTTATAAGTAATAATCCTAGTTATTACTTTAAAATGTATATCTCAGAAATAACTAATTTTCTTGTCAACTGCATTATTATGAACTTTCAAAAAAAAAAAAAAAAGACCCTGGGCTCACCTCCTCCCATGGGCAAACCAAAATTACAACTGTTACAGAGCAACTCCTGATGAGGATGACCTGAAGACTAACAGGAAAGATCTCCTACAACCAAAGATATAAAGAAGAAAACACAATGAGATGGGTTGGAGGGGAAGAAATACAGTATAGTCAAGATCCACACCCCAGTGGGCAACCCATAAATGGAGGAATAATTACAATTGCTGTGATCCTACCCAAGGAGCAAGGGGTCTGAGCCCCACATCAGGCTCCCCAGGGGGTCCTATACCAAAAAGATGAGCCCCAGAATATTTGGCTCTGAAGGCCAGTGGGGCTTCATTTCGGAAGAGCCAGAGGGATATGGGAAATATAGACTCCACTCTTAAAAGGCACACACAAAATCTCACACACTCCAGGACCCAGGGCAGAAGCAGTAATTTGAAAGGAGCCTGGGTCAGACGCACTTGCTGATCCTGGACAGGCTTCTGGAGGGGCAGGAGGTAACTAACTGGCACTTACCCTGGGGACACAGACACCGGAGACAGGCATTTTGGCAGCGGTTCTACCATAGAGACACTGGTGCTAACAAGCCACTTTGGAATCCTCCTTCTAGCTTATTAGCGTCATGGCCTTGCCTGGCTCACCAGGCTGTCAGAACCAGCCCTGGGATACCTTAGACCAAGCAGCTAGTGGGCAAGGCCAGAGCATCACCGCAGGCTGGCTGTCTTAGGACACCCAGAGCCCACAGTGCCCAGACATGGCCTTGTCCACCAGAGGGCGCAGGATCTGGCCCTGCACACTGGCACACTGGCAGTAGCCCTGGCGACCCCTTGGACCCTGCAGCCAGCCATTGGGACTCAGCCTCCACAACTAGCAGGCCAGCACCAACTCCAGGACACCCAGTGCCCCTGCATCCAGAGACCCTGGGACTGGCCTCCACCAATCTGTGGGCTGGCATTAGCCTTGGGACTGCCTGGGCCTCAGCCCTGCCCACCAGCAAGCCAACACCAACACCGGAACCCCCAGGCCCTGAAGTCAAAGACCCCCTGTACCTGGTTTCATCCACCAGCAGGACAACACTAGCCCCAGGAGCCACCCCAGGCCCAAACACTGCCTACCAGCAGGCCAACACCAGTTCCAAGACACCTTGGATCCCTCAGACAACCACCTGGGGATCCAGCCCCACTCACCAATGGGTCGACACCTGCTCTGGGATAGCCCAAATCCTGCAGCCAGCCATGTGAAGAACTGGTCCCATTCACCAGCAGGCTGACACTAGATCCAGGACCCCCAGCCCCACAACCATCCACCCTGAAACTTGGCTCTGCCCATCAGTGGGCTGGTATTAGCCCCAGGAACCCTAGGTGTTCTGAAGTCAGCCACCTCATAACCTGGCCCCACTCACCAGTGGCTGGCAGGCTCCATACAAGGCAAGGCCTGGCAACCAACCAGAGCAGAGGCTAGCCAGCCCACCACAACAGAAGGATCCACACAGCCCAAATAGGGGTTCCTCTAAAGCATACAGCTCTGGTCACCACAAGGGAGAGTGCTGCTTGGACACATAGGACTTCCCTACAAAAGGCCACTTCTCCAAGGTTGGGAGATGGAATCAACCCACAAGATACATAGAAATAAAAACAGCAATGTAGGCAAAATGAAGTGGCAGAGGAATAAGTTTGAAATGAAGGAACAGGATAAAGCCCTAGAAGAAGAACTAAGTGAAGTAGAGGTAGGAAATCTACCCAATAAACAGTTCAACGAAATGATCATAAAAATGTTTGAAGAAATGGGGAGAAGATTGGATGAAAAGACTGAGAAGTTAGAAGTTTTTAACAGAGTCAGAAAATATAAAGAAGAACAAACAGAGGTAAAGAATACCATAACTAAAATGAAAAATACACTAGAAGGAATTAACAGTAGATTAGATGATACAGAGGACAGGATCAGTGAGCTGGAAGACAAAGTAGTGGAAGTCCCTGAAGCTGAACAGAAAAAAGTATAAACAAAAATGAAGACAGTTTAAGAGACCACCAAGAGCAATAATATTCACATTATAGGGGTCCCAGAAGGAGAAGAGAGAGAAAAAAGGGGGCAGAGAACATATTTCAAGACATAATAGCTGAAAACTTCCTTAACTTGGGAAAGTAAACAGACATCCAGGTCCAGGAAGCACAGAAAGTTCTAAATAAGATCAATCCAAAGAAGACCACACCAAGACACTTCGTAATTAAAAGGACAAAAATTAGAGATAAAGAGAGAATATTAAAATTAGCAAGGGAAAAGCAACAAGTTACATACAAGGGAACTCCCATAAGGCTATCAGCAGAAACTCTGCAGACCAGAAGGGAGAAACTCTGCAGACCAGAAGGGAGTGGCACAATATACTTAAAGTGAAGAAAGGGAAAAACCTACAACCAAGAATACACTGTCCAGCAAGGCTTTTATTCAGATTTGATGGAGAAATCAAAAGTTTTACAGACAAGTAAAAGGTAATAGAGGTCAGCACCACCAAACCAGCTTTACAAGAAATGTTAAAGGAAATTTTCTAAGTGAAAAAGAAAAGGCCACAACTGTAAACTTGAAAATTATAAAAGGAAAAAGCTCATGGCTAAAGACAAATATACAGAGAATGTAGTAAGTCAACCACATACAAAGCTACTAAGAGGGTTAAAAAACAAAGGTAGTAAAATCATCTATATCTGTTGTAAGTAGTTAAAGGATACACAAAACAAAAAGAGGTAAAATATGATGTCAAAAACAGTAACCATTGGGGGAGGGGAGTAAAAATGCTGGGTTGTTAAAATGTGAATTTAAGAGACCAGCAACTTAAAATAATCACACACACACACACACACACACACACACACACACACACACAGAGCGAGAGAGGGGGATTGCTATATATTAGCCTCATGGTAACCACAAATCAAAAACCTATAAGAAATACACACACCAAAAAAAAAAAGAGAGAAAGGAATCCAAACATAACACTAAAGACAGGCATTAAATCACAAGGAAAGAGAGTAAAAGAAGGAGAAAGGAACAAAAAAGAGCCACGAAATAACCCTAAAACAATTAATAAAATGTCAGTATATACACACCTGTCAATAATTACTTTAAACGTTAAACCAGACAGAGAAAGACACATATCATATGATATTGTTTATATGTGGAATCTAACAAAAATAATACAAATGAACTTATTTTTCACAGAACTAAAACAAATAATTCTAAAATTTGTATGGTAACAAAAAAGAGATCAAATAGTCAAAACACTCTTGAGAAAGAAGAACAAAGTTGGAGGTATCATACTCCCTGAGTGTGTATATATATATATATATATATATATATATATATATATATATATATATATATATATATATATGTATATATATGAAATATACTTATGTTATATTATTATATTATGTATATTATACATATATATAAGTATATATTTATATAAAACATCAAAACATTATGGAATTGGCAGAAAAACAGAGACAGAGATCAATGGAACAGAATAGAGAGCCCAGAAATGAACCCACACTTATATGGGCAATTAATCTATGACAACAAACACAAGAATATACAATGGCAAAAATAAGTCTCATCAATAAATGGTATTGGGAAACCTGGACAGCTATATGCAGAAACGTTAAACTGGACTACTCTCTCACACCATTCCCAAAAATAAATTCAAAATGGACTAAAGACACTGTTTGCAGATGATATGACACTATACATAGAAAATCCTAATGACACCACCAAAAAACTACTAGGACTCATCAATAAATTCAGTAAAGTTGCAGGACATAAAATTAATATACAGAAATCTGTTGCATTTCTATACACTAAAAACAAAGTATCAGAAAGAGAAATTAAGGAAACAATCCTATTTACCATCATATCAAAAAGAATAAAATACCTAGGAATAAACCTGCCTAAGGAGGCAAAAGACTTGTACTCAGAAAACTATAAAACACTGATGAAAGAAATCAAAGATAACATAAACAGATGGAGAAATATACTATGTTCTTGGATTGGAAGAATCAGTGTTGTGAAAAGGACTATACTACCCAAGGCAATCTACAGATTCAATGCAATCTCTATGATATTACCAATGGCATTTTTCACAGAACTAGAGCAAAACATCTTAAAATTCGTATGGAGACACAAAAGATGCCAAAAAGCCAAAGCAATCTTGGGAAAGAAAAAAGGAGCTGAAGGAATCAAGCTCCCTGACTTCCTAACTATACTACTGATACAAAGATACAGTCATCATAACAGAATGGTACTGGCACAAAAACAGAAATATAGATCAATGGAACAGGATAGAAAGCCCAGAAATGAACCCACACACCTATGGTCAATTAATCTATGACAAAAGAAGAAAGACTATACAATGGAGGAAAGACAATTTCTTCAATAAATGGTGCTGTGAAAACTGGACAGATACATGTAAAAAAATGAAATTATAATACTCTTTAACACCACACACAAAAATAAACTCAAAACGGATTAAAGACCTAAATGTAAGACTGGATACTATAAAACTCTTAGAGGAAAACATAGGCAGAGCACTCTCTGACATAAATCGCAACAATATCTTTTTCAGTCTATCTCCCAGAGTAACAGAAATAAAAACAAAAATAAACAAATGGGACCTAATTGAACTCAAAAGCTTTTGCACAGCAAAGGAAACCATAAACAAAATGAAAAGACAACCCACAGAATGGGAGAAGATATTTGCAAATAATGTGATTAACAAAGGATTAATCTCCAAAATTTACAAACAGCCCATGAGGCTCAATACCATCAAAACAAAAAACCCAATCCAAAAATTGACAGATGGGCTTCCTTTGTGGCGCCGTGGTTAAGAATCCGCCTGCCAAAGCAGGGGACACGGGTTCAAGCCCTGGTCTGGGAAGATCCCACATGCCGCGGAGCAACTAAGCCCGTGCACCACAACTACTGAGCCTGTGCTCTAAGCCCACGAGCCACAGCTACTGAGCCCACATGCCACAACTACTGAAGCCCGTGTGCCTAGAGCCTGTGTTCCGCAACAAAGAGAAGCCACCACAATGAGAAGCCCGTGCACCAGAACAAAGAGTAGCCTCCGCTCGCCACAACTAGAGAAAGCCCGTGTGCAGCAATGAAGACCCAACACAGCCAAAAATAAATAAATTAAACAAATAAATTTTTAAAAAAAGAAAAAAGAGAGCAACCTATTAAAAAAAAAATTGACAGAAGACCTAAATAGACATTTCTCTAAAGAAGACATACAGATGGCCAAGAGGCACATGAAAAGATGTTCAACATCACTAATTAGTAGAGAACTGCAAATCAAAACTACAATGAGATATCACCTCACACTAGTCAGAATGGCCATCATCAAAAAATCTACAAACAATAAATGCTGGAGAGGGTGTGGTGAAAAGGGAACCCTCTTACACTGTTGGTGGGAATGTAAATTGGTACAGCCACTATGGAGAACAGTATGGAGGTTCCTTAAAAACAAAAAATAGAGCTATCATATGATCTAGCTATCCCACTCTTGGGCATATATCTGGAGAAAAATTTGGTTCAAAAGTATACATGCACCCCCATGGTCATCGCAGCGCTTTTTACAATAGCCAAGACATGGAAGCAACCTAAATGTCCATTGACAGATGAATGGATTAAGAAGATATGGTACATATATACAATGGAATATTACTCAGCCATAAGAAAGAATGAAATAATCCCATTTGCAGCAACATGGATGGACCTGGAGATTATCATACTAAGTGAAGTAAGTCAGACAGAGAAAGACAAATATCATTTGATATCACTTATATTTGGAATCAAAAAAAAAAAAAAGAACTTATCTACAAAACAGAAACAGACTCACAGACTTAGAGAATGAACTTATGGTTACCAGGGGGAAGAGTGGTGAGGAGGCATAGACTGGGAGTTTGGGATTGACATGTACACACTGCTATATTTAAAATATAATAGATAGTCAATAAACAAATGAATTACTTTTGAAAATAAATTAATTAATAAAATTAAAATGGGCAGAGGATCTGAATAGACATTTTTCCAAAGGAGAAATACAGATGGCCAACAAGCATGTCACTAATTATTGGAGAAATGCAAATCAAAACCACAATGAGATATCAACTAACACCTGGCAGAAGATCTATTATTAAAAAAACAAATAACAAGTGTTTGTGAGGATGTGGAGAACAGGGAGACCTTGTACACTGTTGGTGAGAATGTAAATTGGTGCAGCCACTATGGAAAACAGTATGGAGATTCCTCAATAAATAAAAACTAGAACTACTATATAATTCAGCAGTTCCATTACTGAGTATTTATTCAAAGAAAACAAAAACACTTATCAGAAAAGATATATGCACCCCTCTGTTCAGTGCAGAATTATTTATAATACCCAAGATATGGAAGCAATCTCAGTGCTTATCTATAGATGAATGGATAAAGAAGGTGTGTATGTGTATATACAGACACACACACATACAATAGCATATTACTCAGCCATAAAATAAAAAGAGTGAAATCTTGCCACTTGGGAAAATATGCTTGGACCTAAAGGGTATCATTCTAAGAGAGATAAGTTAGGCAGAGAAAGACAAATACTGTATGATTTCACTTAATTGTGGAATCTAAAAAGCAAAACAAAAAAGACACATAACAAAATGGAAACAGAGTTATAAATACAGGGAACACACAGGTGGCTACCACAGGGGAGGAGGCTCGGGGGAGGAAAGAAATACCAAGGGAGATTAAGAGAAACAAACTTCCGGTTGCAAAATAGTCAAGAGTAGGAAATGTACAGTGTGAGAAATATAGTCAATCACTATGTAATATATTTATTTGGTGACAGATCGCAACTAAACTTATGGTGATCATTTTGAAATGTATACAAACATCGAATCACTATGTTGCATAACAGAATATAATATGGTGTCGTAGGTCAATTATACTTCAAAAACAAAGAAACATTGAAAAAGAGATCAGATTTCTAGTTACCAGATGTGGGGTGTGCAGGGAGGGGGAACTGGATGAAGGCAGTCAAAAGGTAGAGACTTCCACTTATAAGATAAATAAATAGTAGAGATGTAATGTACAGCATGATAAATATAATTAACACAGCTGTATATTATTAGAGTATAATTGTTTTACAATGGTGTGTTAGTTTCTGCTTTATAACAAAGTGAATCAGCTATACATTTACATATATCCCCATAGCTCCTCCCTCTTGCGTCTCCCTCCCACCCTCCCTATCCCACCCCTCTAGGTGGTCTCAAAGCACCGAGCTGATCTCCCTGTGCGATGCAGCTGCCTCCCACTAGCTATTTTACATTTGGTACTGCATATATGTCAATGTTACTCTCTCACTTCGTCCTAGCTTACCCTTACCCCTCCCCCTGTGTCCACAAGTCCATTCTCTTAAGTCTGCGTCTTTATTCCTGTCCTGCCCCTAAGTTCATCAGAATCATTATTTTTAGATTCCATATATATGTGTTAGCATACGGTATTTGTTTTTCTCTTTCTGACTTACTTCACTCTGTATGACAGGCTCTAGTTTCAATCACCTCACTACAAATAACTCAATTTCATTTCTTTTTATGGCTAAGTAATATTCCATTGTATATATGTACCACATCTTCTTTATTAATTCATCTGTTGATGGACACTTCCATATCCTGGCTATGGTAAACAGTGTTGCAATGAACATAGTGGCACATGCCTTTTTGAATTATGGTTTTCTCAGGGTATATGCCCAGTACTGGGATTGATGGGTCATATGGTAGTTCTGTTTTTAGTTTTTTAAGGAACCTCCATACTGTTCTCCACAGTGGCTGTATCAATTTACATTCCTACCAACAGTGTAAGAGGGTTCCCTTTTCTACACACCCTCTCCAGCATTTATTGTTTCTAGATGTTTTGATGATGGCCGTTCTGACTGGTGTGGGGTGATCCCTCATTGCAGTTTAGATTTGCATTCCTCTAATGATTAGCGATGTTCAACATCTTTTCATGTGTTTGTTGGCAATCTGTATATCTTCCTTGGAGAAAGGTCTATTTAGGCCTTCTGTCCATTTTTGGATTAGGTTTTTTGTTTTATTGACACTGAGCTGCATGTATAATTTGGAGATTAATCCTTTGTCAGTTGCTTCATTTGCAAATATTTTCTCCCATTTTGAGGGTTGTCTTTTCGTCTTGTTTATGGCTTCCTTTGCTGTGCAAAAGCTTCTAAGTTTCATTAGGTCCCATTTGTTTATTTTTGTTTTTATTTCCATTCCTCTATGGGGTGGGTCAAAAAGGATCTTGTTGTGATTTATGTCATAGAGTGTTCTGCCTATATTTTCCTCTAATAGTTTTATAGTGTCTGGCATTACATTTAGGTCTTTAATCCATTTTGAGTCTATTTTTGTGTGTGGTGTTAGGGAGTGTTCTAATTTCATTCTTCTACATGTAGCTGTCCAGTTTTCCCAGCACCACTTATTGAAGAGGCTGTCTTTTCTCCATTGTATATTCTTACCTCTTTTATCAAAGATAAGGTGACCGTATGTACATGGGTTTATCTCTGGGCTTTCTATCCTGTTCCATTCATCTATATTTCTGTTTTTGTGCCAGTACTATACTGTCTTGATGACTGTAGCTTTGTAGTATAGTCTGAAGTCAGGGAGCCTGATTCCTGCAGCTCCATTTTTCTTTCTCAAGATTGCTTTGGCTATTCGGGGCCTTTTGTGTTTCCATGCAAATTGTTAAATTTTTTGTTCTAGTTCTGTGAAAAATGCCATTGGTAGTTTGATAGGGATTGCATTGAATCTGTAGATTGCTTTGTGTAGTAGAGTCATTTTCACAATGTTGATTCTTCCAATCCAAGAACATGGTATATCTCTCCATCTGTTTTTATCATCTTTAATTTCTTTAATCAGTGTCTTATAGTTTTCTGCATACAGGTCTTTTGTCTCCTTAGGTAGGCTTATTCCTAGGTATTTTATTCTTTTTCTTGCTATGGTAAATGGGATTGTTTCCTTAATTTCTCTTTCAGATTTTTCGTTGTTAGTGTATAGCAATGCAAGAGATTTTTGTGCATTAATTTTGGTCCTGCTACTTTACCAAATTATTGATTAGCTCTAGTAGTTTTCTGGTAGCATTTTTAGGATTCTCTATGTATAGTATCATGTCATCTGTAAAAAGTGACAGATTTACTTCTTCTTTTCCAATTTGGATTCCTTTTATTTCTTTTTCTTCTCTGACTGCTGTGGCTAAAACTTCCAAAACCGTGTTGAATAATAGACGTGAGAGTGGGCAACCTTCTCTTCTTCTTGATCTTACAGGAAATGCTTCCAGTTTTTCACCATTGAGAATGATGTTAGTTGTGGGTTTGTCATATGGCCTTTATTATGTTGAGGTAGGTTCCTCTATGCCCACTTTTTGGAGAGTTTATATCAAAAATGGGTGTTGAATATTGTTGAAAGGTTTTTCTGTATCTATCAAGATTATCATATGGTTTTTATCCATCAGTTTTTAATATTGTGTATTACATTGATTGATTTGTGTGTATTGAAGAATCCTTGCATTCCTGGGACAAACCTCACTTGATAATGATATGTGATCCATTTAATGTGCTGTTGGGTTCTGTTTGCTAGTGTTTTGTTGAGGATTTTTGTATCTGTGTTCATCAGTGATATTGGCTTGTAGTTTCTTTTTTTTGTGACATCTTTGTCTGGTTTTTGTATCAGGGTTATGGTGGCCTCAGAGAATGAGTTTGGAAGTGTTCCTCCCTCCGTTATATTTTGGAAGAGTTTGAGAAGGATAGGTGTTAGCTCTTCTCTAAATGTTTGATAGAATTCACCTGTGAAGCCATCTAGTCCTGGGCTTTTGTTTGTTGGAAGACTTTTAATCACAGTTTCAATTTCACTGCTTGTGATTGGTCTGTTCATATTTTCTATTTCTTCCTGGTTCAATCTTAGAAGGTTGTGCTTTTCTAAGAATTGGTCCAGTTCTTCTAGGTTGTCCATTTTGTTTGGCATATAGTTGATTGTAGTAATCTCTCATGATCCTTTGTATTTCTGCAGTGTCAGTTGTTACTTCTCCATTTTCATTTCTAATTCTGTTGATTTGAGTCTTCTGCTTTTTTTCTTGATGAGTCTGCCTAATGGTTTATCAATTTTGTTTATCTTCTCAAAGAACCAGCTTTTAGTTTTATTGATCTTTGCTATTGTTTCCTTTATTTCTTTTTCATTTATTTCTGATATGATTTTTATGATTTCTTTCCTTCTACTAACTTTGTGGGGTTTTTGTTCTTCTTTCTCTAATTGCTTTAGGTGTTAGGTTAAGTTGTTTATTTGAGATTTTTCTTGTTTCTTGAGGTAGGATGGTATTGCTATAAACTTCCCTCTTAGAACTACTTTTGCTGCATCCCATAGGTTTTGGGTCATCATGTTTTCATTGTCATTTGTTTCTAGGTATTTTTTGATTTCCTCTTTGATTTCTTCAGTGATCTCTTGGTTATTTAGTAGCATATTGTTTAGCCTCCATGTGTTTGTATTTTTTACAGTTTTTTTCCTGTAATTGATATCTATTCTCATAGCATTGTGGTCGGAAAAGATACTTGATATGATTTCAACTTTCTTAAATCTACCAAGGCTTGATTTGTGATCCAAGATATGATCTATCCTGGAGCGTGTTCCATGAGCAGTTGAGAAAAAGCGTAGTCTGTTGTTTTGGGATGGAATATCCTATAAATATCAATTAAGTCCATCTTTTCTAATGTGTCATTTAAAGCTTGTGTTTCCTTATTTATTTTCATTTTCGTTGATCCATCCATTGGTGAAAGTGAGGTGTTAAAGTCCCCTACGATGATTGTGTTACTGTCAATTTCCCCTTTTATGGCTGTTAGTATTTGCCTTATATATTGAGGTGCTCCTCTGTTGGGTGCATAAATATTTACAATTGTTATATCTTCTTCTTGGATTGATCCCTTGATCATTAGGTAGTGTCCTTCTTTGTCTCTTGTAATAGTCCTTATTTTAAAGTTTATTTTGTCTGATATGAGAATTGTTACTCCAGCTTTCTTTTCATTTCAACTTGTATGGAACATCTTTTTCCATCCCCCCACTTTCAGTTTGTATGTGTCCCTAGGTCTGAAGTGGGTCTCTTGTGGAGAGCATATATGTGGGTCTTGTTTTTGTATCCATTCAACCAGTCTATATCTTTTGGTGGAGCATTTAATCCATTTACATTTAAGGTAATTATCGATATGTATGTTCCTATTACCATTTTCATAATTGCTTTGGGTCTGTTTTTGTAGGTCTTTTCCTTTGCTTGTGTTTCCCACCTAGAGAAGTTTATTTAGCATTTGTTGTAGCGCTGGTTTGGTGATGCTGAATTCTCTTAGCTTTTTCTTGTCTGTAAAGGTTTTAATTTCTTCTTTGAATGTGAATGAGGTCTTTGCTGGGTAGAGTAATCTTGGTGTAGGTTTTTCCTTTTCATCACTTTAAATATGTCCTGCCACTCCCTTCTGGCCACAGAGTTTATGCTGAAAGATCAGCTGTTAACCTTATGAGGATTCCCTTGTATGTTATTTGTTGCTTTTCCCTTGCTGCTTTTAATATTTTTTTCTTTGTATTTAAGTTTTGATAGTTTGATTAATATATGTCTTGGCATGTTTCTCCTTGGCCTTATCCTGTATGGGACTCTCTGTGCTTCCTGGACTTGATTGACTATTTCCTTTCCCTTATTAAGGAAGTTTTTGACTATAATCTCTTCAAATATTTTCTCAGACCCTTTCTTTTTCTATTCTTCTTCTGGGACCCCTATAATTCAGATGTTGGTGCATTTAAAGTTGTCCCAGACTGTCCTCAATTCTTTTCATTCTTTTTCTTTATTCTATTCTCTGGTAGTTATTTCCACTCTTCTATCTTCCAGGTCACTTATCTGCTCTTCTGCCTCAGTTAATCTGCTACTGATTTCTCCTAGAGTATTTTTAATTTCATTTATTGTGTTGTTTATCATTGTTTGTTTGCTCTTTAGTTCTTCTAGGTCCTTGTTAAACATTTCTTGTACTTTCTCCATTCTGTTTCCAAGACATTGGATCATTTTTACTATCATTACTCTGAATTCCTTTCAGGTAGACTCCGTATTTCCTCTTCATTTGTTTGGTCTGGTGGGTTTTTACCTTGCTCCTTCTACTTCTGCATATTTCTCTGTCTTCTCATTTTGGTTAAATTACTGTGTTTGGGGTCTCCTTTTCTCAGCCTGCACGTTTGTAATTCCTGTTATTTTTGGTGTGTGCTCCCAGTGGGTGAGGTTGGTTCAGTGGTTGTGTAGGCTTCCTGTTGGGGAGGACTGGTGCCTGTGTTCTGGTGGGTGGGGCTGGATCTTGTCCTTCTGTTGTGCAGGGCCACATCCAGTGCTGTGTTTGTGGTGTCTGTGAACTTAGTATGACTTTAGGCAGCCTCTCTGTTGACGGGTGGGTTTGTGTTCCTGTCTTGCTAGTTGTTTGCCATGGGGCATCCCACACTGGCCTTGCTGGCCTTTGGGTGGAGCTGGGTCTTAGTGTTGAGATGGAGATCTCTGAGAGAGCTCTCACCAATCAATATTACATGGTGCCAGGCAGTCTCTGGTTGTCCAGTGTCCTGGACTTGGCTCTCCCACCTTGGAGGCTCAGGCCCAACACCCAGCCAGAGCACCAAGACACTGCCAGCCACACGGCTCAGAAGAAAAGGAAGAAAACAAAATGCACAGATAGAACCCCAAACAAATGGTAAAAGCAAAACTAAACAGACAAAATCACACAAAGAAACATAGACACACACACACAGTCATAAAAGGAAAAAACAACAAAACAAAACAGAAATACTAAAAAAAAGAAAAGAAAAGAGAAAGAACAGACAGAACCCTAGGAGAAATGGTAAAAGCAAACCTAAACAGACAAAATCACACAAATAAACATACACACACACACTCACAAAAAGAGAAAAAAGAAAAAAATAAATAAACGGAACAGAGCACCCAAACCAATAAACAAATCCACCAATGAAAACAAGCACTGAAAACTAAACTAAGATAAACATAAGATGAAAAACAAATCAGATACAGAAAGTAAACCCGGGCTTCCCTGGTGGCGCAGTGGTTGAGAGTCTGCCTGCCAATGCAGGGCACACGGGTTCAAGCCCTGGTCTGGGAAGATCCCACATGCCACGGAGCAGCTAGGCCCGTGAGCCACAATTACTGAGCCTGCGTGTCTGGAGCCTGTGCTCCGCAACAAGAGAGACCGCGATAGTGAGAGGCCCACGCACCGCGATGAAGAGTGGCCCTCGCTTGCCACAACTAGAGAAAGCCCTCGCACAGAGATGAAGACCCAACACAGCCAAAAATAAATAAATAAATAAACAAAGTAAACAATGCATTTAAAAAAATACATTTAAAAAAAAAAAAAAAAGAAAGCAAACCCTAAGTCTACAGTTGCCCCCAAAGTCCACTGCCTCAATTTTGGGAACATTTGTTGTCTATTCCAGTATTCCACAGATGCAGGGTACGTCAAGTTGATTGCAGGCATTTAATCTGCTGTTCCTGAGGCTGCACAGAGAGATTTCCCTTTCTCTTCTTTGTTCACACAGCTTCTGGGGTTCAGCTTTTTTTTGGCCCCACCTCTGCGTGTAGGTCGCCCTCAGGCATCTGTCCCCTCCCCCCAGACAGGAGGGAGTTAAAGCAGCAGCTGATTAGGGCTCCCTTGCTCACTGAGGCCAGGGGCAGGAGGGAGGGTTTTGGTAGTCATAATTGGAATGTGGCGCAAACCTATGGTGACAGAAGTTGGCGTGATGTTGCAACAGACTGAGGCGCACTATGTGTTCTCCTAGGGAAGTTGTCCCTGGATCACAGGACCCTGACAGTGGCAGGCTACACAGGCTCCCAGGAGGGGAGGTGTGGATAGTGACCTGTGCTTGCACACAGACTTCTTGGTGGCTGCAGCAGCAGCCTTAACGTCTCATGCCCATCTCTGTTGTCCGTGCTGATAGCTGCGGCTCGCGCCCGTCTCTGGAGCTCGTTTAGGCAGTGCTCTGAATCCCCTCTCCTTGTACATCCCTAAACAGTGGTCTGTTGCCTCTTTGGCCGGTCCACTCTTTTTCTCAGGCTCCCTCCTGGCTAGCTGTGGTGCCCTAGCCTCCTTCAGTCTGTCTTCACACAGCCAACCCCAGTCCTCTCCCTGGCGTCTGACCTCCAAAACCGGAGCCTCAGCTCCCAGCCCTCAGGTGCCCCAGTGGTTGGGCAGACAAGCCTCTCAGGCTGGTGAGTGCTGGTCGGCACCGATCCTCTCTGCGGGAATCTCTCTGCTCTGCCCTCTGCACCCCTGTTGCTGCACTCTCCTCTGTGGCTCCAAAGCTTCCTCCTGCCTACCCCCCCATCTCCACCAGTGAAGGGGCTTCCTAGTGTGTGGAAACTTTTCCTCCCTCATAGCTCCCTCTCAGAGGTGCAAGTCCCATCCCTACTCTTTTGTCTCTGTTTTTTCTTTTTTCTTTTGCCCTACCCAGGTACATGGGGATTTTCTTGCGTTTTGGGAAGTCTGATGTCTTCTGCTAGTGTTCAGTAGGTGTTCTGAAGGAGTCGTTCCACATGTAGATGTATTCTTGATGTATTTGTGGGGAGGAAGGTGATCTCCACATCGTACTCCCCCACCATCTTGAAGATCTCTCTCCTACACATGAAAGTAGTTAAGAGAGTAAATCCTAAGAGTTCTAATCACAAGGATAAATTTTTTTTTATATCTTTAATATTATATCTACATGACATGATGGATATTCACAAATTTAGTGTAATCATTTCATGATGTATGTAAGTCAAATCAGTATGCTGTACACCTTAAACTTATACAGTGCTGTATGCCAATTAGATCTCAATAAAACTGGAAGAAAAACATTTTATGTTATTGCTAGAAACAATCCTATGAAGCATTAGTATTACCATTCCCATTTTTCAAAAGAGAGCTATGAGGAAGTGAGCAGCTAGAAGTTAAATTAGTAAAGAGTTCAAGATTAAACACTGTTCTCCTTGTGGTACCTCGAACTCGGCTTACCTCTTTTGGTTCCAACCCCATTATTTTTATCAAGGTAAATTACATTTAATACATTATAATAGTTTACCATATTGGAAGAATAGTTTGAAGAAATTATAACAAGTCATGTCCACTCTTTCTCTACTAATAAATCAAAATTTCGTCCCAAATAAAACACTTCAGAAAGATTTCTTTTTTTCCCATTGGAATTTAAAGATTGTTGGATCAGCTGAATGAGGATGATCATGTTTCTAGGTTGTTAAAAGTCACAATATTAACCTTTGGATTACCTGGTGAGGGCTGAAATACACGAGGCTTCCGCAGCACTCTCTATATGAAGCTTTTATCACAAATGCTCCCTCAGAACGATCCGAGGAACAGCCCTCCAAATGGTCCTGAATGCCACACAGGCACCTGAGAGTGGCTTCTGCCTCTTCCCAGGCCATGGGATCTGTTTCTGGTGTGTCCTTTCAAGCAGACCACATGACAGC
Organism: Balaenoptera borealis; assembly: GCF_965194805.1. Taxonomy (NCBI): domain Eukaryota; kingdom Metazoa; phylum Chordata; class Mammalia; order Artiodactyla; family Balaenopteridae; genus Balaenoptera; species Balaenoptera borealis. The sequence continues at coordinate 102,420,753 of NC_138873.1, read as the reverse complement.
ACATGCCTGTCATGTTCATGGTTTACAGCATCCCATGATTGACCTGCGTCAGTGGGAGGAATGGCAAGACAGGTGCCCCCAGGAATTCTCTCCCATGCACAGGTCTGTGTTATTGCCTTTATCCATGTCTTATTCTTCCTTTTGAGGACTTAATGAATCAATGGCTCCAACTACCAGCTACTCTTCACCAGGACTTCTTTCCAGGTGAAGCTAATTAGACCATCTCTAATTACTGTTACTTAGTTTGCATGTTTCTTCTCGTAAGAACTCCATTAGAATTACCCTAAGGCAGAAAGGATTGTTGCACTGTTCTGCCTATTTTCTCTCTCTGTTTTGTGTCTCTCTTTTTCCTTCAGGTCAAAGTGACCTGCATCATTTTTCCTGGGCTTACTATCAGAAACCTTTGATACCCTTCCTCCCTCCTATATAATAGATTTCCCCTTCCTGTCCATGCTTGTGGATTAAATCACTGTTGGTGAGAATGTAAATTGATACAGCCACTATGGAGAACAGTATGGAGGTTCCTTAAAAAACTAAAAATAGAACTACCATATGACCCGGCAATCCCACTACTGGGCATATACCCTGAGAAAACCATAATTCAAAAAGAGTCATGTACCACAATGTTCATTGCAGCTCTATTTACAATAGCCAGGACATGGAAGCAACCTAAGTGTCCATCGACAGATGAATGGATAAAGAAGATGTGGCACATATATACAATGGAATATTACTCAGCCATAAAAATAAACGAAATTGAGTTATTTGTAGTGAGGTGGATGGACCTAGAGTCTGTCATACAGAGTGAAGTAAGTCAGAAAGAGAAAAACAAATACCATATGCTAACACATATATATGGAATCTAAAAAAAAAAATGGTCATGAAGAAGCTAGGGGCAAGATGGGAATAAAGACACAGACCTACTAGAGAATGGACTTGAGGATATGGGGAGGGGGAAGGGTAAGCTGGGACAAAGTGAGAGAGTGGCATGGACATATATATACTACCAAACATAAAAATAGATAGCCAGTGGGAAGCAGCCGCATAGCACAGGGAGGTCAGCTCAGTGCTTTGTGACCACCTAGAGGGGTGGAATAAGGAGGGTGGGAGGGAGGGAGATGCAAGAGGGAAGAGATATGGGGATATATGTATATGTATAACTGATTCACTTTGTTATAAAGCAGAAGCTAACACACCATTGTAAAGCAATTATATTCCAATAAAAATGTTAAAAAAAAGAAGGTCCAGCCAGGTTGGAGAACCACTGATGTAAATAGTAGAAGAAATAAACCACAAACAAACAAATCCAATAAATTCTTCTAAATAATTTAGGGAACAAAATGTCATAAACTTAATTATAACCACATGCTTGTGACACAAACGTTTTATTTTCCTTCCCAAGATTTTATACAATATACTTAGAATCTATGACCTTCACCACCATCATCCCTAGTGCATCACACACTTCTAAGGACCATCTGAGAAGGTTCAAGTGACCTGGCAACTCTTTGTCTCAAACTCTTTGGTCTTTTCTTCCAAAATGTCATGGTAGCATCCTTCACTTTGTTTCCATTCTTCATCATCATTGCCCTCGCCACTATCCCTCTCCTCACCTAGATGAAGCTCTTGCTTCCATTCCACTGGCCTCTGCCTATGATGAGGTCAGATGTTATTCTGGTCTCAGCATCTCATCTTCCCCCATGAAATTTCCTCTAACCCGTGTCATGAGTTGTTATAATGCTAATTACGACTCACCATAACACACCTCCTTCAAAGCTCTCTGCTTAACAGTATTTGTGGAACTGAGTTACATCTCTTCTTCCTAGCCACAAAGAGACCAAATTTGTGTTGGGTTTTTTTCTGTACATTCTAAAAGGATTTTTATTCGCTTCCTAGATCTTGTTACTCTTAACTTCTCTTCATCTAAAGTCAACTCCCATCGTTCCTTCCTCCCTCTTTTACCACTTGCAGCATAATTGCTCTAAATCCTTCCTTCTCAGCACCAGCTCCTAAGTACATACCAGTGTTGGGGGAATTCTGTTCTCATGGGGTGTCACAAACACTACATATGAACAGGGTGGCAAGAATCAACAAACATGCATGTTGTGTGTGTATTGCCTGTATTCCGGCTTATGCTCTGTTGTCTCATGGACATTTTCGCAGCACAGTTCAAAGAATTTCAAGAAGTGACAGTGGAGCATTAAATCAAGCTCTTCTGAACACAAAGCCCTGTGTGACAGCACAGGTCACATGCCTCGACCCGCCTAAAGTTATTAACATCCGTCAGGCTTCATAAACAGATGGGAAGCCTATTAAAAAATACATATATATTTCCAGAACCTAGCTTCAAAGATTCTCATACAAGTGGTATAAGATAGCTTCTAGAATCTGTATTTTTGACAAGCTCCCTGAGTGATCGTGATGGACCTCCTGGTTTGCAAAACACCACCTCAGCGCAATTCCAAGTCCCTAAAATACTGTTCACCTTCCCAGCCCCAGCCCTGGTAGTCAGCTGCTTTTCTTTCCCTATCTACTCTGTCGCCCACTACAAGGGTGCAGAGGGGAGGTCCAGATTAAGAGTGGCAGAGGCAACCCTAATAGACCCATGGCTTGCAGATACAATGCTGTCATCTGCTTCATGGTCTGATTTGCTCCCTGGTTCTCCTTATCCCTGTCTCCTAGTGCATCTCCACGTCTACACTCTGGGATGTGTCTGTGGGCAGGAGCATCTATAAACTAGAGTCAGCCTCCTTTTCCAGACCCTCCTTTCCAGGCTCCTATCTCTGTGCCTGACCGGCCATTCCTCCCGGCTCTGTAAACCAGACTCTTCAGAACCGCCCCCAACTCCTCCCTCTTTCTCAACTCTTCACTCCAATTGGATCCATCCTTTCAAAGTTTCTTTCCAAATCACACACAAATTCCTCCCCTTTTTTCTGTCCCCTCTGCCACTGCCTTGATTTATTTAGACCTTAATCTTTCCTCTCCTGAGTCACTTAAATGATCTTCCAATGAGGTTCACTATCTGCCTCTGAGTTCTATCTGCACCTCTGCTATGAGAGTCCTCTAAAAGCCATATCTAATGTAATTCTCTCATTCAAAATCCTTTCATGGCCTCTGACAGTCTCCAGTAAAATATTTAAACTATTCACTGTAGTATAGGAGGCCCTTAAGTACATGTCTCTTTCCCGCACATACACTTAACGCCAGCCCCACCCAGCTCCCAGAAGCTCCCTAAGGATACCATGTTCTTGCCCCTCCTGGGGTTTTGCAAAGTTATTTCCTCAGCTTCGAACATCTGTCTTCTGCATCCCCCCTTTTCTCACCCACCTAGCAAATTCTTTTTGGTTGTTTTATGGGTTAGCTCAGAAACCAACTCAAAATCACCTCCTTGTAACTGCCCTAACCTTCTCCCCATACTGTTACAATGACTGTCCCCCACCCCGTGCTGCTTCTCCTCCACTGCCCATGACACCTGAGCCAACCCTGTGAGGACTTTGAGGGTAAAGTTGTTCCTGGCGTGAAATGGGCTGCCAGAGACTCAGAACAGAGGAATGGCAACAGGTCAGGAAGGAAAGAAGGGTGAGGCTCAGGTAGATCTGCTCTCCCACCACCAGCTCAGTCCACAGGACACCGTCTCCATCCCAACATCCGAACAATTTGCAAAGACAATTCAGATGCCGCTAGAATCTCTCAAAGAGCCCCATTCACAGCCACAGGCTGACTCTGCTGTCCCCTTCTCTCCCCCACCCCTTTTCCCGTCTGCACTCCAACACCCTCCTGAGACATTGCCTCCAGCCTCTAGGGATGCTTTCTCTCCTTTCTAACTGCCTTCCTGAATGTATGTTTTCCCCTGGGAGTTCTCTCTATTTTAAAATCTCAGCCCAGCTAACCCGCCACAGCACTGCAGGCGGGAAGAAATCACCAGAGAGAGAGAGAGAGATTTGCTGGAAGTTCCCGACATGCTTAACAATGGCTCTCACCCAAGGTGCTTCCAAAATAACCCAGCTCAGGGTTCACAGCAGACCCATGAAAAAGGCAGAGGCAGAATTCAAGCATCTCTAAATAATACTTCAGTCTTCTGCTTTCAAGTGCTTTAGGAAACCCACCTCCCTACATTATCTGGAAACCTCAGCCCTGCAGATTTTTTTCTCTCCTTTACCTTTATCAGCCTAACAACCAAGAGAAGCCGAGGAAGTAGACAAGGTATCACACTTAGAAATGCAGAGGAGTGCTGTGCACACCCAAATTTGCCCACATCCAAGGACTCACTTCTGCTTTTTGCCCTGTGATTAAACTTCTTACTTCAATGGGGTTCTTATTCTTCCTCCAAGCAGATGTCCTTGCCTCAATTCCGTGACCAGCGGGCTTCAGTTTTAAGGTCCACAGACACACCTTTGAGAAACGGGGTGATGTATTTTCTCTATGCTGTCCATAGACCTCTTGCCCCTATTGAGCTCTAGAAGCTCTGCCTTGACCTATGTGTGTACTGCCCATCTGCCAGGACCCACACCACTGACCATCCCAGACATTCCTAAAGCTACCAAACCTACTTCCAGGATCTTCCCTTAGTGCCCGATGCCAGGACTCTCCCAGCCACCTGCCCTTCCCCATGGGTCTCTATGAGCTGCATCCTGAGTGTTCGGGGCTCTGCAACTCTGTGTGCTGCATGAATGGCCCTGGACTAGTGCAGGGAGAGGGCAAATAGGGAACGCAGAAACAGCCAGCCTTGAACTGGTCATGGGGGTGTGGTTGAGAGCTTTTGTAACAGAACAATTGGAACACACTCTGCAACTATAGAAAGAAATCTTCTTTATACTCTCCTCAAACCACAGAGAGAAATTCAAAGCTGATGCTAGGTTATCTCAATCACTTGAATCTCGTTCAGTACCAAAGCAGTTTTTTACTCCACTGTGAAGTTCTAATTATGCTGAAGTACACACTGAATTTCATTTAGACAAGAAGGACATTTTAATTCCCACTTTTTAGTTATTGAGCATTCCCCCGGGTTGACCAGAACCCTCATGCTCAGACAGAGTCTGTGGGTTTGGATAATAATACGCAGTTGCACACACACCTGAGTGCGGATGAGAAGTTACCTGTGGGTTATAACTCACTGTTCGGGTCTGTGACTCAGAGCCAGAGGGTGAAGCAGCTGCCTAGCCTCCTGGGTTTTCTCTCAGTGGACCTGCCCTCTGCCTCTTCTCCCTCCAGGGCTGAGTGGCGATGACTTCCTGGCCGTGGGTCTGCGCAGCGGCCGCGTGGTTTACAGTTACAACCTGGGATCTGGCACAGCAAGTGTCAGCAGCGATCCCCTCGATCTGAGCCATGGGATCCACACTGTCCATCTGGGGAGGTCCTTCCGAGCAGGCTGGCTGAAGGTAAAGGGTCGTCCCTCCATCTGTCCCACAAACTTACTGCGTGCTGCTGTATTATCGGATCTGTGCTGAGGGACAGAGGTGAAAGAGCCGGGCCGCCTGCCCCCATGAATTTCACAGACTAGCGCACAAAACAGAAGACTAGGGTGTGTTGCAGTTAAGTGGTGTGGGGATAAATTAGAGGATGACTAACATAAACAAGGTGAGAGAGAGGATTCAGGGAATGCTTCTCAAAAAAGGTGACACTGGCGTAAATAGCATTTCAGAAAAAGAAGCATGGCGAGCGTGGTCTTAAGGAACACCAGTAGTTCGGTGTGGTTTTCAGGCGAGGGAAGCGAAAGGTGTGGCTGGAGAGAGACAAGGTCTGTATCATCAAAAGACTTATCTAAATAGTTTAGATTTGCATCCGGAGAGCTGTGGAGAGCTACCAAGAAATTTAAGAAGGGGGCTGGTTGCCGTGGTCAGTTTCCATTTGCTGATAAATGACTGGCGGTCATTTGAGAATGGATATGAGAGAGAGGTAAGGCCAGATGGAGGAGGCCCAAGGGGATACCAGCTCCTAATCTTTGAAGAACTGTGATGTTGATTGAGATGCAGAACCATGACTGCTAGCTATTTCATAGTAACAGACACCAGCGGAGAAGCAGAGAATTAAGTGGTAAAGTGTTTTTGAGTTCTTCAAAATTCAGGTCTTTGTAAGTTTTCATGCCAAGTTAATGGGAAATAACAAAAGAGTATCTTAACAGTTCACCCTGAGGAATCAATTTCTTTTTTAATAAGCTTTGAATTTTTTTTCCTTTTGAAGGTAGATGATCAGCAAAATAAATCCATCATCTCCCCAGGAAAACTGGTTGGTCTCAATGTCTTCAGTCAGTTTTATGTAGGTGGCTACAGTGAATACACTCCAGATCTCCTACCAAATGGAGCCGATTTTAAAAATGGCTTTCAAGGTAAGACATGGATGGATTTTACACTATACCTACTTGTCTCAAAATCTGAGAAAAGAAAAATCTTTTAAAGAGTATATTTCTAGTTCTAAAACCAGCAGTGAGGATTGCTTTCTAATCAGACTTGATCAGAGTTAGACTTTAATGAAAAACATTCATTCACTGTTTATTAATCACTTAACTACCTTGTACTAGGTGTTAGGGTGTTTCAGTGAACAAAACTAGGATTCCTGCACTCACAAGTTTATATTCTAGTTGGATAAAGGCGGGAACAGACAATAAACACTAAATGTAGTAAATAAATAAATTATATAGTAGTATAGGTAATAAATTCTGTGGGGGGAAAAGGACAAGTAGAGCATGATATGGGAGGTCAGGATTGTGGGTCATTTTTATATAGGGTGCTTTTTAATATAGGGTAAGTAGGGTAAACCTCATGGAGTCACAGTAAAAATTGAAACTCCATCTAACTTTGGAATGTACTTGATATAAAAGATGATGGACAGATGGCTGCCACCTATCCACACCATGAAGATATGGCCCACAGAGGTCACCAGAGGCCAAGGGGATTAAGAGAAAACACCACAATTGGACAAGCAATCGTACTGCCATAGCCTGTCTCCTGTGTTCAAAAAGGAACATAGACTCAGGCCTTCCCTATAAAGCTGATTCATAGTGGAGTTACCACATAAAGGCATGCTTTGAATTGTTATAATAATACATTTGGTAAAAATAAGCATTTTGGTGGCTCCTAGTCCCAGAATATTTGGCCAAGGGGCTGCTCGTTGTAGTGTCCTAAGCCACTCACCCATGACCAGCCTACTCTCCATCAGAAGCCCAGGATTAGGGAGCAGGATGTGATGCATTTGGGTCACTTGAGTTCTCTGCCTGCCTGGCAACCCCATTCTCCCCACCCCCACTGACTTCTGCCTAAACGCAGATGCAGGATGCCATGTACTTGAAACATATGAAAACAACACAGCTAATCCAACATAATACAAGGCCAGTTTCTAGTAAAACTACTTCATTCTGCCAAGGCTCTCAAAGAAACTTTTTCTTTGAATGTATAATCCGTGCTGATTCTCAGAAGAGTGTCTTAAAGAATAGTTTAAAGCATATTAAGGCTCTATGCTCAATGCTCAACAGTTCTTTCACTGAAGGAGATCATCTGAAGGGCAAAACAAATCAATGAGGTTTTAAAACATTATATTCAAAGAAAAGGATGGGTAAATTTATAAATGTGAAAGAAAGCACATCTTCCACTCAATGAAACACAGACCTTGTTGGGGGTCATCAAAACCTGTTGCCATTTGTTCCCACACACACTGCTTCTGTAAATATTCTGGATATAATCAAGCATAAGAGTGTGGATTCTGGAACCCAACTGTCTGAATATGTGTCCCCTCTGCCACCTACAAGCTCCATGACCCTGGCGAGTCAACCAACCTCCTTGTGACTCACTGTGCCTCAGGTGTAAAATGGGACAATCACAGCACTTCTCTAGTTCCAAGAGTGAGCTAACGGAGAGAGACCACAGAGCTTAGAGCTCTCAGTATGTTAGCAACGATGATGGTGCTGGTGGTAGGAGGAGGCCCAGCTCCAGTCAAACCTTTTCTCCTCTTTCTCTGCCTCACAGATGTGGCTCTGGCTCTAGTCACGCTGCCTTCAGATCCAGGATCTGCCAGGTAGTAGCTGTGTGACTTTTAGCCTGTTACTTACACTCTCTGAGCCTCCATTTTCTCCTCTGTTAAAAAAAAAAAAAAAAAAAAACCTACCTCATAGGGTGTTTGTAAGTTAATCAATTAAGTAAAATAATTATGTTAAGTGCTTATACCAGAAACCAATACATGATAAACACAATAAATGTTAGCTATTAGTGGTATTCCATCCTACTGTCAGAGGACTTGATGCTTTCAAAGTTATCAAAGTCTAACATTTCCTGGTTTCCTGTTGTCTTGTTTTTTTCCCTTCTATTAGGAACTTTCCTTCACATCTTGTTAACAAGAACAAAGACTGGCTTTCGTCAATACCTGTCATTTTCTCCTTAAGTCTGTTAATGAGCCTACACTCAGCACATACACAGCTGTCCCTTCTTCTGACAGAAATAACTACATTGACAGGCCTGGAAGCATGCCAAGCTTCTTAGGATAAAAATCTTGGGCGGGTCTTCTTGGAATTGTCACTTAATCCACAGTCTTATGGAAACTCCAGGACCTTAGCTTAGCCCTTAATTTTATCAGTTGTCTCTTGAATCCTTCCTCAATGTCTGCATCTCCTCCATCATAAACTAGCCTTTATTATGTACTACAAATTATAGACAAGTAGTACCACCCTATCATCATGACCTGATCACAACTGTACTATAAACCTGATTCCCCAGAGCTGATCTCACTGGTTTTAAAGAGTGATACAAGGTGACTTTAAAATATAGATTTCTGGACCCTGCTTAAGTGAAATCTCTATGATGAGGTTCTAAAAATTTGCATTTCAGTGAGCGTCCCCAGATTTGGAAGCCACTATGTTAATCAATCATAACAAAGCAAATACAAAGCTTTATGGAAGAATTTAATAATTAGGTTAAGATTATCACATTCGTCTTTAGAATGATGATTAAATCACACACAGTAAAAGAGTATCTGACATAGGCTTTCACATTTCTCTAAACACTCCAGATACATAAATCTAATCCAGAAGTCCTCAGACTAAAATACAAATTCTTTCTGTTGATCAAGCCCTTTTGCTTTTGTTCTGGAAATGTTTATAATGAGCCATTATTCTCCCTATAGCCTTTCATGTTCATGAAGAGGTTATTTAACCCTTCTCCAGATTAAAAAATCTACATATACTAGGCACAGAGGACCATACTGTTTTCCTGTCCTAATAAGAGGGATTCTTCCCTCTTCTCTAAAGGCATAGGGTTCTCAGGCTGAGGTTCATGGATGGGATTCAGTGGGTCTCTGAGTCTCCTGAAATCACACACAAAATTGTGTGTGTACCTGTATGCATTTTGCTGGAGAGGAGAACCATAGCTTTCATCAGTGTTCTAAGATCAGTTACTTTCACCGCCAGACCTATTTAATTCTGATGTAGAATTTAAAATTACTTTTGACTAGTACGAACATAGGGAAATCTATTATCCTATCTATCGATTATTCTAGTGTCACAGCAGCTAGTGTTCATTGATACAGGGATTATTAAACATTACTCAACTGAATAGTGTGGACATAAAATAGATTCAGGTTCATTAACAATGCTGTAAAGATGTTATTCCAGCCCGAAAATGCCCCATACCATTAGTACATGCAGTTTCTGGCTAGTTCAACTTTTCTTGTTCTGTCTCTGTCTATCTGTCTGTCTCTCTCTCTTTTTTAATTCCATGAGATTTTTCAAACTAGAGCCCATAAGAGAAGAGTAATGAGTTCACTGCAATAATTTACAAATTCTCTTACTGTCAAAAAAAAAAGCTATCACTTATTTGGAACTTCATCAGTCTTTCCAATATCATAGTTCCAAAAGTCTTTTTCATACCCATTTTATCACATGCAAGATATAGGCATGGAATACCTGGTGCATGGTACTATACTAAGCTGATTATGTTTAATCTGCTGTATAAATAGGAGTGAAATTATACAATATATATTCTAGAAATGGCTTCCACTGTAATTGCTTTTACACTGTATCTTATGTTGACTGACATGAAGCATCTCTCTATGAAATAAACACATATAACTATTAGTGTTAGCCAAATGTTTCTCTAAATATAACAATGCTACATTTTTAGCCAAAAACATATTTTAGCAGTTCCTCATAACAAAAGTATTTTATTTATTCATATAAAAGAGAGATTGTTTTAAATGAACACTTCAGACATTAATACATATTACAGTCATTTAAACAAAGCTTTTTTCAGAGTATGATTATAAAAACTACAAAAACTTAATGTTAGCATCCCACAATCTTTGCTAAAGGAAATGTTTTTTAATAAAGGAAATAGTGAATTTCTGAGAGTGTGGAAGGGACTACAAGACCTACATATTGCCAGCATTATACTACTAGTTCATGTATATTTTCTTACTCCTCTTAACTCATGGAGTAGTTATATTTGTTCTCATTTTAAAGGTGGAAAAATTGACAGATTTGGGTCAACTAGCCATTATGTGGCAGAGATTGTAATTGAACCCAGAGCCACCTGACACCATCCTCTACTTACATTTTTGCTCTGAGTGCATTTCACTCTGCAAAAGGCAAATTTTACATTCCACATATAAGTAAGATCATACATTATATGTGTGGAAAAGAACTTTCTAAGGATACATACAAAGGTAAATCCCTGAGAGAAAAAAAGAGAAATGTGACAACATAAGTATTATAAACTTCTCCACATAAAAATAAAAAAGAAAACACCATAAAAAAAATTAAATAGCAAATATTAAACTGGAGTAAGTATTTACAATATGTGACAAACAGCTAATGTGCTCGTTATATAAAAAGGTCTTTCAAATAAGTGTTTAACAGGGTATAGAAAAAAGGTAGATAGAGAAAAACAGTAAATAATAAGCAACTGAAAGGGAAAATTATAAATAACAAACATTGAAAAGCTTTCAACCCTAATTAAAAATAGCAAAAGGAGGGGACCTTCAAGATGGCATAAGAGTAAGACGTGGAGATCACCTTCCTCCCCACAAATACATCAGAAATACATCTACATATGAAACAGCTCTTACAGAAGACCTATGAATGCTGGCAGAAGACCTCAGACTTCCCAAAAGCCAAGAAACTCCCCATGTACCTGGGTATGGCAAAAGAAAAAACAGAGACAAAAGAATAGGGATGGGACCTGCACCTCTGGGAGGGAGCTGTGAAGGAGGAAAAGTTTCGACACACTAGGAAGCCCCTTCATTGGTGGAAACGGGGGATGGCGGGGGGAAGCTTCAGAGCCACAGAGGAGAGCGCAGCAACAGGGGTGCAGAGGGCAAAGCAGAGAGATCCCTGCACAGAGGATCAGTGCCGACCAGCACTCACCAGCCTGAGAGGCTTGTCTGCTCACCGGCCAGGGCAGGTGGGGGCTGGGAGCTGAGGCTCCGGTTTCAGAGGTCAGACGCCAGGGAGAGGACTGGGGTTGGCTGCTTGAACACAGCCTGAAGGGGGCTAGTGCACCACAGCTAGCTGGGAGGGAGTCCGGGAAAAAGTCTGGATCTGCCAGAGAGGCAAGAGACCATTGTTTCAGGGTGCACGAGGAGAGGGGATTCAGAGCACTGCCTAAACGAGCTCCAGAGATGGGCGCAAGCTGCGACTATCATCGTGGACACCAGAGATGGGCATGAGACACTAAGGCTGCTGCTGCAGTCACCAAGAAGCCTGTGTTCAAGCACAAGTCACTATCCACACCTCCCCTCCCTGTGAGGCTGTGCAGCCTGTCACCGCCAGGGTCCTGTGACCCAGGGACAAATTCCCCAGGAGAACACACAGCAAGTCTCAGGCTGTTGCAATGCATTGCCAACCTATGCTGCCACAGGCTCACCCTGCATTCCAATTATGACTACTGTACACCTCCCTCCCCCTGGCCTGAATGAGCAAGAGCCCCCTAATCAGCCGCTGCTTTAACCCCATCCTGTCTGGGTGGGAACAGATGCCTGAGGGTGACCTACATGCAGAGCTGGGGCCAAATCCAAAGCTCAACCCCAGGAGGTGTGCAGACAAAGAAGAGAAAGGGAAATTTCTCCCAGCAGCCTCAGGAGCAGCGAATTAAAACCCCATAATCAACTTGATGTACCCTGCATCTGTGGAATACCTGAATAGAAAACGAATGTTCCCAAAAATGAGGCAGTGGACTTTGGGAGCAATTGTAGACATGGGGTTTGCTGTCTGCAACTGATTTGTTTCTGATTTTATGTTTATCTTAGTATAGTGTTTAGCCCTTGTTATCATTGGTAGATTTGTTTATTGGTTTGGTTCCTCGTTTCTTTTTTAAAATTATTTTTATTATTATATATTTTAATTTTAATAATTTTATTTATTTATTTTTCTTTCTTTCTTTTTTAATCCCTTTTCTTCTGAGCCTTGTAGCTGACAGGGTCATGGTGCTCTGGCTTGGTGTAGGCCTGAGTCTCTGAGGTGGGAGAGCTGAGTTCAGCAAACTGGACCAGCAGAGACCTCCCATCTCCACGTAATGTCAATTGGCAAGAGCTCTCCCAGAGATCTCCATCTCAATGCTAAGACCCAGCTCCACCCAACAGCCAGCAAACTCCAGTGCTGGATAGCCCAGGCCAAACAACTAGCAAGACAGGAAAACACCCCACGCATTAGCAGAGAGGCTGCCTAAAACCATATTAAGTTCACAGACACCCCAAATCACAGGACGAGATGTGGTTCTGCCTACCAGAAAGACAAGATCCAACCCCACCCACAAGAACACAGGCACCAGTCCCCTCCACCAGGAAGCCTACACAAGTCACTGAAACAACCTCACCCACTGGGGACAGACACCAAAAACAATGGGAACTATGAACCTGCAGCCTGCGAAAAGGAGATGCCAAAAACAGTAAGTTAAACAAAATGAGAAGACAGAGAGATATGCAGCAGATGAAGAAGCAAGGTAAAAACCCACCAGATGGACCAAATGAAGAGGAAATAGGCAGTCTAGCTGAAAAAGAATTCAGAGTAATGATAGTAAAGATGATCCAAAATCTTGGAAATAGAATGGAGAAAATACAAGAAACGTTTAACCAGGAACTAGAAGAATTAAAGAGCAAACAAAAAATGATGAACAACACAATAAATGAAATTTAAAATTCTCTACAAGGAATCAATAGCAGAATAACTGAGGCAGAAGAGCTGATAAGTGACCTGGAAGATAAAAGAGAGGAAATAACTGCAACAGAGCAAAATAAAGAAAAAAAAATGAAAAGAATTGAGGACACTCTCAGAGACATTTGCGATAACATTAAACGCACCAACATTTGAATTATAGGGGTCTCAGAAGAAGAAGAGAAAAAAAGGGACTGAGAAAATATTTGAAGAGATTATAGTTGAAAACTTCCTTAACATGGGAAAGGAAATAGTAAATCAAGTCCAGGAAGCACAGAGAGTCCCACACAGGATAAATCCAAGGAGAAACACGCCAAGACACATAATAATCAAACTATCAAAAATTAAATACAAAGAAAAAGTATTAAAAGCAGCGAGGGAAAAGCAATAAATAACATACAAGGGAATCCCCATAAGGTTAACAGCTGATCTTTCAGCAGAAACTCTACAGGCCAGAAGGAAGTGGCAAGATATATTTAAAGTGTTGAAAGGGAAAAACCTACAACCAAGATTACTCTACACAGCAAGGATCTCATTCAGATTCGAAGGATAAATTGACCTTTACAGACAGCAAAAGTTAAGAGAATTCAGCACCACCAAACCAGCTTTACAACAAAAGCTAAAGGAACTTCTCTAGGCGGGAAAAACAAGAAAAGGAAAAGACCTACGAAAACAAACCCAAAACAGTTAAGAAAATGGTAATAGGAACATACATATCGATTATTACTGCAAATGTAAATGGATTAAATGCTCCAACCAAAAGTTATAGACTGGCTGAATGGATACAAAAACAAGACCCATACATATGTTGTCTACAAGAGACACACTTCAGACCTAGGGACACATTCAGACTGAAAGTAAGGGGATGGAAGAAGATGTTCCATGCAAATGGAAATCAAAGAAAGCTGGAGTAACAATTCTCATATCAGACAAAATAGACTTTAAAATAAAGACTATTACAAGAGACAAAGAAGGACACTACATAATGATCAAGGGATCAATCCAAGAAGAAGATATAACAACTGTAATTATTTATGCATCCAACATAGGAACACCTCAATACATAAGGCAAATGCTAGCAGCCATAAAAGGGGAAATCGAGATTAACACAATAATAGTATGGAACTTTAATCCCACACTTTCATCAGTGGACAGATCATCCATAATGAAAATAGATAAGGAAACACAAGCTTTAAATGGTACATGAAACAAGATGGACTTAATTGATATTTATAGGACATTCTATCCAAAAACAGCAGGATACACTTTCCTCTCAAGTGCTCATGGAAAATTCTCTAGGATAGATCATATCTTGGGTCACAAATCAAGCCTCGGTAAATTTAAGAAAATTGAAGTCGTATCAAGCATCTTGAAAAAGAAATAAAAGGAATCCAAATTGGAAAAGAAGTAAAACTGTCACTGTTTGCAGATGACATGATACTGTACATAGAGAATCCCAAAGATACTACCAGAAAACTACTAGAGCTAATCAATGAATTTCATAAAGTAGCAGGATACAAAATTAATGCACAGAAATCTCTTACATTCCTATACACAAATGATGGAAAATCTGAAAGAGAAATTAAGGAAACACTCCTATTTACCATTGCAACAAAAAGAATAAAACAGCTAGGAATAAGCCTACCTAAGGAGACAAAAGACCTGTATGCAGAAAACTATAAGGCATTGATGAAAGAAATTAAAGATGATACAAACATATGGAGAGATATACCACATTCTTGGATTGGAAGAATCAACATTGTGAAAATGACTATACTACCCAAAGCAATCTATGGATTCACTGCAATCCTTATCAAACTACCAATGGCATTTTTCACAGAACTAGAAAAAAAAAATTTCACAATTTGTATGGAAACACAAAAGACCAGGAGTAGCCAAA
Source organism: Balaenoptera borealis (assembly GCF_965194805.1). Taxonomy (NCBI): domain Eukaryota; kingdom Metazoa; phylum Chordata; class Mammalia; order Artiodactyla; family Balaenopteridae; genus Balaenoptera; species Balaenoptera borealis. The sequence goes on along the minus strand of NC_138873.1, from coordinate 102,405,724 downwards.
ACAATCTTGAGAAAGAATAACAGAGCTGGAGGAATCCAGCTCCCTGACTTCAGACTATACTACAAAGTTACAGTCATCAAGACAGTATGGTACTGGCACAAAAACAGAAATATAGATCAATGGAACAGGTTAGAAAGCCCAGAGATAAACCCACGCACATATGATCACCTTATCTTTGATAAAGGAGGCAAGAATATACAATGGAGAAAAGACAGCCTCTTCAATAAGTGGTGCTAGGAAAATTGGACAGCTACATGTAAAAGAATGAAATTAGAACACTCCCTAACACTGTCTACAAAAATAAACTCATAATGGATTACAGTCCTAAATGTAAGGCCAGAGACTATAAAACTCTTAGAGGAAAATATAGGCAGAACACTCCATGACATAAATCATAGCAAGATCCTTTTTGACCCACCTCCTAGAGAAATGGAAATCAAAACAAAAATAAACAAATGGGACCTAATGAAACTTAAAAGCTTTTGCACAGCAAAGGAAACCATAAACAAGATGAAAAGACAACCCTCAGAATGGCAGAAAATATTTGCAAATGAAGCAACTGACACAGGATTAATCTCCAAAGTATACAAGGAGCTAATGCCGCTCAATATCAAAAAATCAACCCAATCAAAAAAATGGGTGGAGCCACTCCCGTGGGCACATGCCCAGGAGCTGCTTCTGCCCGTGCTCTCTCCCTCTGCCTTTCACTTCCCAGCTGCCAAGATCTTGGAAGCTTTGAAGCTCAGCAAAGAAGGGAAATCCATTGAGAACAGTCTGTAAAGGTATCCCAGGACTGCCTGCTTACCGAGACCCTCTGTAAAACTCCATGCACCCTGCTGTTGAGCACTCTGAGGAGGTAACAGTATTCAGAGAGCTTTACTAAGAGATATTGTCCGTGGAATAGGGCAAGATGGCAGAAGAGTAAGACGTGGAGATCACCTTCCTTCCCATAGATACATTAGAAATACATCTACACGTGGAACTGCTCCTACAGAACACCCACTGAATGCTGGCAGAAGACGTCAGACCTCCCAAAAGCCGTGGGGATGAAAGGCTCTTGGTGCTCCAGCCAGGCATCAGGGCCGTGCCTCTGAGGTGGGAGAGCCAACTTCAGGACACTGGTCCACAAGAGACCTCCCAGCTCCACGTACTACCAAATGGTGAAAATCTCTCAGAGATCTCCATCTCAACATCAAGACCCAGCTTCACTCAACGACCAGCAAGCTACAGCGCTGGACACCCTATGCCAAACAACTAGCAAGACAGGAACACAGCCCCATCCATTAGCAGAGAGGCTGCCTAAAATCATAATAAGGCCACAGACACCCCAAAACACACCACCAGACGTGGACGTGCCCACCAGAAAGACAAGATCCAGCTTCATCCACCAGAACACTGGCACCAGTCCCCTCCACCAGGAAGCCTACACAACCCACTGAACCAACCTAACCCACTGGGGGCAGACAACAGAAACAACAGGAACTATGAACCTGCAGCCTGAAAAAAGGAGACCCCAAACACAGCAAGATAAGCAAAATGAGAAGACAGAAAAACACACAGCAGATGAAGGAACAGGGTCAAAACACACTAGACCTAACAAATGAAGAGGAAATAGGTAGTCTACCTGAAAAAGAATTCAGAATACTGATAGTAAGGATGATCCAAAATCTTGGAAACAGAATAGACAAAATGCAAGAAACTTTTAACAAGGACGTAGAAGAACTAAAGAGGAAACAAGCAATGATGAAAAACACAATAAATGAAATTAAAAATACTCTAGTTGGAATCAATAGCAGAATAACTGAGGCAGAAGAACGGATAAGTGACCTGGAAGATAAAATGGTGGAAATAACTACTGCAGAGCAGAATAAAGAAAAAAGAATGAAAAGAACTGAAGACAGTCTCAGAGACCTCTGGGACAACATTAAATGCACCAGAAGAAGAAGAGAAAAAGAAAGGGACTGAGAAAATATTTGAAGAGATTATAGTTGAAAACTTCCCTAATATGGGAAAGGAAATAGTTAATCAAGTCCTGGAAGCACAGAGAGTCCCATACAGGATAAATCCAAGGAGAAACACGCCAAGACACATATTAATCAAACTGTCAAAAATTAAATATAAAGAAAAAATATTAAAAGCAGCAAGGGAAAAACAACAAATAACACACAAGGGAATGCCCATTAGGTTAACAGCTGATCTTTCAGCAGAAACTCTGCAAGCCAGAAGGGAGTGGCAGGATATACTTAAAGTGATGAAGGAGAAAAACCTACAACCAAGATTACTCTACCCAGCAAGGATTTCATTCAGATTTGATGGAGAAATTAAAACCTTTACAGACAAGCAAAAGCTGAGAGAGTTCAGCACCACCAAACCAGCTTTACAACAAATGCTAAAGGAACTTCTCTAGGCAAGAAACACAAGAGAAGGAAAACACCTACAATAACAAACCCAAAACATTTAAGAAATGGGAATAGGAACATACATATTGATAATTACCTTAAATGTAAATGCATTAAATGCTCCCACCAAAAGATACAGACTGGCTGAATGGATACAAAAAGAAGACCCATATATATGCTGTCTACAAGAGACCCACTTCAGACCTAGAGACACATGCAGACTGAAAGTGAGGGGAAGGAAAAAGATATTCCATGCAAATGGAAATCAAAAGAAAGCTGGAGTAGCAATTCTCATATCAGACAAAATAGACTTTAAAATAAAGACTATTACAAGAGACAAAGAAGGACACTATATAATGATCAAGGGATCGATCCAAGAGGAAGGTATAACAATTGTAAATATTTATGCACCCAACATAGGAGCACCTCAATACATAAGGCAAACACTAACAGCCATAAAAGGGGAAATCGACAGCAACACAATCATAGTAGGGGACTTTAACACCCCACTTTCACCAATGGACAGATCATCCACAATGAAAATAAATAAAGAAACACAAGCTTTAAATGATACATTAAACAAGATGGACTTAATTGATATTTATAAGACATTCCACCAAAAAACAACAGAATACACATTTTTCTCAAGTGCTCATGGAACATTCTCCAGGATAGATCATATCTTGGGTCACAAATCAAGCCTCGGTAAATTTAAGAAAATTGAAATAGTATCAAGTATCTTTTCTGACCACAATGCTATGAGACTAGATATCAATTACAGGAAATGATCTGTAAAAAATACAAACACATGGAGGCTACACAATACACTACTTAATAACGAAGTGATCACTGAAGAAATCAAAGGGGAAATCAAAAAACACCTAGAAACAAATGACAATGGAGACACGACGACCCAAAACGTATGGGATGCAGCGAAAGCAGTGCTAAGAGGGAAGTTTATAGCAATACAATCCTACCTCAAGAAACAGGAAACATCTCGAATAAACAACCTAACCTTGCACCTAAAGCAATTAGAGAAAGAAGAACAAAAAAACCCCAAAGATACCAGAAGGAAAGAAATCATAAAGATCAGGTCAGAAATAAATGAAAAAGAAATGAAGGAAACAATAGCAAAAAATCAATGAAACCAAAAGCTGGTTCTTTGAGAAGATAAACAAAATTGATAAACCATTAGCCAGACTCATCAAGAGAAAAAGGGAGAAGACTCAAATCAATAGAATTAGAAATGAAAAAGGAGAAGTAACCACTGACACTGCAGAAATACAAAAGATCATGAGAGATTACTACAAGCAACTCTATGCCAATAAAATGGACAACCTGGAAGAAATGGACAGATTCTTAGAAATGCACAACCTGCAGAGACTGAACCAGGAAGAAATAGAAAATATGAACAGACCAATCACAAGCACTGAAATTGAAACTGTGATTAAAAATCATCCAACAAACAAAAGCCCAGGACCAGATGGCTTCACAGGCGAATTCTATCAAACATATAGAGAAGAGCTAACACCTATCCTTCTCAAACTCTTCCAAAATATTGCAGAGGGAGGAACACTCCCCAACTCATTCTATGAGGCCACCATCACCCTGATACCAAAACCAGACAAAGATGTCACAAAGAAAGAAAACTACAGGCCAATATCACTGATGAACATAGATGCAAAAATCCTCAACAAAATACTAGCAAACAGAATCCAACAGCACATTAAAAGGATCATACACCATGATCAAGTGGGGTTTATTCCAGGAATGCAAGGATTCTTCAATATATGCAAATCAATCAACGTGATACATCATATTAACAAATTGAAGGAGAACAACCATATGATCATCTCAATAGATGCAGAGAAAGCTTTCAACAAAATTCGACACACATTTATGATAAAAGCCCTGCAGAAAGTAGGCATAGAGGAAACTTTCCTCAACATAATAAAGGCCATATATGACAAACCCACAGCCAACATTGTCCTCAATGGTGAAAAACTGAAACCATTTCCACTAATTTCAGGAACAAGACAAGGTTGCCCACTCTCACCACTATTATTCAACATAGTTTTGGAAGTGTTAGCCACAACAATCAGAGAAGAAAAAGAAATAAAAGGAATCCAAATCAGAAAAGAAGAAGTAAAGCTGTCACTGTTTGCAGATGACATGATACTATACATAGAGAATCCTAAAGAGGCTACCAGAAAACTCCTAGAGCTAATCAATGAATTTGGTAAAGTAGCAGGATACAAAATTAATGCACAGAAATCTCTTGAATTCCTATACACTAATGACGAAAAATCTGAAAGTGAAATTAAGAAAACACTCCCGTTTACCATTTCAACAAAAAGAATAAAATATCTAGGAATAAACCTACCTAAGGAGACAAAAGACCTGTATGCAGAAAATTATAAGACACTGATGAAAGAAATTAAAGATGATACAAATAGATGGAGAGATATACCATGTTCTTGGATTGGAAGAATCAACACTGTGAAAATGACTCTACTCCTCAAAGCAATCTACAGATTCAATGCAATCCCTATCAAACTACCACTGGCATTTTCCACAGAACTAGAACAAAAAATTTCACAATTTGTATGGAAACACAAAAGACCCTAAATAGCCAAAGCAATCTTGAGAACGAAAAATGGAGCTGGAGGAATCAGGCTCCCTGACTTCAGACTATATTACAAAGCTACAGTAATCAAGACAGTATGGTACTGGCACAAAAACAGAAATATAGGTCAATGGAACAGGATAGAAAGCCCAGAGATAAACCCACGCACATATGGTCACCTTATCTTTGATAAAGGAGGCAAGCATATACAGTGGAGAAAAGACAGCCTCTTCAATAAGTGGTGCTGGGAAAATTGGACAGATACATGTAAAAATATGAAATTAGAACACTCCCTGACACCATACACAAAAATAAACTCAAAATGGATTAAAGACCTAAGTGTAAGGCCAGACACTATCAAACTCTTAGAGGAAAACATAGGCAGAACACTCTATGACATAAATCACAGCAAGATCCTTTTTGACCCAGCTCATAGAGAAATGGAAATAAAAACACAAATAAACAAATGGGACCTAATGAAACTTAAAAGCTTTTACACAGCAAAGGAAACCATAAGCAAGACAAAAAGACAACCCTCAGAATGGGAGAAAATATTTGCAAATGAAGGAACTGACAAAGGATTAATCTCCAAGATTTACAAGCAGCTCATGCAGCTCAATAACAAAAAAACAAACAACCCAATCCAAAAATGGGCAGAAGACCTAAATAGACATTTCTCCAAAGAAGATATACAGATTGCCAACAGACACATGAAAGAATGCTCAACATCATTAATCATTAGAGAAATGCAAATCAAAACTACAATGAGATATCATCTCACACCAGTCAGAATGGCCATCATCAAAAAATCTACAAACAATAAATGCTGGAGAGGGTGTGGAGGAAAGGGAACACTCTTGCACTGTTGGTGGGAATGTAAATTGATACAGCCACTATGGAGAACAGTATGGAGGTTCCTTAAAAAACTACAAATAGAATTACCATACGACCCAGCAATCCCACTACTGGGCATATACCCTGAGAAAACCATAGGTCAAAAAGAGTCATGTACCAAAATGTTCATTGCAGCTCTATTTACAATAGCCAGGACATGGAAGCAACCTAAATGTCCATCGACAGATGAATGGATAAAGAAGATGTGGCACATATATACAATGGAATATTACTCAGCCATAAAAAGAAATGAGATGGAGGTATTTGTAATGAAGTGGATGGAGTTAGAGTCTGTGATACATAGTGAAGTAAGTCCGAAAGAGAAAAACAAATACAGTATGTTAACACATATATATGGAATCTAAGGGGGAAAAAAAAAGGTCATGAAGAACCTAGTGGCAAGACGGGAATAAAGACACAGACCTACTAGAGAATGTACTTGAGGATATGGGGAGGGGGAGGGGTAAGATGTGACAGGGTGAGAGAGTGGCATAGACATATATACACTACCAAATGTGAAATAGATAGCTAGTGGGAAGCAACCGCATAGCACAGGGAGATCAGCCCGGTGCTTTGTGACCACCTAGAGGGGTGGGATAGGGAGGGTGGGAGGGAGGGAGATGCAAGAGGGAAGAGATATGGGAACATATGTATATGTATAACTGATTCACTTTGTTATAAAGCAGAAACTAACACACCATTGTAAAGCAATTATACTCCAATAAAGATATTTAAAAGAGAAAAAAAAAAATGGGTGGAAGATCTAAATAAACATTTCTCCAAAGAAGACATACAGATGACCAACAAACACATGAAAAGATGTTCAACATCACTAATTATTAGAGAAATGCAAATCAAAACTACAATGAGATATCACTTCACACTGCTTAGGATGGACATCATCAAAAATCTACAAACAATAAATGCTGGAGAGGGTGTGGAGAAAAGGAAACCCTCTTGCACTGTTGGTGGGAATGTAAATTGATACAGCCACTATGGAGAACAATATGGAGGTTCCTTAAAAAACTAAAAATAGAACTACCATATGACCCAGCAATCCCACTCCTTGGCTTATACCCTGAGAAAACCATAATTCAAAAAGAGTCATGTACCAAAATGTTCATTGTGCACTATTTCCAATAGCCAGGACATGGAAGCAACCTAAGTGTCCATTGACAGATGAATGGATAAAGAAGATGTGGCACATATATACAATGGAATATTACTCAGCCTTAAAGAGAAACAAAATTGAGTTATTTGTAGTGAGGTGGATGGACCTAGAGTCTGTCATACAGAGTGAAGTAAGTCAGAAAGAGGAAAACAAATACCGTATGTTAACACATACATATGGAATCTAAAAAAAAAAAAATGGTTCTGACAAACCTAGGGGCAGGACAGGAATAAAGACGCAGATGCAGAGAATGGACTTAAGGACACAGGGAGGGGGAAGTGTAAGCTGGGACGATGTGAGAGAGTAGCATTAACATATATACACTACCAAATGCAAAATCAATAGCTAGTGGGAAGAAGCTGCATAGCACAGGGAGATCACCTTGGTGCTTTGACCACCTAGAGTGGTGGGATATGGAGGGTGGGAGGGAGATGCAAGAGTGGGGGGATATGGGAATATATGTATACGTATAGCTGATTCACTTTTTTATACAGCAGGAACAAACACAACATTGTAAAGCAATTGTACGCCAATAAAGATGTTAAAAAAATAAAAATAGCAAAGGCATTTTATTATTTATTTCCTTTAAAAATGAAGCAGACAATAAAGTCTTGCATTGTGGTGCCTGTGAAGAGGCGGGTGTCCCCATGTTTGGTGCGGGAGACATAACTGTGCAAAATATCCATGACACTTGGGCATGCTGCAAAGCACCCATATCTGTTACCCTAGTAGTTTTCCTTCTGGAAATTTATACTTAGGAAATACTTAGCAAATGCACACGGTATACATATAATAAGTTTCTTATAGCATTATTTTTTTAAATTTTATTTTATTTTATTTATTTATTTTTGGCTGTGTTGGGTCTTCGTTTCTGTGCGAGGGTTTTCTCCAGCTGCGGCAAGTGGGGGCCACTCTTCATCGCGGTGCGCGGGCCTCTCACTATCGCGGCCTCTCTTGTTGCGGAGCACAGGCTCCAGATGCACAGGCTCAGTAATTGTGGCTCACGGGCCTAGTTGCTCCGCGGCATGTGGGATCTTCCCAGACCAGGGCTCGAACCTGTGTCCCCTGCATTGGCAGGCAGATTCTCAACCACTGCGCCACCAGGGAAGCCCTATAGCATTATTTTTAATAACAAAAAAAGAAATGAGTCAATAGTTCAATAATTGAAATTTAATTAAGTATATTGTGATCTAAGAGGCTGTTATGCTATCATTTAAAAATAGTTAATGTTATGAGAAAAGAGTTAGAGGTATTTATGCTCTACAAACTTTTGGTACAATATATATATATTAAATATTTAATGCAAGATTCTACTTTTGTTTAAAAGAAAATACAACTAAGCATAGAAAAAATCTCTGTATATATATGTATATATGTATAGATAGATGATAGATAGATAGATAGATAGATAGATAGATAGATAGATAGATAGATAGATAGATGATAGATAGATATTTCTCAAAATGTTAGTAACTGTTTTCTCTTGAGTGGTGATATTGTAGATGACTTTATTTTTCTCTCTGTGCTCCTCTGGTTTTTTTTTTTTTTTTCATTAAATTAACATGTATTACTTTATTTTGAAAAATGTTCCTTTAAAAATGAAAAAGAGTTGTCTTCTTGTTTTATCCATTTCTTCCATTTTTTAATATGAAGTATTTTTTTCTCTTTTCAAGGTTGTATTTTTACTCTGCAAGTTCGCACTAAGAAGAATGGCCATTTCAGAAGCCTTGGGACGCCTGAGGGCCACCCAAATGCTGGGCGCAGCGTCGGCCAGTGTGATGCTTCTCCCTGTCGCTTGATGAAATGTGGCAACGGTGGCACGTGCGTGGAGCAGGGATCGACTGTTTAGTAAGTGTGACATTATTAGGAAAGAATGTGGCAGGTTGTTTGCATTCTACCTGGTCCTCTACTCGCACGAACTAGGAACACAAACTGACACTTATTTGAAATATTTTATGGAGACTTGCTAGGTGACTGGGGGACAGATAAAGGCAACTAGAAATGGATCAGCACAGCATTTATGATAATGAAAATGAATCACTACATCTCATTCCAGGAACAAATAGACTATCTTAAATTCGTGGTGTTGAGAGTGTTGTCAGAGATGTTCACCATACAAGGGTTTACAAGGGCTCACATTTGTGATTTGCTTTTAGATTTGGGTTTGGGATCCCTTAGAAAGGAGCCTCTCCTCTCTAGGTGGACCCCAGCAAAGCTGCACAGTTTGGTTTCTGAACTACTTTAATATGAAACAAAATGTGAGTCTGCTGAGTGGGAAGAAAATAAACAAAGGAATGTTGTCTTATAAATAAGTTACTTCGTTGAGCATGTCCTCTGTGCATAAGTGGTATATGATGGGCTCTGGGAATACACCAAATAAAGAGGAAGGAAGCTCTCTGTCCTTCTGTTCCTTCCACTGTAGCTCCTCATACATTTCTATGTCTCATACACGCGTGAGATGGATAGAAAAGTGATTTGTCAAAGTTTTTCTCCCAGGACACATCGGAAGGTATGACTCACTGACAACACTGGCTGACTGCAAAGCAGTGGGACAGTGGGGTATCAGAGGCTCCCCTGGAAGACAGGGGAAAGCACACGTAGTTTAGAAAGCCCCGAACAGTTCCCCTCCACCCCCACACTGGAAAATGATCAAAACCAAAGTGCAAAGTTCAAAGAACTGCTCGTCACTGTACCTTGGGCTGGAGAGAAAGCACATAGGAGGCGGGGGGAAGAGATGGTCACTAGATCTTCCTGTTTCTTACCAAAAGCACTCCAGTGACTTCTCAGGACATGTAGAATAATACCTAAATCCTTCCCCATGAGCTGTAAAGCCCTACATGATCTGGCCCCGCACCCCTCGGACCATCTCTCTTCCTCCTCACTCGCTACAGTTAACCTACTTTTATCTTTTGAACACGCCAAGCTCATTTCTGTTTCTAGACCTTCATGCTATGTCTTCCAGCTGGAGGACCTTCGCCATCAGTCTCCACCTGGCTGCCTCCTTCTTGTCGTTGTCTCACCTCCTCAGAACGGGACTCCCTTAGGCCAGCCCAAAACTATCCCTCCCTCTGATCAGTCTCTATCACATTATCATATTTTACTTTCTCCACAATACATCATTGTCCTATTTTGTTTATTTATTGTTTGTTTATATATTGGCTATTATTTTTCCCTGAGAATGGGCCTGATCTCTCATGTTACCAGTGTATCTTCATACCTAGAAGAGTGTCTCGCATAGAACAGCCATTCATTAAGTATTCGTTCAATTAATGAATCAATGAAAAAGTAGAAGGAATCTTAATTCCAAAAGTTCTAAGCAAACGTACAAATGGAAGGACAAGCACGGTGACCCCATGCTCACGTTAATGAAGCCAAATTGACAAAACTGGATAGTCTACTGATTGGCTATGAGAAATAGGACAGAGGAAGTATAGAAGGATGCAAAACTTACATGAAAGGTAACAGATTTGATTTACATCAAGAATGAGACGCAGACAGTTCCTGAGCGGGAAAGAGCCATGGTAAAGACAGATGTATGCAACTTATCTCAACATCCCTTTGCAGGATGGGTATATTGGGAAGTTACTGGGAGACAGATTTGGAAATCCAAAATAGCCATAGATAAGGAAAGAAAAAATTAATTTAGAAGATATTGCAGAGAAATATTCATGGTGTTTTTTGATCTACTGAATATGAGATTATGGCAGGAGGGCTTGTAGGGAGTCAAGTCTAAATTAATCCAAACCAAGTATGAATAAGCTTGCTATGTTCCAGGATGTCCAAGATACCTAATGTGCTTTGTAATAAGTTAAAAGTGTTAGCTGAATTTTATGGAAAATTTTTAAGAAAAACATGTATAGCTTGATCAAGTCCATGGAAGTGCTACAGACAAGCCCTGAGGCTTGTGATGCCACCATCAGAGAACAATATTTTTTGACATTAGCTTTACCATTATTATTTTATCTTTACTTATTTACAATTTTTACTAAAACATTTTACTTGCTTTACAACTTATGCATTCTATTTGTCCCATAGCTAAGCTTAATTATTTAGAGGCACAAATTTACCTCATTTTATCTAAAGAAATCTTCATTCTTCAGGTCATTCTTCAGGTGACTTACTAGGTGTTTTTGTTATTTTTTTAAATTAATGAATTTATTTATTTATGGCTGTGTTGGGTCCTCATCTCCGTGCGAGGGCTCTCTCCAGTTGCGGCAAGCGGGGGCCACTCTTCATCGCGGTACGCAGGCCTCTTCACTATCGCAACCTCTCTTGTTGTGGAGCACAGGCTCCAGACGCGCAGGCTCAGTAGTTGTGGCGCACGGGCCCAGCTGCTCCGCAGCACGTGGGATCCTCCCAGACCAGGGCTCAAACCCGTGTCCCCTGCACCGGCAGGCAGACCCTCAACCAGTGCGCCATCAGGGAAGCCCTGTTATTTTTTAATGTGATAATAAATAAACTGCTAATAATAAAGAATGTAATAATTCAGAATGGGAAGTGGCAGGAAGAAAGCACATGAAGTTGAAGGTGAAGGCAGGAGATTCATCCCAGCTCGTCATTATCCCTGTGGAACAAAGACCCTACATGTGTCCATTTCAGAGCCACATGTGTTTATCCTGAATATATGGCACCAAGTATAGATATGTTGTCAACCCAAGTTAATGTGCCCAATGCACATGGAGGCCAAAAAGAATGAAACACCCAAGTTTGGAGCAGAGAAAGGTTTATTGCAGGGCCACGCAAGGAGAACGGGCAGCTCATGCTCAAAATGCCCAAACTCTCCAATGGTTTAGAGGCAGGAAAGCTGGGCCTGGGTCCAAGAACAGCCTCTTTATGTATAGGCATTAGGCAAAAGGCAAAGCCATCTCCCAGTTTTGCACTAAATGAGGCCATGACACAAGGAGAAATGGCATCTAAAACAGAAATTTTGTAACATCTGAGCAAGAAACTCTGACCATGAAAATTGTGGAGCATGCACTTTGTGGTAAGAGATAGATAGGCTTCAGGTTAATCTGCTGCAGCAGGGTTCATGCTGACCCTTTGAGATAAACTACTATTAGTATGATGAGCCCTAATCAGATGAAAGATGAGGAGGCCCACCTCAGCCTCCACATTCTTGTGGTCAAGGAGGTTTCCCAGCCTGACACACACACAGAGGGCGTCTCTAGCTGTCCTCTAGTAACCTTGGACACATTGTAATATCATTATAATATCATTAGCATTGCAGTTTTTACCCACCTCCACCCCGTGGGTTTTCGCTTACGTGCTCATGGGAAAGATTCAACATGGTGCCTGGTGGAAGCCCAAATAAGAAATTGCAGACAATGTGATCATAGGGGAGGGAAAGGGGAGGCACCCTCATCTAAATCTGGAAGATTAACCCCATATTAACAACCTAGGCTGTCCCTATCGTGTGCTCCTCACTCTTAAGGACATCCACGCTCTTCTTCTCCTAGTGTGCAACTTTCACTTCTGCCCTAAATAAACTGCTTCTTGGTGCGCTCTCCCACACGTACTGTGCTTCTAATAAACTCTGTGCCTTAAAACCTTGGTCTCTTTGTGGAATTCTTTCTCCAGAGAAGACAAGAACCAAGGTCCTCTCACCTGCCAAAATCAATTTTTGGGTAAGAGTTTTTACAGGCAAAATTTGTGAGAGGGCTGCAGGGTGTGTGACTGTCTTCTGATTGGTTGGTCATGAGGTAAACAGGGTGGTGTCCCAGGAATCTCAGTCATTGGCTTTCTGGTTCCAACCAGTCTGGGTCCACATGCTTGTGCTCAGCCTGAAGTTACCATCCTCCACCTGCGTGGGAGCCTTAGTTCCTGTAGAAGAACTCAGAGACATGTGTCAGGTTGTTATGTATATCACCCAAGGAAGAACCAGGACCCTGCCCTATCCTGCACTGTTGTTTCTTTCTGCATTTCCTCACTCTCCTAATTAGTAACTGTTTGAATCTACCCTTTGGGACTCAGGGGAGGCCAAGGAGACTGAAAGTCTTTTTCCTACAGCAAGAAACAAGGGACATGGAAAGGTTTTGGACCCCAGAAGGGCCCCACAGTGTCCTGCTCAGTTTAATCCCCCCTTTTCTTTGATACTGCTCAATCTTGAGGGGAATACGATTGGACAAGAAAGGGAACAACATTTTGGACAGAGAGGTGAACCACAAACTCAGCAGAGGAGCTCAGTTTTAGGGGGACTCAGTTTCAGATAGACACTTAGAACTATTTGCAAATGATTTTGATTAATAAAGAACATTTTCTTGATTTGTGATAACAAAAGTAATACCTTACAATTGACCAGCACTTTGTGGCTAACAAAGCACTTTTTCCTTACATTATTTCCATTGCTCCTAATTAAAACTCTCTAAATTAGTCAGGGCAATTATCCTGGTCCCAATTTCATGGATGGGACACTAAGCCCCAGAGATTATGAGTGAACCAAGATGAGGCCTGAGAGCCTTGTAAGTAGTTCAGCAGGACACAAAACCAAATCTTCAGTCTTTGGGTCAAGATTCTCTACAGAACCTAAATAGTAAGGACCATTTTTAAGATAATGTAACAAAATCTCTTTATCTGCTGGATGTAATCTGTTCATTTATTCTTAATTTTTAAAAAAACTATATTAAAGATATATCTTCAAATGGCATTTTGTATTTTCTCCAAGTTGGAAGTACCTTCCCTGATAACACATACCCTGGAGATTTCATGGGTTCCTGTGTGGGTGGAAAGCTGTGTCTCACAGCCTAACAGGAGAGTCTTGATCTGAATAAAAAGTAGACTTGAGTAATAATGTACGGCGGGAGTGATACCACTGACACGTTTCCTAACAAGATCCTAAAGTCTTTCTCATCAAAATTGTGACCAATGTTTGGGATCATCTTATTGATATAACAACAAAATACTTAGTATATTAACTACGTGTGAAGCATTACTGTAGAGTCAGAAATAGGTCTTGTGACTATTATATAATGACATTAAAATTATGGCTCCCTGAACTTAAAAGACATGAATGTATGGTATGTAAACTATACCTCAGTAGAACTATTTAAAAATATTAATGTTTCCACTCATGGACATTTAGCTCCAGTAACAGCAGAAGTTTAAGGAGAATTTTATTCTTTTTGACAGTTTTTGTAATTCTGTTCTAATCTCAATAAGGATCCTCTTTTTAAAGGAAAGAGATGAGGTTTTGTAATATACTTTTCAATAGTGTTTAAGAAGTTTTCCTCTATCCTTGACCTAGTCCCAGGCTCTTAATTTTATATGACTCTATGCTTTTTCACCCAAAGCAGAGTAATATTAAATTGAATTTCTAGGTAACATTATAGACAGCTCAAAACTAAAGTTCAGTCTTTTCCTGAAAAATAACTAACGTACATAATAAAATATATTTTAAATGCTCAAGAGGCAAGTCCTAACCCAGAGGCATAAATTTCAGTGTTTGGAATCAATTTTTAAAGCTAAATCTGAAAGGTGGTCAAAATGTCTCAACAATGCACAGCTTAATGGTATAAAAAATTTTTTGAAGAACTCAAAATGCTCCCCTGTAGCTCTGTGCCTCCCAGCTGGGGGTGGGAGGCATTGTTCCCATGCCAAGTAAGGAGGGGTGGGGTCCGATGGGGCTGGACCCAGCGCTGGGCTCCAGCAGACTGAACAAAGCCCTGCTTTCCTGCTCCAAATACGTCAGCACACACAGACCCAGCTGCATTCGAATGCAATGTCTCCAACGAGAGGAGGATAATAAGGCAGAGTTCATGTAAGGCCTTTGTGCTCCTGGGATGAACTCTGATGCAACAGAAAAAACATAGTAAACTATTGCTGTTGTTAGTAGGTAGCCAAGGTTTGAAAAAACGTTTTTCTTTAGTTCTAACTTAGCCCTATATGTTCACGTGTTTGGTACAATGTGTTCCTTTTTTTTTTATTTTGACCTAGCATTTCCACTTCCAGGACACTGTCTTAGTGAAATAGTTAAGCAAGTGCATACTATATATGTTAAGTGTATGTGGCATTGTTTTTTGGGGGGTTTTTTGTTTGCTTTTTAATTGGGGTACAGTTGTTTTACAATGTTAGTCTCTACTGTACAGCAAAGTGGAGTTCCCTGTACTATACAGCAGGTTCTTATTAGTTATCTATTTTATACATATTAGTGTATATATGTCAATCCCAATCTCCCAATTCATCCCACCCTCCACCCCTCACCCTGGTACAATGTGTTCTTAAGCAGATTTTACTTCATTTAAGTTGCACTTTGCTTAACCCTAAAATCATATTTTGACAGTGACTGAGGGCAATATGCAGATGAGTTCCTTTAAGAAAAGCACAGTGTAAGAAAAGCAAATCTTAGAAAACCAAGCTAGATGTAAAACTGAGCAGCACAGACAGTAAGTACAATAGGAATTCAGAGAATGTGGATGTAAAATGTGAATCATCAGAGATTTATACTAAGTTCATAAATGAGGTATACTTACAACATAAACTGATCAGTGAACACAAAAGCTCAGTGACCCAGGGTTTCCTAATTATTGGCTCACAGATGCCTTTAAGAATCAAGTGAAAGCTAAAAATCCTTTCCCCTGAGCAATGAACATACTTAGGACACAAATTTACATAAAATTTTAGAGGTTTACAAACTCCCTAGATCCCAATCAGAGAGACCCCCAGACTCTCCAAATTAAGAATTCCTTGCTTCTGTACATTTCATCCAACAGTGCTTAGTTCTGTTTTCCTGCACTCCCCTGCTGGACTATGTGATTGTTTGCCAAGTAGTGTCCTGTTGCCTAAACTCTCCTTACTCTAATCCAGGTTGTCTCCTCCTAAAAGCCTCTTTGCTCCTATCACTTTCCCGCCCAAAATGTTGTCTTTCATTGCCAAAGCAACACAGTGTAAATCCTTTAATCTGTCATGCAGGGTGTATCATGACCGTATGTCAACCTATCTATTCCTGCTATAATTTTTTTCCCTGCAATATACTCAGATTAATTGTATCACCCTATCCAGCCTCTGGAGAAACACTCCCCTTACCAAGCAACCAACTGCACGCAGCTAGCTTGGTAACTCACTACCCTGCATTAGTTTTTCCTCCTTTCCCCCCACTTTGCTTTTCCCTCACTCTTGCTTACTTGCCAGAGGGTTCGTTATTTCCTTGGAATTGCTTTTAGTCTCTATTTTCTAGGGATTCCAAGTTAAGATGGATAGTATTTCTTAACTATGAGATTAGAAAAGAGCTAAAAAAAAAATTGACGCGGGGCTTCCCTGGTGGCACAGTGGTTGAGAATCTGCCTGCCAATGCAGGGGACACGGGTTCGAGCCCTGGTCTGGGAAGATCCCACATGCCGCGGAGCAACTGGGCCCGTGAGCCACAGCTACTGAGCCTGCGCGTCTGGAGCCTGTGCTCCGCAACAAGAGAGGCCGCGATGGTGAGAAGCCCGCGCACCGCGATGAAGAGTGGCCCCCGCTTGCCGCAACTAGAGAAAGCACAGAAACGAAGACCCAACACAGCCATAAATAAATAAATAAATAAATAAAAATTTAAAAAAAATTGACGCATCTAGTGGTGAGGCTGTAGAGAAACAGACACTGCAGTTTACTAGAGCAAACTCTATTTGTTAAAGCAAGAGATGTTCATCCCTAGTTTGTAAAGCTGAACAGTGGAGGACTCTGCAGCTATAAAGAATCCTTATCTGTTGCTATGGAGTGATCCTCAGGATACATTAAGTGAAAAAAGGGTAAAGAAACATGTAAGAAAAGGGAATGAGAGTTAGATGTAGATAAATAGATATAAGTATATACATATAGATACACATAACACACATACACATATGCTCTTTTTTTTTTTAAGAAAAGAAAGGAAGATTACAGAAAAAAATCTTATAGATAGTTACCTATAGAATGAGGAGGAGAACAAGGGTAAGTGATAGGATGAAAGCTAGGTGTTTCAAAATACAATTTGCTTTACAGTTTTACTGGGGACTAGGTAAATATTTCACCTGGTAAATCAAAAAACGAAAAGGAGTAATTCTTAAACATTGAAACAAAATAAGAAAAAAAAATGAATTTAACCGTATTTCAAGTTGGTGGCATAACCAAGTATAGAGATTTAATTCAATTGATTTTGTAAAGTATTTTAGCTGTACAGTGAGTTATAGTCTAAGGACAAAAAGAATCATAAAGCTATCCTAAATTGCATCCTATGGTCTTGATATTAGTGGTAGCACTGTTATTGTTATTTTGGAACTATGGATAAAAACAGCTAGATAGCAAGATTCTAGATGGCTGGCTGGATGGATGGATATAAAAAAATTAGTAATTATGTTAATTTTTACTAATTATGTTAATATCATTAGGAACAAAGATCTTCAGCATAAGAGAAAAGAGATATAGACATAAAATGAAAGAAGTAAGAATCTTTTCATCTTTATTTTGAACTAGAAATAACATATGAATTCATGACTTAATTTTCTCTTTCTAAAAAACTTGTTCCTTAGCTATGTCCACTAAAGTAATCTAGAAACAATAATAACCCAGCAGCAATGAATAGCTCTAATGTCAAAATTGTCACCTCCAGATGCCATTTTCCACTAAAAATAAATCAGGACTTCTTGGAGACTGGGACATTCAAGTCTGGGGTAGGAAATGTATGCTATGAGCCTGGATGTCTTCTTGTGCCTGAAAGCGAGAGTTATCAAAGACTACTAGGGCCATTGGAAAAGAAGACAGGAGCCAGCTTAAGGAGACTCCCACTGATCAAAGATGGGATGACTTCAGAAATACACAGAATAATGTCTGTGATGGCTTTAAACATGCCAGTATGTAAATACACATAGTTGTTACGATACTCCACCCACCCACCCCCAGCAAGGGAGGAAAAGAAACTTGTCTCCCTAGAGGTTGCTAGGGCACCACTCACTTATTCTGAAGTTTGATAAAGAGAAAGTGTTCAACCTTCCTTTCCTATCAAGACTGTATTGCAGGAATGGTAGCCAGATTCCAAGCAGCCCAGGGGATTCTTGTCCCCAGTAGACACATCCTCCTGCAGTCTCCTCCCACCTGAGTAGGCTGACCTGTGCAAATAATAGGATATTCTGGAAATGACAGTTTATGACTTCTGCCTTCCTTAAACTATTAAATTTAAGGGTTAAATGATCCTATCCACTGAACAGTTTTAATAACAGTCACATTGTATTTCATATAGTCCCTGGGGCAGTGGTATAGAGGATGAGTTTGCAGGTGGCAAAGCCTGAAAACACAGTGACTTATTATGAGTCATTATAATAAATGTTTATTATTGCTTTAAGCCATTTAGTTCTGAGGTAATTTATTGTGCAGCAATAGATAACACTAAATAATATTAACTAGCCAGATAGTGGATGAGGAATAATTTTTAATAGATCTGAGCTAATAGTGCAGGATAAATAATAGAAATGAGAAACAACATTTTGTAACCACCAAGGAAATAATGGCTGCTTGAACTACTTAGGGAAATGTTGATAGAAAACTATACAATGGTTGGATCAAGCTGACGCCACTTGAACCAACTGATCAGTCATGACATAATTAAATGTAGAACAAACATTGTGTGCCTCTAATATGATGTATTTAGAACTACACAGTCCCACCCATAAAGCAGCCCAAATGTGAATCTAATAAAGCCTCTATATCTATAAGTTTATGAGAAATATGAGCAATAGAGGAAAACAAGCTAACTGACATTATAAGGATATAAACAGCCAAATCCAGAATGGAAAATTCTACTGGACAAGTGACACAAAAATAGCATGTGTGGGAAGAAATGCAGAGGGAGAATTTTTATCTCAGTAACAAGCCTTAAGACACATACTGTGCAGGTGCATTTGTGGAACTTATTTGGGTGCTGATGAATTGTCAATAAAACACTTTTTCAAGACAATCATAATTAACTGAACACAAAAATTAGATGACAGGAATTAGTGTTAATTTTGTTGGGTTTGATAATACTATTGTGGTTTTCCTTTTTAAAGTTTCTTATCTGTTAGTGATACATACTATGGTATTTACAGATAAAGTAGGACTTGCTTCAAAAGATTTTGGCAAAAAAAAATGGTGGAGAAAGAAACAATGAAACTAAAGAGCTGAGAATTGATAACTTGAAGTGGGCAATGGGTTCAAGGAGGTTCATTGATACTATTTTTTTTCTACTTTTGTATACATTTGAATTAAAAAAACAATAGTACACATAATTCACATTTTGTCTAATTTGTAAAATTCATAAGGTATAAAATAAAAATATATATTCATGATTCCACCAGTTATAGATAACTACCTTTAAAATTGGGGGATGTTTTATTCCAATCTTTCCCCATCTTCAGTTCTTAGCTGCCAAAACAAAGTAAATCCATTATTTGGTGCCACCTATGGAAAACGTATTTGAAGGATGTAAATTATAAATTAAGTTCCTACTTTCTGTTCCTCTATTATTGAAGTAGCTAGAAAATAAGAGTCAAAAGTAAGGATTCAGTGTAGATTTTATCAAGCCTCCCTATTACTGTGGTTTAAGGGGAATAACTTTTCTCTCTTGGTTTTTGTGTAACTCAGATGTCATTCACTTTCTATAAGACCCTTGAGATCTGCATAAACTATGAAAGTCCAAAGACCTTTCCAAGATTAATGCAGGTTCCAGGAGAAAGGTGAATGTTCTCAAAGCCATCTCTGGTTCCATGGTCCTGCTTCCACCCACACAGCCTCTACTCCGGACCATGTATGCCTAAAAGTGACAATCAACATCTTTGATTTCTACTAAGTTAACAAGGCCACTCACACTTTGAGATGGATCAGACTGTTTATGTTGGTGCAGGGGGACAGAATGCATGCAGATATAGAAGGGAAATGTTTATAACCACCTAAACAACTCTCATCCTGTGTTTTGGTCATCCCACCATAGCAGTGAATACATGGTCATTCCACCCCATCTCTTTGTCTTCTTGTCATTGCTTCATTTTGCTCCAAATGACTCTCTAGGTTAGAATAAACCAAATTTCCCTCCTGGCCTTGGACAGAGCGATTTAGCTATTTTCTTTTTATAGTACAGGTTTATGCTCACATCAATGCAACTAGGGTCCACCATCTACCCCAAGCAGCTCACCTAGAGAGTTTCCCAAAGACAATTCTCTCTTTAAGAGGAGTTGAGTCCAACTGTTAACATAATACGTTTGGGCACTTACACCTGGAGAACAGAACCATTAGGACTGAGGTCCACAGGTGGCTGCCAGTACTTTTATTAGTGTGTAAAGAGTAAGTTCATCTCATCCTTCTTACTCCGTGAAGTATCAACAAAGAGTTTGGTGAGTGATCTCCCCAGCAAGGAACGGAAGGCCATAGGGTAATGTCAGCAGGTAGAGTGATGGTCTCCACCCTTCCCTGTAAGTACGTTGAGTCCTGACATGACCACATTCCAGTGTACAGGGAGGCCCATTTGTTTTAGCACTTGTTTGTATATTTTTCAAAGTCTCAAATTTTGAGCACATCATTTTGATATCCAATAAATTTTGGCAGGTAAAATGATATCCATCATATCACACTTACCTTATTCTCCCAACTTATTATTCAGATGGAAATAAGTTATATAGGAAAGTAAAGTGACATTAATGAGGCCATCCAACACAACAAATGGTCTAAGGAGGAGGAGATTCAGCTATGTTTCTCTTTTCCTTTAAATCTCGGAGAAATATGTTATATGTGCAGAAGTGGAATTCTTCAGGCCATGTGTTCCTCCATTGTTAAGCAACATGCATTTATTCCATTATTCATATGGCTTTAGTATCACACCACATAGATTTCATTTTAAGTGCTGTATCTGTGATTTTCCTTATGCATAGAGAACTCACAAATCTGTAGCCATAAGTTTCTTACAGATCTAGCTCAAGGTGAATTTTCTCCAAGAATTTTTTCTTTCTGCTCTTATCTCATAATGAGAATTCTAAAACTTTGCCCTCATTAAGCTCAATATGTATAAAAGACTTTCTCTTATCCAAAGCAACTAGAATCTGTATGATGGGTAAACTGGAAAAGTACAGTAACCATTGGTTATACTTTTCTAAGTCTCTTTCTCAACTGCACACTGAGGACTAATAATTACATTTATCTCATTGAATAACTATGAGAATGAAATGAGTTACTACATATAAAGTACTTAAAATGGTGTCTGGCACTAAGGTGAGGCCCAAATAAACTTTGAACAGTATATTTTACATGTATCACATATATATTTTATAAATGCATTGTTATAAATAAATTATCATAAAGTCCTTAGGGGCAATACTATGTTTTCTGTTTTGTATTCAGCCTGGTATAAAATAGAGTGGGGCACGACATTCATTCTGTGGTGAAAAATTAGTAAGCAAGTAAATGATGTTTAAGTGATACTAAAACAAAGAATATTAAACCTTCTATCATCTCATTTCCAATTAATTTTTATACATCAATGTTTATCCTAAACTTCAGAAGTCTTAGAATTGTCTAATTACAAGAAAGTTAAATTCTTCATGTTGAATATGACTAACATTTTCTTCTGCGTTATCATCTCTCCATGTTTAGAGGTACAAGAACCTGCAAATTGTTCTTTATGTATTAAGAATTGAGGATAGGTAACATTTTGGGGTTGGACCTGAGATAAGAAAACAGTTCTATGTATAATATCAATGATTCCTCAGGGTTTTTCTTTATATTCTTAGCTACTATCTAGTGGATGCTTTAGCCCTTTGACTGCTGCTCTGCTTAATTCACAAATCTGTCTTACATTCTCAATATTCAACAAGTTCAAGAGCCAGTTCTTCAGGTACTTAAAGGGAGAAAAAAGGCCTATTATCACCTGCTCTCACCTCCAACTCAGTATAACTAAAAGTAGATTTTTATATTTTCCTATTAAACTATATTCTTCTCCGAATGTCCCTATTCCCAATAATGGCACCATATTCTTTCAGTCATTTAATCCTGAAACCCCAAAGACTTCCATGAGATTAAGAGACAAAGAGTGGCAGTTGTGGTGGACCCCCTCTCCCATCACCAGCCGTGTAATTTGCTTACTGATCTGTTCCTCAAGTCCCTGCCCCATAATATGAGGATGAGGACAGGAGTCCCCTAGGAGGGCTGTCGGGAGGACTGAATGAGCCAACATACTTGACGTGCTTAGCAGGGTGCCTGGCACAGGTGAGCTCCGGAAACGTTTTCTGTTGCTAGAATCTTCCGTCTAGGTACCAACACACCTACCAAGTGCTTCTCACACCCCCGTCAACCTTTCCATCCTCAGAGCCATTTCCCTGTCCAGGCGACTCTGCATCCAGCTATCCCCCTAAACCAGTCATGACTCAGTCATTCACTTATTTATTCCCAGGATGTTCAATGAAAAATTCCAATATGCCAGGAACTGCTTTAGGTCCTGGGCCTGCAACAGAGAGCAAAGAGCCCTGACCTCTACTCCCATGGAATTACTGATCCAGTGTAGGGTCAGCACGCCATGGCCTACAGGCCAAATCTGGTCCAGCACCCGTTTTTGTGAATAAAATTGGGATACGGCCAAGTCCATTCATCTGTGGGTTTTCTGCAGTGGCTTTCAACAGCTGGAAGAACTGAGTTATAGTTACAGAGTCTGACGGCCCACAAAGCAAACTGTACAGTGTCAAAGCTCAGTAAGATCCACCAAGAGTAAACCTACATCACTAGATCATTTATGGGGTCATCCTATACATACCAGGTCATTATTCTTCAATATAGCTCATCATTCAGGTCACTCCCTGCACATCTCTGTGCCACTTACAGGTTGAACCCTCTCAGCCCGCTATGCACAGTCTCCTTCTCCAGCCTACTCTTCTCCTGCCCCTCCCCCTCAATGCTCTCATTCTTGTTGGCAAATCTCACTTCAGCAGCCTTCCCTGAACTCATTAAGGTTGCTTAGGTGTCCTTCCCATGGGCTCCAAGAGTATTCATTTTATCACTTGTCACATTGTATTAAAATTGTCCGCTTACCAATGTGATCCCCTCTCAAACAGCAAGTGCATGAGGTCAAGAATGGGGGCTTATGTGTTGTGGAAGGCTCATTGCTCAGCACAGTGGCAGACACATAGCATGTAAAAAATGATAATAGGAAATATTCTTTAAATGAATGAATATCTACCTCTCTTTGTTTTTTTCTGCTTTCCCACTATGTGGACACCTCACACACATACCTCTCCAAAACCAATCTTCTTCAGGGAAGAGTAGTAAACCTGTGATTAAAGGAACAGATGTTAATGAATTAATTTCAAGGTTTAGAAAATATTATTTTCAAGTAAGTTTATAACATCCATATTATATTATATCTTATGTGATTTAAGATCTACTTAATAGTAAAATAAATATTTTACCATTGCCATGTCTGTCTGTAAGGCAGTGAGACTAATATTGTTCTTAATTTTCTTCTTTCAAGTAAATAAAAATGAACCACTAGATGGTACAATCATCATTTTCAAAGGTAATGACATTAGAGAGGTTTCTTTTATGAAATTGGTAAGACAATCTACTTTCATATAAAAGACCTTTACATATTTTACGCTATTTGTGATCTTCAAACAATAATCAAAATCATTATGTAATTCTGTAACAGGTTAATTCTGTATTTTGTTTTTCTCCATTTTGGAGAACCTCATACAACTTTTTCAAAATTTTTTGCACAACTATTAACTCAAATGCAATAAGCATATAAATTTTCTTTCATCATGACCCATCTAAACACATTATTTAATGAAATGGCAACATCTCTCAGAGATTCTGTTTATTTTTTACCTTTTTATGTACGTGCCTTATGCCTCCAGCTCTAAGTTCCAAATTGTTGAGAATTTTTGTTTAAAAATCCTCCTAAAACCAAAGTCTAACAGTGTGCTGGTGCTGTGTTGTTAATTATGTTATCTTCCCACGAGCTCTTCCCCATGCTGGTCTCAGGGTCCCAGGAGCACCTCTCTGTGCCGTTCACTTGGTCCCTCAGTGTAGGTGGCCCAGCAGTGCTTTCCCTGAGCATTGCCCTCACTTGACACACCTGCCATCCGTATGACCTGGCAGAGTGCTATGCGCATAGTAGATACTAAATAGATATGTATGTATGTGTATATATATAGAGAGAGAAATAAATAAATTTTGGTGAAACAAATTTGATTAGGCTGCCAAATAATAAAGGAAAATATAGGAATTTGTAATGAATATGTTCTTTTTTCTTTAATTTATTTTATTGATGTATACTTGATTTACAATATTGTTTTAGTTTCTGGTATACAGCAAAGTGATTCAGTTATATACATATATGTATATATTCTTTTTCATATTCTTTTCCATTATGGTTTATTACAGGATACTGAATATTGTTCCCTGTGCTATACAGTAGGACCTTGTTGTTTATCCATTCTATGTATACTAGTTTGCATCTTTGAATCCCAAACTCCCAATCCTTCCTTTCCCCACACCCCCTACCCCTTGACAACTACAAGTCTGTTCTCTATGCCTGTGAGTCTGTTTCTGTTTTGTAGATAAGTTCATTTATGTCATATTTTAGATTCCACATACAAATATCATATGGTATTTGTCTTTCTCTTTCTGGCTTACTTCAGTTAGTAAGATAATCTCTAGGTCCATCTGTGTTGCTGTAAATGGTATTATTTCACTCTATTTTATGGCTGAGTGATATTCCATTGTGTATATATACCACTTCTTCTTTATCCATTCATCTGTCGGTGGACATTTAGGTTGTTTCCCTGTCTTGGCAATTGTAAATAGCACTGCTATGAACATAGGGGTACATGTATCTTTTCAAATTATAGTTTCATCTGGATATATGCCCAGGAGTGGGATTGCTGGATCACATGATAGCTTTATTTTTTGTTTTTTGAGGAACCTCCATACTCTTTTCTATAGTTGTACCAATTTACATTCCCACCAACAGTATAGGAGGGTTCCCTTTTCTCCACACCCTCTCCAGCATTTATTGTTTGTGGACTATTTAATGATGACCATTCTGACTGGTGTGAGGTGATACCACATTGTAGTTTTGATTTGCATTTTTCTGATAATTAGTGATGTTTAGCATCTTTTCATGTGCCTATTGGCCATCTGTATGTCTTCTTTGGAGAAATGTCTATTAAGGTATTTTGCCCAAAATGAATATGTTCTTGATAAATATGTGAATATTTGTGAAATATATTTATAAATAAATAAAAATTAGGCAGACACTAAAACATTTTTATTTTAATAAAATGAAATAAAATAATGGTTATTGGGTCAGTAAAAAAACAATAAGCCTGTAAAAGTGTTCCATATTTTCAATTACATACAAACCTGTTTTTTCAGGGGCATCCTCATAAGCTGATGATAGTAATGTAAATTGATAAAATTATTATGGAGGACAGGTTGGAATATGTATCCAAAGCCTAGAAGTCATGATAATATTTGAATTTATTTTGAGAAAATTATCATACAAATGCAGAAAGATTTAGTTACAAGAGTTTTATCACAGTGTTGTTTGTAGAAAGTGAAAACTTAAAAACATAATATCTCACAAGTGACTGTGAGAATAAAGTATATTTCATCAATTCAATGAAATAATATTAAACCATTAAATATGAAGTTGTAGAAGTTAATAAATATAGAAAGATGTTTCTAAATATTTTGTTTTATTTCTTTTTAAAAAATTTATTGATAGGGAGTTCTGTTGGTGAAAGTATGGGAGATTATGTATACTGAATGATATTTCCAAATGAAAATATTCAAATCTGAATAAAATTTAAAATGCATATTTTCAGAACACTGTTACCTGAAGTAAAAACAATATGAAATGAAAGCAGGAGTCTAGAAAATAGGTGTCAAAGTTGACTTTTGCTGTGAGTTCCTGTCAAAACCTTGGGACTGTGTGAATTTACCTTTGAGGGCTGTACAGGTTACAGTGGACCAGCCCTAAAAGCGAAAGACTGCCAAAAGTGGGGAATTTTAAGGAGACTGCTCACAGGCCTGGGGCCCCTAAGAGGTACACCCTCGATGTAAAAAAAAAAAAGAAAAATAAACCCCATTTTACAACAAGAAGAAAGCAAGAAAATTTGCCTATCTTGAACTTGGGACTAGTTGATGGGAAAATATGTGAAAGAGCAAAGGGCTAAGAATAGCCAAAACAACCCTGAACAAGGGTAGCAGAACATGCCATCCTAGATATCAAGACCTATTATAAAGTGGGAGAAGTTAAGACACAAGTTTAGACCAACAGACTAATGGAACAGGATGGAGAGGCACAGGACTTTGCATAAATGGACAGGGCTCATCAGTGAAAAAGGATGAACAAGTCAATAAAGAGTGTTAGGACTATTGGTTATCCATGTGGAAAACTGTAATTGAATCTTTACCCCATATCAAACACAAAAAAATAATTTCAGAAGTATCAAGACTTAAGTGTAAAAGGAAAAAAAACTATGGTTCATCTGTTGATGGGCACTTGGGTTGCTTCCATACCTTGGCTGTTGTAAATGGTGCTGCTATGAACATTGGGGTGCATGTATCTTTTGAAATTAGTCTTTTTGTTTTTTCCAGATATATATATTCAGCAGTGGAATTACTGGATCATATAATAGTTCTATTTTTAGTTTTTTGAGGAAGCTCCATACTGTTTTCCATAGTGGCTGCACTATTTACATTCTCACCAACAGTGCACAAGGGCTCCCTTTTCTCCACATCCTCACCAACACTTGTTATTTGTTGTCTTTTTGCTAATAGCTATTCTGACAGGTGTGGCGTGTTAACTCATTGTGGTTTTGATTTACATTTCCCTAATAATTAATGATGTTGAGCATATTTTCATGTGCCTGTTAGCCATTTATATGTCTTCTTTGGAAAAATGTCTATTTAGGTCTTCTGCCATTTTTTGATTGGGTTGGGTTTTTTTTTGATATTGAGTTGTATGAGCTATTTATATATTTTGGATATTAACCTCTTGTTGGTAATAACATTTGCAAATATTTTGTCCCACCCCATAGGTTGTCTTTTCATTTTTGTCTATTGTTTCCTTTGCTATGCAAAAGCTTTTATGCTTAATTAGGTCCCATTTGTTTATTTTTGCTCTTATTTCTTTTACCTTAAGAGATATAGCCAAAAAAAATATTGCTATGATTTATGTCAAAGAGTGTTATGCTTACATTCTCTTCTATGAGTTTTATGGTTTCAGGTCTTACATTTAGGTCTTTGATCCATTTTAAGTTTATTTTTTTATATGGTCTGAGGAAATGTTCTAATTTCATTCTTTTACATGCAGCTGTCCAGTTTTCCCAGCATCACTTGTTGGAGAGACTGTCTTTTCTCCATTATATATTCTCACCTCGTTTGTCATAGATTAATTGACCTCAGGTGCATGGGTTTATTTCTGGGCTCTCTATCTTTTTCCATTGATCTATGTGTCTGTTTTTGTGCCAGCACCACACTGTTTTGATTACTGTAGCTTTGTAGTATAGTCTGAAGTCTGGGAGATGATACCTCCAGCTTTGTTCTTTTTTCTCAAGATTGCTTTGGCAACTTGGAGTCTTTTGTTTTTCCATACAAATTTTAGGAATATTTGCTTTAGTTCTGTGAAAAAATGTCATGAGTATTTTGATACACTAAAAATGAACTATCAGAAAGAGAAAGTAAAAATACAATCCCATTTAAAATTGCATCAAAATGAATAAAATACCTAGGAATAAACTTAACCAAGGACGTGAAAGACCCATACTCTGAAAACTCTGAAATTCAAGAATGAGGCTCCGTCTTTAAGCTTCCCCCTCTGTACCTTCCACTTGACTAAGTAAGACCTTTGGGAATATCACAAGGCAGATACATCAGCTCCAGTGCAAAAGAAGAGAAATTTGAGGGGTGAAACAGCCCCATGTCCAGTAAAACACTGAAAAAGGAAATTGAAGATGATACAAAGAAATGGAAAGATATCCATGCTCTTGGATTAGAAGAATTAATATTGTTAAAATGGCCATACAACCCAAAGCAACTTTTACTGCCACAGTTCCTTCAGATACCAGGATACCCTCTGGGCAAGGTCCCTTTTATATGTCCCCAAGCTGATCCTAACTCAGAGTGCCACAGCCCCCTTCCTGGTTCACTACCACTGGCCTCACCACTGGAAGGGTTTGAGGCTCCTTCTGAAGCCCCTGGAGCTGGGCTTGCGCATCCCCCAGTATCAGGGAACATATAGAAGCTGAACTTCTTTTTTCTAGGCTTAAGTTAAGAGGCCACTCCATCCACAGCCTTCCCCCTGGGTGGTAGAGTGGGGTTGGGAAGAGGGACTTATAATGCTGTTTTGTCCAAAGAAATGGTTCTCATAAAATTTTCTTTCAATTTCCACGGGCTGAACCTTTTAAAATCCTTAATGTGGAGTCCAGTAATCCCATAGCCAGTTATTAGTTCTTTCCTTTGACAATGTGAATCTTGGTAGTTTAAATCACAATTGGCTTTTGTATACAGCATCTTTTCTGTCTTGAAACCTCAGGCAAAACTGCCAAGTTAACATCAGGAGGATACACGAGTGTACACCCATCAGGGGCTCAAATCACGCTGCCTTCTTTCTTATCCTACAGCTGTAACTGTCCTGGTGGGTGGGAAGGAGCCTTCTGCACGGAGACAGTTCCCATCTGCGACCCTGAGCATGACCCCCCACACCACTGCAGCAAAGGAGCAACCTGTGTTTCGTTGCCTCATGGATACACCTGTCACTGTCCACTGGGAACCACTGGGGTCTACTGTGAACAAGGTGAGGCTCAGCTCTTGCTGTCCACAGATTTAACTGCGTCCGTTTCCTTTTGGGAAAGTGAAATTAAATCTGTGTAATAATGAAAGAGTCCACTCTCTTCTTTCCCCCTGTATATTTGACATTATATTTCACAAATAGAATAGTACTAAAATTTAGTACTACAAAAATACAGCTTTATGTTTAGAATTGCTTTAATTTACTAACTCAAATCCCCCTGTCTGTTTAGTCTAGATGTTCTAGATATCTTGTGCTAAATGCAATCTAATCAAGTGAATTTAGATTCATAATTCAAGAACGAGGCTCCATCTTTAAGCTTCTCCCTCTGTACCTCCCACTTGACTAAGACCTTTGGGAATATCACAAGGCAGATACAGCAGCTCCAGTGCAAAAGAAGAGAAATTTGAGGGATGAAACGGCACCATGTCCAGTGGAACAATAAGGAGCGTTCAGTTTTCTAGGTCTCATCAGCTTACATACCTCCCCGTACCTTATGACTGATAATACCCTTACCACTGGGCAAATCATGGAACGGCCTTGAGGGAGCCTGCGGTCTCCTGAGTGCTCCCCACATGGGCTGCAGCTGGTGTAACGGTGCTTCTAGGTCGGCTCGCTCCCCCGTTTAGTCCCCAGCTTGCCTCAGACCTTCTGGATTCCCTCCACATCACACACACTGCAGGGTGGGAGGGCGTGGATGGAGCATGGCAGTCTTGTCTCCTTCCCAAGTAGAGCTGGACCAAAGTCACTCCTCCACTGTCCTCCTTGCAGCCAATAGCACAAACTCATCTTCACGGATCGGAGAAGGAACGCGGCTCTGTACTGCGCGTCATCCCCAGGCAAGAAGCCCCCGCGGCACTGCACGATTTACCTCCTCATGTAACTTCCCTGACAGCCTCTTTTTATAGGCAAGGTTGGTGGGAGGCTTAGTGGAATGCACCCACCTTTAAATCTCCCCCATCACACCTGCATCCTCTGCTAAAGCTCTGAGAACCCCTAGGGCAAGAGCGAAAACCGCCCACAGACACAAGGACGAAGTAGGGCACTGGAAAAGGCGGCTTTGGGGAAAATCAGGAAAGCACGTGCTGCTCAATGTCTCAAGTTATGCATTTTACATAAATCAACACTTATGCTTCACTTTGTCCTATCTGGTGTAGTTCTAAATATCACAGCAAAATGGGAGTGAAGGAAGACCTCCATAACGCCATGCTCTGAGTCCTAAAAATTCAGTTGTGTGACAGACACAGTTGTGCTGCTGTGAGGCTAATGGGATGGCCCGGCTGAAGCTGGCCAACCCAGCAGTAAGGCTCCAGCCTTGGATCCACACAGTCCTGCTTCAGTTAGCGCCTATCCCCCTACCTCCCCATCCCCACTCCCACCGCCCCATCTCGGGGCTGGCTGGCACTCCAGGACAGTGTGGCATGGAATTCAGGAAACTTGTAGTTAAAGAATCTGGAAAATTGAGCCAGAAAAATACGAGGACATGGGGATCCCTCTGCCGGCTCCTGGAATCCAGAGATTGGATCATCTACTATTTCTCTATCTCACCTCACACCCTACCCAGAAGAGAAAGCCTTAGCCTCTGCACCCATGTTTAGCAGCAGGGGCTGGGGTAGAAGAAGTTCGGGAGCCCATCACCAATTGTGTTATATACACCTTGGCATAATTTGTGGGCTTTATTGTAATATCACATCATACATGTTGTAATTTAATCTTCCTCTGATCACTTTATCAAATACATTAATGCAAACATTTTTAATCCTATATTCTCTGAGATTCTATGTGTGCTTAACTCTCCTCCAAAAGTTAAAGGTGTTGATAAATGGAAGACATTTGAGGGTTAGAATACTAGTGATTTAGCAAAAGAAACGTTTAATTGTGTTAGAAGTTGTGACTATGAGATAATGTCTGGCTATGGGAATCTGTCTCTTTCATGATGACATTAGAGGCAGATCCTGCTCTTCAAAAATGGCCCTTCTTGGGTCCTGGAATAGGCTACACTCTTTCCTGCAATAAGAAGTTTACACACACTCTTCCCTCTGCCTGAAATGCTCTCATCTTCTCCTCAGCATCCAGCTAACACACCTTCATCCTTCAAATTTCGACTCCGACCTTTCTTTTTTAGGGACGACTT
Organism: Balaenoptera borealis; assembly: GCF_965194805.1. Taxonomy (NCBI): domain Eukaryota; kingdom Metazoa; phylum Chordata; class Mammalia; order Artiodactyla; family Balaenopteridae; genus Balaenoptera; species Balaenoptera borealis. Next base: position 102,374,740 of record NC_138873.1, on the reverse strand, counting down.
CCCTGACCCTCTTTCACAGAACTGAGGGTGGTGCCCACACCTGTTCGTGTCCATTGATGTAGAATCTCTAGCACTTGTCATACAGTGCTGAGTGAATGTGTCTGCTATACATTTTACTTAGCAGTTCTCAAATGATAAAAACAAACTGTGATCATTTTCAAGAAGCAGTTCTTGACTTTAGTGAACAGCAAAGTACTTTACCAAGATGGTGCACTTGTATTACTCCCAAAGGAATAGCTATTAGAAACTGAAGGAAATAATAGGACAAGTTAACATAAGGGCTAGTGACTATTTACAATAGCCAGGTCATGGAAGCAGCCTAAATGTCCATCAACAGACAAATGGATAAAGAAGATGTGGTACATATATACAATGGAATATTACTCAGCCATAAAAAGGAACAAAATTGGGTTATTTGTAGAGACGTGGATGGACCTAGAGACTGTCATACAGAGTAAAGTTAAGTCAGAAAGAGAAAATCAAATATTCCATATATGTGGAATCTAGAAAAATAGTACAGATGAACCAGTTTGCAAGGCAGAAATAGAGACACAGATATAGAGAACAAGCATATAGACACCGAGGGGGGAAAGTGAGGGATGGCGGGTGGGCTGAATTGGGAGATTGGGATTGACATGTATACACTAATATGTATAAAATAGATAACTAATAAAAAATCTAGTGATAGTGTTATTTCAAGTGCAATAATTTAAAGAAAGGAAAGTTTTCAGCTAATAAACATTACAAGAGGCAAAGAAAAAAGAAAAAAGAAAAAAACCGTAAGGGCTAGTGATTGTAACAATAGGGAGATTAGCCAGATTTTGCATCTTAAAATCTCAAATGATGAAAGCCCAGGGGATTAACCTAAAGTTTGTTTGGGTGTGTGTATATATACAAATATATATTAGTATGTATATAAATAGATTGTACAGAGAGATAGCAGAGATACCGTAATGAAATTATTTTATAAGAAGAGAGTCTAGAAAGTTTGATAAAAGGTACCAGCAAAGTTGTGTCACTCTCATAGTATTCTCAACAAAAACTGACCAAAGATATACCCTGCTATGCTATAAAATAAGAGCTTAATTCCTTTATTAAAAAGTTATAGAAAATTATATCATAAAAACATTTGTTTTGATTGGGAAAAGAGTATTGATATTATGTGGGGGAGGGGACTATAGAGTTTTAGATTCTCAATTGAAAGTTATTTTTCTGGAGTAATTTTTATAGTAAAGTTGATCTTAAGAACTATAAACTATATTTGTTGTGAAGTCAAAATAATGAAGAAAGAGCTTAATCAGAAATGACAGAATTAAACTTTAATTCTCAAAAGATCCGTTTTCTTTATCTCCATTGACCCATTGACTTTGCAGTTTTCCAACATAGTAGCTACAGTACTAAAATTTAATTTAAAAAACAGGAACAGAGAACAGATATCAACCAGGCCCTGAAACCAGGCGGCAGCGTGCTCCTGCATCTTGTCAATTGCTGCATTTTCCTTATTCCCAGAGAGCTTGTTCTTCATTGCACCATAACCAGTAGCTGTCTGTGACATGCAGTCATGATTTCTACTCAGTTGAGCGAATTATGGTCACCTAGTATGCAGAAGAAATGCCTGGGGTTCAATTCACTTTTATTGTAGTTATAAACTGGTGTGTAAATTACCAAGAAATCCAACACCAACATCCTTAAACTTACAAATCCCTAACTTCTATGTCATCTTTCTCCCTTCTGCCTCTTCTCCTTCCCCATTCCAAGAAACCTAAGTCTTAGGAAATTAGTTTGGCTGCACACGGACCCCGACTTACAGCTGTCATGCCTGCCTAGTTTCGTCTTTATGATCGTCTTTATTGTAAATGAGCCCCACCCTCAAGAAGCATCAGAACTCATGCTTATAAGCTCTGAATGACAAGAAACTAAACTGCAGTGGATTGGCAAGCCCGATGAAGCCGTGGCGCAGGGATGGTGAAGGGCATCTGCCTCACATCAGTGTTCTCTGTTCTTTTCTCCTCCCTTGGCAGTAACGCTTGGCACCAGTTCATTAAGATTGTTTACCAGTTCCAGACCACGTGCTGGGAAGACTGCCTAAACAAGACAGACAGGTGCCTTGTCTCCATAGAGGTGACATGCTAGTAGGAGGTGGCAAGCAAAGAACATGCCCACCAGTCAATGAGCAAAAGCACAGACTGAGTTAATGCCATAAAGGAAAGCAAGAGGACGAGGAGACGGACAGTCACTGGGAGAGTACACTCAAGCGGGGATGGTCAGGAAAGGCCTCTCTGAGTAGTGACATCTGAGCTGTCAGCCAGTGAGACTCACCCACGTGTGACAGACAGAGGGGCCAGCCCTCTGGGCAGCAGTTAAATCTGGAAACAGGAAAATGATGTCACATGTTTGAGGGAGAGAAAGGCAGTCAGTATTCCCAGAATAGGAGTTGGTGTTATGAGTTTGGAAAGGCAAGCAGAAGCCAGATCATGCAGAACCTTGGAAAATATGATAAAGAATTGTAATTCCATGCTGAGAAAATAGGAAGCCTGTGAAGATTGTAAGCATGAGTCAGAAAATTGAATTTAAGTCCTGATGCTCCTAGTAACTAGCAATTCAGTGTCTGCTGCGTCAGTGAAGTCTCTGAGCCTCGATTTCATTATGTGTAAAACAACAACATCAAGTAAGCCAGCTGTTTTCCATCTGCCCACCCTTCCCCATGCCCACACTCCCTGCCCCATACTCTAACACCTTCTCCAGTGGATTGCAGTAGAGTTTGGCCAACAGAAGTCACCAGCAGGTGATGAGGGGGCAGGAGGAGAGCAAGACAGAGTACTTACTCTCTAGGTAAGAAGAGGATGGCCAGGGGAAATTTTCTGTCCCAGCATTATAATTTAAGCAGTGAGATCTGATTTAATCTATCCCTTGCTCTTAGATGTCTGACTAATGGGGAAAAAGTTATCTTTCAAGTCCCCTAAAACACTCACCTATAGCTGACAGAAAGAAAAATCCATTTAAAGACAAGAGAAGGATAATTCCTGGTTGGAGTACCTTCTTTTCACTAAGGTCCCACCCCAAACTCCGTTGGAATTCCACTGAGGAATTCCACTGTGGTTAAGTAAAGTATCAACAAACCACTTGAATCCAATGGCTTCTAGGGTCACAGCCACCAAAAGTGATTCAAAATATCTGAGCCTAGCTCCAGAAGTGCAGGAATCCACAATGTTCACATTGGAACTAGCTCGGTTTGTGCTTTTAAACACCCAAGGGCCCTAAACCATCTTTAAAATTAAACTGAAGATGAAGGAGGATTGTCAGCAAACAGCATCTGGGTGTATATTTCACAGGGACTATCGACCTTAATTTAAAAAGAAATCATAATAGGTGAAACTAGGGTAGAGTATTTTGCAATCCAGAATAGTCATTAAAATATTCTATTCTAGAAGAACTCTAGTTTACAATTATTTTGTGAGATGGATAATATGTCCAATTTCTCTTACACTCAAATCTTATTTATTTGCTCTTTTCTTCGTTATACTTGTCTTTCCTGTTAAAATTTATGATTTACAACTACACATATAACCTTTCCTGAATCATAAAATCTCTCCTGCCCATTTATTTTTCCCCACATTATTGGTAAATTTTTTTTTCTTGAAATAGTTTTACACTAACTAAATTCTAGCTATCGTGTATCGTTGACATTTAGCCAAGTGAGATTCCATAATATGTGTGTTTTTAACTTTTAGCCTAGGAAATACTTAAAATGTTTCCATTTTCCCTACATTCTTTCCATCCGTAGTGCAATTTTCCTTCCACTCATTTCTCTAAGATAAAGAAACCACGCGCTTGCTGGCATTTTGAGTGAAGCAGGCAGATGTTCAAGCTACTTAGTCTCTTGATGCCCTACTTTATGGTCCACCTATCCCTGGTTTTATTGAAATTAATTCAAGCTAATGGCGAAGTTCAATTCTCCAAGTATTCCCGACACATGGGATGCCTTCCTGCCAAGTCGTGGTTTTCCTAATAGTAGAGAAATGGGTCCATAACACTGTAGAGGGCAATTTCAGGGATCATTACTGTTTGCCTTTTTCAGATGCTCATTTTCAGGTGCATTTAGCCAGGCAGGTAAATACAGCAGGTAATGTGCAAGCTTTCTTCATAGAAAAAAAATAAACTTAAGTCTTTATTTCCCCACTTTCAATCCCATCATGATAATTAAAAAGGATGTCGTTACATGTGTACTAGATCCTCTACAATTTTATAATACTTATAAAAGGTAAAATATAAATAAGCACTAGCTATGATTTCCAGGAACACACGTTTTAATTCTTTAGTCTTCTGTTTGTGCTCTTCCAAACAACCTGACAAATCGTAAGTGAAACAGTGCATGGGTTATATATAACAATTCTAAGGCTTATATGAACGTTAAGCTTTTTGAGTATCTAAAGGAATAGACTCTACTAGAATCTTAGTAGAAAGATACACACACAACTGTCATTTCCTAACCTTGGACTTTGAGGAAGGAACTTACCTTTCCTGAACATCAGGCTTCTCATGTGTGAAAAGAGTATGTTTTTAAGTCTCTGTTTTAGAGGAATTTTTGGCCGAAGTCCAGGGAGAGTCCATTCTCCTTGTCAAGCCCTATGTTAATAATTAATACTGTTTATAAGGTGAGTGAAAGGTTAAAAACTCTAAGAGACAGATTGAGAGGTTTTTCTTCAACAAAGTCCTTTTTATTTTCTATTCAAGATAACATTAAGTAACAAACAAAAACCCTCAACACAGTGGATTTTCAGCTCTCTACTGCTAAAGTTTTCTCCCTTGAAATGTTTTACATATTGAGCCATGTTCCCCATCTTAAGAAGGCAGACAAAAAAAAGGTTTGCTTACAATCAATTTCTATGGACAGGACTTGGTGGCTTCTTCCCCTGAGGCAGGTCTGTCCACAACCTCTTTTTATCTGAGATGATTGACAGTGATGGAATCCAACCACAAACTTTACTTTCTAATTTGAGGAACTGAGAGACAGGCTCCCTCTAGTTTCTAATAGAAGCAAACTAAAATCCTCATGACCATAGTGGAAGATATAAAGATTGCAAGATATTTCATTATTTCATTCCTTCTTTTGTTAAAAATCTGTATAATTTATCCTAAGAAAAATAGGAAAGCAAACTTTCCTGTACCATCCTAACCAAGGAATATCACAAGGCAAATGGTCACGAAAGCCCTGTGGTCCCAATGACAGAACTGTCTAAGATTCCAAGCCACCCTTATAAAGGTCATGATGAGGGGTCAGTGACACAAAGAGGCCAACACAGAACCTGGCACATAACAAGTACTCCTTAAATATGAACCTCTCTTACAGAGAAAGGAAAAGTGTTAGATTAGACTTGTGCTAAATGCAGGTTATGTCCACATAGGTATTTTCATCATCTCCTTTTTTAAAATACGGATTTGTTTTAAACAGATTCTTAAGCTAAAATATTTTAAACCTCCTATTTTAAAAAGACAATAGTTTTTATTATATAAAGATGTAAAAAATATTTCAAGCTATCATGATCAATGTAGTAGACATAAATTTTCCAAATGACCAAATAAGATTTTTTTAAAAAAATAATACACATTATCTATAGAAGTATAGCAGATTATTAAGTTTTTTAAAAAGTATTTATTGAGAAACCACTCAGGCAATATGGACAGATCCAAAGCATGATAAGGTACGGTCCCTCCTTTCAAAGAACTAATAATTTAGATAGAGACCAGGCAAAAGTCTGTGAAAATTAAAGTATATAATTTAAATAACAGTTCAGGGAAAAGAGTTAAAAACATCCCAGGGTATTGAATTCTTTAACGGCTCGACAAATGACAGTACCTGCATAACTTCTGGCTAGTGGGGCCTGAAAAGGCCTTAGAAAGCAATGGAATTAATAGCGTTGCTGCAGGTTACACATGAGAGCTGTTAAGAGAGTAACTCCTAAGAGTTCTCATCACAAGGAGAAGATATTTTTTCCTTTTATTTTGTATCTGTATGAGCTGATGCTTGGTCACTAAACTTACTGTGGTCATCATCTCATGATGTATGTAAGTCAAATCATCATGCTGTACACCTTAAAGTTATATACTGCTGTATGTCAAGTATATCTCAATAAAACTGGAAGAAAAAAATCTCAAAAAGAAAAAAGCAGTGGAATTAGATTAGGTGTTAAAAAAATGGGTAAGTTTTGGATAGACTCATACAGGATGGTGAGGTAGCTGTCCTAAGAGTGAAAACCACTTCAGCAAAGCATGGGGGAGATGGAAAGGTGCACTTGGAAATGTGAGTAAACCTCTTTATCTGAAAAGGAAATGTATGCCAGGTAAGGTGTAAATTATTAAAATACCTCTGAGAATAGAAGAGACCAATGTAAGGCACACTAAATTAAAAACTCATCAGGAATTGCTTACTGGTCTGGGTGTGCCTTTCACATAGTTGGTGTTCAGTTAACACTTGTGAAGTGAGTGATGATTATTCAAGGTTTAAAACCTGAATGACACATGCACGTAATCAATGTTATCTTCCAGACCTGCTGTAAATGAGCCTTTGAGACTCCTGAAACAGCCATAAATTTTCCCACACAAGTTACCTGACTCAGTGGCTGAATTTATTATTTAAGATACTTCCAAACAACTTAAGAGAGAGCTCACAGTAAAAGGTACATGTATTTGAAAAGTAGCCAAGATAGTGATAGAAAGATAAACTTATGCCCTCCAGCCAAGGAAAGAAGAGAAGGGAAGGGAAGGGAAGGGAAGGACAAGGAAGGCAAAGCAAGGCGAGTGTAAATCATTTCACAACACACAACTGAATGTAAAATTACCTTTGGGTTTCTTGGAAGTTGAAGTGAAACATAAAATACAACAGACTGCTACTTAATTATTGCCTAATAAAAGAAAGCATACCAGTCATCACATCAAGGACAGAGAACTGTACCCTGGAACTGAACTGTAATAAAAATGTATTGAGCACGATCCATTTTTTAGAAAAATAAAATTAAATAGCATAATAAATGTTGTGTTTGATGACAATTTTCTAGAAAATGAAGAGGCATTATGTATATGGTCATTTTTTATATTGACACAATAAAGGCTATGGGCATAATATTAGGTCATAGTTCTGTAAAGATAATTATGTCAAATTATCTTTGAAAAGTAGTTTTTTATTGATCTGACATGTTACTGGGGCAATAGTCAGTTGTCTTTAGAGATAATTATTTGACATTTTCATTAGACCATTACTCTTGGATATCAGCTGTGTCGGTCAAGTTTCTGATGGTCAAAGCATAGCAAAAAATGAAAATTAAGACCCCTGTAGAAGTCCAGGTATCCTGGCTATTAATTGAAAGGATCATTACATGCTTTGTTTTCCAGATTTATGTAACAAAATTGATGTTTTACCATGAAAATTAAAAAGTTTAACTTAGCATCTGTTACCTTGTATGTGTGTGCTGTTTACTGCCAGAACTCTCACTAATATAATAAGTATCATTTTGCCTACCTGACAGAATTCATATGAGGTAAGTACTCTAAGGAAATTACCAGGGACTTCCCTGGTGGTCCAGTGGTGAAGACTCCATGCTTCCATTATAAGGGGCACACGTCCGATCCCTGGTCGGGGAACTAAGATCCTGCATGCTGCCTGGCACGGCCAAAAATTTTTTAAAAAGAAAAAGAAAAAATAATTTAAAAAATAGTGTTATCAGTAAATTAGCATAATCTACAAAAAAAAAAGGAATCACCAAATTTCTTTATCATTAAACAATCATGTGATTTTATAGAACACAATTTTTTTGACAATGATGGCAGATACACTTTATTTTCATTTCAGTACAAAATTATGTTTAAGAATCAATGTATCATTGTGGTTTTGCACCCGTATCAAACAGCTGACCCAATAACAAACAAGACAAACTTCTGGAGGCAGACCTAACCATTTTGTCACTCTGAGTTAAGAACTGGCTTATGTTGACAGGGCAGGTCATGGAAAGAGCCTATTTGGTGATAGGAATCTCAGTGGGAGCTGCAGCTCAAAACAACTTATACTGATACCCAGGAAAATAATACAGGGTTCACTGTAGTTCACTCAGTCTGTAGTTCTCCCCGCAAGTTTCCATTGACTTCCTATTTTTCCTCCCCAGCTAACTCACTCTCCCAAAGATTAGACTGCTACCCTGTCCAATCATCTTCTATCATCTCTACTATGTCACTGTTTTAGATGATGACTTCCCTATTTGGGGGCTAGCATTTATGGAGAACTTAATTATAAGAACATTTAATATTTAAGCAACACTCTATCTTGATGGGTCTTCAAAGATCATTTGAACAAAATAGCCACCCAAATAATTAAATGAGTTAAGTAATTAGAGTTGTTCAGCATTATCCATCTGGGTGCTAAAGAAAGTCTACCTAAAGGAATGACTTTATTTTTTCAGTAATTGATACTTAGCCATCTCTTCTGTTAGCAACTAGCCAACAGATTCAATTGCTGGATCCCACCACCCCCCAGTAGACTATGATAATAAACCAGCAAAGGGCAAGGATGTTTAGCTTCATTTTTGCTGCAATAACAATGTATGTACTTAGTTAATCTAAAATGTGTCCAACTGTTTAACTGGGAATGGAGAGGTAATCACATAGTTAAGGATGGAAAAAGAAGTTACTTCTATCCATTAGATTCTTGTTAAGCATTTACAAGCTAAGGAGCTACAGTGAAATTATATGCACTATCCATAGACCTAAATGCAAATAACAGATTAATAAATGCCACAAAAAGTCTCAAATTATTCTCATCTCTTTTTCTTGACTGACTGACTAGAACATAACTGTGGTACAGTAGGAGAGCTGTGGCTAAAGTCAAAATTATTGCATTAAAGTCATGAAATCGAGAGCATAGTTGGAGAGCCCTAAACTCAGCACATTTGCTGAGAACAAAGCAGACGTGCATCCGTGAGGGCAACAATTTAACCTCATAGGCTTATAACATGTGGAGATAGAGAACTATTTATTTATTGAATAGACTATGCTTTGAGTCCATCATGAGAAACAATGCTCTGGAGATTAGTAATCTATTTTAGAAAGCTTGAGTTCTACCACTGAGAACAGAAACATTTGGTAGCAAACAACTTTCAGTGGGACTTGCTCAACTTAAAGTGATTTAAGAAGTGTGCTGAAATAAGCAGTTACTGCATCCAGGGTAGAGAGGTGATGAAATTTTTAATGCTTGAGGGGAATCTTGCAGAGTTTTAGGTTTTAAGAAAATCTGTGCTTTAAAAGCAGAGATGTGGGACAGCAAGATGGCAAACTAGGAAGCTACAGGCTGTCCTTCCCCTACAGAGACACCAAGTTAACAACACATGGACCATGATACCTCTGTAAGAACTCCGGAGAACATTTGAGAAGCTATTGCACCCAGGTCATAATTGTGGAGGGAATTTTGCATCCAAGTAAAGACTGATTCAGGCTAGACTAATCAAAGGATGTTAAATCTAGGGATCGTTTTGATGAATGTAGATATACATGGCTTAAAGTATCTCCCATAAACTGCATATGAATTGCAAGGAAGAAAAAAAACCCATATTTATACAGCAGAATAGCATACAGTGGAAAAAAATAAGTCAACACCTTGACAAAGGTGAGCAAAATTGATTTCACCAGTGAGGGACAGATAGATACATGTGCCTCCATGTGTGATGCCCTGAGAAGAACACATCGCCTGTGAAGCACCTCAGCCAAGAATGCATACCCTAAATCTGCTTAGAACGAAATATCAGTCAAACCCAAAATGATGAGCATTCCTTTCAAAAAAAAGAGGGAAGAAAAGATCCTTCAAAAACATCAGTGTCATGAAAGACAATGAAGACTGTGGAAATGTTCTAGGTTAAAACACATTAAAGAGGGGCTTCCCTGGTGGCACAGTGGTTAAGAATCCGCCTGCCAATGCAGGGCATATGGGTTCAAGCCCTGGTCCGGGAAGATCCCACATGCCACGGAGCAACTAAGCCCGTGTGCCACAACTACTGAGCCCATGAGCTGCAACTACTGAAGCCCGTGCGCCTAGAGCCTGTGCTCCGTAACAAGAGAAGCCACCACAATGAGAAGCCCGCGTACTGCAACAAAGAGTGGCCCCCGCTCGCCGCAACTAGAGAAAGCCTGCACGCAGCAACGAAGATCCAACACAGCCAAAAATAAATAAATAAATAAATAAAATAAATTATTAAAAAAAAAAAAAAACACATTAAAGAAATATGACAACTCAATGCAACATCTCAGTTCATATGAGATTTCATAATCTAGGGTAAAATATTATTGGATCAACAGAAAAAATTGAAATATTAATATTAGGTAAGATGAAAGGATGGTATTAATATTAAATTTATTAAAGGTGATAACTGTACTGTGGTTATATATATGAGAATATCTCTAAATTGTTAGGTGCAAAGAGCCATGATGCATGGAACAAATTATTGAGAAAAAATATCATGTAGATAGATAGCTAGACAGCACTAGATAAATGGGAAGAAAATTAACAAAAGATGAATCTGGGTACACTATGCTTTGTACTCATTTTATTTTTTTAATTTTCTATATATTTTAAATTATTTCCAAGTAAAAGGGTAAAATTAACTAATTTTTAAAAGATTGTATGCAATAATTTGATAAGACTGGTAATTCTATTCTCCTAGATTGGTTTAATACCTTGCTTATAAATACATTTAGGCCCCCAGATTCTCTGCAAATAATCATTTAAAAATTTTAGAATATTTTCTCCCAGAGGAAGAAAAAAATGTACAAAATTAAAGATCCTTCATCATACCGGAGGCTACCATATATCATGGGTTTCTTGTTTTTAACGCTTTTATCCATTTATAGTAAACAAGAATAAGGTACTGTTTGTCTTCAGAATACTGACACTAAATGCATTAGATGTTTTCTTCTTGCTGTTTTTTAGTTTAGCAGAGACTATTTCATTTAATTATAACATGACAGTTTGTACTTTTGAATATGAAATGTTTCTTATTAACACTCTTATTAACTTAGCCTTGCAAAAAAATGCTTTTTTAATTCACTAGGCCCCGGGTTGACATTTGACATAACTAACCCATAGGCATTAACCCGATTTAAAAACACCATGACCCTTCCTCTTACTACTAGGTTCTATTCTATCTCAGAGAGGCCACCCCAACCATAGTAGAGAACCCTCTCAGAGTGAAAGAATTCCAAGTCCAACCAATGGCTAGCTTATTTCAAAATACCTTTGCTGTATGGAACTTCTATGCATCACTGTACAATTACGGAAATTGATGGTGTCCCTGTTATCTCTGATCGATTAAGAGATTAGAACTACTACTATAGAAAGACAGTCCTAGAGATATACTTTGTAAACACAACTTTGCTGAAACATGAACAATTGTGATTAAAACAGAAAGACTACATATATTGATATTACATGAAACTTAAGACTATTCTTTTTTTCTGCTGATCTTTGTAAACTCCTTGTATCAATCATGTTAGGTTAGGTTATGATGCAATAACAAACAATCCCAAAATCTCAGTGGCTTAACAAACAAAAATTTATTTCTTCCTCACGGAATGTGTCAGCAAGGTGGCTTCTCTCAGACTAGTTACTCAGGGACCCAGGTGGATAGAAGCTCTTTCTTGACTGATGCTTCTACTACAATCACTGAGTCTAAGAAAAGGTAATACAGCGACTCATGCCCTGGTTCTGACAGAAGTGATACACGTCACTTCTGCGCACACTTCATTGGCCTGAGCAAATTACAAGGTCACTTCTAACCTCAAAAAGGGCAGGAAAATGCAATCTTATAATGTGATGAAAAGGAGAGGAAAACTGAAATGTTAGATAAGCAGCCTTAATGATTACCCCACTCCCCTATCCCAATAATAAAGGCCAGGAGATTATCAGACAAGAATATCTTACAAAAGAAATAAGGAAGAGGTCTTTTTAGCCCTTTAAGTACCTTTCAAACTTTTTAACCATGATGGTTAAAAAAGTAAACAAAAAGCAAGGCCATGTATCCTGAAATGTTTAATGATTTCTTCATAGAAACTGTCTTGAATTTCCTAAGTTTCAACTATGGGGTCCTTAACATAAGTCTTCGTGGATCATGAGCATTATGGAGAGTCACTCAGAGACTGTCGATGCCAAACTGCACAGAGAAACACTTAAAGAGACACTGGAAACAAAGTAAAATTGGAACAGAAGCACAGGCCTCCCGAGGACCACACACTCAAACACCACAGACAACTAGTGGATTATGTCCTGGATTAGGTTTCCATTCACTACATCTATGTCTTTATTCCTGTCCTGCCCCTAAGTTCATCAGAACCATTTTTGTTACATTCCATATATATGTGTCAGCATACGGTATTTGTTTTTCTCTTTCTGACTTACTTCACTCTGTATGACAGACTCTAGGTCCATCCACCTCACTACAAATAACTCAATTTCGTTTCTTTTAATGGCTGAGTAATATTCCATTGTATATACATGCAACATCTTCTTTATCCATTCACCTGTCTATGGACACTTAGGTTGCTTCCATGTCCTGGCTATTGTAAATAGAGCTGCAATGAACATTGTGGTACATGACTCTTTTTGAATTATGGTTTTCTCAGGGTATAAGCCAAGGAGTGGTATTGCTGGATCATATGGTAGTTCTATTTTTAGATTCTAAGGAACCTCCATACTGTTCTCCATAGTGGCTGTACCAATTTACATTCCCACCAACAGTGCAAGAGAGTTCCCTTTTCTCCACATCCTCCAGCATTTATTATTTGTAGGTTGTTGTTTTTTTGTTTGTTTTTTGTTTTTTGGTTACATTGGGTCTTCATTGATGTGCATGGGCTTTCTCTAGTTGCGGTAGTTGGGGGCTACTCTTCATTGTGCTGCACAAGCTTCTTATTGCAGTGGCTTCTCTTGTTGTGGAGCACAGGTTCTAGGTGCATGGGCTTCAGTAGTTGTGGCACATGGACTCAGTAGTTGTGGCTTGTGGGCTCTAGAGCTCAGGCTCCGTAGTTGTGGCACACGAGCTTAGTTGATTCACAGCACGTGGGATCTTCCTGGACCAGGGCTCAAACCTATGTTCCCTGCATTGGAAGGCAGGTTCTTAATCACTGCGCCACCAGGGAAGCCCTGTAGATTTTTTGATGATGGCTATTCTGACCGGTGTGAGGTGACCTCGTTATAGTTTCGATTTGTATTTCTCTAATGATCAGTGATGTTGAGCATCCTTTCCTGTGTTTGATGGCAATCTGTATATCTTCTTCAGAGAAATGTCTATTCAAGTCTTCTGCCCATTTTTGGATTGGGTTGTTTGTTTTTTTGATATTGAGCTGCATGGGCTGGTTATATATTTGGGAGATTAATCCTTTGTCAGCTGTTCATTTGCAAATATTTTCTCCCATTCTTAGGGTTGTCTTTTCATCTTGTTTATGGTTTCCTTTGCTGTTCAAAAGATTTTAAGTTTCATTAGGTCCCATTTGTTTATTTTTGTTTTTATTTCCATTTCTCTAGGAGGTGGGTCAAAAAGGATCTTGCTGTGATTGATGGCATAAAGTATTGTGCCTATATTTTCATCTAAGAGTTTTATAGTGTCTGGCCTTAGATTTAGGACTTTAATCAATTTTCAGTTTATTTTTGTGTGTGGTGTTAGGAAGTGTTCTAATTTCACTCTTTTACATATAGCTGTCCAGTTTTCCCAGCACCACTTATTGAAGAGACTGTCTTTTCTCCATTGTATATTCTTGCCTCCCTTATCAAAGATAAGGTGACGATATGTGCGTGGGTTTATCTCTGGGCTTTCTAACCTGTTCCATTGATCTATATTTCTGTTTTCATGCCAGTACCATACTGTCTTGATTACTGTAGCTTTGTAGTATAGTCTGAAGTCAGGGAGCCTGATTCCTCCAGCTCCGTTTTTCTTTCTCAATATTGCTTTGGCTTTTAGGGGTATTATGTGTTTTCATACAAATTCTGAAACTTTTTGTTCTAGTTCTGTGAAAAATGCCATTGGTAGTTTGATAGGGATTGCATTGAATCTATAGATTGCTTTGGGTAGTATAGTCATTTTCACAATATTGATTCTTCCAATCCAAGAACATGGTATATCTCTCCATCTGTTTGTATCATCTTCAATTTCTTTCACCAGTGTCTTATAGTTTTCTGCATACAGGTCTTTTGTCTCCTTAGGTAGGTTTATTCCTAGGTACTTTATTTTTTTTGTTGCAATGGTAAATAAGGAGTGTTTCCGTAATTTCTCTTTCAGATATTTCATCATTTGTGTACAGGAATGCGTGAGAGTTCTGTGAATTAATTTTGTATCCTGCTACTTTACTAAATTCATTGATTAGCTCTAGTAGTTTTCTGGTAGAATCTTTAGGATTCTCTATGTATAGCATCATGTCATCTGCAAACAGTGACAGTTTTACTTCTTCTTTTCCTATTTGGATTCTTTTTACTTCTTTTTCTTCTCTGATTGCTGTGGCTAAAACTTCCAAAACTATGTTGAATAATAGTGGTGAGAGTGGGCAACCTTGTCTTGTTCCTGATCTTAGAGGAAATGATTTCAGTTTTTCACCCTCGAGAACGATATTAGCTGTGGGTTTGTCATATATGGCCTTTATTACATTGAGGTAAGTTGCTCTATGCCTACTTTCTGGAGAGTTTTTATCATAAATGGGTGTTGAATATTGTCAAAAGCTTTTTCTGCATCTATTGAAATTATCATATGGTTTTTATCCTTCAATTTGTTAATATGGTGTATCACGTTGATTGATTTGCATATATTGAAGAATCCTTGCATTCTTGGGATAAAACCCACTTGATCATGGTGTATGATCCTTTTAATGTGCTCTTGGATTCTGTTTACTAGTATTTTCTTGAGGATTTTTGCATCTATGTTCATCAGTGATATTGGCCTGTAGTTTTCCCTTTTTGCGACATCTTTGTCTGGTTTTGGTATCATGGTGATGGTGGCCTCGTAGAAAGAGTTTGGGAGTATTTCTCCCTCTGCTATATTTTGGAAGAGTTTGAGAAGGATAGGTGTTAGCTCTTCTCTAAATCTTTGATAGAATTCGCCTGTGAAGCCATCTAGTCCTGGGCTTTTGTTTGTTGGAAGATTTTTAATCACAGTTTCAATTTCAGGGCTTGTGATTGGTCTGTTTATATTTCCTATTTCTTCCTGGTTCAGGCTGGGAATGTTGTGCTTTTCTAAGAATTTGTCCATTTCTTCCAGATTGTCCATTTTATTGGCATATAGTTGCTTGTAGTAGTCCCTTATGATCCTTTGTATTTCTGCAGTGTCAATTGTTACTTCTCCTCTTTCATTTATAATTCTATTGATTTGAGTCTTCTCCCTTTTTTCCTTGATGAGTCTGGCTGATTGTTTATCAATTTTGTTTATCTTCTCAAAGAACCAGCTTTAATTTTTATTGATCTTTGCTATTGTTTCCTTAATTTCTTTTTCATTTATTTCTGATCTGATATTTATGATTACTTTCCTTCTGCTAGCTTTGGGGTTTTTTGCTCTTCTTTCTCTAATTGCTTTAGGTGCAAGGTTAGGTTGTTTATTTGAGATTTTTCTTGTTTCTTGAGGTAGGATGGTATTGCTATGAACTTCCCTCTTAGAACTGCTTTCGCTGCATCCCATAGGTTTTTGGTCGTCATGTTTTCACTGTCATTTGTTTCTAGGAATTTTTTTATTTCTTCTTTGATTTCTTCAGTGATCTCTTGGTTATTTAGTAGCATAATGTTTAGCCTCTATGTGTTTCTATTTTTTACATTTTTTTTCCTGTAATTGATATCTAGTCTCATATTGTTGTGGTCAGATACTTGATACAATTTCAATTTTCTTAAATTTACTGAGCCTAGATTTGTGACCCAAGATATAATCTATCCTGGAGAATGTTCCACGAGCACTTGAGAATAAAATGTATTCTGTTGTTTTTGGATGGAATGTCCCATAAATATCAATTAAGCCCATCATGTCTATTGTGTCATTTAAAGCTTGTGTTTCCTTATTTATTTTCGATTTGGATGGTCTGTCCATTGGTGAAAGTGTGGTGTTAAAATCCCTTACTATGATTGTGTTATTGTCGATTTCCCCTTTTATGGCTTTAGCATTTGCCTTATGTATTGAGGTTCTCCTATGTTGGGTGTAAATAAATATTTACAATTGTTATATCTTCTTCTTGGATTGATCCCTTGATCATTATGTAGTGTCCTTCTTTGTCTCTTGTAATAGTCTTTATTTTAAAGTCTATTTTGCCTGATATGAGAATTGTTACTCCAGTTTCCTTTTGATTTCCATTTTCATGGAATATCTTTTTCCATCCCCTCACTTTCAGTCTGTATGTGTCTCTAGGTCTGAAGTGGGTCTCTTGTAGACAGCATACATATGGGTCTTGTTTTTGTATCCATTCAGCCGTCTATGTCTTTTGGTTGGAGCATTTAATCCAGTTACATTTCAGGTAATTATTGATATGTATGTTCCTATTACCATTTTCTTAATTGTTTTGGGTTTGTTTTTGTAGGTCTTTTCCTTCTCTTGTGTTTCACACCTAGAGAAGTTCCTTTAGCAATTGCTGTAAAACTGGTTTGGTGGTGCTGAATTCTCTTAACTTTTGCTTGCCTGTAAAGGTCTTAATTTATCCTTCGAATCTGAATGAGATGCTTTCTGGGTAGAGTAATCTTGGTTGTAGGTTTTTCCCTTTCATGACTTTAAATATGTCCTGCCACTCCCTCTGGCCTGCAGAGTTTCTGCTGAAAGATCAGCTGTTACCTTTATGGGGATTCCCTTGTATGTAATTTGTTGCTTTTCCCTTGCTGCTTTTATTTTTTTTTCTTTATATTTGATTTTTGATAGTTTGATTAATATGTGTCTTGGTGTGTTTCTCCTTGGATTTATCCTGTATGGGACTCTCTGTGCTTCCTGGACTTGATTTACTATTTCCTTTCCCATGTTAGGGAAGTTTTCAACTATAATCTCTTCAAACATTTTCTCAGACCCTTTCTTTCTCTCTTCTTCTGGAACCCCTATAATTCAATTGTTGGTGCATTTAATGTTGTCCCAGAAGTCTCTGAGACTGTGCTCAATTCTTTTCATTCTTTTTTCTTTATTCTGCTCTGTGGTAGCTCTTTCCACTATTTTATCTTCCAGGTCACTTATCCAGTCTTCTGCCTCAGTTATTCTGCTATTGATTCCTTCTAGAGAATTTTTAATTTCATTTATAGTGTTGTTCATGATTGTTTGTTTACTCTTTCATTCTTCTAGGTCCTTGTTAAGCGTTTCTTATATTTTCTCCATTCTATTTCCAAGATTTTGGATCATCTTTACTATCATTACTCTGAATTGTTTTTCAGGTACTCTGCCTATTTCCTCTTCATTTGTTTGGTCTGTTTGTTTTTACCTTGCTCCTTCATCTGCTGCATATTTCTCTTTCTTCTCATTTTGTTTAACTCACTGTGTTTGGGGTCTCCTTTTTGCAGGCTGCAGGTTCCTAGTTCCAGTTGTTTTTTGTGTCTGCCCCCCCTGTGGGTGATGTTGGTCAGTGGCTTGTGTAGGGTCCTGGTGGAGGGGACTGGTGCCTCTGTTCTGGTGGGTGAGGCTGGATCTTGTTTTTCTGGTGGGCAGGGCCACATCCGGTGGTGTGTTTTGGGGTGTCTGTGAACTTCGTATGATTTTAGGCAGCCTCTCTGCTAATGGGTTGGGTTGTGTTCCTGTCTTGCTAGTTGTTTGGCATGGGGCATCCAGCACTGGAGCTTGCTGGCCGTTGGGTGAAGCTGGGTCTTCGTGTTGAGACAGAGGTCTCTGGGAGAGCTCTCACTAATTGATATTACATGGAGTTGGGAGGTCTCTGGTGGTCCAACATCTTGGACTCAGCTCTCCCACTTTGGAGGCTCAGGGCCAGCACCCGGGCATAGCACCAAGACCCTGTCAGCCACGCAGGTCAGAAGAAAAGGTAGACAATAAATAAATAAATAAATTAATTAATTAAAAAAAAATTTTTTTAATTATTAAAATAAATAAAAAAGAAGAGAGCAACCAAACCAATAAAAAAATCCACCAGCAATAACAAGCGCTTAGAACTAAACTAAGATAGACATAAAAATCAGAAACAAATCAGTCACAGACAGCAAACCCCAAGTCTACAGTTGCTCCCAATGTCCACCACCTCAGTTTTGGGACAATTCATTGTGTATTCAGGTATTCTACCAATACAGGGTACATCAGTTGATTGTGGGGATTTAATCCACTGCTCCTGATGCTGCATGGAGAAATTTCCCTTTCTATTCTTTGTTCGCACAGCTCCTGGGGTTCAGCTTTTGTTTTAGCCCCAGCTCTGCATGTAGGTTGCCCTCAGGCATCTGTTCTCCGCCCAGACAGGAGTGGGTTAAAGCAGCGGCTAATTAGGGGGCTCTTGCTCCTTCAGGCCAGGGGGAGTGAGGGGTACGGTAGTCATAATTGGACTGGGGGTGAGCCTGTGGCAGCAGAGGCCAGCATAATGCAGCAACAGCCTGAGGTGTGCCATGTGTTCTCCCAGGGAAGTTGTCTCTAGATCATGGGACCCTGGCAGTGGCGGGCTGCACAGGCTCCTGGAGGGGTGTGGATAGTGACCTGTGCTTGCACACAGGCTTCTTGGTGGCAGCAGCAGTAGCGTTAGCATTTCATGCCCGTCTCTGGGGTCCGAGCTGACAGCCGTGGCTCACTCCCATTTCTGGAGTTCATTTAGGCGGTGCTCTGCCTTCTGTGGGCACATGGGGAAGGAATCCCCTCTCTTTGAGCACCCGGAAACAATGGTCTCTTGTCTTTAAGCAGGTCCAGACTTTTTCCTGGACTCCCTCCCGTCTAGCTGTGGTGCACTAGCCCCCTTCAGGCTGTGTTCACACAGCCAACCCCAATCCTCTCCCTGGGATCTGACCTCCAGAGTCCAAGCCTCAGCTCCCAGCCCTCACACGTCCCAGTGGGTGAGCAGACAAGCCTCTCAGGCTGGTGAGTGCTGGTCGGCACCAATCCTCTGTGCGGAAATCTCTCCGCTTTGCCCTCCCCACCCCTGTTGCTGCGCTCTCCTCCATGGCTCTGAATCTTCTCCCCCTCACCCACCCCCCGTCTCCACCAGTGAAGGGGCTTCCTAACGTGTGGAAACTTTTCCTCCTTCACAGCTCCCTCCCAGCAGTGCAGGTCCCATCCCTATTCTTTTGTCTCTGTGTTTCCTTTTTTCTTTTGCCCTACCCAGGTACGTGGGGAGTTTCTTGTCTTTTGGGAAGTCTGAGGTCTTCTGCCAGCGTTCAGTAGGTGTTCTGTAGGAGTTGTTCCACATGTAGATGTATTTCTGATGTATTTGTTGGGAGGAAGGTGATCTCCACGTCTTACTCCTCTGCCATCTTGAAGGTCCCCCCCTTCATATTATTTCTTTTTCTTGCCTTATGGTAGTGACTAAAGTCATGTTTAATCCTGAAGAGAAGTGATAACTGTGGGCACACATCTTGTTCTTCATCTTAAAGAGGATGCTTTTAACATTTCAGGATTAATTATGGTAACTGTTTTCTGTAGGTATTTTGTAGATCCCCTTTACTAGGAAACAAAATGCTAGTCCTAATTTGTTAAGAGTTTTCATCATTAATTGGATGTTGAATTTTATCAAATGTTCTTGGATCAAATGAGATAATCATGTGATTTTTCTCCTTTAATATGGTCAATTATGTTGGTTGATTTCCTAATGATAAATTAAACTTGCAACCCTGAGATAAACTCAATTTGGTTATGACATATCTTTTTTACACAGGGAGTTGGATTCTGTTTGATAGAATTCTATGGCTATGTGTACAAGTGAGATCGCTCTATAATTTTCTTTTCTCATACTGACCTTCACAGGGTTTTATATCAAGCTTATTCTATACTCAAAATATGAATCATAGAGTATTATCTCCTTCTATATATGTGGAAGAGTTTGTGTAAGATGGTAATTATTTTTCTTAAAATAATTTGTAGAACTTGCTAATATAATCATCTTGGCCTGGTGTGTCCTTGTGGGAAAATTTTGATAACTGATACAATTGCTTTTATTCTTATAGGCATATCCATGTATTTTTTAAAATTTCTCCTTAATTCCATTTTTATAAGCTGTAATTCTTTAGGAAGTCATTGATTTCTCTTAAATCTTCAAATTTATTGCTACAAAGTTGCCCGTTAGAACCTCTGATTATCTTTTTAATATCTGCAGCATTTAATTTATAGTATAATTTATTTTTTCCTTGAAGAGTTGAATGCTGAAGCTTGGGTTTGGCAAGTTTGACAAATACCCTCCAGGCAAAATCTGGCTTTATCATCATATTTATTTAGCTTCTATTTCCCTTTTTTCACTTTGTTTTTTGTTTGTTTGGTTGGTTTTGGTTTTGGTTTTGTTTGTTTTACCTCTGAGTGTTCTTTCTTTCCAGATCATCAATTTATTTAGAAAGCTGATTTTAAATAATTTATCCAACATTTCTAGTTATTGACTAAAGTCAACAATTAGATTTATTTTAAAGAAACCCTCTGACAGGTATGAGCATAAAGCATTAAAAACTATAGAAGAGAGTTAAGAGTGCTGTGATAGGACACTGCAAATGGGAACACAACTATTTGGGTCCCCAGATTTGAGAAGACAATACTGCTGGAACCTGATCAGAGGTTTTGATGGTGGGGGAGGAACACCGATAAAGGAAAAGGTCCGTCTGCAGCAGTACCAGTGCACCAAACTGTAACCCACCCACCTTCACTCCCATTAGAGGTTAGGAAAAGTCCATGTTTTCCAGTAACTCATACAACCTCGTTCTGACAATGAATCATTTTTAGGAGACTTTACTAATCAATGTAGGTTAATTAAGAGGAAAATACCAACACCCCTCTTTTTGGATAAAGAATTGAGGTTCTCAAAAAAAAAAAAGGGACTTCCCTGGTGGTCCAGTGGTTAAGGCTCTGTGCTTCAAATGCAGGGGGCAGGGGTTTGATCCCTGATTGGGGAACTAATATCCCATGTGCCTGATCCCAGGTGCCGTGTGGTGTGGCCAAAAAAAAAAAAGAATTGAGGTTCCAGCCAACAGCCTCAGGGCTGGTCAGTGGGAGGAGCAGTTTCAGAAGGGATAGTTTTCTGAGATAAATAATAGCTAAAAATTCAGGTGACTTCCAAATTACACAAGTTTCACTCTTGACCATCACTTTTATGGCCTTATTTATTATAAATAGGACCCCCAAAGAAACTATTAATATTTATATTTACCACTGTTTAACAACTGTGACATTGACTGCCACCAGGCCAGTGGAATCTTGTGAAAAAGAAAGCAGAACGGGCTGATTAGTGAGGTGGAAACACTTGGATTGTAGTGATGCACTATCTGATTTAGGGAATCCATAGATTTCTAAAACAAGCAATATTTTAGTTTTATAAGAAACTGCAAAGCTATTTTCTAGAGTGTCTGTACCATTTTACCTTCTCACCAGCATGTGTGAGAGATCACGTTTCTCCACATTCTCACCAGCATTTTGTGTTGTCATTATTTTTTTTAACTTTAGTTTTTCTCGTAGGTGTATAGTGACATTTTATTGTCCATAAACTCTTTTCAGACTTGTGAGTATACATGACACCTATTGTTTTCAGTTTTGAGCCTCAGCTGAAACTCTTAGACAACAGGAAACGTAACACTGAGAAGTTTCCTGGATTACTTATCTCAAAGAAAGAGTCAGGCAGACAAGTTTACCTACTAATCAAGCCTCCGAGTTGCCAGATGGAAGGGCAGGGCAGAATCTGTGGGCCGGGTGATATTTTCTAATTGGATTGGTCTGCTAGTTTTATGCCTATTTGTCTCCCAAGTTATATAACCCCAAATTCAGCATGGGAAAGTGGAGGAGGCTGCAATTAGAAATACTAGAAGAGTCATTTTTACTAAAGATTTTGGAAGACATTGAGGTTTGAAGAAGTACTGATTGGATACTCTTGAAACAAGCATAGAATAAAAAGGAAGAGACATTTCCACACTTCTGCAGAAAAGCCAACAGTTGAGCTTCAGCCATGGTGGGGGAGGTCCCCAGCAGGAAGGTTGTCTGGAGCAGGTGGAAGCCACTGGCTTCAGGCTGAGGCAGCACTAGTGGGTGGGGGTTGTGGTGGTATGAACAGATCTGCAGGCATTAGGAGCAGCAAACTTTGTCAACACATCATCATTTTCTTACTTCAGGTTTTGAAAGTGGTAAAATGCTCTCAAATAGCGCACATCAAAGAGGGAAATATGAAAATACCTGAATTACAAATACAATATATTTCAGCAGCTGCTTTTTTCTTTTTCATTATATTTATTTTCCTTATTCCATAGTCTGTATCTTGCTTAGGTTCAAGCATACTTTAATTTTAATTCGTCAGTTGAGCTGTCTTTGAATTACCATGGACCTGGGCATATATTATCATTTTTTAATATCAAGTTCAGTTTTAAAGGGAAAAATAGAACCCTATTTCTCTCCTTGTCTTGCTGTTCTAATGAGCGTGAACATATTACCCACTGAATCAGAACACTTTGAAGTCCCATTTATGGCTTCTACCTGTCTCTGTGGGCAGACCCACTCACATCTAAAAGGCATCAAAACTTTTAGTACTCTACTTGAGCTGTAAAAATTTAATGTACAAAATCATCGTAATTCAGCACTAAAAGGTATCAACTATCTATTCATGGTTTCAAAAAAGCACAGTCATTTAAAAATAGATCTTCATCTGTCTTATCTATTAAAATAGATCCATCCCTTATCTAAGAACACAGGGCATTGAAATTCTTGAACACACAGCTTTGAGTTACAAGAATTTCAAGCCAGTGAGAGAAATGGGAGGTGTGAGCCTATGTGTAGCACCTCAAGCAAGGTATTTGGAAAACAAAAAAGGCAAGGCCTCATATTAACATCCAGAATATAGGATTTTAATCTAATTAGGATTATGCTTTATTATAAACACTTATCTTTTTTGGAATTTTTGTGGTTCTGAAAGTGCTGAAAAATTTCCTATAATCTTCAGCACCAATAATCAGTGGGTTAAGAAATTTACTTTCTAATTCTTAAAGTAAATATAGTACCATCAAAAGCCAATGTTAAATCCTCTTGAAGTGGATGTTATGGTGCAAAATGCAGATTCCCCTTTCGAAATGAAGGTACTCACTATCTCAACTGCTGGGAAAATTGCCTGCAGGTAGCTTAAAGCTGAGTCCCTCCCCAGGACTGAAGGAAACTGCCTTGTCCACCCCAGTGACAGCCTGAATCCAATGACTATTTGATGTGTAGGCAATGGGGAGAGGGGTGCCTCAAAGGCCTGGCCACCGTGCCTCAATGTGAAGTAACTCTGAAGGGTCATCCCAGCTCCAGAGATCTCATGAAATCAGCTGCCAACTTCTCTCTCCTGCTGCCTTCACCCTCTCACAGATGTTATTTCCAAGAGCATTCTCCAATAAAGGTCCTGTACACAAATCTCCACCTCAGAGTCTGTTTCCTAGGAAGCCCACTCAAGCGAAAATGATGCAGGAACCAGCTTGAAGGGGCTCCAACTGGTCAAATGAGTAAGAGTTAGAGAAACAAATTAATTATAATTAATTAATTATATTAATTATAATATTAATGGATTACAACCCACTGAATAAAAATAATGAAACTATACTAATATAAAGAAAGGAAGGAAGGGGGGAGGAAGGGAGGAAGGGAGGGGGGAAATCTCTGGAATGCTGATTCCAGCTGGAGTTGTCAGTGAAGGTGGTGGTTGGCTGAGGAACAGGATATTGATAAAATCTTGGAATACCTTCCCACAAAATACAAATTAATTGCAAATGGAAATTGAGAATTTAAAGTGAAGAAACCTGTCAAAGACAAATATGTGCAGGCAATCAAAATCAGCATTACCAGTAAAAAGATGGGTCTACATTGTGCACCTCTTCATGTGCACAGCATCATTTTTTGGTATTTCTGCAAAGATTACATGATCTTAATCTGGTCATGCAGAAACATCAGATGAATCTAAGTGGACAGTTATCCTAAGAATGTAACACCTTTTAAAATCTAAGAATGTAAGACCTAGAAAACAGATAAGAACAGAGGAACTGTTCCAGATTGAAGGACTCTGAAGAGACATGACAACCAAGTGCAACACATATCCCTGGAGAGCATCCTGGATCAGCATGGAAATAGCCACTGTTGGGGCAGTTGATGACATTTGAATTGAGTCTGTAAGTTGGATGGTAGTATTGTACCAGTGTTGATTTCCTGATTTTGAGGTTTGTGTGTTAATTATATGAGAGAATATCCTTGTTTGGGGAAAATAATCACTGGAATATTTAGAAGGGATGGGGCATCACATCTTTAGATTACTCTTAAAAGTTTCAGAAAAAAGACTAATAATGATAAATGGTGTGTGTGCACGTGTGTGTGTAACAGAGAAGAAAAAAAATTCAATAAAATAGAAACAACTGCAGAATATGGATGAAGGAGATATGGGAGTTCTTTTTATTATGGCCACTTTTCTATAAGTTTACAATTATTTCAAAATAAATTATTAAAAGTTATTTTCCTTTTCGTTTTTATTATATACCTGGGGTTTTTTCTGTTTATTTGTTTTTTTTAGCACTTTCAGCACTTTAAGTGTCCTTGTTTCTATTGAACAAAATGATCTTTTAAACACCTCAAAAGTAAGCTCAGACACAGCAAATGTGGTGTACACTAAAAAAAAAAAAAAAAAAAAGCCTCAGAGGTGAAGATTAAACTGATCATCATAAGGCCTAGTGTTACCTGCTACTGATAGGGTTAGCTTGTTTTTCCTCTGAATCGTAGATTTGTACAAATCTATACACGTGGATGTAATATCATTCCCTGGATATTTATTGAGACATGTCTGATGGCCCAGTATATAGTAAATAGTTGTAAACACTTCACATGTTTTTTTGACAAGAATGTGCATTGGGAAGTGCTGTGTTCTTCACATTCATTATATAAAACTAGTTGATTGTGTTGTTTAGATCTTCTATATTTCTTACTGATTTCTGTCACTTGACTTATTAACTACTGTTAATTACTGAATTCCAGATCATATCTCAGCCTAGTCGACTACCGCCTTGAAAGGTTAAAAGGCATCTCAGCTCTGTCCTGAGCTCCACATCTTCTCCAAAAGATTTGCTCTTCCCACAGTCCCCATCATTTTGGTTAACGGCAACATCATGCTTCCAGTTTCTCAGGGTAAAAAACTTGCAGTTATCCTTGACTCCTCTTCTTCTTTCTTCCCACATGTAATCTTTCAGCAAATCTTGTCAACTCTACCGTTAAGATAGATTTGAAATCTGACCACTTCTTACTACTTCCACTCTACTTCTCTGATCCAAGCCACCATCATCTCATAAAAGTATTATTGTAATCACTTCTTTGACAGGGAGACCCCTATTTTCACCCTTGCTTTTGTCACTTTCAGTGCAGCAACCAAAGTGATATTGTTAAACTTAAGTCAGATCATGACACTCCTCTGTTCAAAACTTGCCAGTGATTTCCAATTTCATTCTGTGTAAGCCAAAGTCTTTATGATGGACTTTAGGGCCATCCATGTGTAGACAATTTCCTATGGGTCTCTCAGGTTTCTGCACAATTTTTTTTTTTTTTTAAGGAATTCCTTTATTTTTATTATTTATTTATTTATTTATTTATTTTTGGCTGTGTTGGGTCTTCGTTTCTGCGTAAGGGCTTTCTCTAGTTGTGGCGAGCGGGGGCCACTCTTCATCGCGGTGCGCGGGCCTCTCACTATCGTGGCCTCTCCCATTGCGGAGCACAGGCTCCAGACGCGCAGGCTCAGTAGCTGTGGCTCACGGGCCTAGTTGCTCCGTGGCATGTGGGATCTTCCCAGACCAGGGCTCGAACCCGTGTCCCCTGCATTGGCAGGCAGATTCTCAACCACTGCGCCACCAGGGAAGCCCTCTGCACAATTTTTGAGCACAGGCACTGCTGCTTTCGTTTCGGATTATCTTTTCCAGTATGTTTATGTAAAAAACATCCTTGGAAGATAGAGACAGTGCCTTCCTTCAGAGCACCACAGCATGCTCACTGCCCATTATAAAAAATTTGTGTCTCTGACCTCAGATTTCCTCTCTAAGTAAACAAAATTTCTGACACCTGGCTATGGCTAATACTGTGAGCAATAAATTGTCCTTTGTTTCTGACCCAGGAGTTTCGTGTTTTCTGCTATCATCCGTGAAAATTTGGCACACTAACTTATTAGCCTGCCAGCAGATAAAATCTCAGATACTTCACAGTTCTTTACAATGTGATCTGGTCCCCATAACCCCTCTGACCTTCTCCCTGAAAACTCTCCTCTTCTTTATCGCCCTTCAGTCATACCGACTCCTTCCTGTTCCTTGATCATGGCAAGAACCCTCCACGGGGCTTTGCCCTTGTTATTCCCTCCCCTCCCCCCCCAGTGATCCTCATAGGCCTCCCCTTGAGGCTTTTATTCTAATATCACCTTCCTTGAGCCTACGTTCACATTCCCTAATTTTTCTTTCTAGGGTGTATCGACATCTAGCATATTACATATTTATTCAGTTTGCTCAATATCTCTACCCACAAAGATGAAAGCACCAGGAATTTTTGTTTGTTTGTTTCACTGTTACACCTCTGACAGTCAGCCAAAATCCTTTAAGTCTACTTCTGGGAACCTAGTGGAAATCTTAGCACAAACATTTGCCTATGGTGGGATAAGGAGGGTTGTCAGTGGTTAGCAAGCCTAGAAGAAGGAAATCAGGAAGTATTACATTTATGGTTCAAAATACATGTGGAATACCTTCACCATAAACTGATGATTTTCAGGAGTTAGTACGCATACAAGAAATTATTGGAAATTACTCAATGACTCAGCAGCTGGTATGGCCCTGTCAGTTTTCCCCTTCCCTCTTTTTTAACCTGTAAAAGAAATATTTGAGTCATATAGAACTTAGGTATTTTTCCTGTTCTACTCCCTCCTTGAAGCCTGGTAAATAAAAACGTACCTCTTTTTAAATATCTCACACCAATATTTTGAATGTGTGCCATTATTAGAAAATTTACTTCTCCCAGCACTTTCTAAATATGATTGAATACTTAATTAAATAATAAGCTATTAGAGTCAAGCAAGTCTTCCTCATTATATAAAAAAAGAAATGTCTGTATTAAGTATCTCTTCAAGACATACAATGCCAGAGCTACTAATAAAATCTCTTTCTTTTGATTTTTAGTTCAGTGACCTTTACATATTGTTTCTTACTCATCACTTTTTTGGAGAAGCACTGGCGGGGTGGTTGGTTGTCTTACCATGAGCTCACATGTGCATAGAGAATTCCTGGTTCTGGCGCTGGCCCAGGATCAACAACAGTTTCAGGAGAGACCTCCTAAGACACAATTCCTGTCCTTGCTGTTTGGAAAGAGGGTGGTCCTCTGATCATGCTGCCCTTGACTGCTCTCTCCCATTCCTGAGACCTCCCAGGTGTTCAATCCAACCAAAGAAAAGTAGTAAAGCCAGATAGGTACCACCACAAAACCTAGTCTGATAGGTGTTTTTTATATATGTTCTTTATTTGGATCAATATTTCCCACAAACTCTTTCTCAAAAAGGAGATGGCAGAGAAAAGGCTATGCAAGACATTAATTTGAAGATGATGAAAACATATGAAGACCTGGTGCCAATCATGGATAAAAAGGATGAACTATTCATTAATTTAAAAAAAATTAGTTATCTGCTTATAAAATAAAGCCTTATCCCTACTACAAACCATTCATAATAATAAGATCCACATGAATTAAAGGACTACATATAAAAAATAAAAATTTTTACAATACAAAAAATAAAGGAGACTGTAACTGTGGGCTGAGTAAGGCTTTCTAAAACAAGACATGACAAGCAAAAAACATAATTTAAAAAACCAAGAAGTTTGGTGAATAAAAATATAAAACTTTTGAATAACAAAACAAACCATAAGCAAAGTCGAAAGAAAAATGAGATGAGATTATGTTTGCAAAATATATAAGAAAGGATTAGTATACAGTATAATTTTTTAAAACTTCAAATCCAATAGAAAAACATGCAAAAGACATGAACAGAAAAGTCACAGGAAAACCAAATGTCCGATACTCAAACAAGAAGCTCAACTTCACTTGTAATCAGCAAAATGCTAAATAAATATTAAATCCTCTATGATTGCCCCAAGTTAAAAATGTTAATAATTTCAAGTGTGGGTGAGGATATGGATAAGCATATTCTGTCATCCACTGCAGACTGGAGTATAAATTGGTGCAGACAACCTTTGGAGGGGACTTTGGTAGCATCTATTAACTCTAAAAATGCACTTGGACTATGACACAGAGATTCTATTTCCCACATATTTACACATGAGAAACTTTCTTACATGTTTACAGGGAGGTATAACCAAGGATGTTCACTACAGCAGTATTAGCAATAACAAAATAATTTTAAGCAACCCAAGTGTCTATCAATATGAGAGTGGTTAAAATTAATCGAAGATAAACTACGACATATCCAGAAGTAAAAGGAGGCCAGTGTATACGGATTTTAATGAACAAAGAGGAAAGTGGACAGACAGGGCCATCATGCAGGCTGTTCATTGAACATCTCTAGGGAGCGCTAGTCACATAGACTGAAATGTGAATGGCACCCCATGGAGTTGTGCAGTGTACATCTGCATAACAATACCTGGAGGGACCTGAAGACGGGGATGATGTTGGGGATTTAACAGGAAACCAAATCATGCAAAGCCTCAGAGGCCATGGTAAAGAATCCACATTTTATTCTAAGTAAAATCCCTAAAGATTATAAACAGGGGAATGAATTCATGTTTTTAAAAGATTCCTCTGGCAACTATGTGAAATGATTTAGAGGGGGTTAAGAGACGTGAAAGGTCAACTAGGAGTGTATTGCAATGGTCTAATCAAGAGGTGATAGTGACCTCAATCTGGATAGTGGCAATGGAAATGGAAAATTGTAGACAGACATAAATATATCATCCAGATAGAATCTGCAAGACCTGCTGATGCATTACCCTGGTAAAGGCAGAGGAAAAGTTGGAGAGAGTGCAATTAGGATGACTACCAGTTTTCTGTATGGAGCCGTGAATGGATAATGGATCCATTTACTGATCTGAGGAAGTCTGGGGGAGGAATATTTTCGAGCAGTACAATTTCAAACATGTTAAGTTTGATATGACTGAGATATCCAGGACAAGTTATCAGTGAGAAAGATGGCTATATGAGATTGAGCTCAGAGAAGAGGTTTAGACAGATATAAATTTTAAAGGAGCTGTGATATGTTTTTTGAGCCCATGGAACTAGATGAGAGATCACCAATAGAAAGAAA
Organism: Balaenoptera borealis; assembly: GCF_965194805.1. Classification (NCBI taxonomy): domain Eukaryota; kingdom Metazoa; phylum Chordata; class Mammalia; order Artiodactyla; family Balaenopteridae; genus Balaenoptera; species Balaenoptera borealis. The sequence goes on along the minus strand of NC_138873.1, from coordinate 102,345,325 downwards.
AAAAGAGGGAGGAAGCTAGGAAAGCACTGAGGAATTATAAAATTTAGAGGACAGAGGCACATGCAGCCAGAGAGATAGAATGCGAAACCAGAAGAAATGGCTGAGATGTCCTTCAGTGAGGGAACTGCTAAGGAAATTATCCTATATCCATTCTATAAAATATCATGCCCACACAAATACAGTCAATTAATCTTTGACAAAAGAGCAAAAGCAATACAATGGAAAAAAGATAGTCTTTCAAACAAGTGGTGTTGAAAAAGCTGGATATGCATATGCAAAAAAAAAAAAAGTCTAGACACAGACATTATCCTCTTCTCAAAAATTAACTCAAAATGGATCGTATACCTAAATGTAAAATACAAAACTATAAAACTCCTAGAAGATAGGAGAAAAATCTAAATAACCTTGAGTTTGATGATGACTTTAGATGCAACACCATAGGCAGGACTCATGAGAGAAAGAATTAAGTTGGACTTCATTAAAATTCACAACTTCTGCTTTGCAAAGGACACTTTCAAAATAATGAGAAGACAAGCCACAGACCGGGAGAAAATATCTGCAAAAACATGTCTGAGAGAGGACTGTTATCCAAAATATGCAAAGAACTTGTAAGACTCACCAACAAGAAAATGAAAAACCCAATTTAAAAATGGGCAAAGGATCTGAACATACACCTCGCTTAAGAAGATATACAGATAGAAGATAAGCATAAGGAAAATGATCTGCATCCTATGTCATTAAGGAACTGCAAATTAAAACAACTGTGAGATACCACACCTACTAAAACAGCAAAAATCAAAAACACTGACAACACCAAATGCTAGAAGTGGTGTAGAGCAACAGGGATACTCATGCACTGCTGGCAGGAATGCAAAACGATGCGGCTACTTTGGAAGACAGTGGGCAATTTTTGCAAAACTAAACACACTCTTACCAATGATCCAGTAATGACACTCCTTCGTATTTAACCAAATGAGTTAAGAACTTATCTCCACACAAAAAACCTGTGCACGGTTGTTTATAGCAGCTTTATTCATAATTGCTAAAACTTGGAAGCAATCAGGATGTCCTTAAGTCAGTGAATGGATAAATAAGCTGTTGTTCATACAGACAATGGTATATTATTCATCGCTGAAAAGAAATGAGCTATCAAGCCATGAAGACATGGGGGAACCTTAAATACCTATTACTAATTGAAAAAAGCCAATCTGAAAAGGGTACAGACTGTATGATTCCAACTCTATGGCATGCTGGAAAAAGCAAAACTATGAGGACAATAAAAATATCAGTGGTTGCCAGGGGGAGGGGAGAAGGGAAGGGTACATAAATGAAGCACAGCAGAGTTTTAGGACAGGAAAACTATTCTTTATGATACTATAATGGTAGATACATGTCACTATACATTTGTCAAAATCCACAGAATGTACACTAAGAATGAACACTAAGGTAAACCATGGACTACTTTTAACCAGGTCTACTTTTAAAAATACTGTGCAAGTATTTAAAAGAACCAATAGGCATAACACGCTAACATCTAAGTTTCGTGAAGACAGATTATTGAGTAAAAAAGGCAAGTATATTATGTATAGTTTATATATAATATGGTTTCATTTATGTGAAATAAATCAGATAGTAGATATACACACACATTAATTGTATGTGCACTGAAAAACAAGGCCTGGCTATATAATATTCAATAAACTGTTAATAGTGGTTCCTGGGAATTAAGAGAAGAGAAAGAACAATGAAATTTCATCTTTTTACTTTACACTCTTCTGTATTGTTTAAATGACTTATAATACATAGGTATTGCTTTAGTAATACTTAAAAAAATAATTTCAAAAGAACACACACTTTTTAAACCTTCTCTGTATTCGTAAACTTTAATTCAGTGTTTATGAAAACATGGTTCAGGTGATACCTAAGTCAGAAATACCTGGATGTTTATTAAAATATACTTCCTAGACCGCATCTCAGTTTTAATAATTCAGATGCTCTAGCAATGAGGTACAGGACTTTGCATCCTTAGCAACTACATCGGGTGATTCTAACCTCTGCCGTTCTGAATTGCAATAAGTCAAAATGAATGATGTAGTTGCTTAAAAATCAGCAAATGCCTCTGGGGTAAACACTTACCAGATATCTATCAGCCTATAAGTGAAAGACAACAGTTAGTACAGGCCTGACCCAGAGGGAGAAAAGGCAAAATAACTAGATTAATGGCTCAAGGTAAGTGGTGAGCCAGCACACACGCTAAGAAGCACTGTCACATTATAAAATGAGAAAGAAAGAAGGAATACAGACTCCGTAAAGAGATAAAAACTGCCAAATGTTCAGAACTTTCCTTCTTCGTCTCATAATTCCCATCTGGTCAGTTATACACAGAAGCAACAAGTAATATCTGAGGGACTATAAATCTGTATAAATGATTCTACTTCAATTCATTTTGAAATGAATTTTCTCATGCTTAACATGAAGTAAAACCCAAGAGTTAGCACTTTCTGCAGAAGTATGGGCCTAAATTAATGCCAAGTAAACTGACGTTTATTTTGATTTATATAACCACTTAGGGACTTCCCTGGTGGTCCAGTGGTAAAGAATCCACCTTCCAATTCAGGAGACTCGGGTTTGATCCCTGGTCGGGGAACTAAGATCCCACATGCTGCAGGGCAACTAAGCCCACGCGCCACAACTACTGAGCTCACGCACCTCAACGAGAGCCCGCGTGCCGCAAACTACAGAGTCCATGCACTCTGGACCCCACACGCCCTGGAGTCCACATGCCACAACTAGAGAAGCCCGCAGGCCTCAACAAAGACCCCGTATGCTGCAACTAAGACCAGACGCAGCCCCCAAAAATAATAATAATAAAGAAAAAATAAAAATAAAAAAATATATATATAATCACTTAAAATACCTCTTGACTTGATTATACTTTATATTTTAATCAGATATATAGAAACTGAAGAATAATTCATATAGTGATGCCTTCTATCTTCCCCTATTTGAATCTTTTTTAATGTAAGCATTTTTAATGTAAGACATTCCCCAGAATCTCACATTTTTGAGATAAGAATAAGATATTCTCAGAATCTATGCATCTGCAGTCTATCTATAATGCAACCTGGAGCAGAGGATTTGTGTCACACAGTACCAAACAAAAGGAGCGCAGAAGGTTTTTTTAATTGGCCTCTAGTTAGTGGGATTAGAACAGAGTTACCAAGGTTCAATGTGCTCAGTTGGGAGCAACTCTTGGAAGGTAAGTTCTTAAATGACAAAACTATGTGAATTCATTGTATTTATGAGCAACACACTTTTGAAATTCAGGTTTTTGTTTTGTTTTGTTTTTTAAGCTTTGTCTATAAGTGATCCATCTTTCAAAAGCCACGAATTATCCTGGATGTCTTTTGCTTCCTTTCCCGTTCGAAAAAAGACACATATTCAATTGCAGTTCCAGCCTCTTACTGCAGATGGCATCCTATTCTACGTTGCCCAACGCTTACAAGCACAGTCAGGTAAAGTTGGCAAGATCTTTGCAGGGGAAAAAAAAAATTCTAATGAATTCCTAATGGGCTCTTAAGTGATGTGTCATAGAGTATTTTTTTAAGTCACTTAGTCTATAAAATATGTAAACATTTGATCTTTTTGTTCTATTGGTCACTGCAAATGTATGCTTTGAATTGACTCCTAAATATGAATGTTAGCAAAATAGCAAGAGCTTTGTTAGAATTACAGTTAGGAAAGTCCAGATATAGCATATGCTCAACTTTATAACAATCCCATCAAAAAAAGAGGTTGAAGTTATGCATAATAGTCCTATGTCAAAATGGACAAAATATGCATATAAAAGATAAAGGAAAGGAAGGCATGACTGATATATTCCCAGTAAATCCATCCACATTTATAACTCAAAAAAATTCTTTTAAGTTATTCAGTCATTTAAGTAGTAAACCTGGGACCCATGTTCCAAAATAAGTTTATAAAAATGTTTTTTAACTATAAAAATTGCATAAATTATCATAAAATAATATGAAATAAAAATATTTTAGTATGCTTCAGTTTGGAATTTTGATTTTTGAGTTTTTATTGCTAACTCTTGATTTCCATCTTCATAATATCTTTCTCCAGAACTTTGACAAAGACATTTGCCTATATAGTTACATTTCTACTGCCAAATATTTTTAAATGTTTACATTTGGCTTTTCTTTCAACTTGTTTCTCAGAAAATGAAATTTTGGTAATGATAAATAAATCAGTTTATTTTGTTTCAACAGTGAACAAAAATGATGCTCTGATTTTCACAATCTAGTATAAGGAGTTCTTTTAAAGGTGCCTTAATATGCTGCTAAATAATGAGACTCTCAGAGAATTAGACAAAAGTGGTTCCATCTCAAGGCACTGGTCAAATACTTTCAAAATAATTTCAAGGAGAAAAGATGATAATTTCAAAGGAAAAAGATAAATCTCTTAGAAGAGGTTTGTTCTCCTGAGATTTGATATTTGGTTTTAAATGTATGATTAATTTAAATCTCCCCGTGAAAATGCCAAATGGGAGAATCATGTACAAACAGAAAATTTCTATTTTTAAATCAAGAGACATTAAAAGACAATCATATTAAGTTGTATTGCTCATAAGAACTGAAGGGTAACCTTTGTATGATAAGGCAGAAAATCAAGAGATATTCAGGACTGTGACTGGCCAAGAATGTTGTGCTATCGTCTTATAACCAGTACACTGGATGGTTATATTTATGTATATAAAATAAAAAACTCATTTACATTAACACACATAGGAGAGAGGGAGCACGCTTTCTTACATCTAAATAGCTTTGTATTTCAGTTCATAACAGTCAAGATGTTCCTTTTTTATGCCATTAGACACTATTAACAAAGATGAAAATAGACTAGTTTCGTGTCATAACTGGTGCTGCATTTGACACTTATGTAAGGAACTCATGAAAACTTTAAAATATTAAATCTATACATTCTCGGACTTGGATTAACCTGAAGGTAATTATCAGATGAAAGGTATAAACTTATTTATTAATAATCAGGTGGTAAAGTATGTTTCATTCATTTAAGGTTGCATAAAATACAGGTGACTGCCCCGTACTTTGACCTTCTCTAAGAGCTATGTCTGATATAAACATTAACCAAGCCTTCTAGCTGATCCTCTGCTAAGAGGAGCTATTAGTAAAAATGCCCAAACACTTAATACACAATGTTAAAACCCACAAGTTTAGATATCAGCAGCCAGTTAGGTTTTCATATGTAGAAAAACAAATTCTCAATTAACAAGGTTTCTGTTTCTCTTTAGAGCTTAATAATTTGAATAATTTCAAATAGTGCAAAATTTAAAACAAAATAACTTAAAAATTATCCTAGTTGATTTTAGATCTCTGATTTTGGAAAGAAACTTTAAAGAGATAAACCTTGGCACTTGTTTATCTGTTTCTGCTAAATAGTTAATACCTTAAAATGAGCTTTTGTGATACAAAATCAATTTTATGTTAAGCACCAATTAATCACAGATAGCCTGACTTCATCTTGACGTGGTTACAATCCTCACAGATAAATGTGTATTGAAAAAGCCTCCTCATCCACAATGTAAAGTTAAAGCATATTCAAACAAGTGAACAATAAAAGAGAAGTAAGACAAGAGCATACAAGCAAAGTCGCGTTAAGATTAGCCTTCCTTGGCTGAAGCTATTCTCCTTGCCCTTTCTTCTGGTTGTCAACTTGGCCAGGAATATTACAGATCACAGCTTCAGCTTTCCTAATCATTTTTTAGATATTTTTTATTCCAACGTAGCTCTTTATTGAGGATTATTTACTATAGAACATGCTACAAGTAGCAAGAGAAACTTCTTCCATGATCCTGTGAAAGAGGTTTGTGCCCACTTGCAGGCCATAAAGTATATTCAGAGTGTTATAAATTTTAAAACTTAATATCAATTATATTTCATTGTTCTAGGTTCTGTGGTATAAAAATTTAGATGATTCAATCTGTATTTAATTTTTTCATATATAACCTAAAATCTCATAATGCAGCTTCTTTCTTTAGGCTTAAAATGGTGTTTATGTTAGAAAATCCATGAATAAACTGAATTTCTTTTGTCAGGAAAATTTTTAAACTTATGTATATTACAAGGAAAAGATGTCTTTTTGTTTTTTGCTTTCAGCCTAAAACTAGCTGTTGAGAAATACCGAGTCATCTCACCCCACAAGTATACAAAAGGAATTTCCTAATTGAACAATTACTTATGAGCATCTTCTGTGCCAGACACTGTGCACGGTGCAGGGGATAAAGTGCTGAGCCAAAGCAGCACAGATCCTATTCTCATGAAGCTTACAAGTTGGTGGATAAGGCAGCTGTTAGTCAAATAATCACGGATGTAATGACGTAGATTATATTCACTAGAAATTCTCTATGAGGAAAATGATTAAAAACCAGACAACAATGTTTTGCATGGGCTCATACAGGTGGAAATGAGAGGTGCGTGACTTTAGAGCTGCTAGGTCTCCCAACCATCCTTGAATAGCCTGGTGTGGACCACAAAGGGGAGGAAAAAGAACAGACATTGGGTGCTGGAAGGAGGTGAGACAGTGTGGACCGTGCATGTAGGAGGAGAGTAGCACTTGTCAAGAAATCTCCCTGGACAAGAAAAGGGAAAATTTTATTGGTAGTGAAATGTTAGGGGGAAGGGAAAATACAGTCTCAAGGAAGATTTCTACATGGTCTGCTATGTGAAGCACTTTGCTGCCCTCTGGAAGTAATCTTACCTTGCAGGGCTGCATTCTTTTCCCAGGCATGGAGACTTGCATTTGCTTTTCCTCTGAATGTCCCACTGCAACTTCATACACATGCTGGATCCTATTTGTTCAGATTTGTTCAGACACGACTATAGAGTTATAAAGTGGGCAGAATGAAGATGTTTACAATGAACCAAAATGCTAGTAAAATCTGTTTGATTAGAGACCCAGGATCACACTCAAATATTTCATTTGATCACTGGATGGATGGAGTGACTTAGCTGAGTTTGGAAAGACTGAAGGAGACCAGGTGTATGGAGGGAAGTTCACAAACTGAGAGAAACTCTGGAGCTTGAGGTGCCTTTAAAACACCCAAGCAGAGAGCTCATAGAGATTTGTGTACTTGTAGATAGAGCTTGCTGCCAAGAGCATGGCTGAAACTTTGGAAAGCACACGATATGAGATTTTCATAGCACCACCACTAACTGCTCTTACTTCTGTGAAGGAGAAATGTTGCTGTCCTATCAGTAAACAAAGGATGTTGCAGCCATCAAGCCACCACATTGCAGCCTCCCCAGGTGAGCCCCGAGGGAACGCAGGATGGAAACAGGACGCCCCGCATCAAGCAGTCAGCTGCTGCAGCCACCCCCGACGGTGCACCCAGAGGAGACTCAGGATGAGAAAGCACAGGACACTGGCCCCAGGTAGCTGAGGTGCCACGTCAAAGGAATGATTTCAGTGAGCCCAGACTCTTGCATCTTCCCATACATAGAAAAGCACTAAATTCATTAGCTTGAGATGTCTGGTTTTCTTTAACTAACAGTAATCTTTTGATGTTCTGACCACCTGGTCCTTGTTGATTCTATCCTGTTGTCGTCCATCTCCCCACACCCCGGCCCCGCCCCGCCTCTTCAGAGCAGTCCCTCAGAGTGATTTGAGAGTCCTGTCTCCCGGGCTTTAAGTCCTCAGAAAGTCCGCCAAATAAAACATAATTCTCAACTTGTAGGTTGTGCGTTTTTTCCAGTCAACACTTTTATCTTCCCCCCACCACCAATGTCTGTCAAAAACAGACTCAGTGGCTCAGAGTAAAACATCCAACTCAATTTTTACACACTCATCCTTAACTTAAACCACTAAAGAAAAACCTCACTTTAACTTGGTACCACAATACATTCATTCAGTGTGAAATATTTACAACCAGGGAAAACGTGTGGCGAACTCCAGAACAAAAGAATACAGGATATGTGTATGAATGTATACAGATATATTTTGATCTGTAAATGGACACAAAACTCTCTAACATAACTGTGATCAAGATTTGTTATCTTTTTTCTCCAAAAGGGGCAAGAGTTCTTAATGAAGTGACATTTTACTGTTGCTTTTCTTTCTCCACAGGTGATTTTTTATGTATCTCCTTAGTAAACGGTTCTGTTCAACTCCGCTACAATCTTGGTGACAGAACTATCGTTCTAGAAACTCTCCAAAAAGTAACTATTAATAGAAGTACTTGGCATGTGATAAAAGCAGGAAGAGATGGTGCAGAAAGCTACCTGGCTTTGGATGGGATAAATGTAACAGAAAAAGCCAACGCTAAAATGACCTCCCTGGACACAAATACCGACTTCTATATTGGAGGAGTGTCATCCTTAAATCTTGTAAATCCCATGGCAACAGGGAAAGAACCTGTAGGTTTTCAAGGTTGTGTTCGAGAAGTTATTATAAATAACCAAGAATTACAATTAACCGAATTAGGAGCAAAAGGTGGTTCAAATGTAGGTGACTGTGATGGGACAGCCTGTGGGTACAATGTGTGCAAAAACAGGGGTGAATGTATAGTAAATGGCACAACTTTTTCTTGCAGCTGCTTACCACATTGGGCAGGAAATACATGTGACCAGTCTGTGTACTGTTTGAATAATCTTTGCCTCCATCAATCTCTATGTATACCTGACCAATCATTTTCTTACAGTTGTTTGTGTACTTTGGGTTGGGTGGGAAGGTATTGTGAAAACAACACTTCATTTTCAACTGCAAAATTTATGGGTAATTCTTACATTAAATACACTGATCCAGATTACAGAATGAGAAATCTTCAGTTCACTACTATATCCTTAAATTTCAGTACTACTGAAACAGAAGGTTTAATTGTATGGATAGGAAAAGCTCAAAATGAAGAAAATGATTTTCTGGCCATTGGTCTCCATAACCAGACCCTGAAAATAGCAGTTAACTTAGGAGAAAGCATCTCTGTACCTATGATTTATAGCAATGGTACATTCTGTTGCAATAAATGGCACCATTTAATTATAATTCAAAATCAGACTCTTATTAAGGCCTACCTAGATGACAATCTAATTCTCTCTGAGGATACTGATCCACACAAAAAGTTTGTTGCTCTAAACTATGGTGGTATTTGTTATCTAGGGGGCTTTGAATATGGCCGAAAGGTAAATATTGTTACTCAAGAGATTTTTAAAAGAAGTTTTGTTGGCAAAATTAAAGATGTATTTTTTCAGGATTCAAAAAGAATTGAGTTAATTAAATCAGAAGGATACAATGTTTATAATGGTGATGAACAAGATTAGGTTAACAAACAATTTAAATATATAAAATATATCTGTAAATAGAGTTGATAGTTATTTCTTTGGCATACTGTTTACTGGAAATCAACTGTTTACTATTACCTGAAATAGTCTAAATGTTAACACTTCTTTTTTTTAATAAGCTTATAAAATATAGCTGAAGAAAAGATTTTGGTCATTTTTCCTACATCCCATTTATCTGAGTCCTGAATTTTCACTCCATTAGTTCATTTAGTGTTTATTCATCTGTGAACTGTTTTTTAAATAAAATTTAGGTGAAAATGAATTAGTGATACATACAAAGAAAAATAAGAAAAAGGCAAAAAGTATTAACCAAGGGAAAAATTAAAATTATTAACAAAGGAAATATCATAGTCTATCACATTGTTCAGCTATGAAGAGTTATATGATTGAAATAATGTGAAATCTGAATACAGACTTAAACCAAAAATCATTGAATGAATGTAGGGAGGCGGAAGATGGGGGAAAGGAGAGTTACCTGGTGAAAGTTACATCCTTGTCTTCCACAGTACGTTATCAATAGATATTATAGTGTTTTTTTAACTTAAAAAGATAGCATATACATGTCACTCACAAATATCCTAAGAAACGTCCAGAAGAATTGGTTGTGGTTATCTCTGGAGAGCAGTGCAGACACTGTTGGGTTTTGTTTATAAATGTTGTAGAATTTCTTGACTTTTTAAACCATGTATTTATATAACTGATCAGATTTTAAAATTAAACTTCATTTATATTTAACCATTCAAGTCTACAGGTCTCCAAATTGAGCATAAAACAGGTTCTGAATAATGTTATTGAAAATTATTGTCCTGATAATATCTGTGCTATTAAAAGCATAACTTGAGAAAGTACATTTTGCCCAAACACCAGTTACTGGTGTAACTGTGAAGAGCATTTTCACCCGCCCACTGTTCAGACTGGGAGACAGTCATTGCTGCTGTTGTTACTTAACATTTTGAGAGTTTGGTATTTATGACAATTTTGCCACCAGGAAAGCAACTGACAACACATGACCGACATAAAGCTCTAACAGGTAGAACAGGACCGTGTGGAGGAAAAAATCTTGGTAATAGGAGCATGTAAAGTTGAAAAGGAAAAATCTATAATTATCTATTAAATGGAGAAAAGATTTTTACACATAGGATTAATGCATAGTTTAACTTGCCAATGCTATTAATAATCAAAATCTGCCTGTACAGATTCCAGTCTATACAAAGCAGCTAGATGAACAGTTTATCATTGCAGAACTTTACAGTTGTTTTTTTTTTTTTTTTTTTTTGACTTGTTATTTTTGCCACTCCATTGCAATCAGAAAGCTACAGACAGTCTTGGAAAGTCCCAAAACCAAAGTTAAGAACTTTGGCATTATTCGATGGGACACAAAGTGTCCCCAGACATACTATTCGTATCAACATTAGAAAGTGTGTGAGCAAAATATAATGTAAGGTACAACTGCAGAAGGTCTATGCATCAATTCAAAGGTTTTGTTTTTTAATAGAAACTACACAAGACAACTCCATCCAACATATGCTGAAAAACCGTGACCTAAATTTGCTTTGGTCCATACCATTCAACTTTGGAGTTATTGAGATCATAATGTTCTAAAAAAATTCCTTTTGATAGCTGACTTTAAAAGATACACATTTTATGCAAAAAGGCAAGAAAGCTGTTTTAGGAAGGCTACAAAAGCTTCAAGGAAACTTTGCCTATACCACACCCCATCACATTTGGCCACATCTTCTCATAATACAGTGTGCCTTTCTTTAAAGCAGCACTTCCCAAAGTAGAGTCGAAGGACCCGAGGGCCCCTAGACATTTTCAGGGGATCCAGACAGATTCTTCCTTTCCCAACGACAAATCTTTGTGAAGCCAGATCTTCTTCATGTATTTCAAACAAAATGACATATTGCCAAACATTAAATGCAGAAGCAGATAAGAGAATCCAGCTGTGTCTTAAGTCAGACACTGGAGACATACAAACATGAAAAAGACCACTCTCTTAACTAAATTGACTAAGCTTGGAAGTTATTTTACATAAAATGTTATTAACATATAATGGGATTACTGTCAAACAAGTATTTTTATAATTTAAAAAATTTTAATCTCTAATATGCCAAATAAGGATAGACACAATCCAAAAAAACAAAAGCTCTTTAGAGGTCTCAGTAACTGTTAACAGTGTAAAGGGGTCTTGAATCCAGTAAGTTTGAGAATTGTTGCTTTAAAGCTGCTTCTCACAGCTGTAGTCTTACATTCAGACGTGACCACTGGCCTTTCTACACCACACTGCAAGCTCCAAGAGGTTGGAGGGTTAGGGTATTGCTCACCACTGAATTCTAAGAACCTAGCAAATGCCTGAATAGGCACAAAAGAACTGAACATTGCTACTTAGAGATTCTCCTGTAAGTCAGAATGACCTGGTTAAAATATTTTTTCACCTTAAGATCCAAAATTTCGTGTGGTAAGTTATCAACATTATTTGTTTTTGCTATCCTAGTGATGATGGGGTTGAAGATTTCCTATGTGATATGCTTTTCCATCACAAAATAAAAATAATTGATAAGGACCTTTCAGATTTTACTATAACATCATGATGCTTCTGAAACAAAGTGTAGAATGTAAACATGAGAACATTTTTTAAAGTAAGCTGAAATACCTTAGCCAAGAGATAGAAATATTTACCTATAAAACAATGAACTCATTTTTTTTAAGACACTTCTAGCTATTGACCTAATATTTGTGTTTCAACTCACCCATTCATGTACCCTCTTGCTCTACACATGAATTAAAATTCTTTATGAAACAGAAGTCAAAGAATCAGGGTGTTTGGCACCTTCATAAGAGCAGTAACCAATTTTATTCATGATTTGCCTTGGGAGACAAAAGTCAAGTGCTGACTATGTGAACTGCCTTTTGTGGTTATTACTAAGTGGCAACCTGACCATTGTTTTAGAGGGATCTGAGGAGATGGGAATAATGCAACCAGTATGTTCAAACATTTAAATTAAACTATTTGCTTTAATAAGATCCGGTTCACCAGCAAGCTCACAATGCACTTAAAATTGATGTATACACAGCTGCTTTAAAAAAACTGAGAACAGCTGTATGCAAATTCACCAGCTGGCAAGTAGTTTTATGTTATTGCACATACATAAACACGTTAATAATATCCAAGTGGCTTAACTTGTCACTCCATTTTCCTATTGTTGATATTATTTTTCTTAATTTTTAAACATTTACTATGGCCTTAGATGTTTCATAACTCCAAAAAACTTGTAACTAGGATTTGGTTCACCTACAATTTAAGCTACAATTAGCAAGTTAAGAGCTATGGTAAATAACGACCCTCAAAGTTGTACATCTCAATCCCTGGAAACTGTAAATATGCTAGGTTACACAGGAAAAGGGGAATTAAGGTCACAGATGGAATTTAGGTTGCTAATCAGTGGACCTTAAAATAAGATTATCCTGGATTATCTCTGTGGGCCCACTGTGCTCACAAGGGTCCTCAGAAGTGGAAGAGGAAATCAGAAGGGAGGGTCAGAGACGGCAGAAAGACTCAGCCCCATGTTGCTGACTCTGAAGATGGAGGAAGGGGCCATGAGGCATGGAAGGTGGGTGGCCTCCAGAAGATGGAAAACGCACAGAAATGGGTTCTTCCCAGAGCCTCCAGAAAAGGAACGCACCCTCTGACAACACTGAGATCCCCATCAGACTTCGATCCACAGAAGTGTAAGATAAATCTGTGTGATGTCAAGCCACTAAATTTGTAATAATTTGTTACAGCAGCAATAGAAAACTAATAAAAGAGGACTGGAGAATTAGGATTTGAAATGAATATAAACTTTGCAAATCTGTACAGGAGAACCCAGACTTTTGGTTATGTCTTTTTGCTCACTCTGAGGAACGGGTGGCCAGGTGGCGCTTCAGACAGGTTGGTGGGATGGCGAGAAAAAGGGCTGTGAAAGGTGTGTGTAATCATCAGGCTTCTGTCCCTCTACCATTGTCCATTCTCAGAGCACAACCACCACACATTCAGACTTTGGAGAAAAGTAGAACTGAGCTAGGATTCCAGCTCTGACAACAGCAGTCTAACCTTGGATGAGTTTTCCAACTTTTCTAAGTCCCAGTTGCCTCAGCTCTAAGGTAAATCATCACCTTGCAGGCTGACCGAGGTTCACATAAAGCGCTCAACATGAGGTCTGACAAACTGGGTGTTCATGGAGGCTTTCTCACCGACACAAGGATTACAAGGGGCGGACTTGGTAAGTACTGAGACATCCTGGTACATTTTACTTAACAGGTCTGTATAAACTGTCTTAAGATGGTTCTAAATTTTTGAAAACATCAAACTGTTTTTAAAGAGCAAGCTTTTCTTAAAACAGGAGAAACTAAAAGATGAACTTCATATAACTACTAGTTTGTGTAAGGATGGTTGGTAGGTGAAACTGAAAGAATGAGAATGGCTTTGGAGCTACTACTACTCATTTGAGAACTTTTCTCTTTTTCCCTTTCCTTCCTCACAAGTTAAATGCCTCAAAATACTCAACATGTCCGTAGCTACTCTCCACAATATTTCAGCCCCAGGGGTTAGGAGACCTGGTCCAGCATTTAGCAGCCCTGTAATACCAGAAGACGTGGTCATTACTAACACAGGGCTGTATGGGATCTACCGTGATTCTACGAGATATGAAGAAAGAATTTAAAATTTCCCAACAATATGTATAAAAAACTATTGGCTAAGAGGTAATCAAAAACTGACTCAAAAGGCTTTCTTCCGTTGGTTAATCCATTCTTCTTGTACCTTGCAAAAGAAACCTGGTGTCTCATCAACCCCTCGACCAGATAGATCAGTGAAAGCAGATTTACTGACATACATACAGTTGACCCTCCGTATCTGTGGGTTCTACATCCTTGAATTCAACCACCAGATAGGAGAAAAGAATTTCAGAAAGTTCCAAAAAGCAAAACTTGAATTTACTGTGCACCAGCAACTATTTACATAGCATTAGTATCACATTTACAACTATTTACATAGCATTTACATTGTATTAGGTTTATAAAATTGTAAGTAATCTAGAGATGATTTAAAGCATACAAGAGGATGTACGTAGGCTATATGCAAATACTATGCCCTTTTATATAAGGGACTTGAGCATCCGCGGACTTTGGTACAGGTTGGGGGTTCCTGGAACCAGTCCCCCAAGGATACCAAGGGATTACTGTATTTGAAATAAAAGAGCCTAATTTTTATTTTGGTTTGGGGAATTTTTTTGGTAAAACCTTGAGAATAATTTCTTCATAACGGTGCAAAAGCTGACTGACCTTCGGTTTTTTTTGTTGGCAGACAGACTCGTTTTCTAACAAGTCAGCTTGCAAAAGAAAATAGAGCAAATTTTAAAAAAAACTTTATTTGAATACAAGTCCTCTGTTTTAGAACATATATGATAAATTTCAGAGGATATGGATGACAAAAAAAAAAGGGGGGTCTCAAGTTGCTGCAAGTTAGACAAAATGGTTTGGTTTTGAATTTCCACTCATTTTCTCTCCAGTAAAAACAGCAAGGCTGATTCAGTTTCAAAACCCATTTTTAACTCTAATCTGTAGACTTTTTAGGAAAACAAACTTTATCTTCTTAATTTTGTGAAGTCATGTATATTTTTCTTCATTAATACAGGTAAGTTAAAATACTGGTTTTTCTTTCCCTCCTTTTGGTCTCAAATGTTAGTATCATTTGGTAGCCACTGCTTTAACTTATAGCAGTCAATAAAGTATATGTAGTTAAGGATGTAAATAAATTTAGGTTTAGATTAGCAATAGCCTCCCTGTGCTTTCAAGAAAAACGAGCATACGACACTGTAGTTATTTACCCCCCAAATTACAGTTAATTACACATTTTACAGAAAGATTCACAACACGTTTCTCTTAAACAAAAGTTCTGTGGTCTTACAATGATTAGTCAGTGTACCAAATTTTGATGGTGTACCAGTTTTCAGAAACATACCTACAAAGTGGGTTATAGCTGCAGTTTTTCAGTGGTAGTTTTAAATTCTAGCTTCTTCAGAACTACACGATTTATCTCAATAGCCTACAATCTAAGATAAAGAAATCGTTTTTCTCCTCATCTTAGCCTATATGCTCTTGGCTGAGTAAGAGAAGAACAATGTCTAAAGGTATTTAAAGCCTCAAAGAAGAAATTCTTTTACTACTGAATTTCAAATCACACACACAAAATAGGTGAGAAATTCTTTTATCATATTTAGAATCAAAATATCCCTTAAAATATTTACATTTTACAGTAAAAAGGATAGCAAAACACAAGATCATGTACAAGCTTAAGTATTCAAGTTTCTGAAGAGCCAAAAAGGAAAAGGAAAACAATGGACTACCACAAAGCTGTAGTACGGTAACAAACGCCTTCAATGAGTGCAGACTAAAGCAATAAATGTACTCCTTGGGTTTCTGATTCTTGGTCAAAAACTGCTCCACTAAATGATTAATATAATCCAATTACGAAGTTGCTTGGCTTTTTGTTGCTCCTCTACAGTTTCTTTAAAAACAGTGCAATTTAAAACAAACTTACAGAGGACACGTTACTCTCAAATTAGTCATTATATAAAGGACATTCACTAGAGGCAGTAAATATATTCCATAATTAACCATATTTACCAATTAAGGAATAAAACTAAAATTTCTAAGCCTTTATTGCATATTAATAAAACAAATCTTTGAATATACAGCAATGTAAAACTTTTAAAAATATTAAATTCCTATAACTAGGGCAGTTGGTGTGAAGAAGGGATGGTGAGCCCTGGCCCAGAGCAGTCTGCACCGACACACAGAATTTACTGTTCTGCAAACCACCAATATTAAAAACGTAAAAGATGGCACGATCCTAGCAGGCAATCATACAAAGGTTTAAAGATACAACACTTAACAGTTATTTCAACGCGCCCCTGGAGCAGGCTGCCGGCTTTACCTTTTGCTTTTGGCTCTGTCAGTGTGGTCCCTGTCCTTGTGGTGCCTGTCTCTGTCCTTCTCTCCTTCTCTGTGCTTGCCCTTCTCCCGCTCTTTGTCCTTCTCCTGGTCCTCACCCTTAGCTTTGTCTGCCTTCTTGTCTACACTCCTGCTGTCCCGGCCTGCTCCTCGCTCCCCATGTGACAGCCGTGCCCTCTCTTTATCCTTATGCCCCTCCTCCCTGCTCTTCCTGTCTCTGTCCTTGTCCTGGGCTCTGTCTCTGCGCCTATGCCTTTCAGATTCCTGCTCCCACTCCTTCTCATGGCGCTCTCTCTTCAGGTGGTGTGAATCACTATAAAACCTCTGACGATCCCCTTTACCCCTGTTAAATGGTCTATCCAGTTGCTGTTGGTCTTGCCTACCCCAAGGGTCACTATGGCGCCTTTCTGGCCTCCGAATGTCTTTAATCTGGTAAAAATTTTGTGGGCCTAGATACCTTGACGCTTGTGAAAGGGGACCCATCATACGTTGCGGTTGGCCTGTCAGATGAACAACAGGTGGCCAGGGAACCATGGGATTCTGAGCAAAGCCAAAGCCTGGAGGGGGAAGTAACGGGGGTGGCAAATGTGGCGGAAATCCAAACATGCTTTGTGGGGGGAAATTCGGAGGTCCTGGAAATGGAAATCCAGGCGGGCTACACTTGAGATGCTGAAGGTTGGGCTGCTGTGGCCTTACGGGTGAAAAGTTTGCACCTGTTCTGGGGCTGGTGTTTCTGGAAGTGAAGCTGATGCTTTTAGCAGGAAATTCAGATTGACATGTGTTTCCAGCCTCAAAATGAGATGTGGCTGCTACTGATCCTCTCCGAAACGGGTGCACGGTTTCAATATTCTGCATTAAAATCTCCTCCTGTAAGGGTTTTGCTTGTTCCGTTTGAGAAGTGTGTACGTTTTCTACTGATGGCGAGTTCTGTACAACCCCGGAATCATCACTCTGCTGAATACATGAGTTTTTCTCCACAGAAGGCAACTTTTCCTCGACACTGCTTTGTTCGGTTAAGTGCTCCTTGTGTGATAGGCCAGGCAGGGGCTGCTTCTCTCCATTCCGGCAGCTATCTCCATCCCTGTTTTCTGGAGCAGACGCCTGCTGACTTCGCCCTGCTGCTTGCCTAGGGTCCCTTTTCAGGTTGATAAACTGGGGGGCCCGTGTCGTATTAGCAGCAAGGTTTTCACTGCAACTCACATTACCATCTATGTTTCCTTTTCCTACATTAGACCTGCAGGGAGAACTAGTATTTGAAGTCCAATTATCTTGCAAGTTATTCTCTTGATCTTGTAGCAGCTGTCTTTTTAACGCCCTCTCTTTACTCTCCACAGTCTCCTCTTGTTTTGACTGCATCGATAAATTTGTTAGGAATGCTTCTGTAGAAACATCTGGTGGTTTACCTCTGAGACTAAGACTTGTCAAAGGCCCAGCAGACACAGAAGAGGTCCCCATTCCGGATGCCTCTTCTCCTACTGAACTACCTGCCGACTCTGAAGGCTTATCTCCTTTCACCTTCACTTCCTTGGCTTCACCATCAGTTGCTTCCACTGTATCTATCTTCTCTGCTTTCAGGTTGGCTTGCTCATTTATAAATGGAATTTCTTTAAGAGTGTCTTGTTCTGTCCCTGACTGAGCTTGTTCATAGGCTTGACCAGTAGTGCCCAAAAGGCTCTGAAGGATATCATCCACAGGAAGAGGTTTGTTTGCCAATTCCAGAGTAGAAGGCTGATTTTCCCAGCCAATCAAGACCCCAGGAAGGAATCTTAAAGGTTTTGGTGGCTCCTGTTTGGTGACTTCCACTAAAGGTTCAATGACCGCTGGAAGGTCTTCCTGAAGAGTCTGCTGAGGCTTATTTCTTTGCTTGTGCAACACAGTTGTAAAAGAATTAAAAAAGTCATTTTCTTCTTCTGCGGCTTCCTCTGTGGAAACGTCTATCTTACTCTTTTTATCAGGCGGCAATGCTACCGGTGCGCTTTCAGGCACCTCGGCTGGGTGACCAGCGCTGGCACTGGCACTGTGCTGCCGTTTCAGCTTCTGACGGATAATCAAGCCCAGCAGCAGATTAGGTCTGTGCAGTTCAAGGCCTGTACAAGATCAAGAACATCAATCAACAGTCATCGTCAATCGTTACAAGAAAGAGTAAGATTCTGCATCTAGCTTATGACAGCCTCCTCAACGGGTGCCTGTCCCTGTCACAGCAGACCTCAAGGGCTGGGCCCCGAGAAGGAAAGCAGAGTCAGCTTTCCTGCTCCGGCCCTGCCTCTCACCTCACTTCACTCATATTCTATTATTAAACGGATACCTACCAGGTCCATCAAAGGGCACAAGAGGGTGTGGGATCTTATCCGCGGCGCCCAGAGGGATTAGGTACATGTCTTTAACCTGCTTCATGTTGTTAGCGGCCACTCCATAGCGCTTCCTGCTACTGAAGTACGCAAACAGCAAAGTGTAAGAAATCTGATCCTCTTCAGTCACAGGTGTGAAGCGAACCACACAAATTTCCTATTCAAGCAAATAACAAATGGTTGTTTAAAACAATAACCTAAACAGCAGCCTGGTTTTAAATACCATTCTCAATTAGTAATGATCTGCTGAGTTTTATGACTGTTACCAAGTAACGTGGCTTACAACTTAAATGCAGATATGAATACTAAAAGGAAATAACTCTTAGGAAAAGATCCTGGCTGATCCACTGGTGGATTTGTTTTATCTGAAACTGTCCCATAGAAACTGAGTCCCAAGGTAATTAGTTTGTGCAAGGTGACACACCTGTCAGTGGCAGGGAAGATATTTAAAGCCACGTCTCCCGATATCTATACTGTGTCCTTATGTCCAATGTTGTAACTCCTACAGAGGGCTGCCTATATTCTCAGCACACTGCAAATCAATAGCAGCCACCACCAGCGCCCCATCACGTACACACACACACACAGAAACGCACAAATCCACGGATAATCCAAGTTACAGGGACTGAATCTAGGAATACAGGGGGCTGGGCGAAAGACCTCAAATACACACAGCCATAAATTCTGTAAAAGCATTTGGCTTACTGAGGAACTTATTTGCTTGCCTCTGGGTTCTTGGCTTTGTTTCAGATACAAAAGACAGTCCCAATTTGGTGTTAATTTGGTAGTGTGAAAAATGGATGCTTCTTCATGAAACATGAAATGGGGAGAGCCAGATCTACTGCAAAGCCTAAACTGATGCGAGATCCTAGAGAAAACACATGAATGAGCTGAACTATGGCTCCACCTCTTCTAAGAGGTCTGTCATCCAGAGTGTCCTCCTTTGGAGCCAACAACTCCAGATGGAAGCACACTGTGCAGTACCAGAGGGGCAGATCAAGAGCGTTCCCAAAACATCCAAGAGTAGTACCTCCCAATACCTTCCTATGGCTTTTACTATCATGAGAAAGTGAAAGCAAGTAAATGGAGTAACTTTTTTTATACTGCTTCAAAGTTTTATTTGTATTCTAATACAGTATCAGTTTAAATTCTAAAATCTATATTGGAAAAAATATTATTTTCAGCTGACGATTATCCATTATGGATCATTACTAATCTTACTAAAGACTTCTGATCATAAAAGATAAAAAAATTAATGTTCGTTTATTCAAGATTTATTTTTTGAATGTCTATAATATGCTGGGTATTATCATCCTTGGAGGGAAAAATGATTTCTTCTAATGATTAAATATTCCTGTGTAGTTATGTTCTTTGAGTTAAAGAAATGATAGAAGATACAGAGAGAGAAAAGAAAAAGAGAGATATTGCTACAGAGGCTACTAATTATCTCCCAGTATCCATTCTCCTCATTTCCTCCTATTACAAAGAGAACCCTTAACTTTTAGTTGGGCACATGGCCATCCAATAGAGACCACACTTCCCAGCCTCCTTAGTAGCCATATGAGGTATATCAGTAAGCTCTTGCCAATGAAGTTAGAGGAAGTGAAAAGATAACTGCAAGTTCTAGGTCTTGCTTTTAAAACAACTGGACAGACATTCTTTTTTTCCCACTTGGTGCTGATAAGTCAGCTTTGACCCTGCTTGAATGATAAGGCCAACAGTCTTGAAAACAGCAAAATAACAAGACAGAAGAGCCTAATCCCTGAATAATCTAACGACCTAAAGCCTTGAACTACTGACCTACCTAACATAACAGGAAAATAAACAACTATATTCTATAAATATATTTTAGGGTCTCTTTGTCCCAACAGGTTAGCCTATGCCCCAACTAAAACAAATGTCTATAATCAAAGCAAGGCAAAATTCCAGGATGAATCTCAATACTTACTCTAAAACACTTCTTTCAAAACAATGACAGAAATTACTGAGAGAGCATACCACGAAAGGAATGCTGGGCTTTGAGCTCTAGCAAATGGCTATATAGTTCAGCTTTGTCAGGCATATCATGTGATTTAGTACTTGTACTGGCTCCCTCCCCAGGGGACCTTGCACAAGAACTCTCAGTGGTTTACTTTTCAAATATTATCTCTTATTAGTAGAGTGAAAAAAGTTCTCCTCACCTTGGTTCCTGAGGCTTTAATTTTTTCCACATAATCCCAAACTGTCTGAGGTGATATTCTACCACCAACTTGAATACTATCTGGTAGATCCTGTGGTAACGACATGAAGGTGATCAATGTATACAGATTATATTTATTATAATGTCTATACCTCATACAAACTTAGCTCTAAGACTAATTTGAAATAGTGATAAAAAAACAAGTAAGTAAGATTATAAAATGCATCAGAGAACATAAGAAAGTACAGGAAGGGCAATTAGGCTTTACCTCAAATGTCAATTCCAAATGACTGAGATGGATGCCCAAAATACAGTTAAGAAAGAATCTGAGGTCAAGAAAAAGAAGCAGTGCAAGCAACCCAGTTTGACAATCCAGAAAAAGAAGCAGTGCAAGCATCCCAGTTTGACAATCCAGGAAGAGTACAACAGATTTCAGAATATTAGGGGACACTGTTTTTCCCCTTCCACCTCCCCCTCCGTTTTTTTGGTGGTAGTGAGTTGGGGTATGCCTTTATCACTAACAGCTGGATTTCAGAAGTTATCAAGCTTAATTATAGAGTATATTTTTGCACAGAAGAGAATAACATTGTAATAATGCAAGGTTCATTTTTTTTTTAAAGGCACAATCTTTCTGAGAACAGATGACTATACATAAAATCAATCAAGAGCTGTACAATTAAGAATATTTGAAACTTTAATCAGTATATTTGTTTTTTATGAAAAGAGAAAAATCATAAAAAACATAATTAATCAAATCAATTCAATTGCACTGGATTAACTGAAATATAAATTCAATTAAATTTAAATGATTAATTGCTTTATTTTATTTGGGATTTTAGTCCAAATCAAACTAAAAATAAGTAGAAAGCAGAGGTGGAGTTCTGGAAAGCAATCACACAGAAACTGGCTCAGAAAATTACAGTTTTGTTTAAAATCAAAAGGGTCCCGTAGTTTAGGACTTAATTATCCATTTAAAAGAAGAGTTATCTTCACCATGGACTGATCAAAGACTAAATTTCTAAACAGATTTGTTCAAAAAGAAAAGCACTGAATTTTTTTCTTATAAAATCAATGTATCTAAAATATTACTTGCCAACCAAACTATATGTAAAATAAAGTTGTTTATTAATCAAAAACACAACTAGACAAATAAGCTGATGGAGATTAGATAAGCAACATCACATTGAGTCAAACTAATTTCATCCTAATACAAAGAAAAGTTTATATTAGTCTTAAAAAAGAACAGGCATATATATGATTTATGTTTTATAAAATACTGAAAACCATTTTTTTTAAAACTTTTGCCTTTATGGTCAGCAGACTGAGAATGAATGGAAAAAATGTTAGATATGCACATAATAGCAAAATATAACCTCAACAAAAATACAGTACACATATACTGATTTATTTCCTTCTGCATAAACACAGAGATACACAAACTTTATTCAAAGGAGTTCAGAAAACATCGTACTTTCTCACTAATCATAATACTATAATACTACAGCTGCTTGTTTCCCATAAATACTGCATAGTAGTCCCTTCCTATCCCCTCAGGTATAAAACCAACCAAGGGCACCACTGCAGCAACCAAGGTCATTGCTCTCAGGACTGTCAGCTAACTGGAGAGTCTCAACTAGACAGCTGACCCTTGAACAACACAGGGTTTGATTAAGGGTGCCCCGCCTCTGCGCAGCTGATGAATCCGAGTATAACCTACAGCTGCCCCTCCGTATACACAGTTCCACACCTGAGGATTCAACCAACTGTGGGTCATGTGGTACCGTGGTTTTCACTACTGAAGAAATCCGTGTGTAAGTGGACCACGCAGTTCAAAACTGTGTTGCTCAAGGGTCAACTGGGTGTGTATCTATATTCACAGAAATGGGCAGGTAAGAACCATAGTCATGAAGTTGGGGAAATTTAAGCAGTAGTGGAATTATAAGACTTGATAACAATGAAAAACTCTCCCTGACAAGCTAACACTGAAGGCCATAAATTTGTCCATCTTATACTTAAGTCTGTATTTAAAGAAAAACTTAGATATCCACGCAGACTCTCATTAATCTTTAATTCTGACAGAGAATACATCTTGGAAAGAGTACAGGACATGTGGATTTAATACTTTCAGAGCACAACTTTCTACAGTTCTAAAACTCCATTTGTGGACTCATAATTCCATTAATTGAATGGTTTAAGGATCACTGTCAATAAATATTTTTATCATGAATGAAAATTAAATATTTTTATTTTATTATGTTGTTTCTTTGCCTTTTGGCTTCAGAAACATATATGTCAACCCAGGCATAGAAGGGTAGAGAAGTTCACAGTACCTCTGTCAAGTACTCAGGGGAACCAGACACTGGGTAGGCTTTGGTAACAAATTTTGCTACAGATGGCATGTTGATAAAACCTTTCCAGATGAAGTTCAATCGAGCCAGGAAGGTAGACTCAACTTCAACAGTTCCAGGCATCTCTGGACTAAAAAATGACATTAAGAAGTTTTCAGCCTAAAGATCTGCTCGTGAATAAATGCATTTTCTATTTACTCATCAATCATTTCTATTTTAGCATGTCAAGAAAACCAAAATATGTAAAGGCTATGATTAAAGAGTTTATATTTTCACTTTAATGTACTTATATTTACATAGCCATGTTTTTACAAAGTCTTTCTTCTAGGCTGTCTTGTGGACTAATATGGTCCAGAGAAATGCAAGCAATTTTTCTTTAATGACTTATCTCCTGCCTCTTGGAGCTAATGCAATTAAAGAGAGTTTTAAAGTCAAGTCCCCACACACTCAAATCTCTAAATTAACTTTTAGAGTCTTTTAAAAAATCTCAATTACAGTACAGGAAGGTACAGTTACTGTCTCAAAAGAAAGGTTTCTTTCTTAAGAAACATGTCACTTTTCTAAAGTTTTTGAAGACTTCCAGGTATAATATGGCAAAGAGCTATAAAGAATAGAAATTATAACTAACAGAAAATTACCGTGGAGCAGAAGACAATGTTGACTTCGGAGACTCTTGTTTCTCCTCTTCAAAGAATTCAGAGGCCAAAATATTTGAGGTTGAAGACAAAGCATCTGCTATACTTTCTGCTTCATTGTCTGAATGTTTACGAGATACTCCAACAACAACTTTCACTTTTTTTGGAGAAAGATCATCTACAGGCGGTGCCATTCGACCTGAAGTCAGAAAACACCAAAATATACCATTTTTGTAAACTGAAATTTCTGTAACTTCATCCACTTTCACTTCTAAAGTTATTCAGTTTCCCTGACTGCCCTGTTGCATAACCATACATTTCCTGGCGGCGTAATTTGTAACTATCATCTTTCTCACAATGAGTTCTAGAACACCTCCCTTATTGATGTGAAAAATTAAAAAAAGAGAATGTTAAACAACTCAGACAAGCTTTTGAAAAGGAAACATTACAACCAGAACCTAAAAATGGCTTCCTGGTTCCCTATCAAACATTTTTTAAACTAAACTATACAGCACATTCCAACAGTCTTGAGAGGTAACATGAGGAAATAAGTAAAACAAATCTGTATCCCTACTTTGTGTTACATCCAGCAGCAGTCCATGACATATGCATACTACAATGCTACTTAGTTACTAAGCATGAAAAACCACTAGTAAAGTTTAGAAAATGACACTGATTTTCTTTACAGAATCAAGAAGAAAACTCATTCAAACTTTCTGAAAATAGGTCAAGTCCAGTAGTATTTAACAAATACTTTGTGTGCTACCATTAAATTTATTGAACTATTACAATATTAAATATATTAATTATAAATATTATGTTAATCATCAAAATTAGTAGAAATTAATAGAATTAACAAAAAAAAATTAAGATTTTTTCCCAGACAAAAAACCTAATGAGTATACTAAAAATACTAGTAAACCATGGATAGCTTTCTTCAGAGATAACAATGTCTAAAAACACCCTCCCCTTTAAGTCTTTACCATTGTACCAACTGTGAACACACAATTTTGAGAAGATATGTCATTTTTATTATAAGAAAGCTGCCTAGTCTCTAAAACAATGATGGAGGGCAGCATGTTAACTAACCTGAAAAATTTTTCAGCTTACTGAACAAAGTATGTATCAGTCCTTTAGCATACCACAGTAAAAAAAATAAAAATCGAGAGCTACATCTCTAGAGTTTTAAAAAACTCTCATCCTCCACCTTTACCAATAAACTGAATATAAACTTAAACTCTTGCTCAACACATTCCCATTTCTTACGCCCTAAATCCAGTCTCCAACATGTGTCAATATTACCTAACCTGAGTATCTCAAAGCCTCCCTTTAATTAAAAGCACCTTCATCTCCCTCTTGCACTAGCGTACAAACGCCTCCCACCTAGCCTCGCTCCTTCTTCTCTTGGCTTCTTTCACCATAATCCCTACTCAAAGTCAGAGAAATCTTCATAAAATTCCAATCTGATCATATCATTCCCCTGCTAAAAACCCTTCAATCACTACCCACTGCTCTTAGATAGAAGACTAAAATCTTTAATATGGCCTACCAAAGCAGGTTTTCAGCAATTTTTATCAAAATCTGTAAAGTAACATTTTATATCATGATCCATTACTTACATACACGCACACTCCACATACCCCTGTGTGTCTGTGCACATGTATGTGTATACATGTATGTATGCATGTGTGGGGTTTTTTGTTATACATAAATAATGGGAACTAAAGTCTCTCAAAATCATACTTATCTTTATCAGTGCAATTCACTGTGATATTTTCTATTCTCTGTTTTCGTTTGTTTTTGAAATGCTAGTGAACTACTTACTAAATTGACTTCACTACTACTACTAAGTCACAATCTGACTCACCCACCACCAGTACTGGGAAAACAAAAACCTACTTAAATTACAATTTACAAGTATTCCCCTTTCAAAATGAAAGCAACATTTAGGAAGAAATACTTCAAATTACCTATGCAAATTTTGCAGTTAAGATCAAAAAGATGCTGTCTGTGTTGACTAGTGGTATCTTTAGACAAGGAGTCAATCTCTTCTTTCTGTTTGTCAGATCCTTCTGTCTTCTCCACTGTCTTATTAGCTGTAGGTTCCTAACAACAGTGAGAGTAAAAATAGGTTAACAGAAAAACTTTGGCCTCAATTATTTAAATCATCTGATATTTCATACTGATATTTTTCCAAAATGAAACTGCTCCATTCATAGGTTGTTTTTCACGATTTCTTTAAAAAATAAATGCTAGATATTAACTATGACATAAAACATAGCAAAAACTCAAACATTTCTCATTCTTCAAGGCCTCTAACAAGATCTCATATTATTTTCTCATTGATATTTGAAAGTAAGAAAAGCCACACCTGCTCTCAGACTAGAGTCTATCTAAGAAGCACCTACAGATTTCGAGGCCTGTGATGCAGGTGGTCTGCACACTACGTACAGAGAAACAATGCTTTCAACATTCTCAAAACAACATTAAACCAATAATATAGACAACTCTAATAAATGCACCGTTTAAAAAATTCTTTTTTCTACTTTAAGAACAAGAGAAGCAGTGGCTTCTCTTGTTGCGGAGCACGGGCTCTAGGTGCACGGGCTTCAGTAGTTGTGGCTTGCAGGTTACAGAGCACAGGCTCAGTAGCTGTGGCACACGGGCTTTGCTGCTGTGTGGCATGTGGGATCTTCCCGGACCAGGGCTCAAACCCGTGTCCCCTGCACTGGCAGGCAGATTCTTAACCACTGCGCCACCAGGGAAGTCCGCCCCCCTTTATTTTTATATTTCAAGTGAATCGTTTAATGTGAGTAAGGCTCAGTTTGATATAATGGTAAGTATTAACAGAAGAAAATGGTTAAGTATAAACACGTTCCCTTCTATCAAAAACGGGCAAATAAATCTTTCCTGAATCTTCGTGTTTCGAGCACTATACAACATGCTATCTCTATTATCATCATTTACCTGAATCTCCATGGCTGCTTCCTGTTCTTTCATTGGCGCATCACTCTCAATTTCTATCTCACCTTTATGAGTTATCTTCGTGATTGGTCGTCTTTCCACTTCCCTCTGTTCTTTCTCAATCATCTCTATGGTCTAATAGGAAATATTTTAAAGAAAACTTCACAGTTAAAATCACAGATGATTTTTAACCTTTAGGTAGTCTCTCAAGCAACAAACATATACTGAGTACTTGCAAATGTCAGTTTCAAGTGCTGGGGTTTTAAGAATTAGACCTCATACATCAGCCTGGAGAAGTTTACATGTACAGTAACTGGAGGCAGCTGAAGTGTAATCTAATTTGCAAAGTGATGAAACATGATATTTACATTTAAAATCTACTTTCTGATCTAGTATTTCAGCAGGTGCCACAGAGAAATAACAATCAAGTTCCTCTTAGATTCCTAACTTGATGTTCTAACATCTCCCACAGCAGCAGAAATTTAGTCAAACAACAGAAACGGGCTGTCCCCCATCAGAAGGCTCCTGACAGAGCATACTTTGTGACAGTGAACAAGCTCAGCAACAAAGCATAATAAATAAGCAAGAGCAGACAGAACTAGTAAAAGGTAGCTGAGAGTGGAATGGGTTAAGGAAGGTAAAGATGGATCCGGCCATTTGTCTTGTCACTGTTAAGTGCAAATCCTCCTTTAAAGAAAGAAATCAGATACACAGCCCAAAGAAAGAAACAGCTGGTCTCCCATGCAGATGACACCTGCAGCCACAGTTTCAAAGAAGAAGAAAGGCACGTGCACATTTGGGATACGAAGGGAAAAAAGAGATGGTGATACTATTTGCAAAATACGAGAAATTATACAAGGCGAAAGTAAAGGAATATGTGACTGAGTGTAATGTATCAAATTAAGGCCTCTTGCACATCAAACTAAATTTGGCAGAAGATCAACATGGAGGCTTAATGCTTAAGACCAGGTAAATAGTGTAGAGTTAATATATAAGGAACCACTATTTTCTAGAATAAAGGGCTAATACTCTAAGGCCACTGTAATAAAAACAGTGGATAATGTGGCTATCTTGCAGTCACAATAATTTGAACTCACATATGCACCTCACCTTCAAAGATATTTCAAGCTCACAAACGCCCAATGAAAACTCTCAGCATTGGTAACTTTCAGAATTTTTTAGTTTTAAAAATGCAACACAGGAGACAGCTTCAAGATGGTGGAGGAGTAAGATGCGGAGATCACCTTCCTCCCCACAAGTACATCAGAAATACATCTACATGTGGAACAACCCCTACAGAACACCTACTGAACGCTGGCAAAAGAACTCACACCTCCCAAAAGGCAAGAAACTCCCCACGTACCTGGGTAGGGCAAGAGAAAAAAGGAAAAACAGAGACAAAAGAATAGGGATGGGACCTGCACCAGTGGGAGGGAGCTGGGAAGGAGGAAAGGTGTCCACACACTAGGAGCCCCTTCGCGGGCGGAGACTGCGGGTGGCGGAGGGGGGAGCTTCGGAGCCACGGAGGAGAGTGCAGCCACAGGGGTGTGGAGGGCAAAGCGGAGAGATTCCTGCACAGAGGCTCGGTGCCGACCAGCACTCACCAGCCCGAGAGGCTTGTCTGCTCACCTGCTGGGGCGGGTGAGGACTGGGAGCTGAGGCTTGGGCGTCGGAGGTCAGATCCCAGCGAGAGGACTGGGGTTGGCTGTGTGAACACAGCCTGAAGGGGGTTAGTGCACCATGGCTAGCCGGGAGGGAGTCCAGGAAGAAGTATGGACATGCCTAAGAGGCAAGAGACCATTGTTTCGGGGTGCACGAGGAGAGGGGATACAGAGCACCGCCTAAACGAACTCCAGAGACGGGCGCGAGCCGCGGCCATCAGTGCGGACCCCAGAGACGGGCATGGGACGCTAAGGCTGCTGCTGCCGCCACCAAGAAGCCTGTGTGCGAGCACAGGTCACTGTCCACACCGCCCCTCCCGGGAGCCTGTGCAGCCCACCACGGCCAGGCTCCCGTGATCCAGGAACAACTT
The DNA here is from genome assembly GCF_965194805.1 of Balaenoptera borealis. Taxonomy (NCBI): domain Eukaryota; kingdom Metazoa; phylum Chordata; class Mammalia; order Artiodactyla; family Balaenopteridae; genus Balaenoptera; species Balaenoptera borealis. Next base: position 102,316,467 of record NC_138873.1, on the reverse strand, counting down.
CCCCGGGAGAACGCACGGCGCGCCTCAGGCTGCTGCAACGTCACGCCGGCCTCTGCCGCCGCAGGCTCGCCCCGCATCTGTACCCCTCCCTCCCCACAGCCTGAGTGAGCCAGAGCCCCCGAAGCACCTGCTCCTTTAACCCCGTCCTGTCTGGGCAGGGAACAGACGCCCTCAGGCGATCTACACGAAGAGGCGGGTCCAAATCCAAAGCTGAACCCCGGGAGCTGTGCGAACAAAGAAGAGAAAGGGAAATCTCTCCCAGCAGCCTCAGGAGCAGCGGATTAAATCTCCACAGTCAACCTGATGTACCTGCATCTGTGGAATACCTGAATAGACAATGAATCATCCCAAAATTGAGGAGGTGGACTGTGGGAGCAACTGTAGACTTGGGGTTGGCTTTCTGCTTCTAATTTGTTACTGGTTTTATGTTTACCTTAATTTACTATTTAGAGCTTATTATCAATGGTAGATTTGTTTATTGATTTGGTTGCTCTCTTCCTTTCTTTTTTTTTATATATATATTTTTCTCTTTTCCCCTTTGTGAGTGTCTATGTGTATACTTCTTTGTGTGATTTTGTCTGTATACCCTCGCTTTTACCATTTGTCCTAGGGTTCTGTCTGTCCTTTTTTTTTTTTAATATAGTTTTTAATGCTTGTTATCATTGATGGATTTGTTTTATCGTTTGGTTGCTCTCTTTCTTTCTTTTTTTATTACTTCATTATTTTTTTATCTTTAATAATGTATTTTTTATTTTAATAACTTTATTTTATTTTTCTTTTTTTTCTTTCTTTCTGTTTCTCCCTTTTCTTCTGAGCCGTGTGGCTGACAGGGTCTTGGTGCTCCAGCTGGGTGTCAGGCCTGTGCCGCGGAGGTGGGAGAGCCCAGTTCGGGACATGGGTCCACCAGAGACCTCCCAGCCCCAGGTAATATCAAACAGCGAAAGCTCTCCCAGAGATCTCCATCTCAACGCTAAGACCCAGCTGCACTCAATGACCAGCAAGGTACAGTGCTGGACACCCTATGCCAAACAACTAGCAAGACAGGAAGACAACCCCACCCACTAGCAGAGAGGCTGCCAAACATCATATGAAGTTCACAGACACCCCAAAACACACCACTGGATGCGGTCCTGCCCACCAGAAAGACAAGATCCAGCCTCACCCACCAGAACATAGGCACCGATCCCCTCCACCAGGAAGCCTACACAAGCCACAGAACCAACCTTAACCACTGCGGACAGACACCAAAAAAAACGGGAACTACAATCCTGCAGTCTGCAAAAAGGAGACCCCAAACACAGTAAGTTAAGCAAAATGAGAAGACAGAGAAACACACAGCAGATGAAGGAGCAAGGTAAATACTGACCAGACATAACAAATGAAGAGGAAATAGGCAGTCTACCTGAAAAAGAATTCAGAGTAGTGATAGTAAAGATGATCCAAAAACTTGGAAACAGAATGGAGAAAATACAAGAAACGTTTAACAAGGACCTAGAAGAACTAAAGTGTAAACAAACAATGATGAACACCACAATAAATGAAATAAAAAATCCTCTAGAAGGAATCGATAGCAGAATAACTGAGGCAGAACAGATAAGTGACCTGAAAGATAGAATAGTGGAAATAACTACTACAGAGCAGAGTAAAGAAAAAAGAATGAAAAGAATTGAGGACACTCTCAGAAACCTCTGGGAAAACATTAAACGCACCAACCTTTGACTTAATAGGGGTTCCAGAAGAAAAAGAGAAAAAAAACAGGGACTGAGGAAATATCTGAAGAGATTATAGTTGAAAACTTCCCTAATATGGGAAAGAAAATAATCAAGACCACAAATCACAGAGAGTCCCATACAGGATAAATCCAAGAAGAAACACGCCAAGAAACATATTAATCAAACTATCAAAAATTAAATATAAAGAAAAAATATTAAGAGAAGCAGGGGAAAAGCAACAAATAACATACAAGAGAATACCCATAAGGTTAACAGCTGATCTTTCAGCAGAAACTCTGCAAGCCAGAAGAGAGTGGCAAGAAATATTTAAAGTGATGAAAGAGAAAAACCCACAAGCAAGATTACTCTACCCAGCAAGGATCTCATTCAGATTCAATGGAGAAATTAAAACTTTTACAGACAAGCAAAAGCTAAGAGAATTCAGCACCACCAAACCAGCTTTATAATAAATGCTAAAGGAACTTCTCAAGGCAGAAAACACAAGAGAAGGAAAACACCTACAATAACAAACCCAAAACTATTAAGAAAATGGTTAATAGGAACACACATATCAATAACTACCTTAAATGTAAATGGATTAAATGCTCCAACTAAAAGACATATGCTGCCTGAATGGATACAAAAATGAGACCCGTATATATGCTGTCTACAAGAGACTCACTTCAGACCTAGGGACACATATAGACTGAAAGTGAGGGGATGGAAAAAGCTATTCCATGCAAATGGAAATCAAAAGAAAGCTGCAGTAGCAATTCTCATATCACACAAAATAAACTTTAAAATAAAGACTATTACAAGAGACAAAGAAGGACACTACATAATGATCAAGGGATCAATCCACAAGAAGAAATAACAATTGTCCACATTTACGCACCCAACATAGGAACACATCAATACATAAGGCAAATGCTAACAACCATAAAATGGGAAACTGACAGTAACACAATAATAGTAGGGGACTTTAACACCCCACTTTCACCAATGGACAGATCATCCACAATGAAAATAAGGAAACACAAGCTTTAAATGATACATTAAACAAGATGGACTTAATTGATATTTGTAGGACATTCCATCCAAAAACACAGAATACACTTTCTTCTCAAGTGATCATGGAACATTCTTCAGGATAGATCATATCTTGGTTCACAAATCAAGCATTGGTAAATTTAAGAAAATTGAAATCGTATCAGGTATACAATCTGACCACAACATTACGAGACTAGATATCAATTACAGGAAAAAAACTGTGAAAAATAGAAACACATGGAGGCTAAACAATACACTACTTAATAACCAAGAGATCACTTAAGAACTCAGAGGAAATAAAAAAATACCTAGAAACAAATGACAATGAAAACACGATAACCCAAAACCTATGGGATGCAGCAAAAGCAGTTCTAAGAGGGAAGTTTATAGCAATACACTCCTACCTCAAGAAACAAGAAACATCTCAAAAAAAGAACCTAACCTTACACCTAAAGCAATCAGAGAAATACGACCAAAAAAACCCCAAAGTTAGCAGAAGGAAAGAAATCATAAAGATCAGATCAGATATAAATGAACAAGAAATGAAGGAAACAATGACAAAGATCAATAAAACTAAAAGCTGATTCTTTGAGAAGATAAACAAAACTGATAAACCACTAGCCAGACTCGTCAAGAAAAAAACGGAGAAGACTCACATCAACAGAATTAGAAATGAAAAAGGAGAAGTAACTGCTGACACAGCAGAAATACAAAGGATCATGAGAGATTACTACAAGCAACTCTATGCCAATAAAATGGATAACCTGGAAGAAATGGACCAATTCTTAGAAAAGCACAACCGTCCAAGACTGAACCAGGAAGAAATAGAAAATATAAACAGACCAATCACAAGCACTGAAATTGGAACTGTGATTAAATATCTTCCAACAAACAAAGGCCCAGGACCAGATGGATTCACAGGCAAATTCTATCAAACATTTAGAGAAGAGCTACCACCTATCCTTCTCAAACTCTTCCAAAATATTGCAGAGGGAGGAACACTCCCAAACTCATTCTACGAGGTCACCATCACCCTGATATCAAAACCAGACAAAGATGTCACAAAAAAAGGAAACTACAGACCAATATCACTGATGAACACAGATGCAAAAATCCTCAACAAAACACTAGCAAACACAATCCAGCAGCACATTAAAAGGATCATACACCATGATCAAGTGGGGCTTATCCCAGGAATGCAAGGATTCTTCAATATACGCAAATCAATCAATGTGATACACCATATTAACAAATTGAAGTAGAAAAACCATATGATCATCTCAATAGATGCAGAAAAAGCTTTCAACAAAATTCAACACCCATTTATGATTGAAACCCTCCAGAAAGCAGGCACAGAGGGAACTTACCTCAACATAATAGAGGCCATATATGACAAACCCACAGCCAACATCATTCTCAATGGTGAAAACTGAAACCATTTCCACTAAGATCAGGAACACAAAAAGGTTGCCCACTCTCACCACTATTATTCAACATAGTTTTGGAAGTTTTAGCCAAAGCAAACAGAGAAGAAAAAGAAATAAAAGGAATCCAAATCGGAAAAGAAGATGTAAAACTGTCACTGTTTGCAGATGACATGATGCTATACATAGAGAATCCTAAACATGCTACCAGAAAACTACTAGAGCTAATCAATGAATTTGGTAAAGTAGCAGGATACAAAATTAATGCACAGAAATCTCTTGCATTCCTATACACTAATGATGAAAAATCTGAAAGAGAAATTAAGGAAACACTCCCATTTATCATTGCAACAAAAGGAATAGAATACCTAGGAATAAACCTACCTAAGGAGACAAAAGACCTGTATGCAGAAAACTGTAAGGCAATGATGAAAGAAATTAAAGATGATACAAACAGATGGAGAGATATACCATGTTCTTGGATTGGAAGAATCAACACTGTGAAAATGACTCTACTACCCAAAGCAATCTACAGATTCAATGCAATCCCTATCAAATTAACAATGGCATTTTTCACAGAACTAGAACAAAAAATTTCACAGTTTGTATGCAAACATAAAAGACCCCGAATAGCCAAAGCAATCTGATAAAGAAAAATGGAGCTGGAGGAATCAGACTTCCTGACTTCAGACTATACTAAAAAGGCACAGTAATCAAGACAGTATGGTACTGGAACAAAAACAGAAATATAGATCAATGGAACAGGATAGAAAGCCCAGAGATAAACCCACGCACAGATGGTCACCTTATCTTTGATAAAGGAGGCAAGAATATACAGTGGAGAAAAGACAGCCTCTTCAATAAGTGGTGCTGGGAAAACCAGACAGCTGTATGTAAAAGAGTAAAATTAGAACACTTCCTAACACCATACACAAAAATAAACTCAAAATGGATTAAAGACCTAAATGTAAGGCCAGACACTATTAAACTCTTAGAGGAAAACCCTGGCAGAACACTCTTTGACATACATCACAGCAAAATCCTTTGTGACCCACCTCCTAGAGAAATGGAAATAAAAACAAAAATAAACAAATGGGACCTAATGAAACTTAAAAGCTTTTGCACAGCAAAGGAAACCATGAACAAGATGAAAAGACAACCCTCAGAATGGGAGAAAGTATTTGCAAATGAAGCAACTGACAAAGAATTAATCTCCAAAATATACAAGCAGCTCATGCAGGTCGATATCAAAAAAACAAACAAACCAATCCAAAAATGGGCAGAAGACCTAAATAGACATTTCTCCAAAGAAGATATACAGAATGCCAACAAGCACATGAAAGAATGCTCAACATCACTAATCATTACAGAAATGCAAATCAAAACTACAGTGAGATATCATCTCACAGTGGTCAGAATGGCCATCAACCAAAAATCTACAAACAATAAGTGCTGGAGATGGTGTGGAGAAAAGGGAACCCTCTTGCACTGCTGGTGGGAATGTAAATTGACACAGCCACTATGGAGAACAGTATGGAGGTTCCTTAAAAAACTAAAAATAAAACTACCATACAACCCAGCAATCCCACTACTGGGCATATACCCTGAGAAAACCATAATTCAAAAAGAGTCATGTACCACAATGTTTATTGCAGCTCTATTTACAATAGCCAAGACATGGAAGCAACCTAAGTGTCCATCGACAGATGAATGGATAAAGATGTGGCACATATATACAATGGAATATTACTCAGCCATAAAAAAAAGAAATTGAGTTATTTGTAGTGAGGTGGATGGACCTAGAGTCTGTCATACAGAGTGAAGTAAGTCAGAAAGAGAAAAACAAATACTGTATGCTAACACATATATATGGAATCTAAAAAAAAAAAAAATGGTTCTGAAGAACCTAGGGGCATGACAGGAATAAAGACGCAGATGTAGAGAATGGACTTGAGGACATGGGGAAGTGGAAGGGTAAGCTGGGACGAAGTGAGAGAGTGGCATGGACATATATATACTACCAAATGTAAAACAGATAGCTAGTGGGAAGCAGCCGCACAGCACAGGGAGATCAGCTCGGTGCTCTGTGACCACCTAGATGGGTCGGATAGGGAGGGTGGGAGGGAGACGCAAGAGGGAGGAGATATAGGGATGTATGTATACGTATAGCAGACTCACTCTGTTATACAGCAGAAACTTAACACACCATTGTAAAGCAATTATACTCCAATAAAGATGTTAAAAAAAATGCAATACAGTGCACGTACTACATATGTTATATAACACACCAGTTAGGTCTGGGACAGCACTACTTAACTATACACAAGGTATTTCTGTGAATATAAACATTCATACATGATACTTCAGGGTCACATTTTATCAATAAATTGTTAAGGAAAAATAAAGCCCTTATTCTTGAAAACTTTTGGCATTTGAAAATGAATATTAAAGGACTATAAACCTATAAAATTTTCATTCTGACTTAACCTGGCTCCACAAATTACCAATATTCATAAAACCTTCAAACTATGCTTTTGAAACATGCAAATGTAAGAAAAGATACACCTATTCTCCCATCCTTCTGATTTACAAACTATAAGGTAATTATGTAAGTTGATAATTGGAGGAAATGAGAAAAAAGCAGAAGAGGTCAGGAAAAATCAACAACAAAAAATTTAAGACTAGGCTAATGGAGGATCCGTAACAAAAAACCACAGAACTAAGAGTCTGCTGCTGTGCACTCTGAGGGGGTTACTACCTCTGTGTGTATCGTTTTTCTCTATGGCTGAAAAAATATGTTTTGATATAGACAAACACATATTCATAGGTATTTTGATAGAGACAAACACATATTTATAGATAATCTTACATGTCTATTTTCTCTTCGTCTCCAAGCAGCTAACTCTTTAGAAGCTAGTTCTTCTGGACTCATTCTTATAAGGTGATCAGGGGTTACTTCTCCTTTTAGCACTTTTTTAAATAATATCTGGAGGTATTTAAAAATGGGAAGGAAAGGAGAGAAAAACATTTTTAAAAGAACGAAGAGCTGCTGTATAGAAACTTGTAATAAACGAAGATGAAATTTTGAAACCTAATTTACAAATGTTTAATGATTCACGTATTACCTCCTGCAAAGAGAATAAATGACAGCCTTGTGTTCTGGAAAGTTAGCATCTAAGGTAGCTAAATACACATTTTGTATAAAAACCAAGACATAATGGAGAAGCATGTATGGTGAAGTCATTACAACACCTTTGCAAAGTTGTATTAAGTCTTCCCAGGGACACACACTGTCACAATAGCCAACCCATGACTGTATAGTAGATACTGCATAAAAGAACTTCACTGAATGTGATGTCTTTCATATTTTTAAGATTTCATATGTTTAAATCCTAACAGGCTTAGAGGGGACTCCAGAGCAAAGAACCAACTGTAAGAAAAAACCTGAAGGATTAAATATTTACTTGAAGAAAAGCTTTCAGATTATGTAATTTAAAAAGTATCTGATCCCCTGCACCATGATGGCAGATTGTACAATGTAGATTTTTCTTACGTAGCTGTTAGCATACTTCAAGAAAATACCTCATATCACACACTACGGCAAATACCATTACACAAACTGACAAACTGCTATCACTCATGTGAAAACGTTGTAAAACTTAAACAAATGTGTAAGGAGTTTGCATCTACACCCACAGCTTTCAGATTTCCTCTAAGTCCCAGGAAGAGATTAAGGATTCAATTAGAGTTTACTCCACTGCTAAAAGATTCTTAGAACTAGTCATATTTAAATTAATAACAATATTTTAAAACAGCTTTCATTTTTACCAAAATATAAATTATTTTCTTAAGCAGTGTATCTCTATTTTCAAATTTACATCAGAAGTATTAAATACATAGTGTTACAAATTTTGGTTTAACAGTGTTTTTGAAGAATACATATGAATGATTTTTTTAATAAACTGGATTAAACAAGGGACATAAAGGAAAGAAAACTCACATCAATCGAGTTAAGATAGATTTAGTATTTTATATTTTAATAGACATTGCATAACACTAGTCACCACTGTGCAGAATTCATAACTCAGTTCAGTAGCAAAAGACTTTACTAAAACTACTGGTCTCACTTCAAGAAATAAATTATAGATCTATTGTATGAAAATCATAAATCCCTATGTATTAATTAGGAAAGTCGGAAGCATAAAGATCCAGACATGAACAAAACATACTTACATTGTTTTTAGGATCTTTCAGATTGAACATCAAACTTCTATATTTGTTCTTATATTTAGCATCTGTGTCCCGAAAAAAAGAGAAAAGCTCTTTTTCAATTTTTGTGGCAACTTTTGCTGCCTTTTCCTCTGGTACCTTCAAATTTGAGTCTGTAAGTCTTAAAATTAGAATAATTCAATTATTTTCCAAATACATGAAGCGTATATTATTCAATCTTCTACAATAGCAACACGTGTTACCTTTTCATAAGAATATCTTTGAGAGAATGCCGGACGCTCTGTCGGATCTGGTCTGTGGAAGGCTTGGAGGCAAGAGCTGCCGGAGGATGTGCACCAGGAGGGCCCTTTTCAGTTTTCTTCTTCTTTGTCTCTTGCTTCTCATGAGCACCTAATTTAAATAAATATCAAAACTCACTAAATTGCTTTTAAAAAGATATTTTCCTTTTTAATGCATAATATAAGTTGACTGATTAAAAATCACTATTTTAAAATCATAAGATCAGACTCCATATTCCACACTGAAATATTCCTGACATTGAAATTCTAATCTATGTATGATGACAGATGATAACTTATTGTGGTGGGTCACTGTGCAATATATACATATATCAAATCATTACACTGTACCACTGAAACTAATGTTATATGTCAATTATACCTCAATAAGAAAAAAAAGTTCTAAATGAATTTTAATTAGAAATTAAGTGAGTAAAAAGTGGCCCTAATGCTATAAAATGTATATACCCCTTTCCCATATTAGATAATGGTTTTTAGAGCTACTTTTCATATATATATATAATATATATACCTGTAAAAAAATATTTAGAAAAATTGATCTGAACTTATTAGGTGTGCAGATAATGTAATGTCCTTACTAATACCACAAAATTGATGTATCTCCTCTGGTTTTAAAACAATTGTGTTAATCTGAATGTTAAGCTTTTCAAATGATTTTTCATTCCATCATTACTAATTTATGCACATCTTCAGAATCTCAATGTCCTACAAACTCCTCATTCCAACAATTCTTAAATCGATCATTTTTTTATCATTCATGTCCTCACTTTCCCACACAGCCAACTTTGGCCAGGGAGCCCAACACCTACCATTCCATTGCAGCCTGAACATCTTAATTCTCTCTCCTTTAAACACCTGCATTGGCGAAAGCCACAACCTGGTGAAAGCTAACTTTTACCCTTCACCCAAATAGCCTACAAACAGCTGAAGGTAACTGGAGAGAGTAAGCACTGGTGCTGACAGATCTCACTTTAAATTTACAACCACAAATCTCAAGTAGAGAGCTCAATCTGCCACCCTAATCCTATTAAACTGTCCTAGTAAATTTGCTCTCCCACTTTCCAAAAGTGTATTTTATGCTTTTTCTCCTTTCTTCTCAAACCAATAATACCTCCAACTTCGACCTCATTTGATTTTCTCACTTCATATTTCACTGAGGAAGCAAAAGCAGTGTCAGCTATTTTCCCATCACCAAACCTACTAACGTACCTCATGTGTCCCCGCTCCTTCCACATGCAGCTTTCCCTACTGTTACAATGCATCAGCCGTCCTTTCCTATGACCAACCCCTCCAGGAGAATCCTATTTCCCTCTGATCTCTTCTTCTTTGAACCTCAACTATCGCCTCTCTCTCTCTCCCACATCATCTAATTCTCTCGCTACTGGATCATTCCCATTAGTCTTACAAACATGCTATAATATCTCCTTAAAGAGATATCCTGACCTCATATCCACCTCTAGCCACTACACCATTTCTGTTCCCTTTAACAGCAAAATTCCTTGAAAGAGTTATTCATAATCACTATCTCCAGTTCCTCACCCACCATCCTTCCATACGCCACTGTAATTGGCTTTTGTCCCCACTGCTCCACCAAAACAGCTGTCTAGACAGCATTTGACACAACTGATCATAACCTCCTTCTTGGAACTTCACCTGGCTTCCAGGCCACCATGGTCTTAGTTCTCTTACCTCAAAGGCCATCTCTTAGTCTCCTTTGCTGGATCCTCTCTCCCTCCCAAGTTCTAAATGCTGATGCACCCCAAGGTCTCTGCTTCTGCCCCTTCATCGTCAAACTCTCTCTGTAGCTCTTTATATCTAAGTGCATGATTTAAAATAACACCTATGCACTGATAAACCCCAAATTTATATACCATTGCCCAAAGTCGACTCATCACCCAAAAATTTACTCAAAACATCTCCACTTGGATCTCTAATACCCATCTCAAAGTTAAAATACCCATATTTTTCAATTTTCCTCCCCAATCTCTTTCTCATCTCTGCAAATAGCACCAACACTGATCTAATCATCTGCTAAGACTCTTCCTTCCTTCACCTACCTACACCTAATCCATCAGCAAGTTCTGATGGATTAAGTCTACTATAAAATATATCTGAATCTGATCACTTCCCTCACTGTACCTCTGTTCCAAGCTACCACTCTTTCTTTCCTAGGATACAGCTAAAGACTCCTAACCAGTCTACTCTCCTCCTCTCCTATCCTCCTACAGTCCAGTCTCCACAGAAAACCACAGCGAGCCATCACTCTCTTGTACAAATTCCTCTAAAGGTTCCCCATTATATTGAGAACAACAACAACAAAAAACTCCTGTCATGGCCTCAAAGTTCCTACATAATTTTGTCTAAACTCACCTTCCGCCACCATTCTATCCCTTGTGTATTACATTCTAATCATTGCACAGTGATTTTCTTGCTCCTCAAATGCAGAGACTATCTCCACCTCAAAGCCTTCAGCTTGGCTGTGCCCTCTATAGATTCCTTCCTCCCAAACAACTCTGTATCCCTTTAGATTCCACAGCACATTACCGCCTCCATTCTCTCTGAAACAAACTCCCCCCACTCTCCTTGACCTTGACTCTCTATCCCATTACTCAACTTTTTCTTTATAGTGCCTAAAATTCTCTAAAAATAGCACACCATTTTATCTGTCTACCCATTATCTGTCATTTCCCATTGGTATTTAAGTGCCATGAGGGCAGGGGCCTTATCTTACTAAGTTCATTAGTACTTCCCCAGAATTTGGACCAATAATTCTTATTTCAAGTAGGGTCAATCACCTGAACTATTTTTCTTGCCTTTAAAATGTAAAAGTTTTTAAATTTCCCTAAATATACTAACTGAAAGTGTATGAAATAAAATATAAATACATTAGTATATAATAATTTCTAGTATTCTTACTACCTGGTTTTGAAGCTTTTTCTCCTGTGCAAATAACAGTTGTAGACTCTTTTGTTATTTTTTCACTTTTTTCTTCTGAGGATCTCCGAGGTAAAACTGGTTGTCCCATCTTTCGAAGAGGAGCTAGCTGCCATTTTTTAATTTCACTATCCCTACAGTCTGATGAGTTTTTGCCTTCACCAGACTCCTAGGAAAAATAGAATTTAATTCATTAGAATGAAAACTACTAAACTATCTTTAAATACAAAGCAAGCCTCCTGAGCATGTGGATGAAAAAAATTAAACCTAATTAGTATGACAACCTATTAAGATATCAAACATATTCCACTCTTTAGCCCAATAACTGTTTTTTGAAGATACATAAAACTCAATTAACTGCAAAAAGGACCTTCACCGTTTCATCCAAAATCCATTTGTTAAGCACCTATTTTCTGCAGAACACATAATAGTCTGTAAAGGGGAACTAAAAAACATTGAGAAATAATGGCATTAGAAAGAAAATTAGGTATAAGATAGTAAGAGTTCTCTTCGTCGGCTGCAGATATGAAAAAAAGGGGGGGGGGAATTGTGGAGAAATCAATTATCTGTATTTTTTACAACTTTCTAGAACAAATGAAGTCACATTTACCTATAAATGTATCAAATTCTCAGTGTACCTACTGGCAATTTTAACTCCTATAAGGTAGAACCATCAGGACACCTATTATTTTTGTCCTAATTATAACCCACAAAGAACTACAAATGAAACCAGAATTCTGAGACCCTTGGGAGTTAATTAATCACATCATACCAGACTTCCCTGGTGGGGAAGTGGTTAAAAATCCGCCTGCCAATATGCAGGGGACACGGGTTCGAGCCCTGGTCCGGGAAGATCCCACATGCCGCGGAGCAACTAAGCCCGTGTGCCACAACTACTGAAGCCCATGAGCCTAGAGCCCGTGCTCCACAAGAGAAGCCACTGCAATGAGAAGCCCACACACCACAATGAAGAGTAGCCCCCGCTCGCCCCAACTAGAGAAAAGCCCGCACACAGCAACGAAGACCCAACGCAGTCAAAAAATAAATAAATAAAATTTATAAAAAAAAAAAAATCACATCATACCAGTGAGAAGAATACTTGTGTATAGAAATATAATCATAGTTTTTAAGAAGACAGAGTATATACAAAAAATCGATTTTCTCTAGACTGAGAATCCTATAATTTTTTATTTACTTGTTTATTTTCTACCTCTCTAACTAGACTTACTTGAGAGCAGGATCATTTGTCAATCAGTCATACATACTCAAATCTGGTACCATGCTTGGCACACAATAGGAACTCAATAAATGGTTCAACATAAAATCTAGGGATAAGAAGTGATATTTAAAAAGCAGATTACATCAACTAAAATCAGACTAGTCAAATAAGATTCAACAGTTCAGTATCAAAAAGAAAAGAAAAGCAGTAATCACTTGGCTCATGTATTTATTTACAATATCAGACTAACCTCGGTTCCTTTTCTGATACAGAGACTGGATAGAGGGGTTTCTCAAAACATTCACAATGTTAATGTTTTATAACGTCTTTTTAGACAAGATGGAGATAACTCAACTGAATGACAAAACAATGAGCTATATTTCTGAATGGCCAAGAAATTGTACCCAAGAAATGATGATTAAAAGTTAACAGAACCTTTCCAAAGGCTTGCTATAAACTGTTTTCAATGGCACGCTCAGTTCTATATTATCAATTACTTTGGTGCTAATCAAATCAACAGAAAAATAGTAAATATCAGAAGGACATAATCTGATTCTCAGAAAGTCTTGGCAGACAGAAAACGTTGGATGCCACAAGGATTTGGCAAACTGGAACTTAATCCAGATTTGTCACGTAAGGAGTGTCCCAAGAACTGAGTTTGTAAATAATGGAGACGGTTTTAGAGAAAACATGCTTATGTTCTTCAATCTGAATGGTCGAATTAAAATATTTCCAAGGTTCCTAATTTATGTTCGTTGTGTTTTGGAATATTATACTTGACCATCCACATATATTTGTTGCCAGTGCTTCCTCCCTAGCACTACCTACAAGAATAACAAATCAATGATTAGAAAAATCATAGGAAATAAAAAAGTAGACAATGAAAATAAAATTTAATCAGATAAAGTGCTGTGTCCTTTGTACATTTCTCCTGTAATTGACTGAATATCTTGAAATTTCTATTTAGAAAATACTTTAAGAAGGTAGTCGAAAATGTAAGATGAGGGAAAACTGACAACTTTTTAAAAGGCCACATTTTAAGAGGAACATTATGAGATATGGGTTCCAAGCAAATATTGGAACAAAAATCAAAAGAACTAAGATTACTTTTCCTTACAGAGAGAACTCTTCCACTTGAAAATAATAATGCCAAATGTGGTTTTATGGATTCATAGATATTTACGGACTGAAAAGCTTTTTAGAAAAACTTCTCAGCAAGCACAATTTATACCTACCACCACAAAGCCTCACACACATTCTACCACAGAAAATCCAAGTACCAAACTAGAGACTAAAAATAGCACAAAAAACTGTAAGAAATAAGATCTGCATATTTTGAAGATGTCACTACCTGGTTTCACCAAGACTGACAAAACATTTTAAGTAAAAACCCATTTCTACGGAAAAATAAATGTGCAAATGTACACAACAGTGAAATCTAAAGAGAAATTTCAAATTCGCAGTCAGCCCAAGTTCTTAAATAAAAAGAATGCATTAATTAGAGGCTCACCCGTTTCAAAATTTTGACCTTGTGCTTCACTGTATCATCTATATATTTGGTTTTGTCATTTGTTGTAGTGTGCTTTGATAACCCAAGCTTTTCATATTCCATTGCTTTATCTTCACTATGGACTTCAACTTTAGCCTGGTTTCCCAAAATATCTGGATCTACTATTTCAGTCTTTTTATCTTCTTCGGCACAACATTTCACACACACATATTCTTTGTCTTCCTCTCCCATTTGCTGTGCTTGAGAAAGACTTAACCCAACACAATCACCATGAAACCAGTCATCACATCTCCCACAGCCAACCATAAACCTGGAAAGAAAAAAAAAAAGAACACTTTGATTCGATACATTTTCTTAAAAACCAATGCTGAGTGAGCCTAAATTGAATTTTTAATATTTTTCCAGTATTTTGCATGTTTTCTGTCTTTACCCATTCTATCAGTTCAACATGGAGTTTCCAAAGAACATTCTATGAAAATGGATCTTTTAAGAAGTAAAACATTTCCCCTCTAGTATGAGTGAGAAAATACTGGGGGGGAGGTGGACACACAAGGATAAAAATAAAGGGCAACTGACCTTTGTCAGCATACTGTACAGAATAACAACGTATAGAATAACAGTATTTCTCCACTGAGAAGGGCGATAAGCTGTGATAATCTGATCACAGACAACCTATCAAAGTTACAACTACTTTTACCACAAAGACCTGAAATCATACATAAAATTGGAGTCACTTATCCAACTAATCATTTTAAATAACAAAGAGAAAAACCAGATGCAACAAAAATGCAACTCAAAAACTAACATAGTGGAGCCTCACAAATTGTTCCTTATTAACCACCTTAACTATATATATATAACTATTCTTTGAGCTCAAAATATTCTGGTTCATGGTGTCACAATGATTTAGCTGAAGGATCTTTTTATGTACTTCTAAGCATGGGCTTCCTTACTTCTTGACCTTGTACTTTAGATAATAAACTTGTTTTCCCAAATAATGACCAAATTATATCAACATGAAGATATTACTATTCAGGGTGAATTTTTTTTTAAATTTCCAAACACTCTCCTTATATTTTCCCTTTACTGCATTTTATCTAAGAAATAATTTCACTAACCAATGAAAAAGTCCAAGGACAGATTTATGACTCTAAAAAGTTTGTTTTTCTAACTTAGAAAGAATATCTGTAATTATTTTAGAATAAAATAGCAAAACAGATATATAAACAGCAATTTGAGGGTGAAATTACCTTTTTCACATACTTTTCAACCCATTATTAAGAAAATGACAAAGCTCACTTAATCATGTTTAACATTTTCCTTTTCTTCAGGTTAGTAATTCATGGTATGTTTGAAAGATTTAGGAGAATTTAAGTATATTCTTTAATGATCTAAAGACTTTGTGCTGATTTCAGTAATAGTGGCACAAGCAACAGTGACAAAAGTCCTTTTAAAAACCTATCGTCCAACAGGAAGATGTTAAAGGTAATATACTGTGTGATATGGCCAACCCTCTCTAAATATACCAGTGGTCCTGTTTTAATGTAGAAACTGTAAGAATCAGAATGCTGAGTTTCAAACCTTACAGGATGTCTTGAAAAAGTCATGCCAAATACCCCACCCCCCCAATTGCAGACCACTCTATTCTTCTTCCTCTCTCATGTGCCTTTCCACTGTGGACCAACCACTGCCGTGCACCAAGGAAACTTGACTTCTTCATGTCTACAATTCACCATTCTTTACCCTAACTGGCGAGGCTTGTGCTAGCTTTTCCAGATAAGTCGTCATTTCCTCAATGGTTCATTTTAAAACTTAAAACAAATTCATTAAAAAAAAAAAACACCTCATGCCTTAAGTAAAAATAAATAAAAATACAGAATATTTTGGATTCACAGCTCTAGTGAGAAAACTTTCCAACAATGTGGTATTTGTCTGCAAGACAGAAATGGTTTCTCTAGGTTTGGGAGACTTTAGATGGGTCCATGCATGTTTCAGTGATACAGATCATACAGCCAACAGAAAAATACTAAGTTTGAAAAATACAGATACTTAAAAGCTCTTCTATTTCAGATTGCAAAGTTGTAAGAACTCCTATTTCTTGAAAGCAACTATCTAAGCTGAATTCTTTTGAAATACTGAAGGAAAGCTAATGTGATTTCCCATCTCAGCTATATTAATAATTTCTTCAAAGCAAGCCTGTAATAGTTTCAATAGGACACATACTATGACCATGGCTATGCTTTTGCCCCAAATCCAAATCGAACAAACCTATTAGGAAACTTCAAGTCTTTATTCAACCAGGAGAGAGTCATTTTATGATGTGGAATGTATTCATTATATCACCATGCCCCAAGTTTATTTATGGAAATGTCTCCTAAGAAGCTCTGAAACACAAAACTACAGTGCCATCCAGACATATCTTAATAATAAAATTTTAGATTTTATATAAAAATAATGCAGTTAAAATCTTGAGAAATCAAAACAAAAAATGACATTGATAAAAATAATTACATGCCCTAGAGGTAAATGTAATTGATTCACTTGAAAGTGAAACTGGAAAATTTCAAAAAAGGAAATATTACCAGTATTACGAACTTTATTAACCATATATATTTTTTTTAAGTGGCCTATCACAAAAATAGAAGATACACTGTCTTCCGTTTTCATATTACTCCTCATGGCTTAAAAAGGGAGAGGGAGTATGGATCAAATAGCTAACATAATTACCCTCCCATTTTCTGCTCTGTCCTTGAAGTTCTGATTACCAAAAGGCAAAATCACTCAAAGGTAAGACTATAACCCGGGTGTTAAATATTTCACTAAAAAAAATTAATGTGTGGTAAAAGATTAACTCTGAATTAACTGGACCAAGTCAGCATGAAATCAGTTAAATGGAAAAGTTCAGAAATATTTGTTTTGTTCTCCTACTGTTATACATTCATACACAAAATTTTAAATCCTACTATAATTTAAACCTAATTTAAAATGTAATCTTAATTCTAATCTTTTTGGCACAAACCAAAATATATTCTTAGAAAATTTTCAAGTTTCTTCAAAGTAAACCACAAAAGCAACATTGAGAATTCCTGTTCTTAAAAAGTCATGTCACAAATTCACTAACAATGGAGCTGTTACAAGATGAACCATTAAGTTCTGATAAGTGGTTCCTTTAAGTAACAACTAAGACTGTATTACTGTGAATGTATATGTACTCACTCTTTTCTAGGGTAAAATGATTTTATTCCACATAAACATTAAATCATTGTTTTTGTCACTAACAATCTAATCTGCAGAGAAAAGTACTTTTCTATCAAACTCTTAAACTCCTGAGAAAAACCAGAATCACTTTCTCTAAGAGAAAATTTCCTTCTCAGAAAAAGGTTTCTTGTTTGAGTACAAAGCTATGACTCCATTACGCTAAGGATATTTTTTTGTTTCTAAATTTCATCCAATGAACTAATCTCCTACAACTGGGCAAGAAAGTGAAACTGAAGATACAAATGTCATCTGGAGAGGTAGGGAAATACTAGAAACTACAAGATAGGTATTATGAAAAGACTAAGACTTCTTCCTTCCAAAATGCCAACTGACTTATGTTTAAAAGACGTTCAAAGGTAAGTTTTTAAAAAAGTATTAAATAGTCTGGCTTTTAAAGTAATAAATATACCTTAGCTACAAGGCTGAATCAGGAAAATAAATGGAAGCCAAAACAACAGCATGAAGTGTAAACTGGGAGGCAGTCAATGCCTACTGTCTTTAGGATGCATACAGAAGTCGCTTATGGTCAAATATTACATTTGGCCATGCCATGAATGAATCGGTATTTAAAAATATAATTTCCAACTGGAAGCACATATAGGAAGCTAACCTCAGTTGCAATACATGTAAAATGCTGAAGAGTTATAATCTTTACAGAAGTAAATTTGTCACAAGTGCTAAAAAAATGTCGTATTAACAAATAGCTTTCAATGAATGTAGCTGGCGCATGAGATCAAAGATACGGAAGAAAGTTATTTCCACGTATGTCCTTCCTAATAAATTCATATTCTTACACATGGATTAAACTAGGAAAATTACATGCTACATGACAGGTGCATTTTTTGAGTAACCTCAATATATACAAGCAGAGTGCATCAAAGAAGTAGTGAAGGCTAGTTAATATGTAAAGAAAAAAACAATCAATTACTTAGGCTTCTTTATTCACAAAATTGAATGTGAAATGCTGCTTCCAAAATTGATAGTTTCCAGTATTATTACATATTATTCATGTCGATTACATAGGGTAAACTCAAAATCCCTACACATCTAATATTCTAAGTCATTTTCCAGACTGGGGCAAAGAAACTCTAGGTTTTATAGGTTAGATCCAAAAGGCAGCCTTAGGTAAAAAACAATGGGACTTAACAATCTTCATTTTAGGAAAATAACTGATATTGGTGAAGTGACAGTCATCA
Source organism: Balaenoptera borealis (assembly GCF_965194805.1). NCBI lineage: Eukaryota > Metazoa > Chordata > Mammalia > Artiodactyla > Balaenopteridae > Balaenoptera > Balaenoptera borealis. The sequence goes on along the minus strand of NC_138873.1, from coordinate 102,297,635 downwards.
TTCAAAAGCCTGGGCAAACTCCTGAGGACCATGCCATCATAACAGAAGTTTATCTCCAAAAAAGTTACATTATAACATGTCTTCCAACTCTAGGCCAGTTTCATTTCAGAAACTCATTCAGTTTAAGGCTCCTATTTCATACTCTGACAACATGTCAGTATGATGGTTTTTAGAAGATGCTGGCAAAGAAAAGAGGGCTAACTTAAAAAAGCACTTACAAGGACCATCTAGCCCTTAATTCTCTTAGGCCCACTTTAGAATATTTGAATAAGGTGTTTTAAACAAAAAAGCATAAACAGCACAAAAGTGAGGGCAAGTGTAGCACTATATTCAAACAAGTCACAAGTTTTAAAAACTGGAATATGCTGTTATAAAGTAACCACTGACACTAAAAATAGGCCATGGGCTGAATCACAAATGAAAAAACCCCTTGACATAAAAGTTATTTTTTACAGAATAGCCCCAAGAACTCCCAACCACACCCTCCATACCAAAATAATGTGTTACAATGCACTGCACTAAACTGTCCCTCCCTAAAGAGTTTCATTTTCATGTAATCTAATTGTGCTGGGAAATCGTTCTAATATTTACTTTCATGAGTAAAGATAATATTACAATGTGCAAGTTACAATGTTCTTTTATCATATCAATGTTGATAGAAGTTCCAACAGCAATCTCAACACTTGAACAGGATAATCTTGTAGCTGGAAACTCCACTTCACCTCTTGTTCTCTTTTTCTCAAAAAGCTAGCAAATAAAAAATACATGGGCGGGGAGGGTGGCAGTGTCATAAAACTATAGAATACTGAATCCTAAGGAAAGAATGACAACGGCAGTGCTACAAAATCACTTCCTAAAAGATTAGAATTCACAAGAAACCCAAATCACTAGAACATTCAGAAACAAAATACATGTTTCACTCCATTCCATGTTACATACAAAATTCCCCTGTGTCATTTAACAGTTGTTTTAGCTATCAAATTTCATTCTAAGGTCACGTTTGATAGTTATGAAGTAGTGGTATTAAGTCATAGTAAGTGTGCTTCATTTGAAAGTATATATATAGAATTTCCATTATGCCCTTCACAATTTATTACTAGTTCTTCTCAAGCCAAACAAAATAATATATAACTTACAGACCCAAAGCACTGTAACAATTTTCTGATTTTTTTTTTAAGATGCAATGACTAAATTACACTAACTGGTTACAATGATAAAACATTTCCATATATACCAGCTTCTGGTCAGACTATGCGTTTTGAAGTTTCTAGGACGGCATATTTGTAAATTCAGTGGCTCCATCTTACTATCATATATCCAGGATTGATGAGGGGTTTCTGTTTGTGCAAAAGTCTTTGTATGTTAAATAATCTCTTTCTATAAAAAGTTCTCACACTAATCCGACCCTAAAAAAAAGCAATTTCTCTTTAATGTACGTATCACATATACATACACACCCACACCCACACACACACCTGTTGCCATGCGGTTTTTTGCAAAACCCACACTGCTTGCTGGGAGTCCAGACATATTTGCTCTCAAATGAAGAGCTATGATCTGAGCCTTCCCGTCTTACAGTAGCTATATTATCTGGGATGAACAACGGTGGCTCATCCAAAGGAAAACTTCTGCTGCTTCTTCTCTGACGGGGTTGTAGGCTCTTCTCAGGTTTTTTCAATTTCAATTTATCCTCTTCCTTAAAATGTTCTACACCACCTGTGTGCTCAAGCTCTTCCTTCACATGACTACTGGTTCTCGCTGCTGGAGCCGGCGGCTGGGGCTTATGGCACTGCTTCTGGCTGGAATGCAGCAAGTGCCCAGTTTGTGCAGCAGGATGAGGCTCTTTTGAGCAACCAGGGTGACCGAGAGGCTTTTCACTCAAAGAATGAGTCAAGGGTTTGGAAATCTGTACTAAATTTTGATCTTGTGATATCTTTCTGAATACAGAATGAGCCTGATTTTTCACAGATTTAACCCCAGAATTGCAACTCTGAAACTTTGAATCCTTATCAACTTGTTTCTTTCTCACTTTGACTGGCCTATGAAAATTTTGCTTAGATTCTGATTCATCAGCATTTCGCTTCACACTTTTGACATTAACTTTAGTTATGTTATGCATTAATTCATGCTTTGCTCCAACAACTTTTTTCCGAGTATCTGTGGTCATGGTTTGCTTAGAATGAATTACAGGTTTTGTGTGTTTGGGTTTTATGTTTTTTGACTCTAAGCAAGAAACACTATTTGACTGGCTGTCTCTGTCATCCTGAAGGTTTGCTGTTTCATGAGACTCCATTTTAATACTTTCAACAATATTCAACTGTTTTGAATTTTGGTCAGGTGCATCACCAATAGCATTTTCTAAAATATTACTTTCTGGTTCAAAAGCACTAGTATTAACCACCTCTAAGTTTGATTTATTAAATCTGGTGCCCTCCAACTGCTTATCATTAGACTCTGTGTCTTTACAATAAGCCATTTCCATTTTACTTCTTTGAAGGGAGTTCTCAGCTTTATCAGCAACTTCCACGCTATCTTTCAATTCCAAACTACATTCATTTACTTCATCCCCAGAACCAGACAAACTGACGAGGTTCTTTTCTTTCTCATTTGGGTTTGTACAAGCAGCATTGCCAGAGAAAGCAACGGAAGATGCAGGTTCCTCACTGACACTGTCATCTTCGTGGGGTAATTTTATTGTCTCCTTTGATTCTTGTTCAACTTCTCCTTCTGCCTTCATTTCTTCAACAACAGTCCCATCCATTTTACTTGAAGTGGAATCGTTCCGTTCATGTTCTTCTTTATCTGAGAACTTAAACAATGGGCTAATAGTCTTGGCTTTCCGTTCCATCAGAGTTTCATTTTTCTTCTCTTCAATACTAACACAAGTCTCTGAAAGGAGTGGACAGTTTGACTCGTGAGATGGCACATCTGCTTCTGCCTGGTTATTACTCTTCTGCTCAGAATCTAACCCAGCTCCATCCTTCACGTCAAGACAAGACGGAACTGCGGCTCCGATGGGTCCACTGTGTCGGCGGCTCCTCCTGCTCTCTTTCTGGTGCTCGCGTTTCGGTGACTCGCCAACTTCTTCTTTCATCTGACACCTTTCTTGTTGTTTCACCCCTGCTTTAGGGGCAGACACAGTCTTCCCTGATGCCTTTTTTGTGCTATTTAAAGGTGCTGCATTTGAACGCTTGGCAATAGTGCTCTGTCGCAAACTTCTTATTTGTTCTATCACAAGGGAAAAAAATAAATAAAAAAAACTTAGTTATTTTGCCATGTGTTTTTATTTCAACGCAATTTAGAATACATCACTTCTTTATTCTGAGCTATAAAATTTATTTTCCCATTTCAAAGAAAATGTACTGACATCTACTCATGATGATGGTTACATTTTTTATTCACTTATCAAAGTTCTATAATTCTGGGGCAGAAAATAATCTGTATAAAATTCAGACTGATATTATACTTTACAGTAAGAAATATTTTCATCAAGCTTCTTTTCTATGAAAGTAAGCTGGGGGTAAAATCAATGAGGTTCCTTGATATTACTACCCATCTTAAAGCAAGGCTGTCATACAGTTGTAAACATTAAATACCTTTAAGTATATAAAACCAAACAAATTCGGGTGCCAATAAAATCTGAACTAAACCACCTATCACAAACAGGATCTGTGTGAGTTTCAAAGCACAGCCTCAAAAGAACTCTAATGTCTTTATGAATGTGCTTCCCTTATATCTCCATTTTAGCCTTCAAGCTATTGCTTGAATAGCTTGAATATTTTAAGAAATGAAATATACACTAGAGTACTAGACACAGATCAACAAAAAAAGAAATTATAATTAAAGAGATTTAAACCAAGAAAATGTATCATAAGGGAAAATGCGGAAAGTATGAAAGTAATTTAATAAAGCTTCCCACTTGCAACAATGCTCCTAACAAAGAATCCACTAACTGAGACTTTCCTCCTTTCCCTAGCTGGATACATCCCCAAGGGAAAAAGAAACACAAAGTGAAAAGAAATTGGAAAGAAAGCTAAATAATTCACTAAGAAAAAATAATAATAATAATTCACTAAGTAAAAACACAACCCACAAACTGAAATACAAAATAAGAAGCTATATCCAAGCCTATGCATATCCAATACCTCTGAATCAACTGTATGAAAACTGAACATCACAAATTTTTAAAAAGTCTCCTTCCTTTTTAATGCAAAACGCTACTATGCACCAGTATTTAGAACATTTTCCTAATTTGTCACGTATCACTGAACCTGAACTGTGAAACTCTTACAGACGGTGTCACAGGTCCTCCTCATTTGTCTCTAACAGTCCTGGTTGATGCTTGCAGTCATGACACTCAAAAGTGTCCCCATTTGGACAATAAATTACACGGTCATCCTATTTTAGAGACCCTTTCTAATTCCCCAGGACTCGGCACAATATTTGGTCATCAGGTAAGTACCCAACAACTTTAAAAACTTACTTAGTAGATCATGAACCACTCATGCTCAGCTATATAACATTTTAAAATAACTAAAATTTTAACAGTTTGTTATTAATATTTAGATAATTTTTAAAGCTCTGAAGACAGCCTGTAATAATTTATAGCTCTACTATATTTATATGCCCTGAAATAAAATAAATGAAGAACTTTTAACACCCATTACGTAAGTGGTTGATAAATGAATAGCACATTCAACTGTGAAGGTATTCAAATAAAAAATTGTTTTCCAATAGTAATTGATTAACTGACAAAAGATAAAGTAACTCTTTCTCCTCTAACTATAAACTGCCTTAGTTTGAAGCCGGGCGGTGTACGCCAAACATTACCATTATTTGTCTATAATGTTCATTCTACTCTTTTTGTTTCTCAAAGTCACAAATATATACCAAATAATCAATTTTTTTAAAAACTGAGGAAAAGATGAAGAAGTAAATATATGCATCTGAGCTAATAATCCACTTCTCAAAACCGCACATTAAAGCTATACAAAAGCTATGAATCTAAAAGGAAAGAAAGGACCAATGCCTAAGAATTTAATGAACCATGCCTGTGTAGTGAAGGCACCATTAAAATCCAAAAGGAGGGGTTTCAGAGAGCTTCTGAATGGTGAAGTAGAACACCTCCACGTGCCACAGTGCTTGCAGGGCTCCCAGCTCCAAGAGGACTGAAGTTTCTTTGTTCTTGACCTAACCCTATGAATCTCTTCATCTGGCTGTTGGTTCCTGTGCTTTAACATCCTCTGTAATAAACCACTCATCTGAAAGTTTTGCTGGACATTGGTTTCTACTCTGACAGTTATTTTCCCTCAGCACATGACAAATGACAGTCAACTGCTTCCCGGCTTCCATTCTTGCTATTAATAAGGCACCTCTCAGTGTAACTGCCGTTCATTTTTTTGCCGTGTGGCTGACAGGGTCTTGGTGCTCCGGCCGGGTGTCAGGCCTGTGCCTCTAAGATGGGAGAGCCAAGTTCAGAACACTGGTCCACCAGAGACCTCCGGGCTCCATGTAATATCAAATGGCAAAAGATCTCCCAGAGATCTCCATCTCAACTCTAAAACCCAGCTCCACTTAACGACCAGCAAGCTACAGTGCTGGACACCCGACGCCAAACAACTAGCAAGACAGGAACACAACCCCACCCATTAGCAGAGAGGCTGCCTAAAATCATATGAAGTTCAGACACCCCAAAACACACCACCTGACGAGGTCCTGCCCAACAGAAAGACAAGATCTAGACTCATCCACCAGAACACAGGCACAAGTATCCTCCACCAGGAAGCCTACACAACCCACTGAACCAATCTTAGCCACTGGCGGCAGACACCAAAAACAACGGGAACTACGAACCTGCAGCCAGTGAAAACGAGACCCCAAACACAGTAAGTTAAGCAAAATGAGAAGACAGAGAAACCCACGGCAGATGAAGGAGCAAGGTAAAAACCCACCAGACCAAACAAATGAAGAGGAAATAGGCAGTCTACGTGAAAAACAATTCAGAGTAATGATAGTAAAGATGATCCAAAATCTTGAAAATAGAATGGAGAAAACACAAGAAACGTTTGACAAGGAACTAGAAAAACTAAAGAGCAAACAAACAATGATGAACAACACAATAAATGAAATTTAAAATTCTCTAGAAGGAATCAATACCAGAATAACTGAAGCAGAACGGATAAGTAACCTGGAAGATAAAATAGTGTAAATAACTACTGCAGAGCAAAATAAAGAAAAAAGAACAAAAAGAACTGAGGACAGTCTCAGAGACCTCTGGGACATTAAACGCACCAACACTCAAATTATAGGGGTCCCACAAGAAAAAGAGAAAAAAGAAAGGGACTAAGAAAATATTTCAAGAGATTATAGTTGAAAACTTCCCTAATGTGGGAAAGGACACAGTCAATCAAGCCCAGGAAGCGAAGAGAGTCCCATACAGGAAAAATCCAAGGAGAAACACGCCAAAACACATATTAATCAAACCACCAAAAATTAAATACAAAGAAAAAATATTAAAAGCAGCAAGGGAAAACAACAAATAACATACAAGGGACTCCCCATAAGTTTAACAGCTGATCTTTCAACACAAATTCTGCAAGCCAGAAGCGAGTGGCAGGACATATTTAAAGCGATGAAAGGGAAAAACCTACAACCAGGATTACTCTACCCAGCAAGGATCTCATTCAGATTTGGCGGAGAAATTAAAACCTTTACAGACAAGCAAAACCTAAGAGAATTCAGCACCACCAAACCAGCTTTACAACGAATGCTAAAGGAACTTCTCTAGGCAGGAAACACAAGAGAATGAAAAGACCTACAATAACAAACCCAAAACAATTAAGAAAAAGGTAATAGGAACATACATACCGATAATTACCTTAAATGTAAATGGATTAAATGCTCCAGCCAAAAGACACAGACTGGCTGAAAGGATACAAAAACAAGACCCGGATAATGTTGTCTAAAAGAGACCCACTTCAGACCTAGGGACACATACAGACTGAAAGTGAGGGGATGGAAAAAGAAATTCCATGCAAATGGAAATCAAGAGGAAGCTGGAGTAGCAATTCTCACGTCAGACAAAATAGACTCTAAAATAAAGACTATTACAAGAGATAAAGAAGGACACTACATAATGATCAAGGGATCAATCCAAGAAAAAGACATAACAATTGTAAATATTTATGCACCCAACAGAGGAGCACCTCAATACATAAGGCAAATGCTAACAGCCATAAAAGGGGAAATCGACAGTAACACAATCATAGTAGGGGACTTTAACACCCCATTTTCACCAGTGGACAGATCATCCAAAATGAAAATAAATAAGGAAACACAAGCTTTAAATGATACATTAAACAAGATGGACTTAATTGATATTTATAGAACATTCCATCCAAAAACAACAGAATACACTTTCTTCTCAGGTGCTCATGGAACATTCTCCAGGATAGATCGTATCTTGGTTCACAAATCAAGCCTTGGTAAATTTAAGAAAATTGAAATCGTATCAAGTATCTTCTCCGACCACAATGCTATGAGACTAGATATCAATTATAGGAAAAAATCTGTAAAAAAATACAAACACATGGAGGCTAAACAACACACTACTTAATAACCAAGAGATCACTGAAGAAATCAAAGAGGAAATCAAAAAATACCTAGAAACAAATGACAATGAAAACACGATGACCCAAAACCTACGGGATGCAGCAAAAGCAGTTCTAAGAGGGAAGTTTATAGCAATACAATCCTACCTCAAGAAACAAGAAACATCTCAAATAAACAACCTAACCTTACACCTAAAGCAATTAGAGAAAGAAGAACAAAAAAACACAAAGTTAGGAGAAGGAAAAAAATCATAAAGATCAGAACAGAAGTAAACGAAAAAGAAATGAAGGAAACGATAGGAAAGATCAATAAGCTAAAAGCAGGTTCTTTGAAAAGATAAACAAAATTGATAAACCATTACCCAGACTCATCAAGAAAAAAAGGGAGAAGACTCAAATCAATAGAATTAGAAATGAAAAAGGAGAAGTAACAACTGACACTGCAGAAATACAAACGATCATGAGAGATTACTACAAGCAACTCTATGCCAATAAAATGGACAACCTGGAAGAAATGGACAAATTCTTAGAAATGCACAACGTGCTGCGACTGAACAGGAAGAAATAGAAAATATGAACAGACCAATCACAAGCACTGAAATTGAAACTGTGATTAAAAATCTTCCAACAAACAAAAGCCCAGGACCAGATGGCTTCACAGGCAAATTCGATCAAACATTCAGAGAAGAGCTAACACCTATCATTCTCAAACTCTTCCAAAATATTGCAGAGGGAGGAACACTCCCTAACTCATTCTACGAGGCCACCATCACCCTGATACCAAAACCAGACAAAGATGTCACAAAGAAAGAAAACTACAGGCCAGTATCACTGATGAACACAGATGCAAAAATTCTCAACAAAACACTAGCAAACACAATCCAACAGCACATTAAAAGGATCATACACCATGATCAAGTGGGGTTTATTCCAGGAATGCAAGGATTCTTCAATATATGCAAATCAATCAATGTGATACACCATATTAACAAACTGAAGGAGAAAAACCATATGATCATCCCAATAGATGCAGAGAAAGCTTTCGACAAAATTCAACACCCATTTATGATAAAAGCCCTGCAGAAAGTAGGCATAGAGGGAACTTTCCTCAACATAATAAAGGCCATATATGACAAACCCACAGCCAACATTGTCCTCAATGGTGAAAAACTGAAACCATTTCCACTAAGATCAGGAACAAGACAAGGTTGCCCACTCTCACCACTATTATTCAACATAGTTTTGGAAGTGTTAGCCACAGCAATCAGAGAAGAAAAAGAAATAAAAGGAATCCAAATCGGAAAAGAAGAAGTAAAGCTGTCACTGTTTGCAGATGACATGATGCTATACATAGAGAATCCTAAACATGCTACCAGAAAACTCCTAGAGCTAATCAATGAATTTGGTAAAGTAGCAGGATACACAATTAATGCACAGAAAGAAATCTCTTGCATTTCTATACACTAATGACGAAAAATCTGAAAGTGAAATTAAGAAAACACTCCCGTTTACCATTGCAACAAAAAGAATAAAATATCTAGGAATAAACCTACCTAAGGAGAAAAGAGACCTGTATGCATAAAATTATAAGACACTGATGAAAGAAATTAAAGATGATACAAATAGATGGAGAGATATACCATGTTCTTGGATTGGAAGAATCAACATTGTGAAAATGATTCTACTACACAAAGCAATCTACAGAGTCAATGCAATCCCTATCAAACTACCACTGGCATTTTTCACAGAACTAGAACAAAAAATTTCACAATTTGTATGGAAACACAAAAGACCCCGAATAGCCAAAGCAATCTTGAGAACGAAAAATGGAGCTGGAGGAATCAGGCTCCCCGACTTCAGACTATACTAAAAAGGCACAGTAATCAAGACAGAATGGTACTGGCACAAAAACAGAAATATAGATCAATGAACAGGATGGAAAACCCAGAGATAAACCCACACACATATGGTCACCTTATCTTTGATAAAGGAGGCAAGAATATACAATGGAGAAAAGACAGCCTCTTCAATAAGTGGTGCTGGGAAAACTGGACAGCTACATGTAAAAGAATGAAATGAGAACACTCCCTAACACCATACACAAAAATAAACTCAAAGTGGATTAAAGACCTAAGTGTAAGGGCAGACACTATCAAACTCTTAGAGGAAAACATAGGCAGAACACTCTATGACGTAAATAACAGCAAGATCCTTTGTGACCCACCTCCTAGAGAAATGGAAATAGAAACAAAAATAAACAAATGGGACCTAATGCAACTTAAAAGCTTTTGCACAGCAAAGGAAACCATAAACAAGACCAAAAGACAACCCTCAGAATGGGAGAAAATATTTGCAAATGAAGCAACTGACAAAGGATTAATCTCCAAGATTTACAAGCAGCTCATGCAGCTCAATAACAAGAAAACAAACAACCCAATCCAAAAATGGGCAGAAGACCTAAATAGACATTTCTCCAAAGAAGACATACAGATTGCCAACAAACACATGAAAGAATGCTCATCACTAATTATTAGAGAAATGCAAATCAAAACTACAATGAGGTATCACCTCACACCAGTCAGAATGGCCATCACCAAAACATCTGCAATAAATGCTGGAGAGGGTGTGGAGAAAAGGGAACCCTCGTGCACTGTTGGTGGGAATGTAAATTGGTACAGCCACTATGGAGAACAGTATGCAGGTTCCTTAAAAAACTAAAAATAGAACTACCTACCATACAACCCAGCAATCCCACTACTGAGCATATACCCTGAGAAAACCAAAATTCAAATAGAGTCACGTACCACAATGTTCACTGCAGCTCTATTTACAATAGCCAGGACATGGAAGCAACCTAAGTGTTCATCGACAGATGAATGGATAAAGAAGCTGGAATATTAGTCAGCCATAAAAAGAAACAAAATCGAGTTATTTGTAGTGAGGTGGATGGATCTAGAATTTGTCATACAGAGTGAAGTCAGAAAGAGAAAAGCAAATACCATATGCTAACACATGTATATGGAATCTAAAACAAAAAACAAAAAAAATGAAGAACCTAGGTTCAGGACAGGAATAAAGATGCGGATGTACAGAACAGACTTGAGAACATGGGGAGGGGGAAGGGTAAGCTGGGAGGAACTGAGAGAGTGGCATGGACTTATATATACTACCAAATGTAACATAGATAGCTAGTGGGAAGCAGCCGCATAGCACAGGGAGATCAGCTCGATTCTTTGTGACCACCTAGAGGGGTGGGATAGGGAGGGTGGGAGGGAGATGCAAAAGGAAGGACATATGGGGACATATGTATATGTACAGCTGATTCACTTTGTTATACAGCAGAAACTAACACACCATTGCAAAGCAGTTATACTCCCAATAAAGATGTTTAAAAAAATTTTTTTAATTTAAAAAGTAAAACAAAAGGAAAGAAAGGGCAGGAGAAGAGAAAACACTGATGATTTTGGAAGCCAAACAAAAGATGATCAAGCAGTAACTGATGCAGGACATCCAAAAAAAGATAAACAGTAATCTGGCACTGGTGGCCAAACCAATACCATTAACACCTCAAAAGGCTTAGGAACTGGTGATCCCAGATAATTCTAAAGTAGGGAGGAAGGCAGGCAGTTAAAATGAGGATGAGTCGAAAGCTGTTTAAAAAGCAGTCAGACCCCGAGCTCCCTCGCCCCTACTCCATCCATTGGGCAACTGCCCTTCCCAGGTCCTAATCGAAGACTGGAGGCTTACTCTTTGGGGAGTGTAAAAACAGAGTTTCTAGACTAAGGAACATCCAGCATAGATAAGAGTAGCAGTAAAGTACACTGAAATCTGTAAGATTATGTGTATTTGTATGTACTGAAAGATGAGATGCCCCCATCAGCTTCCCTCAAGGGCTCCCATGATATGCTAACAATCTAACAAGCCTAAAGTCTAACAACAGGGATTCCTCCAGAAAGTAACACAGCCAGATTACCATACAGTGATGCTCACAGCTGACAAAACATTAAACCATCAATGATCAGACATTTAGCAAAGTCTCTTAACATGAAAGACAGAACCAAAAAAAAAAAGAAAAAAAGACTAAAAAACCTTTAAAACACCGTGAGTATCTTACGAAAGACAACATAAGATACTGCATGCATGAAACAAGACCAGAATGCTACAAAAAGGACTATTCCCGGAACAAAAAAAGAACATTCAGAATTTGATGAAAAAGTTGAAGGATAAACATGAGAAAATTTCAGCAAGTAGAGGAAGAATACAGAGGTGGAAAGATGAAGAAAATGGAAGAGCCAGTCCCTGCTATCTAATACTTGAATAACAGGAGTTCCAGGAAGCAAGAGTTGACAAAATAAAGAGGAAAATAATCAATGAAATAATTCAAGACATTTTCCCAGAACTGAAAACAGAGCATCACTTTCAAATTTCTGAGGAAAAACAATTTCCAACCTTGAATTCTATGTTCAATCAGACCATGATTCCAATGTGAGAACATATTAAATACATTTGCAAACATACAAGGTTTCAAAAATATATATCCATACTCCTTTTTCTCACAAAAGTACTAGAAGAGGTATGTCACCAAAACGAAGGAGATACTTCAAGGAAAAGTAAACAGGAACTGCAATACAGAACAGAATCCTCAGAAGAATAGTAAAGAGAGCTCTCTGGACAACAGCCATGCATCTGACTTATACAGCGCTAACACGACAGCGCACACGGAAGATCAGAAGGCCCCCAGAGACACTTCCTCAATAAGATGAAAATGACAGAACACCTGATATGCTCAAATATCTTTAAGAAAGATTCAGACAACTGGCAGAGTAGTTGGGGTGGGTACCGATACGTACACTGAAAACTGTGTGTGCGAATGCATAAAACTATAAGCAAATGAACAACAAAATCAATTATTAAATCAGAAAGACAAAAAGCTGTATAGGAAAAGCGACTACAGTTCACTAAATGGATCATCACTAACAGCATATTGAGTCACAATAACATAAGTAATTACTACTGATCTTACAAAATTATGAATCAGAAAGATGAGAAAATGTTCTTTTGTGTGATGGGGGAACAAGAGGAGAAAGAACGCTAAATTCACCATCCAGAATGGGAAATCAATAAATACATACATCAGAATTAATCAAGTAGTGGCAACATACATGTGTTACTTAGAGACATGGAAGTAAATACCAAAAAATTAACAAAACCAGATGAAAGCGGTAATAGTAGTTTCCTCTGGGGAAAGGGAAATAAGTAGTAGGATGGCAAGTACTGGAAACTCATAGAACTAGTCAACTCTTTAAATTATGTGAATGTGTAATTTCAATAAAAATTTTAAAAAATCATATCAACAAATTGATACAATCTCAAAATTGATTATCAAAATGCTCAGATTAGCAAACACCAAGAAACTACTATCACTGCTCAGCAACTTTACAACCTATCACATCTGTCCCTACACTTGATTTTCTAGCTCGTCCTCTCTGGAAGGATTACCTTGTGCCATTAAACGAGGTGATTTTCTTGGTGATCTCACTGAATTTTCTTCTACTTTGTCCCTCAAATTCCTGTTAGGTAAAATCAGTTCTTCTTCATCAATGGTATCATTGCCACTTTCTTTTACAACTCCTTCATCCATAATATCGTCAAGACCAACAACTAGGAAAAAAAACAAAAATACAAGATTTTTTGAAAATATTGGTGATGTTAAGTATTTAAAGGTAGTACAGAAAACACTGTGAGACAGTTTAATGTAATACCAAGTAGTCCTGAAAATCTAGGTCTATTCCTAAAATGTGATAATGCCACTACCAAGCTCCCAGTTCAGTTTTACAAACTTCTACCGTATGAGGCAGCTAGTCAAAGAGAAGATTAGTTGTAATTCTTCTTGATTTGACTTCCACTATCACTCACTGTCACTTATCATTCACTGTACCTTTGTGAACATCATAAGCAGCTATACCTGGATACTTAATTATCCCAATTGGTTAAAGTAGTACAAAAAAGAGTAAATACCCTGAAAAGCTTGTGATTCTAGGTTCATGCTAGAACCAAAAGATTCTAGTTCTAACTGTAATCTATTCCTTGAAGACTTTATGCTACATGTGTGAAAGTAATGGAGATATACTCTTAAGTTGTAGCAAGCACACACACACACACGCACACACACAGAAATGAAAAACATAATGTAACTTCCCCTCCCCCAAATGCTAGGGAAAATAGGTGTTTAAATAGAACTATACAATTAAATTACCTTCCCCTAGTCAAAAGAGAGATAGAGTCATTCATTTAACAGCAGGGGAGGGGGCATGGAAAAGGATTGGGGAACACTGTATTTATATTATCAACAGGCTTATTTCTGTATGTAACAAATGTCACTTTAACTAGGTGACATACAGCAATTCTAAATGTGCAGTTGTATGAAATCTTGTAAAAAGAATGTGATTATTTAGATCATACGTCCTGGTTTCAAGTCTCTGCTAAAACATTTAAATAAAACCTGACTAAGTCCCTTAACCTCTCTAGTTTATCTCTTAAATGAGAATAACAATACCTGTCCTACCTACCTCACAGGGCTGTTGTGAGGATCAAGTGAGATGATGTATGAGAACTCACTCTGTAAACTTTAGAGCACTACACAAATGTTAGTTATTATCTTCATCCTAGGGGTTAGAAGGAACCTCAAGAAGTTATCTAGTCCTCATCTTTGTATCCAAGTAGAACTTCATTTAAGAGTTCAACAAGATAGTGGTCTACCCTAAAATTTAAAGAGAACAAAATTTTTTATAAATATACTTTCAAATGGTACAATCTTTTCGAAGAGCAATTTCACAACAAACAGAATCACAAAACTGCTTATATACTTTGACCAATATATTATAAAGTATAGACGAGAGAATAAATTATGAAAAAAAAAGTCTGGCTAGAAAACATAGTGTGATCCTTGTTAGTAACAGACAAATGAAATGTTGTGTAGGTACATTTAGACAAACAAAAATGATTAGCAGGAAATAGATGAAAATTATAACAACAGCTATTCTATAAAAGATAAGTATTCTTTTTTCCTATCTTGCATATTTCCTGCTATATGCATGGAATTCCTCTCAAAAACAGAGCCCATGCTTTTAATCACTAAGCTATAGGCACTAAAAGCTTAGAGAAGAAGAATGTGTCTTAGGAAAATTCATCAGGACTCATTTAAGATGTAATTGTGGGAAACAGGTGGGGAGTTCAGTTAGAAGGCTACTCCACCATGATGGAATACTTATGTTGCCACACATTCACACACATTCTCAAAGAATTTTTAACATTAGATTAATAGTTCCACCATGCTCATTTTAAAAAGCCAAAGTTATGCATTATATGCATTACAAGTATGCAGAGATAGAAATGGATGGGGGAAGGCAGCACAGTGTTATCAATGACCATCTAGTGGTTAGGTGGGGTAAGGAATTGGGGGTTTTTTAATCACTGTGACACTGTCTCTGTGTTTTCCACATTTTCTAAATAAACATGAGTTTTGTACTGTAATCAGGAGAGAAAGTAATAATTCAAAAAACAGTCCAGGAGAAAGGTAATTAAAATCTGACTAACAGTGTTCGCTGGCAGGGAGTAAAAAGGTGTGTTATGAACTTTAGGGCTATATTGCAAAGCAGAATCAACAGGATTTAGCGAAGCCAAATCCAAAGGTCAATTATTAGATTCTCTCTTGTTCCATTTCCTGGCAGCAGCTGACCCCTCGCCCCTTCCTGAATCCCTTCTCCTCACTTAACTTCTGAACAGCACACGCCCCTCCCTCACTAGCTACTTCTGCTCAACACCCTTTATGGAGCTCTTCTTGCAGATGCCACACAGGACAGGACTTCAGGATTCAGTACTCCCACCTATCCTTTATACGCACTCAACCCTCCCTAAATGATCTCATCCAGTCAATCTATACTCGCGTGACTCCCCGAAGTTATCTTCCCCAGCCCCAAGCTCACATCTGACCTCTGGAAGAGTGTAATTTGACATATCCACTAGGTTGTCTAACAGGTATCTCAAGGTTAACAAATAGAAAATAAACACTGATTCCACCCATTCCCCCTCCCCTCAGTAAAACTGTCCTCCTAAGATAGTCCCAGTAATGGAAACTCCATTCACCCAGCTGCTCAATCCTGAAGCTCTAGAACTATCCCCAACTCCCCTCTCCTCATATCCCACATCCAAGAGGTCAGCCCAACCTGCTAGCTCTACCTACAGAACACGTCACCCACCTGATCACCACTGATCACCTCCACAGCTCACATGCTACTCCACATCACCATCTTCTCCCATCAAAACTACTCGAGTCTCCTAGTGTCCCAGGTTCCTCTATGGCCACCTCCTACGCACACACATGCACACACACACACACACACAGTTTATTCTCCACACAGTCATAACTATACTTCAGAGTCTTCTAAAATATAAAGTTGTATCACGTTACCATTGTTCTGACGAGAGCCTCCAAACCCTTACGAACACACTTAGATGTATGTTAAAATCCTAGCCAGGGTCTCCAGGGTCCTAAGAAGGGCTTCCGCCACCAAATTCCCTGACTTCTCTCCTACCACTGACTGGCGGTGCTCCAGGCACACTGGGAAGCAAAAGGCCATCTCAGGGTCATTTCACTTGATCGTCCTCTGCCCGGAGCGCTCTCCTCCCAGACAGCCACATGGCTCACCCTCCCGCTTCATTCGGGTTTCACTCAAAATCGACCTTCTCACAGAAACCTTTCCTGAGGATCTTATCCAACACAGCATTCTCTCACCTTAGCATATTTCATCCTTTAAAATGTGTTTCACTATCCAATGAAACATCTAATTTTCCACTAGAATGTAATCTCTACAATCCAGGGACTTTGTCTCTTATTCACCACTGAAACTCCAGAACCCAGAATCATAACCTGGTATACAGTGGCTACTCCAGAAACACTTGCTGCATAAAAGAATTAGGGGAAACAAGGGACCTGGAAAATTTAAACTTTGATGATCGAGTGAGAAATGTTTCAATTAACTGAAAGAGAGAAGTTAGAAAAAACAAATTTGAAAGTAAGGTAATGACTTAACTTTTTGAATGTTAGTGACATGAAAAAAAAAAGAGCAGGCAAAAGAAGCATCAAAGTAACGCACCATCACAAAAGAAGGGTAAGGAGAATTCCAGGGATCAGGAAGATTAACTGCTATAGAGAGGACAAAGGAAGGAGAAAAATCCACTAATTTGAAACACAGAAGCAGAGGACCAGATGACAAGAGATGAATAAGTGAATAAGTGGAGAATGACAACAGCAGTTTCTCTTTCATTTATTTTTAAGAAATTTAAGGGTAAAAGAAAATGAGGACAATCGGCTGAAGGAAGTTAAAGGGATGAAAGATGATTTTTCTGTGTAAGTAAAAGGAACGGGGTGGGGGGGAAGGTGAGGTGGTAGAGTCCCCTTTACACAAAAGAGGGAGTGAGGGAAGGAGAAGGGAGAGAGTGGGCAAAGAGGGAAGAGGAGAGTGGGAACGGGAGGAGGGAAAAAGCAAGAGATCTGAGCATCTTCCACTGCTGGAGGTAACTTTGGAAGCTGAGTGACGCCTGAGGCCGAAGTATCTTAAAACCTCTTAAGTCAACAACCTACAATTCGAACACTTAAGACTGCATTTGAGACATTTCTCAGAAGTGAGATTTCCAAGAATGCAATCTTTTTTGTACTCCTGTTGCTCCTGGCAATATGTTTCCTTCATCTCAAAAAGTCACCCTGACATTAAATCAAGCTCTAACACTGTCTCCAACATTTCCAGGGCTCTCAAGCAGGTGTAGGCCCCCAACACCAAAGCAACTACTTAACCTAGCTATGCCTCAAATTCTTCTATAAAATGGAGATCATGCTAGCGGTCAGAGGGGTGCTGTGATGATTAAATTAGTGTGTGTAAAGGGCTTGGAACAGAACCTGGCACTTACAAAATGCTGACTTCTGTTCACAGTCTCCCCCATCATGGACCCCACCATCAAAATTTATGTATTCTTTTTCCCTTACTTTTTCCGTCAACTCCCCCCAGAACAAATCAACCATTAAAAAAAGTACCTGAAATTTCTTTCTTCTAATCCATTTATCTGATTAAAGTAATTCAGAGTACAGAATGAATTATCTCTGGCAAAACCCTCCCAATTAGGTATTTACGTTTTAAATCATTCAACTTCCACTGAGCTTAACTTTCTTAGTTTCCACTAAGAAAATGAATAGAAAGAAGTGAAGGAGAATCTGTGTTCTTTTCAAAACACTGCTTATTCTCAGGGACCTCCCACATCTGCCCCTCCCACAGCTACAAGCAAACTAAGATTCAGTATTTGATATCCAGTTTTTAAAAAGTGGCCAGTCCTACTCAACACATCCACTAAAAAGGGAATTGGGGTTATCAAAAAAAAAAAAAGCAATGGCCTGAATTATGTAGGAGGCAAGTGCAATAATGCGGGAAAACAATATTTTTTTCCTCCCTCCCACATTTCAGAATTAGGTGTCATTCCCATTTTGAAATTCTGGCACAAAATCTGTAATCATACTCAAAATCTCCTTGAGCCTGAATTTAGATCACATTAAAATTCCTCCCATCATCAGCCACAAATGGCCCTCCTTAAATCTGCTGAGTCAGGCCTATGTGAAGTCCTCCTGACACAAATACTACTTTATTCAAATCGAGACTATTTAATTCACACCTATCTTCTTGAAGAGAGGAGGTAAATGAGATGAAAAGAATAAAACGGAACTATTTACAGCTAAATTTATTGAATTTCTCACAACTGGGTTTAGTTTAAATCACCTTACTCCACACAAAAGGGAGAACCACAGTACAGCAGGGACTCTTCACACCTGGCGTGCCTTAACTCAGGCTGGCAGCGCAGAGGCCAAGTGCAACCGCTTCTAGGACGCTTACCTCCTCTACTATGAAACCTGGCACTAGATGTCAGACTTGAGAAAAAACCAAAGAGCATGATCTCCTTCCAGTGTCAGGACAACAGAGGTCAGGTGTGTACTTTACAGGGCCCGGACCTGAAGGAGAGTAAGAAGGCACACAAACACACCCCTGCAACACAGTCCCCACAGCTTCCGCCTCCACCACCGCAGGAGGCCACCACCCAGCGCATCCTTGGCCTCCCTTCAGGGAGCGTTCTTTCCTTTACGGATGATTCACACACCCTTCCAAAACAGGCCACGTCAGATACACACCATCAAGTTGTGTTATATACAATCAGTCATTTGTGGGTGAATTTATCATTTTAGATATTATGTTTCTAAGTTGAACAACACAAATAATGTTATCTTTTTTCCCTCTTAAATTTCTTCTTTACAACAAACTCTAAAACACAGGTTTACTGAGTCAAAGAAGGCAAATTTATAGATTTTACCATTTTTAATCTCATCACATGGCTTTCAAAAGAGTATAAACAATTTACAGTGCAAAAAGCTTCCCATTAAGTCTCAATTAAGAACTTACTAGCACTGAGTTTGAGATTTTTAAAAGAAACATGGTGACTAAGAAAGCTTGACATATATACTGCCTTTCTGTATTTCTTTAGCTTTGCCTACTCGCCTACTCAGGTCTTAATAAATGTGTTTCTCCCTCAATAATTTATATGAACTCTTCATGTAATATCTGTGTTACCTATTTGATGCAAGTATTTTCCCTCGCTTACCTTATTTTAGTATTATCTGGTGTCATTTTTTTTCTTCAGAATGCTGCCTTCAGTTACTCCAACACTATTAAATTATCCATCCTTTCTGCTGAAATTTAACACATTCTAAAGTCTTATATTTAAACATGCACAAACATTTCAACTTCTGTCAAACTCAATTCATACTTTGGGAAAAAACTGATTAGTATTTCACAGAAAGGGGGTTTCTATCAAACAAATCTAAAACAAAGACACTGGGTTAAATGACGTTAAAACAGTTTCTTCACTTCAGATCTTCAGAGCCTTCAATATGCTAAATAAAGGCATTTTATGAGGGGAAAAAACTGCACATGATGAAACTGTTTCCCAAGCCTTATATTCTCACACACACCAATAAAACATACACCAAAATGCTAATGATGGTTATTTCAGAAAGGATTTTTCCCTTCTTCTTTTTCACACTTTCTAATCCATCTCACATTAAAAATATTTTGTCAAAAACAATTTTCCCCCAAAATGTGTAATACATGTGTGAATGCCTAGAAAAAGAAGCTGGAAAGGTTTTCCATGCAGGGGGAAGTAGTATCATTGGTGCCACTTTTTAAAGCTTTCCTTTTTAAGTTATACATGCACATGGTTTTAAAGAGTTGTGTCTGGTTCTCAAAAAGACAACCCTCAGAATGGGAGAAAATATTGGCAAATGAAGCAACTGACAAAGGATTAATCTCCAAAATTTACAAGCAGCTCATGCAGCTCAATATCAAAAAAACAAACATCCCAATCCAAAAATGGGCAGAAGACCTAAATAGACATTTCTCCAAAGAAGATATACAGATGGCCAACAAACACATGAAAGAATGCTCAACATCACTAATCATTAGAGAAATGTAAATCAAAACTACAATGAGGTATCACCTCACACCAGTCAGAATGGCCATCACCAAAACATCTACAAACAATAAATCCTGGGGAGAGTGTGGAGAAAAGGGAACCCTCTTGCACTGTTGGTGGGAATGTAAATTGATACAGCCACTATGGAAAACAGTATGGAGGTTCCTTAGAAAACTAAAAATAGAACTACCACACGACCCAGCAATCCCACTACTGGGCATATACCCTGAGAAACCATAGTTCAAACAGAGACGTGTACCACAATGTTCACTGCAGCTCTATTTACAATATCCAGGACATGGAAGCAACCTAAGTGTCCATCGACAGATGAATGGATAAAGAAGATGTGGCACATATATACAATGGAATATTACTCAGCCATAAAAAGGAACGAAATTGAGTTATTTGTAGTGAGGTGGATGGATCTAGAGTCTGTCATACAGAGTGAAGTCAGAAAGAGAAAAACAAATACCGTATGCTAACACATATATATATGAAATTTAAAAAGAAAAAAATGAAGAACCTAGGGATAGGACAGGAATAAAGACACAGACATAGAGAATGGACTTGAGGACATGGGGAGGGGGAAGGGTAAGCTGGGACAAAGTGAGAGAGTGTCATGGACATATACACACTACCAAATGTAAAAGAGATAGCTAGTGGGAAGCAGCCACATAGCACAGGGACATAAGCTGGGTGCTTTGTGACCACCTAGAGGGGTGGGATACGGAGGGTGGGAGGGAGATGCAAGAGGGAGGAGATATGGGGATATATGTATACGTATAGCTGATTCACTTCATTATACAGCAGAAACTAACACAACATTGTAAAGCAATTATACTCCAATAAAGATGTTAAAAAAAAAGTAATAAAAAAAATAAGAGCACACTGCCAAAAAAAAAAAAAAAAGTTGTGTCTGGTTCTATGAAGTTTATTAAGAAAAACATTAATGCTCAGCACGCACGTCCCCCTCCACTTCCCCCACTGAACCTCAATTACTTCACTGGGAAAATGCAGACATTACCACCCTCCGCTGAAAGGTTTCTGTGAAAACTGAATAAACTATTGTAGTTTCCTACACAGTGCATGACGTGCAAACAATAAGATTGTAGCCATTATTATATCCTAGCAGATTTTTTTCAAACAATTTTCTATAGCCCTAAGTGCCCTTCATTTGACCCCTTCCCAACTGTCAAAATAATTTCTCTTATTGCCAACATGACTCTATCAGGCTACTATAAGAATGAGATGGTAATCATTCCCTAAATTTTTAACATTTTAATTCCATCCTAAAATACCGTAAGTTATGTACCTTTAAGGTAATTCCTTCAAAAATATTTATTGAGCACCTACTATGTGTCGCACACTGGCCTAGATTATTCCATATACCAGTGATACAGAATTCTGAAGACAAATGACCTGGTTTCTTATATATACATATATATATATATATATATATATATATATATATATATATATATAGTAAGGGGGTGGTATTTACATAGACTGAAATATATCAAAGTTACACAGCAACCAAATGAACAGATTGACCTATTTCAATTCCAATTCAAACTGTAAAAAGAAAACAATGAGTGGGAACTGGGTAAATAACTGAACGCTGACTGCATATTTGGAAATATTAAAAACTATCTTTAATTGTTTTAGGCAGGATAATATTAGTGTTGTTATTTTTTTTTAAATAAAGACTTCTTATATTTTGGAGATACATGCTGAAATATTTACAGATAAATGATATGATTTCTGGGCTATACTTCAAAATAATCTTGGTTGGGGGGAGGTAAGGAGAAGTGAGTGGGGTATAAATGAAAAAAGACCCACTATTAACTGTATGAGTAACAGGTAGATGAGGGTCATTATACAAGTCTCGCTGCTTTGTTTGATGTTTTCCATAAAATAGAAAAAATTTTAAAAACTGTTCCCATGAAGCTTCATTTTAACGAGGGTGAGACAAATACATAAGATACGCGGCATGTTAGCTGATAAGCCATAGGAACAAAAGGCAAGAGTAACAGGGAGTACAAAGAAGGGAACACAGGGTGGCCTGTAATTTTAAACCGAATGGCCAGGGAAAGCCAGGGGTACTGGTTCCAGCTGTCTCCTGCACAAGAGCTTCCAGGCCAAAAGAAAGGAGCTCGCTGTGCAGGCTGGAAGGAGTCTGGGGATGACAACGCTGAGGTGACTTCTCGGCCAAAGCTGAACAAGTCGAGGGAGTAGCTTTCTAGCTAGAAGGCACATCAAGTACCTAGACTCTGAGGCAGGAGTGTGCCTAGGATGGTGGAAGAACAGAATGGAGTCAGGTCTGTGAGGCCAGATTAGGGAAAAGGGGGAGAAGGGCAGATAAAAATAGAGAGGTAAGGCAGCAAACTAAAGTCATTCTTGCAGGCCATGAGGACTTTAGCTTTTGCCTTTGTGTGAAATGGAAAGTTACCAGAGTGCTGTGAACATAAGGGTGATAGGATCTAACTTTTAACAAGAATACTCTTGGTGCTCTTTTTAGAATAGATGGGAGAGAATCCTCAGGGGCAGAAGCAGGGAAGCCACTTCCAGGCTAACGCAATAATCCAGATGAGAAATGGTAACCGCTAAAACCACAGTGGCAGTGAAGAAAGTGAGACGTACAAGTTGCCAGATTCTGGATGTATTCTGAAAATAATACCAACAGGATCTGATCAACTGAATACAGAACGTGAAAGAGGGTACGTAAAGAATGACTTCAAAGTTTTCTGCTGAGCAACTCGAAAGAAGTTGCCATTTCTAGAGATGAGGGAGACTGTAGGCGTAAGTGGTACAAGGGGGACTGGGAGGTGGGGAAGCAGGTACCAAGAATTCAGTGTTAACGTCTACAAGCCTAGGACACCTGAGGTCACGAGAAGCTAGGAAAGAGGCCTGGGGCACACTGTTCCCCACAGCTTTCAGAAGGAACCAACCCTGCCGACACTGTGAACTTGGACTCTGGCCTCCGGACTGTGAGACAACACATTTCTGTTGTTAAGCTGAGGTGATTTGTTAGGGTGGCCCCAGGACACTGACATAGCACTGGTGCTCCTTCTATTTTTTTAAAATTTTATTGAAGTATAGTTGATTTACAAAAAAAAAAAAAAAAAAAAGACTTCAGTGTTAGACATTAAGCTTAAGATGCCCAAGAGACATCCAAAGAAGTAAACGCAGGGGTCTGGAGTATATGTATTTGGGAGCTGAATTATAAAGCATTTTTTAAGTCATAAAATTGTATAACATCACCATAGAAGTGAGTAGAAATAGAAAAGATGCCTAAAATCTGAACCCTGAGATACTCCGGTACCTAGAGGTCTGGAAGATGAAGAGGAGAATCAGAAGAAACTGAGAGGAAGAAGACAGCAAGGTGAGAGAATAACCGCGAGTGGCGAACCAAAGATCGAACCTGGCAGAGTGACACTGCCTGCAACCCAGTGCAGCTGGTGAGAGCAAAATCAGAATTTGGAGGAGAGATATTGGGGAAGAGAGCATTAAAATTTCTTCCAGGAGTTTGCTGTAAACAGAGCAAAAAGAACAGGGCAAGACAAATACACTGATGAATAAATATAAAACATGATGTGTGGTTATTAATACTGAAATTCAATTGTAAGGACTTTGACAGAGACTCAGACTTCTTTTCAATTCTATCAAGCACAGAGAAAAAGTAGAGTAGATATCACATCATGGTAACTACAAACCATATCCATGAAAAACAGAGAATAGAAACCTAATCAGAAAACATGAAAATCTAATTTCATAAATACCTAAATAACTGATTTCATAAATATCTCAATATGTACCTAAATATAGGATATAAGGGCAAAAAATGTACCTAAGTTGTTTTTTTTTAATTACCAGGCAACATTTATTATGAAATTAAGGAAAATATCAAAATGTACATAACAAATTTTCAGTTGAATTAGCTCCGCTCCGTATTTCTAAAAACAAGCAGAGAGAGGAGGGGCACTTGGCCACCCAACAGCCAATTCTGGAAAACTTACAGTGACCAGGTAAACACCATTAATAAAAACTTGAGTGTTTAGGGGGTACTGTGGATTATTTTAGTTGCTTAAGGATTTGCTTCTTGGTTGTTTAAATCCTTTTTTTATCTCTTAGGGTTTCTTCTCTTCCGGTGGGATAGTATATAGGGAAATCGTTGTCTTACAGTTCATTTACACAGTCTACCAACTACAGACTCAACTTGGGTGAAAAACTAAACATGAATGTATTCCTATAAATACAACCCGAGGTGATACTACAGTTGACCCTTGAATAACATGCGTTTGAACTGTGAGGGTCCACTTATACACAGATTTTTTTTCATAGTAAATACTCAGCATCACATGATTCATTGCTGGCTGAATCTGTGGACATGAAACCACAGATATGGTGGAACTGTGGACAGGAAGGTACCTCTGATATGGAAGGCAGACTGTAAGTTATACTCAGATTTTTGACTGCGCTGAGGGCTGGCATCCCTAACTCCACACTGTTTAAGGGTCAACTGTAGAACTATTTATTAACATTGGATTACTTTAATCTGACAAAAGACTGACTCATCAACACTTAAATTAATGTATACTTTTCATTTGCTCTTTCTCTACTGGGAGTGTACTTCCCTTACCCAGGAACCCAGGATCTTCAAAAGGCTGGCCACTACATGGGTCTAAACATGTTGCTACTCTTGTGTCACCTCCACACATAGACTTGCCCTGACCAGCCCAACTCAAATAGACGGTCTTGGCCACCAAACAACCAACCAGATAGTCTTTATCACCTTACATTCTACTTGGAAGCTCCAGGAGGACAGGAACTTTGTCTCAAACACAACTGTATCCTCCAGCATTGGCATATGATGGGTACGCAACAAGTGTTTGTTAAATGAACAAGCACTACCAACCACTTTTCACCAAAGCAAATCATTATACCTCACAACTGTGGGATCATGCGGTAAGCTGCTGATGCCTGCGATGCTATGTAATGAGAATGTTACCATAAAACAGGAATTGGTTGAAAAAAACGTGACTAACCCTCTTACAATATGGATCTTACCATTATTTATTGAGTTTCACATTGCAATGAACCAGATCCCAACTAGGCACTTTATTTCATAACATTTTGTTTGCTTTTACCCAGACAAACAAGGCCAAGCAAAAAGTTCTTAAAGGATTAAATATTTTTCAGTAGGTAAGACTGAAACAATTAACAATCTTAATCTTAAGCCTAGGACAAGACTTTTAATGATATTATACACAACATTAAATAGAATATAAACTCCACGAGGGCAGGAATTTGTCATTGCTTTCTGATATATCTGTAACTCCTATAACAGCAGCTGGAACATACAGTGAGTATTCAGTCCTAAGCACAGCTTGGATGAAAAATGTGTGAATGTATACAAAAATTCAAGGTTCCCAAATTTTTATCTCAAGAGATTAGAACCACGTTGTTAAATTGGACTCCAATCAGGAAGTTACCATTAGTAAACAAAAGAAACAGAATAACAAACCTCTACTCCATATCACAGTAGTGTTGACTGACCCCTTGCAGAACTCAGAGTAAGAATGCTAATAGTTTTTAAAAACCACAGATTAGAAGGAAATATCCCAACATGAAACAACCAAACAGAAAAGCTACCCGCTCAGAAAGATACAATTAGTAATGCGTCAGAACTAAAGCCTCTTTACAACAGATAAAAGTCTCTACCTAAAAGGAACTTTGATGAAGTACATTAAATTGAGATTGAAAACATAACCTTAATTGCATCAAAAAGAATAAAATACCTAGCAATAAATTTAACAAAGGATGTGAATGATCTGTACAATGAAAACTCTAAGACACTGATGAAAGAAACTGAAGACACAAGTAAGTGGAAAGATATTCCATGCTCATGAATTGGAAGAATTAATGCTGTTAAAATATCTAACATACCCAAAACAACCTATAGATTTAATGCAGTCCCTAACAAAATTCCAATGGATTTTTCACAGAAATAGAAGAAACAATCCTGAAATTTGTATGGAACCGCAAAAGACCCTGAATAGCCAAAGCAATCTTAAGAAAGAAGAACAAAGCTGGAGGCATCACACTCCCTGATTTCAAACTATACTACAAAGCTATAACCATCAAAATAGACACATTGATCAAAGGAAGAGAATAGAGAGCCCAGAGACAAATCCACACATATATGGTCATTAATTTATGACAATAGAGCCAAGAATATACAATCAGGGTAGTCTCTTCAATAAATGGTGTTGGGAAAACTGGATAGCTACATGTAAAATAATGAAACTAGGGCTTCCTTGGTGGCGCAGTGTTTGAGAGTCCACCTGCCAATTCAGGGGACACAGGTTTGAGCGCTGGTCTGGGAAGACCCCACATGCCATGGAGCAACTGGGCCCATGTGCCACAACTGCTGAGCCCACATGGCACGACTGCTGAGACCCGCAGGCCTAGAGCCCATGCTCCACAGCGGGAGAGGCCACTGCAATGAGAGGCCTGTGCACTGCGGCAAGGAGTGGCCCCTGCTCACTGCAACTGGAGAGAGCCCACACACAGCAATGAAGACCCAACACAGCCAAAAATAAATTAATTAATTAAAAAAAAAAAAAAGAATGAAACTAGACCACCATCTTACACCATACACAAAAATCAACACAAAATGAATTAAAGACATGAACATAAGACATGAAACCATAAAACTCCTAGAAGAAAACAGAGAGAGTAAGCTCCTTGATATTGGTTTTGGCAATAATTTTTTGGATTTGACACCAAAAGCAAAGGCAACAAAAGCAAAAATAAACAAGTGTGACTACCTCAAACTAAAAAGCTTCTGCACAACAAAGGAAACCATCAAGAAAATGAAAAGGCAACCTACAGAATTGGAGGAAATATTTGCATATCATATAGCTGATATGAGGTTAATATAGAAAATATATAAAAACACACAACTCAACAGAAAAACAAACAATCCAATTAAAAAATGGGCGAGAATTGAACATTTTTCCAAAGAAGACATACAAATAAATGGCCAACAAGTATATGAAAAGGTGCTCAACAATCCCTAATCATCTGGAAATGCAAATCAAAACCACAATGAAATATCACCTCATGCCTGTCAGAATGGTTATCTTCAAAAAAACAAGAGAAACAAGTGCTGGCAAGGATGTGGAGAAAGAGAGCCCTTGCACACTGCTGGAAGGAATGTAAATTGCTGCAATAGCTATGGAAAACAGTATGGAAGTTCCTCAAAATATTAAAAATAGAACTATCATAGGATCCAGCAATTTCACTCCTGGGTGTATATCCAAAGGAGGTGAAAACAGGATATTGGAGAGATATCTGCACTCCCATGTTCACTGCAGCATTAGTTACAACAGTCAAGATATGGAAACAACCTAGTCCATCCCTGGCTGACTAGATAAAGATGTGGTATATATAAATGGAATACTACTGTCATGAGAAAGAAAAAATCCTGCCATTTGGGATTACATGGATGGACCCTAAGGGCATTATGGTAAGTGAAATAATCCAGACAGAGAAAAAAACAAATACTACATGGCTATCACTTATATGTGGAATCTAAAAAAAAGTCAAACTTAGAGAAAAAGAGTAAAAGGTAGTTTCCAGGGGGAAATAAGGAGAGGCTGAGGTTGGTAAAAGCTTACAAACTTGCAGCTATAAAATGAATAAGGTCTGAGGAGCTCATGTAAAAACATGGCGACTATAGTTGATACCACTGCACAGTATAACTGAAATTTGCAACAAGAATAGAACTTAAATGTTCTTACTACACACATACATAAAGATAAATATATGAGATGAAGGATATATTAATTAACTAGATGGGGGGAATCCATTCACAATGTATATCAAATCACCATGATATACACTTTAAATATCGTATAACTTTATATGTCACTTATAATGCAAAACTGAAAATTTTAAAAACCTGATAGAAAAAGCATCAACAAAGCAATAAATTTAGAACACATAAGAGAATTGTAAGAACTTGAAGATTACAAGAAGAGAATTCTAATAAACAAACATACTGGATAAACTTTGAATATACCTAGGTAAGAGCCTTAATGAGTAAAAAATGAATTAATATTTTATGTATTTAGTCTATATCAACTATATATAGCAAAATTTATCTTGTTCCATTCCACAATGTAGGTTTATAAGTCAGTAAATACTTTCTGTTATCTTCAATAGTCTCTCTGGGTTCCTATGAGCAGTAATGGACCGGGTGATCCCTTACCAAGTTCATTTTAGCTAACATTTTAATTCTAGAGCCCTTCCTAAAGAAAATCAAGTAAATAGCAGCCCTCAGAGAAAAACTAATTTAATAAAATTTATTCCCGCCATGTGTTACACATGCACACACCATAATTCAAGCACACACCATAATTCAAAAGCATGTACGTTAATTTTATTTCACATTTCTCTAATTATCTCAGTTTCCTGGCCTCTCAATTAGATGGACGAAATTATATCAGATGTTTGAGAAAGATACACTATTAGGTCTAAAGATATTATTATTAAAAAAAGAGAAAGAAACCATTTAAAAAAATTTTTCCAAGTGTATTTGTCTCAGGTCCAATTAATGTAGGGACCAAAAGACCTAATACTAAAACAGTACCTAAGGATATCACTAATAATGAATAATAATTTATTTCCTAAGATAATTTAATCAACAGTTAAAAGTTAAATTATGTTAATTATATTGTTTTTAAAAAGGAAGAGATTTCTAATTAATATATTTTAGAAAATAACCCATCCAAAATGGTTAGAATAAAAAATGGTTTTAAAACTGTGTTCCTTGGGAAATTTTTTTATATGAAATAACTATTTTCCTGAAATGTCACATGAATATTTTCATATTAAAGACAACACAGCTTGCCCATTAGTCAAAGTCATTTGTTTGACAATTTTCCTGTGACCAGTGTGTTATCAAACTTGACTTAAAGCACTTCTATCAATGTTAAACCTTAAACCCAGAAAAGAATTTTCTACCAAACCAATCAACAGATCAGCGACCAAACTGACATCAGATGTACTTTTTGTGAAGTTGCATATCAGGAAATCTTTCATAAAGGAACGGTACAGGTGACCCTTGAACAACTCGGGGGTTAGGGGTGGCGGCCTTCCATGCAGCCGAAAATCCATGCATAACTTATGGTCAGCCACCCACCATTCTGTATGAGTGAGTCGTGCAGCACTACAGTATTTACTATGGAAAAAAAATCCACATGTAAGTGGACCCCCATACTTCAAACCCGTGTTGTTCAAGGGTCAACTGTAATTATACACATAAAACAGGAAATTATGGTTCTGAAGCCAAAATTAAAATATTTAACCTAAGAATGAGGAAAAAAAATCAGTAAGTACTTTAAGAAGCACTCTGCCTCTGCAACAATGGCAGTGTACATAATTCTCCCTATTAGAACTTACACAGTTGGACATCAACACACATTCATTGTATCTGGGATGAAAAATAAAAAGGAGTGTAACAAAACGTATTTTTAAAATCTAAGAACTCATTATGACAACCTAAAAAGAAAAAAATAATTTGCCACTTCAGGCAATTAATGTGATCATTTTACCAACTCTTACTCTGGTAATTCATAACCAAATGTTAATTCCTTCCCTTTAATCTGCCTCTTCAGTCAGAACTGTAGTTTAGAGCAGGGGTCCCCAACCCCTGTTAGGAACCGGTCCGCACAGCAAGAGGTGAGCAGCGAGCAGGTGAAGCTTCATCTGTATTTACAGCCGCTCTCCATCGTTCTCATTACCGCCTGAGCTCCACCTCCTGTCAGATCAGCAGTGGCATTAGATTCTCATAGGAGCGTGAACCCTACTGTGAACTGCACATGTGAAGGATCTAGCTTGTGCGCTTCTTATGAAAATCTAATGCCTGATGAACTGAGGTGGAGCTGAGGCGGTGACGCTAGCGCTGGGGAGTGGCTGCAAATACAGATTCTCGTTAGAGAGGTTTGACTGCACAGAGACCATAATAAATCAACTGCTTGCAGACTCGTATCAAAACCCTATCACGCTGCACCTTACAGAGTAGACTGGACATACGCAACACACTTTGGGTATCACTGTCTCCCATCACCCCTAGATGGGACCATCTAGTTGCTACAACTGATTCCACCAAGTATCATCAAGGGATGCACAAAACCATTAAAGGCTAATGAGGAACAAAATATTCCCATGTTGCAGTTATACCCCTACAAATTACCTAATAACTCAAGTATTTAGGAAGGAGAGCTTTCGCTGCTGCCACCTTAATCCAGCAATCAAATCTATCATCAAAACCAGTGTAAGACTCCTAACATGATATAACATTAACTACAGAGCTTCACCCATGAAGGAGTCTTGCCAAAATATGTTTAACCCGAATCTAATCAAGCTTATTTTAAACCTAACTTCCAATTTACAGGAAATTAAAGAAATAGAGGAATAAGCCAAAGGACACCAAACACACAAAAAAAATTAAAATCTAAAACTTGGGACAATCCTAAGAGACATTTGGTTTTATCTCTTCAAAAAGTCAGTATCATTGGAAAAGGGTGTGAGAGGCCTCAGAAATATAACTAAAGACAATACAAGGTCCTTGATTGCATCTTGATTTGAAAAAATCAAGTGAAAATGATATTTTGGGGACAAATGGCAAATTTGAATATGGACAGATATTAGATTTTAGGAAACTATTTGTTACGTGTGATTATGGCATTGCTAAGTAGAAATCCTTTGTTTGGAGATGCATGATGAAGTTAAACTAATTGGGTGGAAGAACTGGCAAACTGATAAATGGATGCAGCAAATACAGCAAAATATTAACAGGTGAATCTTGCTGATGGGTAAATGTGTGTATACTCTACCTTTCTTTGTTCCAGTATGTTTTAAGTTTTCAAAATACAAAATTAAACTTTTAGCGGAAAAAAAAAGGCCAATATAGAAGTTTATCCTTAATCAGGTATCTAAACAGCATATAATATAAATGATTTACAATCCACGTTGTTCCAAGACAGATTTAAAGTGGCCTTTAAAAACATATACAGATTGGTTCAAGATGGTGAAGTAGAAGGGCATGCTCTCACTCCCTCTTGCGAGAGCACCGGTATCACAACTGCTGAACAATCATCAACAAGAAGACACTGGAACTCACCAAAAAAGATACCCCACATCCAAAGACAAAGGAGAAGCCACAATGAGATGGTAGAAACAAAGAAATCAAAGAGGAAATCAAAAAATACCTAGAGACAAGTAACAATGAAAACACAATGATCCAAAACCTATGGGATGCAGCAAAAGCAGTTGTAAGAGGCAAGTTTATAGCAATACAAGCCTACCTCAAGAAAGAAGAAAAATCTCAAATAAACAATCTAACCTTACACCTTAAGAAACCAGAGAAAGAAGAACAAACAAAACCCAAAGTTAGTAGAAGGAAAGAAATCATAAAGATTAGACGAGAAATAAATGAAATAGAAACAAAGAAAACAATAGCAAAGATCAATAAAACTAAAAGCTGGTTCTTTGAGAAGATAAACAAAATTGATAAACCATTAGCTACACTCATCAAGAAAAAGAGGGAGAGGACTCAAATCAATAAAATTAGAAATGATAAAGGAGAAGTTACAACAGACACCGCAGAAATACAAAGCATCCTAAGAGACTACTACAAGCATCTCTATGCCAATAAAATGGACAACCTGGAAGAAATGGACAAATTCTTAGAAAAGCACAACCGTCCAAGACTGAACCAGGAAGAAACAGAAAACATGAACAGACCAATCACAAGCACTGAAATTGAAACTGTGATTAAAAATCTTCCAACAAACAGAAGTCCAGGACCAGATGGCTTCACAGGTAAATTATATCAAACATTTAGAGAAGAGCTAACATCCATCCTTCTCAAAATCTTCCCAAAAAATGCAGAGGAAGGAACACTCCCAAACTCATTCTATGAGGCCACCATCACCCTGATACCAAAACCAGACAAAGATACTACCAAAAAAGAAAACTACAGACCAATATCACTGATGAATATAGATGCAAAAATCCTCAACAAAATACTAGCAAACAGAATCCAACAACACATTAAAAGGATCACACACCATGATCAAGTGGGGTATATCCCAGGAATACAAGGATTCTTCAATATATGCAAATCAATCAATGTGATACACCATATTAACAAATTCAAGGAGAAAAACCATATGATCATCTCAATAGATGCAGAAAAAGCTTTCGACAAAATTCAACACTCATTTATGATTAAAACCCTCCAGAAATAGGCATAGAGGGAACTTACCTCAACATAATAAAGGCCATATATGACAAACCCACAGCCAACATTGTCCTCAATGGTGAAAAACTGAAACCATTTCCACTAAGATCAGGAACAAGACAAGGTTGCCCACTCTCACCACTATTATTCAACATAGTTTTGGAAGTGTTAGCCACAGCAATCAGAGAAAAAAACAAATAAAAGGAATCCAAATCAGAAAAGAAGAAGTAAAACTGTCACTGTTTGCAGATGACATGATACTATGCATAGAGAATATTAAAGATGCCTGCAGAAAACTACTACAGCTAATCAATGAATTTTGTAAAGCTGCAGGATACGAAATTAATGCACAGAAATCTCTTACATTCCTATACACAAATTATGAAAAATCTGAAAGAGAAATTAAGGAAACACTCCCATTTACCACTGCAACAAAAAGAATAAAATACCTTGGAATAAACCTACTGAGGGAGACTAAAGACCTGTATGCAGAAAACTATAAGACACTGATGAAAGAAATTAAAGATGATACAGAGAGATATACCATGTTCTTGGATTGGAAGAATCAATATTGTGAAAATGACTGTACTATTCAAAGCCACCTACAGATTCAATGCAATGCCTGTCAAATTACCAATGGCACTCTTTACAGAACTAGAACAAAAAATCTTAAAATCTGTATGGCGACACAAAAGACCCAAAATAGCCAAAGCAGTCTTGAGGGAAAAAAACTGGAGGAATCAGACTCCCTGACTTCAGACTATACTACAAAGCTACAGTAATCAAGACAATATGGTACTGGCACAAAAACAGAAACAAAGATCAATGGAACAGGATAGAAAGCCCAGAGGTAAACCCACGCACCTATGGTCAACTAATCTAGGACAAAGAAGGCAAGGATATACAACGGAGAAAAGACAGCCTCTTCAATAAGTGGTGCTGGGAAAACTGCACAGCTACATGTAAAAGAATGAAATTAGAACACTCCCTAACACCATACACAACAATATACTCAAAATGGATTAGAGACCTAAATGTAAGACTGGACACTATAAAACTCTTAGAGGAAAACACAGGCAGAACACTCTGTGACATAACTCACAGCAAGATCTTTTTTGATCCACCTCCTAGAGTAATGGAAATAAAAACAAAAATAAACAGATGGGACCTAATGAAACTTAAAACCTTTTGCAAAGCAAACTACAAAGACGAAAAGACAACCCTCAGAATGGGAGAAAATATTTACAAATGAATCAACGGACAAAGGATTAATTTCCAAAATATATAAACAGCTCATGCAGCTCAATATTAAAAAAAACAAACCACCCAATCCAAAAATGGGCAGAAGACCTGAATAGACATTTCTCCAAAGAAGATATACAGATGGCCAAGAAGCACATGAAAAGCTGCTCAACATCACTAATTATTAGAGAAATGCAAATCAAAACTACAGTGAGGTTATCACCTCACACCAGTTAGAATGGGCATCATCAGAAAATCTACAAACAACAAATGCTGGAGAGGGTGTAGAGAAAAGGGAACCCTCTTTCACTGTTGGTGGGAATGTAAACTGATACAGCCACTATGGAGAACAGTATGGACGTTCCTTAAAAAACTAAAAATAGAACTACCATATGACCCGGCAATCCCACTACTGGGCATATACCCAGAGAAAACCATAATTCAAAAAGACATATGCACCCCAATGTTCACTGCAGCACTATTTACAATAGCCAGGACGTGGAAGCAACCTAAATGCCCATCGACAGACGAATGGGTAAAGAAGATGTGGTACATATATACAATGGAATACTGCTCAGCCATAAAAAGGAACGAAATTGGGTCATTTGTAGAGACGTGGATGGATCTAGAGACTGTCATACTGAGTGAAGTGAGTCAGAAAAAGAAAAACAAATATATTAACGCCACGTATGTGGAACCTAGAAAAATGGTACAGATGAACCGGTTTGCAGGGCAGAAATAGAGACACAGATGTAGAGAACAAACGTATGGACAGCAAAGGGGGGAAAGCAGCAGGGGGATGGGGGCGGTGGGATGAATTTGGAGATTGGGATTGATATGTATACACTAATGTGTATAAAATAACTAATAAGAAACTGCTGTATAAAAAAATTAATTAAATTAAAAAAAAAACTGAATACATGACTACCACAGGAACGTTAATGGCAAAATGGTTAATGAGAACTGTCAATTGGAGGAGCATTTAAGATGGGTCACTATTACAGTAACTGAGAATTACAGGAAACTTGAAAGGCCTGGAATCTTATAACTCATATAAAAAAAACTTGATAGAGGTTTTCCTAGATTTGATAACAATCTTAAAAATTTATATCATGTTTCAACAGTGAACTGTACAGCTGCAAGAAGTTTTCTGAACCATCAACAAAAATCCAGATTTTAATACTGCCATATTCCTGTAACTCTTAACATTGTTAGTGATAAAAAAAAATCCTCTCTCACAAAGTCTTCAGTTGGTCTAAGTTCAAAGCCATGGTTACCTTTACTATTGAGATTTTATAACACAAAAGTTGTATACAGGTTAAATTAGTCCATTTTTAATTACCCATCCTTTAATGAGCATTATATTCCACATGGGAGTCATGTTTGATAAACTCCCAGCTATACAGTTACCCTCAGACACACACTGATGCAGCCACACATGTCTTTTTGAGAGTAGGTTCATCATAATGGTGCAGAATAACTTCAGTTTGCTTCAAACACAGATGTGTCTTTAACCTCTGTGATAATATATACCCTGCATTTAAACAGTAGCTCTTAAATAAGCAGTGATAGATAGCACAGTGATTGTAAAACTGAAGAAACAACTTGAATTACTTACTTCAATGCTGTTATTCTTAGTGCAAATCAATCTCTCATCTTTGCAGAGTTTACTTACTGGAACCAATGTTTCATGTGTTTTTTCCACATGTTAAAGAACATAGTAATGTTCCTAAAAATATTAATCCATTACTTTTGTCCTTTTTGTACTGTAATGTATATTGTGGTTTTTAATATTTTTTTGTCATGGGTATGTTAAGTCTAAGAAAAGAAAATTTCAGTGAAAAAAAATAAATAAACCAAATGTCAATTTACCATGCTAAAGACAAGACTGAATATTCTCTCTCTCTCTTCTCTGTATAGAAAAATGATTATACAAAATGTAATATGACGAGGTAATCAAAGAGGATGCACCCTCCCCCCCCCCAAAAAAGCATTATAGAGATGTGTCAGGCAATTAACAAAAATAATTTTATTATTTTTCTGGATTTTGTAATGGTTGTGGTATTTGAAAGCTTCTTAAAATTTGCGTTTTATTTCTTTTTTCATTCTAAATAAATATTTACTTTCAAACCAAAAAATAAAATAAAAAATAAAGAGATAAAAAATATAAGGTAATATTTTAAAAGAAAAAAAGGAAGAAAAAGCAAAAGAAAAATACAGGTAAGAAACTAAGGTGAAGTCAAGGATGATGTCAGTACCCAGAATGAGTTACAAATATTTACATTTTAGTAGGAGTTCCCTGATTCTAATGAAGCTTAAAAGTCAAAGTTTGTCAGGCACTTAGCAAAACACTTCAGGGGAAAAAATAGTCACTATACATTTAAAAAGTACTGCCTCTAAGTAAAATACTTTACCATTTCAACAGACACCCATATAGCAGCTTTCATTAGACTTTAAGTATACATTAAGCCAGTGGTCTCCTAAGGATGTGACTATACCTAAAGGGATGCATACACAATCAATCTGTGACCAGGAAGAAAATATTACTATGTATATTAACTGTTACCTAAAAACTAAAAAGAAATTAAACTTTACCAATAGTTAATCAAACTGACACTAGTAATCTCTGCCGTATTCATGTCAGTCACAATTATCTAAAGAGAAAGATCTGAGAGAAGAGTGAGAATTTCATAAAATGGAGGAGTTGACACCTTTAATGGCATTTGTTTGCCTTCAACATTTTGCAGTGTTTCAGGATGTCATCAATGTAGCTTTTTATTTATATTTTTTAAAAAACTTTATAAACAGTAGATTGCTTACAGTAATGAAATGGGAAATGACTATTAAAATCTTTATACCACACAGAGGTTCTCCATTAACTCACAGCAAAGTCCTGAAAAACTGTTTTACCTCAGAGTGAGTTATACATCTTTCTTTCACACAAAGTGAGACAAATACTTTACAAATGAGACAAGTGCTACAAATATACTGCCTTTTTTATTATAAAGCAGCTGTAAATGATAAGTTATATGAAAAAATAAGCACCTTAGTCTGTCCCTTCTAGATGAAAGTGACATTTTAGGAATGAGTCAGAAAATAATTGCTTTTCTAAAAGAAACTTCAGCTAAGCAAATGCCCGTTTAAAAATGTTTCCATCATTATATAATTTGTGACTAAAAACGAAATGTGGCACCTGTGAAAACTTTTATCTGGACACTTCAATAAACTCAACTTAGAATCCGATGTATAAAAGATTTTATCAGAATGACAAAGTGAAATTCTCAAAAATATATTCAATCATACTGCACTCCAAAAAAGTTCTTGTACAATTGATAATTCTAATTAATTTTAAAGTAGAAATATCATTTATGATATCTATAGCTCATTTAAAATATCTACTGTATGTGTTATATAATGGACATTAATATATTAGTAAAGTAGGACAAGTATATAAACACACATGCAAGTATGAATGAGTACTCAAAAATGTCTTACTGATAAACACGTACAGTCAAAAGGTTTGGACACCATTCCCTCAATGAAATGAAGCCTCTGATATACAAATAGTAATTCTGACACCCACCCCCTCTTTGGGCTGAAACAACACAAGAATTCATTCTCCCTCTAAAATTTCTGATATGAGCAGATGATCATGATCTATGAACAAAGACCTAAATTTTACAAACTAAGATCTAAGTTCCATTAGTTAGGAGTGAAAAATACTCAGCCTAGAAAAATCTTTGACAAGTGAAGCAGGCTCACCTCTAAACAGGCCAAGTATTCAAACCCAGGTTGACCTGTGAGCTGGGACAGGCCTACCAAGAAAAAGGTCCTCATCTCAGCATCCCCACACAGTGAACTAAAAAAACTGTGCCTGAGCCAGCTGGCTAGCAGCTGCCCAATGTCCATTCAGCCATCCTTCCTCATTCACTAGAATTCCTGTTATTTCACATGGTCATCCAAATTAAGACTACACTTTTCAATCTACCTTACTGCCAGATGTGGCCAATGTCTAAGTAACGACCACCAGAATTAAAGGACGAATGGTACGTGCAACTCTCAGAAGATGATCATAAAGAAAGGGGACATACCTTCCCCTTCCCTTTTCTCTTGTACTGGCTAGACTCCAACTTGATAGCTGGAAGAGCCATCTGAAACTATGAGGTGAATCTGGAGATAGGGATCATACTTGGTAGTGCAAGGAAGAGGGAACTTAGGTCCCTGACATTGTGGAGCCCCAAACCAGCTCTCAATCACTTTCTTCTGAGCTATTACATGATAAAATGAAATTTTTTTTTCTCAAACTTCAGAAGACGTATTTATCTTACCAAACACACGTGGGGTGCTTAACTCTATGCCAGTATGCCAGACGGAGGTGGGATGAGAATGCATGCAGATTTATTAGAGTGCTCTTGGGAGGGACATCTGTGGGAGGGAGGGAGGGAGGGAGCAGAGTTGGAGTGAGGGAAAGGTTGAGATGTGGTGCAGCGGCAACAGAGGCCTCAACTCGGCCAACCCTTCGGGAGCTCGGAAGCTGGGGCGAATCTTCAGAGTCAGCTTGAGTTGTGGTGATGGTACCAGGCTTTTGTACCCCCATGGCAACCAGTCATTGGATGCAGGTTGCCCTGGGAAGAGGGTGTGATTTGGGGTGAGGCAACGCTACCACCAAGGCAATTCTGAAGGGAGTTCTCAGCTGGCAGCATTTCTGTCTTTATACCACTGTTATTTGGAGTTTTCCGTCACTCCCAGCTGAACCTAATCCTAGGCCAAAAGGCCAAAACTTTTTCATTAAGATGGCCCAGTGAGTCACAATCCATGAGAACCAAATCCATGACAGCAACAGACTAGGAAAAGAACAGGAAGTCTTGAATAGGTAAAGGATTTCTGGTATCAGCCAGGAGACTGAGGATGCCTAGGTCTATGATTTGGGAAAATCCAGGTAACCAGACTTCCCTAATTCTCTAATAACAGGGATCTGCCATTGCCAAGAATTATGAAATTCAACTCCTCTGGCTGCCAGGTACACCCATCTCTAGGATAGGGAGGGTGGGCC
The DNA here is from genome assembly GCF_965194805.1 of Balaenoptera borealis. NCBI lineage: Eukaryota > Metazoa > Chordata > Mammalia > Artiodactyla > Balaenopteridae > Balaenoptera > Balaenoptera borealis. Next base: position 102,258,850 of record NC_138873.1, on the reverse strand, counting down.
AGGGATAGGGCCCTAAGACAAGCTCATCTCTCTCTCTGGCCCCTAAGTCAAACAGGCTCGTCGAGATCTCATAAGAAGACTGCACATGCAGCTCCGTTATCAGAATTCCTTTTTGGTCAATATCCTCAAAATATGGCAAAGTACAGAGTTTAGAGATTTTATTATTCATTTTTCTCCCTGATGGGGAACAAAAAATGGTAAGAATAAAAATTATGGAGATTAATTAGACAAGAATAGAAAATCAAGACCAAGGAAGCAAGGATCCTTAGTTTTGTTTGTATCAAAATTATTTTCAAATTACAAAGTAGAATAATTCTCTACTTTAAAGATTAAAAAGCTGTTCATAAACCATTCATAAATACCAACTGTTCAACCAACTTTTGCACCTCTAGTATGTAACAATATTCTATGATTATGAGAAATAAAGTATATTTGATCGGTTGGTACCACATTAAACAATTACCAAATTAAGAACCCTAATCTTTCAAATTGCAAAATCATAGACTATTAGCCTTTCTGCCTGAAGAATACTACCCACTATCCACACATGGTACCATAAAACTTTTTTACTCCACTATGTTAAAATGTACAAACCTCAATAAATTGCGAGATCACTTGCATTAGAAAACATTTAATAATGCAAACAGTTCTGGAACTGTTAGAGAGTTAACAATCATGTTTAAATTAGCTATATACTAATGGGATAAGCCTACTTGCTTAAATTCTGAGCTAAGATCACAGACAAGGTATAAAAATTAATTTTCATTATAGACAGAGTAAGCAGTTAATTCTGGAGGAAAAAAACATTTTAAACATTTTGCAGATAAAGAATGAGGTGGAAAGGAATTCAGCTGAAAAGAAAGGAAGGGGTAGAAAGGTGAGCGAATTCAGAAAATAAAAGATGGTCAACAACAAGCATAATACATGTTTTCAAAATGGTGTAGGATAAGGGGTTTAAAAACACTTCTCTTTCATACCTCTGCACAAAACCAGGACTCACAGGTCAGGCTCATTGTATTATTATTCTAAATCAACAAAGTTATGGGTTTAAAAAGCTTGTGAAAAGCTAATCTGAAAATATGCCCAATCCTAACCTTGTTAAAGAGAAAAGTAAATTCAAATTTATACATCTTCAGAACTGACTCATGTCCGTTATGTTCTTCTTGTATTTTAAATTGCATTTTAATACAATATAAGATATCTTTAAAATCTGACATGTATTCTCTTCAAAATATTGTACCAACCATATTTTATGAATTCTACATTTTTAAATAACCAAAAAAGAATATTTCCAGACTGTGATAAAAGCAATAAAATTACCAGATTATACTTTGTTCTGACAAGAGAAAAAAACACCTTGCCTTTCTGACTCAAAACACAGGTGATAGTTTTCTCTTTTCTTGCAATTAGAGTACACCACCACCAGGAGGTAGCAGTCCAATAATCACAGACAGAAATGAAGTTTTAGACTAGAGTTCCAAACCAGTGGTCTTATAGTGAGATTTGTCAGATGTGTTATTTCTCCTACTTAAGAAAACTTAAAATTATTTAAATTACCATAGTGGAACAAATAATTATCAGACACCATTTTAAATTAAAATATCTAAAAATAGGGGCTTCCCTGGTGGCGCAGTGGTTAAGAATCTGCCTGCCAATGCAGGGGACACGGGTTTGAGCCCTAGTCAAGGAAGATCCCACATGCCGCGGAGCAACTAAGCCCGTGCGCCACAACTACTGAGCCTGCGCTCTAGAGCCCGCAAGCCACAACGACTGAGCCCGCGTGCTGCAACTACTTAAGCCCGCGCGCCTGGAGCCCATGTTCCACAAGAGAAGACACCAGAATGAGAAGCCCGCGCACCGCAACAAAGAGTAGCCCCCACTCGCTGCAACTAGAGAAAGCCCACGTGCAGCAACGAAGACCCAACACAGCCAAATAAGTAAACTTTTTTTTTTTAAATCTAAAATATCTAAAAATAATGTTCACTCCCTTAAACTATCCTAGGCTGCTATCCACTCAAGGGGGCATGATTCACACTGTATTCTCTGATTGGTACTCACTGGAGTTGTACAAACCAAGCAGTAAAATGCTCTCATCCTAATCTTAAACTGGTTACAGGAAAATATCTTTACCAGACAAAAGGAATAAAATCAATTGTGTTTAGAACAATGTCATCATTTTGGATTCCTCTGTTTTAGTAAACTTCTAATTAATCATCCCATGACAATTTACCTCTTTGCTATGTAATTATACATTGAATAACTGATTTATCATTCAAGATGGACTTAGAGACATAATCAGAAGTCTATGATAAAAGATCAAAATTAGAGAACGAAGGTATTTTAGGGAAGAAGAGACCACAGAGGGCAGTACCAACAACAATAGCTCCACTTCAGAAATCTTTTCAGAACATTCTCAACTAAAGCAAACATAATAAGTATGGAAGAGAGAAAAGTACAAGGGGAAGAAGTAGAAAGTACAGGCCTAAAGAGTTTTAAAAGAATCTAGGTTGGGCTTCCCTGGTGGCACAGTGGTTGAGAATCTGCCTGCTAATGCAGGGGACACGGGTTCGAGCCCTGGTCTGGGAAGATCCCACATGCCGCGGAGCAACTGGGCCCGTGAGCCACAACTACTGAGCCTGCGCGTCTGGAGCCTGTGCTCCGCAACAAGAGAGGCCGCGATAGTGAGAGGCCTGCGCACCGCGATGAAGAGTGGCCCCCGCTTGCCGCAACTAAAGAAAGCCCTAGCACAGAAACGAGACCCAACATAGTAATCAATCAATCAATAAATAAATCTTTAAAAAAAAAAGAAAACAGAAAAAAAAGCCTGTGCCTTTAAAAACCATATTAAGATGGTTTAAAAAAAAAAAAAGAATCTAGGCAATGATTATGGTGAAAATGGCAACAAGGGATTCTGCAGTCCTTCCATGACTGGAAGAAAACTGCAAGAATAATCAGTTGGAACTAAAGGGGATAGAAATCTATGAATTTTACTCAACAAGTTGCCACTTCAACCACAGCTATAAAACAAAAGTCACCTATGCCAGAATGATCTTCATTTATGTCTGAAATTAGGCTTCTCCTGACTATTCATCCATTACAGAGGGTCCCAAAATCATTTTCTGAGAAAAATCTTGGCTCTACCCAGGGAGGACAGAGCAGCCTCCTATTCACACAGATGCCCCCATCAGTGCCTTTAAATTTTCATAACCCATCACAGCCCTGTTTGTTTATAAAGCTTGTCTATGCATTTAGCTGGCAAAAAAAAAAAAGGTGGGGGGGGAAGGGGGATAATTGCATTCCCAACAGTTCTCAGACAGAACATTATATTTCTCAATATATTTAGAAATCTGGTGTTAAAAAATGGTATCCAAGGCGAGCTGTTTGAAAAATAACCTAAAATCTAACAGGGGACTGGGTCAGACCATTCATTGTATTAGTCCCTGTAATACTGCTTATACTGGGACACATAATGAGGGATATCATAAGAAAAAGCCCTATGTTCATTGAAAGTATGTTGTTAAGGATTATCTTTTATTATATCACATCACAATAAAACTGTGGATAAAATGTCTTCCTAGTTTTAGTATCAGAATTAGTCTTCCTTTTCCTGGGCACCGGATTTGTTTTTACCTGTTTTCCTCTTCCACAACTGCTAGAAATCTGAGAGCCAAAGTTGTACCCCACCTGCAGACAGCACTTTATTTACTATCTTAACCTCTGGTCCCACTACCCTACTTCTTTCTGTTCCTTGTATTCTTTTCCTTTAACTTTTTTTTTTTTTCAGTTAAAAAATTTACTGAGGGGCTTCCCTGGTGGCGCAGTGGTTGAGAATCTGCCTGCCAATGCAGGGGACATGGGTTCGAGCCCTGGTCTGGGAAGATCCCACATGCCGCAGAGCAACTGGGCCCGTGAGCCACAGCTACTGAGCCTGGGCGTCTGGAGCCTGTGCTCCGCAACAAGAGAGGCCGCGATAGTGAGAGGCCCGCGCACCGCGATGAAGAGTGGCCCCCACTTGCCGCAACTAGAGAAAGCCCTTGCAGAGAAACGAAGACCCAACACAGCCATAAATAAATTAATTAATTAATTAAAAAAAAAAAAAAATATATATATATACAGACTTTACCTTTAAAAAAAAAATTTACTGAATACCTACTATCTCCTTTGTTCTTTTAAAAGAACTTAAAAAAAAGAATACTTACCCTAATTTTTCTAGAGCCTTGATCTTAAGAGCACTCATGTATGTGAAGGCAAAACTTAAACTTCCTATTTCCTCCCATTTTAAACAACAAGCAACCAAAAATAATCATTTGGGGAAAGGTTGCAACACTACGGGAAACATCAAAATAAACAAATAGGAAAATGAATTCAGACTATAAACTCTTACATATATTTATGACACAAAACACTACTTTAAAATGGTATGAATAAAGAGAACAGAAGACTTCTTAGAAATAGTGACTGTCAAAATTAAATATTCAAAGAAATGGAAAATACGGCAGTGAATCTCTAAAAAGACATAAAGCAAAATGATGGTAAAGATGCAAGAAAGAGACATGAAACATAAGCAATTAATCCAGAAGGGTCAACATCTCCTAGGAGTTTGCAGAGAAAACACAGAAAATTTCCCAGAACTGATCACTCTCCAAATTGAAAAGGCCCACCAAGTGCCAGCAAAAATAAGTCAAAGACTAAACACCAAAAGATAAGAAGATCCTAAAGTGGGGGTGCAGAAAAGGCCACCTGACAAAGCAACAAGCCTTATACAAACCCAGGCAACCAACCCATCAGCAATATCAGACACAGAATTTTAAGAAAAGGTGATAATCAATTCTGTTTTCTCTATAAAGACAAATTATTAGTCAAGTGTAATAATATTAGAAAGGTACTAAAAGGATGTCATTAAGAGGGCATAGATAAAGAGAGGAGATGAAATCCAGGAAGACAACAGCTCCACTCAAGGAGGGCAGAGACACTAGGGACAACAGACGTACTACAGGCCTGGAGAACAGCAAACCCAGATAGGGACAGGACAGCGACAAAGGGTGCTGGGAGGCAGGAAGACTGAATAACTCCAGAAGCATGCCCAAGACCATGGATAAAGAGAGAGGCCTGCTATACAACAGCACAGAAATGCAAGCTAAAAAATAGTAATACAGAGTGAACTGTAAGTAACAGGTGAAAGGAAGAAACGGAAAGATATTAGGGGCATAGTGATGAAGACATGATTAATTTTATTCCACATTTTTAATTTAAAAGACAGAAAATTAAATGCTCAGTCAATGCAAAGTAAAATTAAAGTATGTTCCACTTTATACTATATCAAGCTAAGGAAAGCAAAAGTCAACTGAATCAAATAGAGATAAAACAGAGAAAGGCCACAAAACCATAAACTGGAAAACTCTAGCCTTGGTCCAAAAATTCCCTCTTTCTGCATTTTCTGAATTTAGAAAGTGATATTTTAGTGTTGGTATTAAAGGACTTGTTTTATCTCTGAGTTCAATTCTGTTATTTTGGTAGTAAGGATCACTTGTAGCAGTGATTAATGAAAACTACCTGTTTGAGAAAAATTGACAATCTATTTAAAATGTCTAAATTGAACATAGAGCAGAAGAAATACGATGGAAAGAAACAGTGAATTAAGAGCAATGAAAGTTGCCTACATAAATGTAGTTATTACTATGCTTTTAAAGTTGTATTTCAAATAATTTAAAGAAGCAATGAAATACATTAAGCCTACAAATGAGATTCGGGATTAAAGCAAACAATCTAATTTCTAATAAAGAAAACAGAGACACTTTATGTTAGAACACACAATGACAGAGGACTCTAGGAGGACACTGACCATAAAAAGTCACCTAATAGAAACTATATGAGACATGAATCCCCAAAGAAATACAATACCTTGATCAAGGTGGTCATACCCAGCAAGTGTAAATCCCATGTCCCCTGGGAACCTATTACTCTATTTGAGGGAACCCCAAGTTCTTCCTTTTAGCCAATCACTGTCTCCCTCTAACTGCAACCTACTGGATCTAGCTCCTTCCCACTTTCCATAAAAAAGTCAAATCTCTTACCAATGTGACAAACTTTCAAGGAGCTATGGCTGCTGTCATGTCCTACTCTTTCCACCTTCCAGCATTTTCTCTTCTCCACTAATTCTACAAGGTGTTTTTGCCTCTCTTTTCTGGTTGCTCTCTTCTATACACACCCACTTTCACCAAAACCCCTCTAAGTATAACTCAAAATATTAATGATCAATCTTACAGAAATAAAGTTCTATTCTTAAAGACTATGAATGTTCTTACAAGGCTGATCAGTTACTCGCCACTAACATTCAGCTAAAGAGCATACGCTTTATCTTAACCAATATATGTTCATCTCATTTGCATGACTACTTTACATGTACTAAATTTGTATCTTCTTATTCAAATGCAACTCTCAAAAATAAGATCAATGGCAAAAAGATGTTCATTAGGCACATAAGTTTAAAAAAAATCAATAAACATTACTACTCAGAATAATAAAAACAGTGGAAAAAAGACCCCAGTGCAAATACGTAATGAATGTATATGTGTAGTTGGATCCACAGGTGTAATAAATTTGCACTAAGAGTTTGCTGTCCCCACAAATAAAGTACAAATAAGGAAAACCATGTTTACCATGGTTTAAACATGTCCACCATGTTTAGTTCAATGTACTGATTTGAAATGTTGTCCAAGAGAAGCACGAAGCCATGAAAACTTATAAATACCTTTTAAACAAATCTCAATGATGCAAAAGGACAACAATCATCTTTTCAGAACAAGTACCATAATTTTTAAAGTATTACACAGATGAATTCTGCCTCTAATGATGAAGAAGCCCCAAACTACAGAGCCATGATTAAAAGTTAAAAATCTGTGTGCTAGCGCTTCCCTGGTGGCGCAGTGGTTCAGAGTCCGCCTGCCAGTGCGGGGGACGCGGGTTCGAGCCCTGGTCCAGGAGGATCCCACATGCCGCGGAGCAGCTGGGCCCGTGTGCCACAACTACTGATCCCGTGTGCCGCAACTACTGAAGCCCACGCGCCTAGACCCCGTGCTGCACAATGAGGGAGGCCACCGCAATGAGAAGCCCGCGCACCGCAGCAAAGAGTGGCCCCCACTCGCCGCAACTAGAGAAAGCCCGCGAGCAGCAACGAAGACCCAACACAGCCAAAAATAAATAAAGTAAATAAATAAATTACCAAAAAAAAAAGTTTAAAAAAAAAAAATCTGTGTGCTAAAAAAAGGACCAAATCACACTACTGCTAGGAAACTTGTAAAACCAGTCTTAACATGTATTAACAATACTTTGCTCAGAAGAAAGGCAGCACAAGCTAAAATTCTTATTAAACAATGCTACTTGATGTTATATATTATCAATGGCCTTCTTGATAGGAAACAATTATCACATATGCATGCTAGCAGAAATTTACAATTGAAGAAACTGAACAATATGAATTTCTATACAACTGAAAAAACACTTAAGTACACAATATGAATCAACTCTTAACAAATATGTAAGATACTGAATTCAATAACTGTTTGATGTTTTTAATCTCCAAAAATCATGCTACAGAAGGGATTTTTATTTTTTTCAATTTAGTCAATGATGGTTTTGTAAGCCATGATATAGCCTGGAAAGGACATCTTGGTTTCACTGAAGGATGCAGTAGCTACAAGCGCTACGTGAATGACAGGCTGCTCTGAATATCCATATTATCTACAGTGCGCCCATCTTCCTGGTCTTAAAGAAATAAATCAAATTACAGCCACTGAACGTTTCTATTCAATATATCATGTAAAGAAATGGTTCATAAATACAAGATTTGTTTCACACTTATGAATCATAGCTGTCTACATAAAAGGGGCACACATTTGTTTGTAAAGATAAAATTAACATTTCTTTATGACACTGATAATGCCAGTTTTTCAAACACCATTTCAATGATTTTTAATACATTCCTCACATACTATATAACCAACATAGTCAGTATCTTGAACCTATTACTTGGGAAAATATTAGTTTTATTTTAAGGATAACAAGAATTTTTAAGAATACAAATAATTGGTCTGACCATCAAGATCAAATACTTCCCAAATACTTAATGAATTTCCTCACTTACTGGAATTTTTTTTTTAATGTATTACTGGGTAACATGTATGATAAAAACTCTCCAGAAAGTGGGCATAGAGAGAACATACCTCAACATACTAAAGACCATATGTGATAAACCCACAGCCTCATTCTCAGTGGTGAAAAACTGAAAGCATCTCCTCTAAGATCAGGAACAAGACGAGGGTGCCCACTCTCACCACTATTATTCAACATAGTTTTGGAAGCTTTAGCCGTGGCAATCAGAAAAGAAAAATAACAGGATTCCAAATCGGAAAAGAAGTAGAACTGTCACTGTTTGCAGATGACATGATACTATACATAGAAAATCCTAAAGATGCCACCAGAAAACTGCTAGAGCTAATCAATGAATTTGGTAAAGTAGCAGAATACTAAATTAATGCACAGAAATCTCTTGTATTCCTATACACTAATGATGAAAAATCTGAAAGAGAAATTAAGGAAACACTCCCATTTACTACTGCAACAAAAAGAATAAAATATCTAGGAATAAACCTGCCTAAGGAGACAAAAGACCTGTATGCAGAAAACTATACGGCACTAACGAAAGAAATTAAAGATGATACAAACAGATGGAGAGATAATACCATGTTTTTGGACTGGAAGACTCAACATTGTGAAAATGACTACTACCCAAAGCAAGCTACAGATTCAATGCAATCCCTATCAAACTACCAATAACATTTTTCAGAAAACTAGAACAAAAAAATTCACAATTTGTATGGAAACATGAAAGACCCCGAATAGCCAAAGAAATCTTAAGAAAGAAAAACAGAGCTGGAGGAATCAGGCTCCCTGACTTCAGACTATACTACAGTAATCAAGACAGTATGGTAGTGGCACAAAAACAGAAATATAGATCAATGGAACAGGACAGAAAGCCCAGAGATAAACCCACGCACATACGGTCACCTTATCCTTGATAAAGGAGGCAAGAATACACAGTGGAGAAAAGACAGCCTCTTCAATAAGTGGTGCTAGGAAAACTGGACAGCTATATGTAAAAGAGTGAAATTAGAACATTTCATAACACCATACACAAAAATAAACTCAAAATGGATTAAAGACCTAAATGTAAGGCCAGACACTATAAAACTCATAAAGGAAAACATAGGCAAAACACTCTACGACATAAATCACAGCAAGATCCTTTTTGACCCACCTCCTAGAGTAATGGAAATAAAATCAAAAATAAACAAATGGGACCTAATGAAACTTAAAAGCTTTTGCACAGCAAATGAGACCATAAACAGGACAAAAAGACAACCCTCAGAATGGGAGAAAATATTGGCAAATGAAGCAACTGACAAAGGATTAATCTCCAAAATACACAAGCAGCTTATGCAGCTCAATATCAAAAAAACAAACAACTCAATCCAAAAATGGGCAGAAGACCTAAATAGACATTTCTCCAAAGAAGATATACAGACTGCCAACAAATACATGAAAAGATGCTCAACATCACTAATCATTAGAGAAATGCAAATCAAAACCACAATAAGGTATCACCTCACACCGGTCAGAATGGCCATCATCAAAAAATCTACAAACAATAAATGCTGGAGAGGGTGTGGAGAAAAGGGAAACCTCCTGCACTGTTGGTGGGAATGTAAATTGATACAGCCACTATGGAGAACAGTACAGAGATTCCTTAAAAAACTAAAAATAGTACTACCATATGACCCAGCAATCCCACTACTGGGCATGTACCCTGACAAAATCATAATTCAAAAAGAGGTATGTACCACAGTGTTCACTGCAGCACTATTTACAATAGCCAGGACACGGAAGCGACCTAAATGTCCATCGACAGATGAATGGATAAAGAAGATGTGGCACATATATACAATGGAATATTACTCAGCCATAGAAAGAAATGAAATGGAGGTATTTGTAATGAGGTGGATGGAGTTAGAGTCTGTCATACAGAGTGAAGTCAGAAAGAGAAAAACAAATACCATACGCTAACACACATATATGGAATCTAAAAAAAAACGGTACTGTTGGACCTAGTGGCAGGGCAGGAATAAAGACGCAGACGTAGAGAACGGACTTGAGGACGTGGCGGGGGAAGGGGAAGCTGGGTCGAAATGAGAGAGTAGTGTTGACATATATACACTACCAAATGTAAAATGGATGGCTAGTGGGAAGCTGTTGCGTAGCACACGGAGATCAGCTCTATGCTTCATGACGACCTAGAAGGGTGGGAGAGGGAGGGTGGGAGGGAGGCTCAAGAGGGAGGGGATATTGGGATACATGTATACATATAGCTGATTCACTTTGTTGTTCAGCAGAAACACACACAACATTGTAAAGCAATTATACTCCAATAAAGATGTTGTAAAAAATAAATAACAAATTAAAAAAATAAAATGTATTACTGGGTAAATCTAAAAACCAGATGCAAACACTGCATTTACATAAAGAAATACTTTATGGAGTCAAAAGCATTCAAAAAGAGGATGAGAAATCTACTTATTGTCTCTCAAAATGAAATAATAAGCATCCTAACTTTTGTGCACCTGCAGAGCACTAAAAGTGATCTACCATTTTCTTTCCTATTTTTATAATTGTTAAAGCTTCTCTATGGTTTCTGGAGACAGCTGAAATATAATGCAAGACATTCAACAACTGGTCTTTAACAATTACAGCAAACCAACCTACATCAGAATAGTAGAGAACAAGACAGCAGTTATTGTTTGCTACCTTTTGCACTGTTAAGACCAAGGTTACAAAATAACCATTATCTATAGCTTTCAATGGCCTGAGGAATACTGATAGAGCCATTTCCCTGCTATGCTTCAGTCAAGACAAGTAGTAAAAACGTATAGAGCCAGGTACAAACATCTGGATAAGAACTATGTAATTTTTATTTTATAGCAAAAAGTTGAAGCCGTTTGTGAATAGCTGAAACTTACAAAAGTTGTCCATGTATGGTTTTCACTAAATAGTTTACAACGGAATTTCTATTTCAAAACAAATTTTGTTTTAATTTTAATGTTTTCCAGTTTGCTATCATTAGAAAATATACTGGCCTTTTACCAAACCAAATATCCCAAAGGGCAAAAGGAACTTTGAAACAATCAAAATAAATCCCCTGCCTGATGGCACAATGAAATCTAAGCAATCCTATAAAGAGCTTTACAATTTTAAGTTTCCCCCACATATTCCCTTACATATCTTAAAAGCATATAGATATATATCACATATATTAACACAAATAGTTCTGTTTTAAAACCAAAATAAATAATTGTAGCAAACAAATTTAAAATAGGAAAATTGAGAAAATATTTCTACTTATAGATTCTTAAATAAAAGTTAGTTTACAATGAAATCGTACACAAGTGTTAATCAGACCTCAAAAAAATTTAAGTACTTCATTAAAGATGTTCTAAGTCTTCTATTAGCAAAAGAAATGTTCAACCAAAGAGACTTTTCATATGAAAAAAAAAACTTTTCACATCGACAGAAATTAAAAAAAAAAAAGACTGCAAGTAAGAATACCAGTATTTCTAAGGGGCTGTAATTTTATAAGAAAGTCTAAAAGGATGATACATTTGCCAGTTCCAGGCCCAATATAACATCCCTGAAAAGGTTACTGTATTTCTAGTAATAAGCACATATGTATTCAATAAACGTTCTTCCTGAATTTAGACTAAACTGTGCACATAAACTTTAAACTTTGTGCATATAACCAGTGTCAAAAGTGCTTCACAATAATTAGATATATTGTACTGACACAGGAACAGTGCATACATAAAACAAAATTTTAAAAGCTTTAAAACATTTAAGAATACAACAACAAAAACAATGTAAACCTATGCGATAACACAACACAATGTATATAATTCAGAGATATACCATTATTAGCAAACAATTCAAAAGACTTCAGTATTAAGGAGTTGTTAAAATGAAAAAACTCCTAGAAGCCAAAGTGTTGAGTCTTCAGGCAGAGAAATCTGACAAATCTGATGAATAGCAGGCCACCTAATCCAGACTTTAAGTACTATTATATCAAAATATTATGTAGAAAATATTAAAAGGAAATGAAAAATACTGAAAAACTGTAGTGCAGAAGAAGTCTAGAGTTATTAAAAAACTGAACACCACCACATAAACCTGAACTACTCTAGGGAACAGACAGGGGAAAAAAAGCCTAACTTCTCCATGTGAAACTCATTTTCCTTTGTCTAATTTTAGCTTACAAAATAGCTAATTGCTCCAAAGTTTGTTGTAGTATTTTCTTTGCTTTATAAAGGAAAACCTACATATTTTTTCCACATATTAATGTATCTCTGAAGTATTCTCTTATTAAGAATTTGATTAGCCCTACAGAAAGTTATTATCCTCTGAAAGTTACTATCTTTCAGTTACTTCAACTATATATCCTAAAGCAGTGCTGTCCAATGGAAATATAATGCAAGCCACATAAGTAATTTTAAATGTTCAAGGAGCCACTTTAAAAAAAAAGGTAAAAACAGGTGAAATTAATTTCAATACAATATTTTATTTAACCAAAAATATCACCTCAACGTGTAATCTACATTTTTAAAACTTGATGAAATATTTTACAATCTTTTTTTTCACACTGAAATCAAATGTGCATTTTAGAGCACATCTCCAATTAGGACCAGACTCATTTCATCTCCAATTAGGCCAACAGTTATAAGTGGCTAGTGGTTGCTATGCTGGACAGCAAAGGTCTACAGTTCTTTCTCTGGTTTTGAGATACAAATACAAAATACTAAAAGATCTGAAATGGGAGCACACAATGTATTAAATTTGAAGGGCAGGGAGGGGCACTGAAAAAGGTCAATTCAGCCATTCCCCTTGACTCCAATAGGCCTGGGATGACATCATGTCCCCATTGGCGAGGCAATCCCTATTTGCTAGAAAGAGTCCCAATCATGACCTGTTGTCATGATGTAATTATTAACAGCACCCCCCTATGATTCTCAAAAAAGCATCCCATTCTGGACAAATTATATGGTAACCCTATCTATATCCATAATATCCTTGAAGATAATTCCACATTCCTTGAAAGAAAATTTAAATTTTAAATTCTAATTGTGATGCCTAGAAAAGGAGCTCTAAATTCAGAGAAAAGAACCCTAAATGCACTACCCTCATCTAAAAAAAAAAAAAAATCTTTACTTTAAATTGCAGACTAAAAAAAAAAAGTAAGAATTACCTGTTGAACAAGGCATCTGGAAATTGGGATCATTGCTATCCAAAACAGGCAAACAGAACTGGTTACTTGCAGATCCTAGCATAGGATCCTTATCGCTGAGCATGTTCTTCAGCGAGTCCTCTAAGACATTTTGACTTGTACTAAAATCCTCACAGACTTCATTCTCCAGGTTGGATCCTAGAAATAGGGCATCATCTAAGTGTTCAGTAGGAATTAAATGATTAAATGTATCAACTATATCCATGAAGACTTCTGTGTGTCTTTCAGCCCTATAGAAAGACAAAAAAAATACCATAAGAAATAAAGCTATCAATTGATAATCACCTAAAACCAAATTATTTTAATAGTTTTGAGTCTAGAACACACTTTGGTATTTCTGAATGGTTTAAAAAAAAATCCTCACTGCTTTTAGAATATACATTTGGACATGTAGAATGAATCTTTGCTACACAATGTTTCTTCATCATGCATGTAAAATTTCATTTTACCAGAGATCCTATTAAATGTTTACTTAATTCACTTTTTTAGGGAAAAAAAAACTATGTATATATAGTCCATTAATTTGACACATCTGAAAGAATTACATGGCTTAAACCATAAAAACCGTATGTTTTTAACCATAATCTTTTCATAAATTAAGACTCAGACACTGCTTATTAGTAAAAATCCATATAAAAGAGCTAAAACCAAATCATTTAAATTATTGTCCCATACCTATTAAAACTGTAAAATAGCCTTGTCTTATTTACAATGCACTTAAATTATTTAAAGAAAAACAAAAAGGTTTTTTTTTTTGTAGGGGTAAGGAGAAAAAAACGGAAAGAAATCTATTAACTAAACCCAACAAATCAAAACTCAAAAAACTACATACACGCAGGCACAGACGTGCACATACACACATTTTGGGGGAGAACCCCTTTTAAGATAAAATGAGATAAACAACAAAGCAATATACCAGAGACTTAAATTTATTTTAGGGAGTTATGTGCGGTCTATAAAGATACGGAGCTGATCTCCTATTTGAACTATACCTACACTCCAGGCATTGCTCAGCAAAGGTCACTTCATGCTCTGGAGGAGCCTCGATTATCAAAAGTTGGTTTCAGAGAATACTGAACCAATGTATTTTGGGTGGTGGGCAAGAGTCAACTAAATAAAATTTAGTAATATTCAGTTAGCTAGAAAATTCCACTAATTAACACAGAACTTCTTGGATTCCAAAATTCTTAGCTCCAAATCTACCAAAATTTCCTCAAACTGTCCTTGAATTCTTTCCCCTATAAAAATAAAAGAATAAGAAGTTCAAAAATATTATACAATTTACCAGGTATATTTTATATGCTACTAAACATTTTACCTACATTTTCAATTCATTTATGCCCAGTGATAATAAATACACTCTATTTACTATCCTTACTTTGTATACAAAATGCATTTAAATAGTTTAATCGTCTTCCCCAAAGTCACAAAACAGAGCCAAAGATTCAAACCCAGGTTTCAAGGCTACACAGCCCAAGGTGGTAACTCTACCCCTTTCACACTGAGCTACAAAGCTAGAAATTGACTAGATTTGACTCATTAAAGGTTCTTCTTTAAAAACATTTTCCAACAAATCAGTAAGTGCCTGGGGCCTTGGATAAGAGAGGGACTAACTGCAAAGGAACAGGAATATATTTTGGAAGATGATGAAAATGTCCTAAATCTGGATTGTGGTAGCGGTTTTATGAGTGTATATACCCACCAAAATTCACCAATCTGTTCATTTTAAATGGATGCAGTTCACTGTAACTCAATTCAAAATTTAAACGAAAGGAAAGAAAATTTCCTCATTCTCACAAAAGTTAATCCTCTACTAAATATAGGATTTCAGTATCTCTTCTCAAACTTTGCAACTTATTTATATTGAAATATTAATAAAGCACCAAAATAAAATGTTAACTGTTTGATTGACTGGCTGATTATCTTACATGCATTCTTCATAACATTTAGAGAAAACAGCTACAATGGTGATGAAAAGTCAGGAAAAGTTTTAATTCCCTGAAACTATCTGATCTCAGTACCTAAGAAAGACTCAATTATCATATATCACCAATACTTCCATTAATACGTTTTTAGGTTCCAAAGAAATTTTAGTATAATAAATTTCTGGTAATTAAAAATAATTTACAAAACCATTACTAAACGTCTACAAAATTAATTAGCTAGAACTATCAACAAATTTGTTTATCTGAATATGCTGGAATCCAAGTTTACCACAAGCCGAAACAACCTCCTCTTCAGAGTTGCATCCCAGAAGAAACAAAGAAAAAAAGGCAATTCCAGCTCTAGAAACAAACGGTTGACTTTCCTTATAAAAACAATATGCTGAATCTACTAACAACACACTCATTCCCATAGCAACACAAGTCTGGGAAATTCTACATACTTCACCTGAGGTTAGTCTTTCTGTTGCACCAACTTCTGCCTGTGTATATTTAAGTGGTGGGGACATTCACAACATTCAGAAGGTACAGTTACACGGCTCGAAATCACCTAGCTATACCGAACACCAGCCCGTTCTAAAGGGTGATCTAAATGAGCAATACATTGTTTTTTCAATGATACTGTTAGTGAATCATCCCAAACTCTTTTACTAAAACGTGCCTTCAGAGCCTGTGGCATATTTTTTAATCTCAACAGCAGACAATATTTAAAGATCAATTTTTTTAAAAAAAAGTAAAGCATACTGTAAATAAGATGGGTGAACCGAATTTTCCAGTATGGGGTGTTTTTTTTCCGGCCAAAACTAGTATGACTTATATAAAGTGTGTTGCCCTGGATTAAATAAATAGATTAGCATAAAAGCGTCAAATGTCGAGAAATACCTTTAATTTATTCAAAAAGTGTTCATTAACCAGCTACCATTGTGCCAGACACCTTTAATATACCAATGCAACTGGGGATCTTACAGGAAAAAATATGGTATAAAGCACCCCAAACTTATGGATCCAAAGTAAACAATTTTTACACAAGTGTTTTGTGAAATTGTTATAAATTGGTAAGACTGAATTTTCTTAAGTCGTTCCAACAGGCTCTGGAGCCAATTCCAAAGGAAGAATGCCCAAAATCACAGTATACAGCCATATCGCAAGGTTATCTTAAAAGTGACAATGAATGCAAATATAAAACAGTCGTTTATTTTAAAAAATCAGTTTTAGATATCAAGTGTTCAATATATCAAAAATAAAATTAAAACTCTCCATGCCAAATTGTTAAACAAATGTTAGCCAATTGTAGAAATATTAACCTTACTTAACACGAACACACTCATCTACTAAATGCAATGTGGTATCCTGATTTGGGTCATGGAACAGAAAAAGGACAGTAGTGGAAAAACAAAACTGGTGAAATCAGAATAAAGTCTGCAGTTTAGTTAATAATAATGTTAACCTCTAGTTCTGATAAAGACATTAACGTTATGTCAAATGTAACAATCAAGAAAACTAGATAAAGGGTATATGGGAATTCTACACTATGTTTGCAACTTTTCTATATATCTAAAACTACTCCAAAATAAGGTCTTTTTAAAAAAAAAAAAAGAACACTAACCTAAAATACAATGTCCTGAAATACCTAGCCATGTAGATAAAGATAATCGATCTAATTAAGGAAAAATTTAAGAGATGATTCAGTGTCTGTTAATTAAACAAATTGCTTGATTTAAACAAATTTCTGGCGGTCCAGTGGTTAAGACTCTGCGCTTTCACTGCTGAGGGCCCGGGTTCAATCCCTGGTTGGGGAACTAAGATCCCACAGGCCGCGCAAAACAGCCAAAAAATAAGTAAATAAACAGACAAATTCCTGTTTCTTACACTGAAATTTTACTTAAATGCTTCCTTACATTCGGCATTACAAATTTAATAATTAAAACATAACAGAACATAACAAACCTATCTAGGATGTATTTTGAGAGGCTAATGATATGCATGTATACAACTGAATTGATACTATTAACTTGGGAATACATAATGCTCAAATCAGAAATTACTTATGGGTTCACAGTCACACCTCAAGTTTGCAGACAATAGGATGTATCCAGCTAAGTCAGAGAATTGGATAATTTGCTTAATTCAAAATTACTCATTTATTCATGTATTTATCAAGTATCTACTATAAAGTACTATCAAAAAAAAAAAAAGTACTATCATAAGTATACCAGTGAAACAAACCCCAGTCTCAAATTCAAGGAACTCATAATCCAAAATCAAGTATGGACATATAAACAAATACGACAACATATAAACATCACAACAAAATATGAAATTGTCATACTGAAGGGCTCAGTACCACAGAGGAAGGTAAAATCCACGAGGCCAAGAAAGGGTAAGTAAGTGACACGTGAGCTTGGTCCTAAAGGTCCAGAGGCTACTCCAGGCAAAAGAACAGCAGGTGCTAATTATGAATGCCAGAGTTTGGGCCTAATGGACCATTTAGAAAGACTCAGAATACAACTAAAAATAAGCATCAGTACTAACACCCTGAATAAAATTTAATCTGAGTCCAGAGATATTTCCCACTTGTGTCATCTGTCACTCAGAGAATTATACTGCAGCCAAATTTCATTTACACTGATAAAACCAGTGTATATTGTTTTCTAAGTGTTTCGTGTATGAATAGAATGCGAAAAGATTTAGAAAACGCCAACAGGGGAAAAAAATTACACTTCTACCAAAATCCCCTGTAAATTAAGAACAAACTAAAATTGACTACCTCAACTTCTCAGAAACATCCTCAAAGTAAAACTATGCATTTAATCTTATTTTCCTTAAAAAATTGCACAGAATAAGCCTACCAATAAATCACTAAAGCTATCAAAGGCACGCGCGCGTGCGTGTGTATGAGGATGTTGGTGGGAGGACAAATATATATCAGGAGATTATAAAATCTATGAAGAATAATTAAACACTGTAATAGTGATGGGAGAAGGAGAGCATTCTACGTAAGACAGTAAATGAAGGCCTTGCTAATAAGGGCAACATGTGAGCCAAAACCTGAAATGAGGGAGTGATCCATGCATAAATGGGGAACAGCAATTCAGGCAAAGACCTAAATGCAAAGGCACTGAGAATGGAACTGCTTGTTGCCTTCCGACCCCTACACCATAGATTAAATTAAGCTGTCAATTCATCAGGCATGCTCACTATTAGCAAATTTCTAACAGGCAGTAGTAGGAGCAGTAGGGAAAAAAAAAGGTACCACTACTAAAACAATGATAATATATAAAACTTAATGTGCTCTAACTTCAGACCAGGCAACGGTCGACATGCTTTACATTAGTTCTCCATCAGAGCATCAGAGGTGATTAAGCCTCTCCAGAGGACTTCTGGCTTAATTCGAAAATGGAGACATTTTTGGTCATCAAAACTGGAGGGCATGCTACTGGCATCTAGTAAATATACTACAATGCACTAGGAAAGCCCCACCACAAAGAATTAGCCAGCCAAAAAACAGTGCTGAGGTTAAGAAACTCTGCTCTACATTTATTAATTTACTCCTCACAACAATGCTATATTATAATCTTGATTATACAAAAATAAATAAAACTGGGATCAAAGAGGTTAAATTACTTGCTATAGTAAGTGGTGGAGTTGAAATCTGAAGGCAAAAATCTTCATTCAAAAGTCAATGCACTTACCACTGCCCTGCATTATCGCTTCACACAGTTAAATTCACTATTTATTATGTTCCAGGCACCGTGCTAACTTAAATGTATAATGTCATTAAACTTCACAGCCACACAATTAAGCAGCTATTATTATTATTCTCAATTTATATGAGAGAAGCTAAAGCTTAGCAAAGTTACACCCAATATTACAGAATAAATAAGTGACAGAGCTAGAACTCAAATCCACTGACACAAAGGTCAGTTCTTCACCACCATGATATAACAATGTTAAAGATGAATAAGTTATCCTTCCAAGACAAAGTCAAGGAAAGTCACTAAATGGTTAAGACGTGTGGTATAACACAATTCTAAAAAGTACAATTCTAGCAGCAATGCAACCTCACCACCTGCTCTACACACCCATTTCAAATTCTGGTCCAGTTTCATTCGTTAGAATCTACTGGCAAGACTACCTAAGAAAAAAAAAAAAGGATCATAACTTTGTTTCTGAATTTATCAGGTAAAGAATATATAAGAATCCAAGATGACTGCCATACTAAGACCAAAGCAGACGTAAGAACCTCGAAAAAGAACTATCGAGTGCAAGTTGAAACGGGCAAAAGCAGAATTACTTAGTTATTAGTAAGAAAATTACCTTCAAAGTTTACAACCATACCCTACTGTCATTATGAGAAGCTCTAGCAGTTTGGATTAACCACAGCAACAGCACAAGTCATCAAAACTGGCCTAATGACAGACCAAGCTAACATGTACTAAGCATGTACTATGTGCCAGGCCCTGTGCTAACTATACTGTATGCGATTCTCATTAGTTTCTCACAACAACCCTGTGAGGTAGGTGTAATTATTACTTCTATTTTGCAGAGGAGCAAACTGAGGTCCAGACCATTGTGTAGGTCACATACCCAGGACAGATGTACCTCAAAGATACTGCAGTGTCAGTTCCAGACCACCACAATAAAGTCAATATTGCTCGCAATAAAGCAAGTCACACCAATTTTTTGGTTTCCCAGTGCACATAAAAGCTATGTTTACAATAAACTGTATAGTCTATTAAGTATGCAATAGCATTATGTCTAAAAAAATGTACAAAACTTAATTAAAAATACTTCATTGCTAAAAAATGCTAACCATCATCTGAGCCTTCAACAAGCTGTAATCGTCTTGCCGGTGGAGGGTCCTGCCTCCATGTTGGTGGCGCTGACTGATCAGGGTGGTGGCTGCTCAAGGCTGGCGCAGCTGCGGCAACGTCTTGAAACCAGAAGACAACGAAGTCTGCTGCAATGACTGACTCTTCCTTCCACGATGTCTCTACAGCATGACACACTGTTTGATAGCATGCTACCCACTGCAGTACTTCTTTCAAAACTGGAGTCAGTCTTCTCAAACCCTGTAGCTGCTTTATCAATTAAGTTTATGCAATATCTAAATCCTTTGCTGTCATTTCAACAACCTTCACAGCATCTTCACCAGGAGTAGATTTCTTCTCAAGAAACCACTGTCTTTGCTCATCCATAAGAAGCAACTCCTCATCCATTCAAATTTTATCATGAGATTACAGCAATTCAGTCACATCTTCAGGCTCCACTCCTAATTCTGGTTCTCTTGCTACTGCCACAACTACAATTACTTCTGCCACTGAAGCTGTGAACCCTTCAAAGTTATCCATGAGGACTGGAATCAACTTCTTCCAAACTCCTGGGTATCTTGATATTTTGATCTCTTCCAATGAATCATGATGTTCTTAATGGCATCTAGAATGGTGAATCCTTTCCAGAAGGTTTTCAACTAACTCTGCCCAGATCCCTCAGAAGAATCACTATTTATGGCACCTACAGCCTTACAAAACGTATTTCGTAAAAAATAAGACTTGAAAGTTGAAGTGACTCCTTGCAGAATGGATGTTGTGTGAGCAGGCATGAAAACCATTCATCCCACTGTCCATCTCCATCAGAGCTCTTGGGTGACCAGGTGCATTGTCAGTGAGCAGTGATATTTTGAAAGGAATCTTTTTTTCTGAGAGTGGGTCAACAGTGGGCTTAAAATATTCAGTAACCCATGTTGTAAAGGGACGTGCTGTCACGCAGGCTTTGTTGTTCCATTTACAGAGCACAGGCAGAGTAGATTCAGCATAATTTTTAAGGGCCCTAGGATTTTCAGAACGGTGAATGAGCACAGGCTTCAACTTGAAGTCACCAGCTGCAATAGCCCCTAACTGGAGAGCCAGCCCATCCTTTGAAACCAGGCACTGACTTCTCTCTAGCTATGAACATCCTAGATGGCATCTTCTTCCAATACAAGGCTGTTTTGGCTAAACTGAAAACCTGCTGTTTAGGGTAGCCACCCTCATGAATTATCTTAGCTAGATCTTCTGGATAACTTGCTGTAGCTTCTACATCAGCACTTGCTGCTTCACCTTGAACTTCTATGTTACGGAGATGACCTCCTTCCTTAGACGTCATGAACCAACCTCTGCTAGCTTCAGGCTTTCCTTCTGTTATCTTCCCACCTCTCTCAGCCTTCACAAGATAGAAGAGAGTTAATAAGGCCTTGCTCTGGATTAGACTTTGGCTTAAGAGAATGTTGTGGCTGGTTTGATCTTCTTTCCAGACTACTAAAACTTTCTCCGTAACAGCAATAAGGCTGTTTCACTTTCTTAATACATGTGTTCACTGGAATAGCACAGTTAATTAATTTCCTTCAAGAACTTTTCACTTGCATCCACAACTTGGCTATCTGTTCGGCACAAGAGGCCGAGCTTTTGGCCTATCTCGGCTTTCAACACGCCTTCCTCACTAAGCTTAATCATTTCTAACTTTTGATTTAAAGTGAAAGACACGGACTCTTCCTTTCACTTGGACACTTACTGGCCATTGTAGCGTTATTAATTGGCCTAATTTCAATATTGTTGCATCTCAAGGAATAGGGAGGCGCAAGGAGAGGGAGAGAGGCAGGGAACAGCCAGTCGGTGGAGCAGTCAGAACACACAACATTTACAATTAAGTTCACCATCTTATAGAGTTGTGGTTTGTGGTGCCCCAAAATAATGACAATAGTAACACCGATCACAAAACACCATAACAAATATAGTAATAATGCAAAAGTCTGAAATATTGTGAGAATTACCAAAATGTGACAGAGAAGACTCAAAGTGAGCAAATGCTGTTTAAAAAATGGGCGGCGGCAATAGATTTGCTCCATGCTTGATTGCCACAAACCTTCAATTTGTAAAAAACGCAGTATGTGCGAAGCACAATACAAGAAGTATACCCGTATACCCAAACTGGAATCCAGGCAGTGAGATTCCTGAGCCTGCACTTTTAAACTACTATACTTTATGCAGTCTACATTCATAACACATATCAAAATACTGGAAACAAAGTGACATGCCCACTTCCAAAATAAATTGGGAAATATGCACTTAGCCACTCCCTACATATAAAAATTACAATGGCTGTCCTCAGTGTGTATAGAACAAACATCATTTTGGAAGTGATCGACCACGAACTTCACAATTTATTTTCAAAAACTACAATTTTAGAATGGTTTCATGTGGCCATCTCACACAAATTATGAGTGAATTAAAACTTTAGCTTTTCTGTACAATCTACTATGCCATTCAAAATTTTCCTAATAAAGTTAGACTGTGCCAAAAGATAAAACTTCAGGATACTATTTTGAAGTTTTTGCTTAACTATTTCTCTCCATTATACAAACGACCATAAAAATTTTAATCCCGACCATTAAAAAATGATCTAAATTAAATACACGATGCATGACCATAATTGTCCAGTCTATACATTTGGCAATTCCTCACACACTGTGTTTTGTAACTCTTGAAATATCTTTCTCTTTTAACTCTAACACAGTGATTTAACATCTCATGTCTGAATCTGGTTTCTCAACCTAGATTATGTTCCTTGAGCATACAGACAGCACCTGGGTCTCAAATATTTTGAATCAAATCAATACTGTCAATACCATTCGCTGTGTAATCAAAGGGCAACATTAAAAGAGAAGTTTTTTTTTACTGTTCTTAAAAATGCAACAGCATCAGAAATGTGTAACAATTTGCCAAATCTTTTGTAGTTAAAAAATAAGTTGTCTATGCTTCTGAAAAGATACTCCAGGATTCTCAGAGGGTGCTCAAAGAAGAAATGAAAGAAATAGAGCCCAAGATGTACTGTTGCAGAAAAGAAATCCAGCAACCACGTGTCCAGAAGAATTGATGAAATGTAGATGAACAAAAATATTTAGAAGTCAGCACTCCAAGAACCTTGCACTCCCTGACACTGTGTGGTGGTAATCCACAAACCTGAAATGCTAATCAATAAACCTCATTTCTTCATTAAATATAATAAAGATCTTACCTCCAGACAAAAATTAAGTAAAAAAGATTTCATGAGAAATCTGTGTAAAGAAAAAAAATAATAAAAATAGCACATTTAAGAAAGCAAAATGTATCAAAAAGGCAAGCACCAAGTTACCATGTCAAGGAAGATAACCATTATCTATATTTTAGTACCCAAAAACTAACTTTTATCAAAAAGTTTTATTAACATGCTATTATATGTCAAAAATTATCAACCTTCCCTGATTTCAATACTCAATACAATTGAAATTTTAATATTATGGTTTTAAATGATTAACATAAAGACAAGTTCCTTTCCATTTTTCTATCCTTAAAGTTGCTTCGGACCAAAGCTATTTTTCACCTACATTTACACAAACCACTTCTCATAGATTTGACTTATCTGAACATGCAACAGATGAGTGTATCACAGGATCAGCTAGACAGTTATCTGAGGTCTATCCCCACAGCACAGAATGCATAACTAATTCAGTGTGATCGATAAGGAAGTTCACTATCCTCCCGAAGGATGCAAAAGCAGTATAATAAATTATATTTTCAAGCTCTTCAGTAAATGGACCTACAAAACATGCACAGAACAGGGGAAAACTTGTCCCATCACTAACTCATGTGTTATCCTTCTCACAAATCTCCCATACAGCTGCCAAATAAAGCTTAAACTCTAAGGCTGTAGTTCTGCATACTTAACAAGTGGCTCACTTCAGTTGAGTGGATGTCTTTCTGCTGCTAAGGAACTGACTGAACTGTGTGTGGCTTCATCAGCGCAATGATAGCTATTAAAAGTACTTCCTTAAATTCTGTTACTATCATGGGGAAATGGAGTATATATTTTAAAATAGTGATGATGAAGATGCTGATGAAGAGAACATTCATTATCGTAATATATGGCCAGTAAAGAGAACTGGGGAGAAATAATAATAAATTAAGAAAGGTCTAAGTGGTAATGACCGTTAAGTAATCACTATCTGAAACAATAATCTTCACAACACACCTTTTATGCTCTGGAATGAAGAGACAAATTCAAAAACAAGAATGCTGCAAAGATTTCCTGGTTCTTTGACTAGTGTCTCTACCAGAGAAACACATCTACCACCAACATTTTCACAATCCCAAACACTTCATTCAAGAATCAAAAAATGGTAGGTAATGAATGAGTAATGGAGACACAGTTTTGGAAGATCTCAAACCACCAGTTTATAAAAGCGAAGACAAGTTAAAACCCAAAACAGTAACTAAGTAGAACAATGTATACTATTTAAGCACTCCCTAAGTAGCTGACTGTATCTCCACCCCCCCATCCCAAAATAACGTGGTAAAGTTCGTATTTGCTAAGGCTCAGCTACCGATGTTTCATTTTAAATTAAGTATCTCTATATGTGATGAAGATCAGGACTAGGAAGATACTAAGTCGTTGTTGCCACTTACATTAATGACTATTCATGATCATGTTCTGCAAACGATTCCTGAGCAGCACCAATAATCACACACTCAAATTACTTCGAATCACGGTCTTCGAGAAACAGCATTTAAAAATTCAAAGATGGGGAAAAAGTCATCGGACCCGGCAATACACAGCTGGGGAAAAGAAGGGGCAACTGGACTGTGCGCGGTACCAACATTCCCTCCCTTTCTCCCTCCTCCCCGCCCCCCGGGTCAGGTGATCAGTTATTTAGCACCATGAACACCCACGTATCGACAAGTGGCTCATTAAATTACACGTATTATCGAAGGCCAGATTCCAGGTCTCTCATTTCAAACTATGCAAAAGGAGTCGACAGTTTGGGTCCCGGGCACAAAAGCGCGCGGTCGCAGGAGGGTGGATGGAGCGCCGACTCCTCGTCCCCACCAGCGGGCACCCGGCTCGGCTTCGCGGCCAAGGCCAGCGCCGGCTGCCGGGCCGGGGCCCAAAGCTCGATGCCGAAGGGCCGGGTCGGGGCCTGCGGGCTGGGCCTCCCCGGCAGCGCCCGCCGTGCCGCCCGGCCTGCGCGCCCGCGCGGCGGCGCACTCACCCCGAGGCCCGGGCGCGGAGCCGGCGGGGAGGCCGCGGCCCCGACCCTCCGCCCGGCGGCCCCGCCACAGCGGCCCAAACGGTCCTGGGCGGCAGAGGCGGCGCGGGCGGGCCGAGGGCGGCGCGCAAAAAGCCGAGAGGCGCCTTCCCGCTGCTTCCCGCTGCGCGGGAGGAAGGCGCGGAGCGCGACCGCGGGAGGGCGGGAGGCCGCGGAGGCGCGGGGCTGGGGTTGGGGGAGGGGAGGGCCGCCCGTCGCCCGGCCGCGCTGCAACTCACCAGCTCCGCCGACGAGCGCTACCACTGGCAGCGAGAGGAAGATGGTGGCCGCGCCGCCGCGGAGGAGGGGGCCGGCTGCGCCGAGAGGGGGTACGCGCAGGACGCAGGCGTCGCTGCCACAGCCTCTGCTTCCTCACGGCCCGGGCGGCCACTGCGGACCACGCCGTCCCGTCTTCCGCGCCGCCCTCCTTATCCTCGTTGCAGCCGCCGCCGCCCAGGGCCCGAGGGTCGCTCGCCTCGTGGGGACCGTGCGGCGGCGCGAGACCCCGCAGCCATCGGCGTGCGGCGACGGCGCGGGGGCTGGAGCGGGGTCGCGTCACGTGACCGCACTGTTTACCGTTCCGGGGCCGCGCCGCGCCTGCGCGCTGCGAGCCTCCCGGGCTTCCGAGGGCGCGGCACCGCCCGCGGGCCAGGGCTAAGGCTACACACAGTTGCTTTCTCTCGGTTGTAGTAACCGCTAAAGCTTCCTGCTTAACGTGATATTGATGGGCAGATCTGCTCCCCCTTAGGTGCTTTTTACGAATTGAGTGTGTGTTCCAGAATGGCGGGCGAGGGTGGCGCGGACTGAGCCCCTTGCCCAGGAATCCCTGCGGGCTTTGCACTGCAGTCCCGTCGTGAATCGCCTCGCCCTTGTCGTTCCCCCGTTAGCAAGCCGGCCTGCGTTCAGGGCTCAAGCTGCCTCCTCCAAGAAATGTTCCCGATCTAAGCAGTTCTCAAGTGTGGCCAGAGGATCTGCGGAGGGGGCCCCAAGCCCTTTCAGAGGGTCTCCAGTTCTTTTGCAGTGGCATGTGTATAAGGCCCAATTTTCTTCATCTCCCTCAACCGAAACAACGGGTAGCAACCGATTTAAGGCAGAAGCAGAAGGGAGAATCCGGCCATCCTCCGTGAAGCCCGACAATGCAGATATTTGCAAAAATTTAAAACAATGCCACTCTTTCATTAAATTTTGTTGGTAAACGTATTTTTCATAATAAATATTTATGGTAACAATGAATTTCGGGTTTTTTTAATGTTCTTTATTGTTCTTACGTTTAATTTCTAAGACGGTAAATATCAATACATATCACTAACCCATATAAACAAAAACTCTTGGAAGTCCCTCAGTAATTTTTAAGAGCGAAGAGGGGTTCTGAGACCAAAAAGTTTGAAAACCACTGGTTTAGGTTATGTGCCTCCACAGCAGCTTGGGCGGACCCCTAATCTCAGCCCTTAACAAGCACTGTCGGGTAATTGTTGTTAGTCGTCCCCCAGACCAAGACGAGCCCCTTAAGGACCAGGAATGTCTCCTAACTGCAGGGACCATGACAGTACCCACTAAAAAATGATAGCCAGCCAGCACCTGCTGTGCTCTTCTAAAACCTTTACTTGTTGATTTAAGCCTCAAGCCAGCAGCAGGCCACATTGTAGGATGCAGTGCCAAGTAGAATGATAGCTCACAGGCATGTGGTGAAGATCTGTTCTTTACTCTCTCCGGTCTTGTGGCATTTCAAGCACTCTCCAAACCAAATGCTCTTCCACAAAGAAGGTTTAGATTGTCCTAATTCTGGAATCCTAGAATTCAATCCCCTGTCTTGATTTATCAATCCCTCAGAACCTTGTTTTACAATCTCTCTTTTTTAAAGTGCTTTTCTGAGAAAGGAGAAAAGAAATGAATAGTCAAGGGTTTTTTTCACTTGCAATGTCTAGGATGAATTGCAAAAATAAATCTAACTTTATCTTTACTCTTCTCCTGGACCTCAATGTGAAATTTGCAAAAGTCATTAGAAAAGAATAAGATTATTGTCAGAAACAAAAGTCCACCCTAAAGGAATTCAATACAGTAGAGCTTGAATGGAAAATCATTAGACGGAAAATCCCCTTAGAGGAGCTGGGGGAAAACTTACCTTGTTAGAGAAATTTTCATAAATTTATGAAAAAACAAAATGGAAGTAAAAAATATAGGAACCATAAGCCTGTCACATTTACAAAACAAAAATTGCTACCCTTAAAAAGCCAACCAGCTTGCCACAGAGCATGATGTTTTAACTCTATTATTTTGAACCAGCCAAGAACCCAGGTTCACATTTGTCTTGCTTTTTGCATCCAGATGTAAACACAAACTATGTCTCTTTTACCCAATCCATAGAAAGGTTACTAGAAGAAAGGACCAGCATAATAATACTGGGAACAGCTCTAACTTAATGCATGACGCTGTTTTAGTTAAAAGACGTTTTGAAAAATCAGATTGTATTGGTAATATTGAAAACTACAAATTAACTTAGGAAAATTAAATATGATAGAAAACAAGACAACTAACAATAGCGAAAACTGACAGTACATTTATAATTGACTATAAAGAAATGAAAGAATGAAAATTGACAAAATTTGGATCTTGCAAAATTGAGCCTGGCAGAAAGTGCGGCCATGGAAGACAGCTCACGATGCAGATACGAAGGTTAATTCTGGAATAAAAAATGCTTGTCATCACTAAAACACTGATCCCTACAGTATCATCAGAGTAAAGATGGGGAAAAATTGAAAGGGTTAACTGCAATGAACAGAAAATCAGTAAAAATATTAAATTTATTTAATGGGGTTTTCTCTGGAAAATACTTTCTGTACACCAGATACACTTTCAAGTTAGTTTAAGAGAGATGTAAATGTTTTTATTCCTAAACATGGGATCAAAACAGTGGGGTTAAAATATCCTGAACTCATTTTACTGAGATCATCATGGAATTTAGACACTTCGTCCAGAACGCTGTGCACCTCATGACTGACGGGCTTGCTCCCTTCCCACACTTTCTCTGCCTGCTTTATTCAGAAAGATGGCTCCCAGTCACTCAGGCTTTCAGCAGCAAACAATGGGTGAAGAGGAATTGCATGCCTCATCCCAGGGTGAATAATTTGCACAGCATACCAGAGTTCAGGGACATCTAGAGAGCGTGGGTCAAACAATACCATAAAGCTTTTCCATGCACCGGGACTGCACAAGGTATAAAAGAAGCTTTTCACACTGCAGCAACTCTAAGGTACAAGGAAGGAGCAAAGAGAGACGTGAGACACCAGTTTTCTAACCAGTTGTGTCCTTAACGATCCGTATGACTTACCTCTCCCAACCCCTCTACAATACTCTCCCTGCCAACCCACAGCTGTTACATTTATTTGGTCCTTTTTTTAATCCATTCCATTATGCACCCCCAGTGGGTTTCAGAAATAAAAAGCTTTCTTCCTGGCCTCAAGGAACTCAGAAGAGTGAGAAAGATGGGCCTGTGGACAATTACACTGCAACCCGGTAAATGCTTTGACAGCAGGTGGCACATGAGACATGTATTCGTGCTCTACCTGGCCCAGAGTGGGCAGAGGGCACTTCTGACAGAGGGGATGCCTTCCAGGGCAAGAAAGTACCAGCGAATCTGCTGCGTTTCAGGAACTGCAAATGATTCATTACCTGGTTGGACATATTGTAGCCATGAAAATAATTTAAATTCTTTTAACAAAGAAGATGTGATAATGTCCCTCAGTGACAATGTCACCTCCCTACTTGAAATCTTTCCATGGTTCTCCAAAATAGAAAGAATAAAATTCAATATGGCCATCAAGATCCTGTAGGATTGGTCCTTCTCCAGCTCCTCAGCCTCTTCTCTCCCTATTCTCTACTTTTATAATTTATGATACAGCAACATATAATTTCTTGCTGTTTCCTACATGCACGCATACTGTCCCTCAACCTGAAGTCTTTGCTCATGCTGTTACCTCTGACAAGAATGCCTTCCACCCAACTGACCCCAAATGTCCCCACAATTCCTCCCACCACTTTATCTAGATCGCTCCTTCATCCTTTTAAGATGCAGTTCGATGATAATTGTCTGAATCCATCACACTTAATGATGAAACATTAAAAGCATCCTCACTCAAGCCAGGGATGAGCAAGGCTCCTACTATGACCACTGTTATTCAATATTAGCCAATACAAAAAGGCCAGAAAAGAAAGAATACATAGATATAGGAAAAGAAAAGACACAATGACAGTTATTTGCATATGATATAACTGCCTACCAAAGAGAATCAATTAAATGACTACTAGCAAAAAGGAGTTGCCTGAGTACTAGGCCAGTCATTAAAAAATCAGTAAAAAAAATTAATAGCTTTCCCATTAACAGCAAACGCCAATTATAATACAATTGGGAAAATAAATTCCAACAAAAATATATAACTCTTAACCTAACAAGAAAAAAAATGTACATTTTTTTCATGTATGCAGAAAAAGAAAAACTATACTTAAAAGGAAACTTGACCCAGAGTAGCCAAAACTATATTGAAAAAAAAAAGAAGTGGGAAGACACACACTTCCCAACTTTAAAACTTACTATGAAGCAACAGTAATCAAGATAGTGTGATACTGATATAGGATATACATATTAATCAATAGTATAGAACTGAGAGTCCAGAAATAAATCCATGGGTAATGGTCAAGTGATTTTGAACAAAGATCTCAACATCATTCAATGGGAAAGAATAGTCTTTTCAACAAATAGTACTGGAATAACTAGATAGACATGTGCAAAAAAATGGAGTTGCACCCTTACCTCACACCATACACAAAAAGTAACTCAAAATGTATCAAAGACCTAAGTGAAGGGAAAAAATTATAAAACTCTTAGAAGAAATCATGATGGTAAATCTTCATGACCTCATATTTGGTAATAGTTTCCTAGATATGACACCAAAGCACAAGCAACAACAACAACAAAAATAGATAAATTGGATTTCATCAAAATTAAAAACTTCTGTGCTTCAAAGGACACTATCAAGAAAGTGAAAAGACAACTCATAATGGGAGAAAATATTTGCAAATCATAAATCTGATGAGATACTTGTATCCAAAATATATAAAGAACCCTTACAACTGAACAATAAAAGGCAAATAACCCAATTTAAAATGGACAAAGTATCTATATATGCATTTCTCAAGGAGATATACAAATAGCCAATAAACATATGAAAAAATGCTCAACATTAGTCTTTAGGGAACTGTAAATCAAAACCACAGTGAGGATGGACCTAGAGAATATTATGCTTAGTGAAATAAGTATACTGTATGATATCATTTATATGTGGAATCTAAAAAATAATACAAATAAATGTATGCAAAACAGAAACAGACTCACAGATATAGAAAACAAACCAATGATTATCAAAGGGAAGAGGGAAAGGGAAGGGACAAAGTAAGGATAGGGAATTAAGAGATACAAACAACTATGCATAAAATAGATGAGCAACAAGGATATATTGTACAGCGCAGGGGAATATAGCCATTATCTTGTAATAACGTTTAATGGAGTATAATCTGTAAAAATCCTGAATCACTATGCTGTACACCTGAAACTAATATAATATTGTAAATCAACTCTCCTTCAATTAAAAAAAAAAAACGGTGAGACACTACTTCACACACACTAGAATTTCTATAATCAAAAAGGTAGATAATAACAATTATTGGTGAGGACGTGGAAAATCAGAACACTTGTACACTGCTGGTGGGAATGTAAAATGGTGCAGCTGCTTTGGAAAACAGTCTGCAGTTCTTAAACTTAAACATAGAGTTACCATATGACCCAGTAATTCCATTCCTAGGTTTATACACAAGAGATATGAAAACATATGTCCATGCCAAACCTTGTACATGAATGTTCATAGCAGCGTTATTCATAATATCAAAAGGTGGAAACAAGGTAAATGTATGAATAAACAAAATGTGGTACATCCATACAATGGAATATGATATGGTAATTTTAAAAAGTACCAATATGTGCTACAACATGGATGAACCTTGAAAACATTATACTAAATGAAAGAAGCCAATCACAAAATACAAAATTTATTTTATGAAAAGGTCAGAATAGGTAAATCTATAGAGTTGGAAAGTAGATTAATGGTTGCTTAGAACTAGGAGGGGAAGGGGTGACAGAGGGGTGATGGCTAAATGTTTACAGTTTCATTTCAAGATGATGAAAATGTTCTAAAATTGACTGTCATGATGGTCACACCTCTCTGTGCATCTCCTAAAAACAATTGAATTATACACTTTAAATGGGTGATGTATGGTATGTAAATTTTACCTCAATAAAACTGTTACTTTTTAAAAAAGGAAACTTGAATAAATGAAAACATATACTATGTTGTAGGATATAATAAAAATATAATAAAAATGCCAATTATATAATAAAAATGCCAATTCTCCCCAAAATCACCCATGAAAGTATTACCATTCCTTTTTTAATTCGGCAAGAGGATTTTGAATTTAATCTAGGAGAATGGAAGAGCTAATATAACGATCACAGTTAAAAAAAAATGGCATGAGACTGTCTGAGGAACAGAGAGATGGTCAATTAACAGAATAAGGACAGGAATGGGAGACTGGGGATTTGCTACTTAATGGTTACATGTCTGAGCTTTCTATTCTATTCCATTGATCTATGATTATGGTTTTGTGCCAGCACCATACTGTTTTAATTACTATAGCTTTGTACTATAGCTTTGTAGAAGCAGGGAGCATGATATCTCCAGCTTTGTTCTTTTTTTTTTTTCTCAAGATTGCTTTGGAAATTTGGTTTTTTTTGTGGTTTCATACAAAATTTAAGATTATTTGTTCTAGTTCTGCAAAACATGTCATGGGTATTTTGATAGCGATTGCATTAAATCTGTACATTGCTTTCAGTGGTATGGACATTTTAACAATATTAATTCTTCTAATCCCAAACACGGGATATCTTTCCATTTAATGTATCAATGAAAGGATTTTTATTGTGTGTCATCATCATCACTCTGTCCTTACCCACTGATGCCCCAGTCAACCCACCCCAGCACCCCCCAGACACCAGGCATCAAAGGGAGTGGAGACTGAACACCTCTCATGAGCCAGGTCCAGTATAGTTTTGTCCCAATGCTTCTGTAGACAGAAGCCAAGGGAACTGTGTTCTATAAAGGAATCTGAGAGATGTGAAGGTACAACGCTCAGCTCCATTGGTACCAGAAGACCAAGTGTGGTGTAGAAGGGTTGGAGTCATTTCATCCATTTCTGGAGCAGAACACAGATGGTTTTAGCACCTACCAGACTTCAGGGCATGTGATGTTTTGTTGGTAACTTAAGGGTCCACAGTTTTGGAGGCTCTGAGAGACGTGACCTTAGTCCAACCATCACCATTGTTGCAATGCCTCCCTCTCCCCAAATACAATAGTAGTGACCTAGTAGGTAATGAACGTGAGGAAAGTGGGGGCAAGATAATAGCAGAAGACTGAGCTCACGTGCAGATTGAGTCAAATACGTTTAAACCAGAAACCTTAGCCATTGACATTTGTTATGGAATAGTGAGACCCTTGCATCCCTAGCCTGTTCCCACTAAAGGTGACAGGAGGGATATTTGGTTCAAATATGTTATCACTGCCTAGAGGATAAGGAGATCAAATACCTGTACATTAAAGATGGGCTGGAGCACCCCAGCTCCAGCTTCTGCTGAGGTAGGAGGAAGTGGGCATCACTGTCATGCTATAATGAAGTATTTAGACATGCACAGATTAACATTTTAGGCAAACAACAAATGGCTGAATGGTAAAGTTAATGTTCAGCAAAACTACATGCCAAACCAAATGATACCATAAAAGAATAAACTTCTACAAAACAGTAATTAATCTGAAATTTAAAAACTTTTCATTGTTATTAGGTTTATTATTAGTTCAATTTTAACAGTTTGATCTTACATTGCAGGAAAAATCATTGCTCAACCACATCCACGATGTTGCTCTTATGGTCACTCTATGTGCATTTGTGAGACGAAGTATCAAATGGGGGTTTTGTGATAATTTACTTTCACCTGAGATCATTAGAGGAGCTACATACATTTACAGCCAGGTCTGCCAGAGTAGGTACTGCTGACTCTGATGCTGCTGCTGGTGGGATTATGCTTTCCTTCCTCTCCAGTAGTAACTGACTAAAGAAAAGATTTTGTTTTACTTCTGGACTTGAAGATTTGGTTGATGCTTTCAATATGTGTATATTTTTAAGACCATCCTATGATATAAAGCTTTGTGAACTACCTCAAAAAGATGTTTCTGATTATTTTCAGAAGCAGTCTGAAGATTGTTGGTCCCTTCACTACAAAGATACAATAGGCAAATCAAAAATGTGGAAAATTC
Organism: Balaenoptera borealis; assembly: GCF_965194805.1. Taxonomy (NCBI): domain Eukaryota; kingdom Metazoa; phylum Chordata; class Mammalia; order Artiodactyla; family Balaenopteridae; genus Balaenoptera; species Balaenoptera borealis. The sequence continues at coordinate 102,225,010 of NC_138873.1, read as the reverse complement.
TACAAGTGAAATCACAGAGTTTCTTCAACAAATTAATAACATTTTTAAAAATAAACTGAAAATGGTACAAATGAACTGGTTTGCAGGGCAGAAATTGAGACACACATGTAGAGAACAAATGTATAGACACCAAGGGGGGAAAGTGGCAGGGGTGGTGGTTGTGGTGGGATGAATTGGGAGATTGCGATTGACATGTATACACTAATATGTATAAAATGGATAACTGATTAGGACCTGCTCTATAAAAAATAAATAAAATAAAATTCTAAAATTAAAAAAAAGAACTAAAAAGAAGGAAGAAATATTATTGATTAAAAGAAATTTTAAAAACACACAAAATAAATACAAGGTATGAATCTTCTTTGGATTCTTATTTGAACAAACTAATAAACAATTGAACAAACTAATATCTGGACAAACATAACTAAACTATAAAAATGCTTTTAAAGTAATCAGGGAAAATTGGACATAGACTAGGTATTTAAGGCATTTTAAAAATTTGGTTGTGATAATGGTATTTTTTTCTTTTTTTAACATTTTTATTTTATCTTAATTTATTTTTTTATTTCTTAAATTTTTGGCTGCGTTGGGTCTTCGTTACTGTGTTCAGGCTTCCTCTAGTTGCAGCAAGCAGGGGCTACTCTTCGTTGTGGTGCGCGGGCTTCTCCTTGTGGTGGCTTCTCTTGTTCCGGAGCACGGGCTCAAGATGCATGGGCTTCAGTAGTTGTGACACGTGGGCTCAGTAGTTGTGGCTCATGGGCTCCAGAGCACAGGCTCAGTAGTTGTGGCACATGGGCTTAGTTGCTCTGCGGCATGTGGGATCTTCGTGGACCAGGGCTCAAACCCATGTCCCCTGCCTTGGCAGGTGGATTCTCAACCACTGCGCCACGGGGGAAGCCCTCTACTTTTAGATTTTTAAGGAAACTCCATACTGTTCTCCATAGTGGTTGTACCAATTTATATTCCCACCAAAAGTGTAGGAGACTTCCCTTTTCTCCACATCCTCTCCAGCATTTATTTTTTGTAGACTTTTTGATGATAGCCATTCTGACTGGTGTGAGGTGATACTTCATTGGAGTTTTGATTTGCATTTCTCTAATAATTAGCTATGTTGAGCATTTTTTATGTGCTTTTTGGCCATCTCTTTATGTCTTCTTTGGAGAAATGTCTATTTTGATCTTCTGCCCATTTTTTGATTGGGTTGTTTGTTTTTTTGATATTGAGTTGCATGAGCTGTTTGTATATCTCGGAAATTAATCCCTTGCGGATCACTTCGTTTGCAAATATTTTCTCCCATTCTGTGGGTTGTCTTTTCGTTTTGTTTATGGTTTCCGTTGCTGTGCAGAAGCTTTTAAGTTTAATTAGGTCCCATTTGTTTGTTTGTGTTTTTATTTTCATTATCCTAGGAGGTGGATCCAAAAAGATATTGCTGCAATTTATGTCAAAGGGTGTTCTGCCTATGTTTTCCTGTAAAAGTGTTATAGTATCTGGTCTTATATTAAGAACTTTAAAACATTTTGAGTTTATTTTTGTGTATGGTGTTAGAGAATGTTCTAATTTCATTTTTTTACATATGGCCGTCCAGTTTTCCCAGCACCACTTATTGAAGAGATGGTCTTTCCTACATTGTATATTCTTGCCTCCTTTGTCATAGATTACTTTACCATAGGTGCGTGGGTTTATTTCTGGACATTCCATTCTGTTCCATTGATCTGTAAGTCTGTCTTTGTGCCGCTACCATACTGTTTTGATTACTATAGCTTTATATTATAGTCTGAAGTCAGGGAACTTGATTCTTCCTGCCCCATTTTTCTTTCTCAAGATTGCTTTGGCTATTCAGGGTCTTTGTGTTTTCATACAAATTTTAAGATTTTTTGTTCTAGATCTGCAAAAAATGCCATTGGTAATTTGATAGGGATTGCATTGAATCTGTAGATTACCTTGGGTGGATAGTCATTTTGACAATATTGATGCTTACAGTCCAAGAACATGGTATATCTTTCCATCTGTTTGTGTAATTTTTGATTGCTTTCATCAGCATCTTATAGTTTTCAGAGTACAGGTCTTTTGCCTCCTTAGGTAGGTTTATTCCTAGGTGTTTTATTCTTTTTGATGTGATGGTAAAAGGGACTGTTTACTTAATATCTCTTTCTTATCTTTCATTGTTAGTGTACAGAAATGCAACAGATTTCTCTATATTAATTTTGTATCCTGCAACTTTACCAAATTCATTGATTAGCTCTAGTAGTTTTCTGGTAGCATCTTTAGGATTCTCTATGTATAGTATCATGTCATCTGCAAACAGTGATAGTTTTACTTCTTCTTTTCCAATTTGGATTCCTTTTATTTCTTTTTCTCCTCTGATTGCCATAGCTAGGACTTGCAAAATTATGTTGAATCAAAGTGGCGAGAGTGGACATCCTTGTCTTGTTCCTGATTGTAGGGGAAATGCTTCAAGTTTTCAGCATTGAGTATGAGGTTGGCTGTAGGTTTGTCATATATGGCCTTTATTATGTTGAGGTATGTTCCCTCTATGCCCACTTTCTGGAGAGTTTTTATCATAAATTGGTGTTGAATTTTGTCAAAAGCTTTTTCTGCATCTACTGAGATGATCGTAGTGTTTTATTCTCCAATTTGTTAATGTGGTGTATCAAATTGATTGATTTGTGGATATTGAAGAATCCTTGCATCACTGGGATAAATCCCACTTGATCCTTTTAATGCATTGTTGGATTCAGTTTGCTAGTATTTTGTTGAGGATTTTTGTGTCTATGTTATCACTGATATTGGCCTGTAATTTTCCTTTTTGTGTATCTTTCTCTGGTTTTGGTATCAGGGTAATGGTGGCCTTATAGAATGAATTTGGGAGTGTGTCTTCCTCTGCAAATTTTTGGAAGAGTTTCAGAAGGATAGGTGTTAACTCTTCTCTAAATATTTGATAGAATTCACCTGTGAAGTCTTCTTGTCCTGGACTTTTGTTTGTTGGAAGTTTTTTAATCACAGTTTCAATTTCAGTACTTGTGATTGGTCTGTTCATGTTTTCTGTTTCTTCTTGGTACAGTCATGGAGGGTAGTACCTTTCTAAAAATTTGTCCATTTCTTCTAGGTTGTCCATTTTATTGGCATATAGTTGCTTGCAGTAGTCTCTTATGATCCTTCGTATTTCTGTAGTGTCCATTGTAACTTCTCCTTTTTCATTTCTAATTTTATTGATTCAAGTCCTCTCCTTTTTTTCTTGATGAGTCTGGCTAAAGGTTTATCATTTTGTTTAGCAGTTTCATTGGTCTTTGCTACTGTTTCCTTCGTCTCTGTTTCATTAATTTTTGCTCTGATCTTTATGATTTCTTTCCTTCTACTAACTTTGGGTTTTGTTTGTTCTTCTTTCTCTAGTTGCTTAGGTGTAAGGTTAGCTTGTTTATTTTATATTTTTCTTGTTTCCTGACGTAAGATTGTATTGCTATAAACTTCCCCTTAGAACTGCTTTTTTGGATCTGTGTTTTCCTTGTCATTTGTCTCTAGGTACTTTTCTGAGTTCCTTTTTGATTTCTTCAGTGATCCATAGGTTATTTAGTAACATATTGTTTAGTCTCTGTGTTTGTGTTTTTTACATCTTTTTTTTTTTTCTGTAATTGATTTCTAGTCTCATAACACTGTGGTTGGAAAAGATGCTTGATATGATTTCAATTTTCTTAAATTTACTGAGGCTTGATTTGTGACCCAAAATGTGATCTATCCTGGAGAATGTTCAATATGCACTTGAGAAGAATGTGTATTCTGCTGCTTTTGGATGGAATGCTCTATAAATATCAATTAAGTCCATCTGCTCTAATGTGTCATTTAAAGTCTGTGTTTCTTTATTGATTTTCTGTCTGGATGATCTGTCCATTGATGAAAGTGGAGTGTTAAAATATCCGATTATTTTTGTGTTAGTGTCGATTTCCCCTTTTATGGCTATTAGCATTTGCCTTTTATATTGAGGTGCTCATATGTTGGGTGCATATATATTTACAATGATTAAATCTTCTTCTTGGATTGATCCCTTCTTTTTGGATTGATCATTATGTAGTGTCCTTCTTTGTCTCTTGTAACAGTTTTTATTTTAAAGTCTATTTTGTCAGATATGAGTATTGCTACTCCAGCTGTTTTTTGGTTTCCATTTGCATGGACTACCTTTTTCCATCCCCTCCCTTTTAGTCTGTATGTGTGCCTAGATCTGAAGTGGGTCTCTTTTAGACAGCATATAGATGGGTCTTGTTTTTTTATCCATTCAGCCAGTCTATGTCTTTTGGTTGGAGCATTTAATCCATTTACATTGAAGCTAATTATACATATGTATGTTCTTATTGCCATTTTGTTAATTGTTTTAGATTTTTTTTTTAGGTCTTTTTTCTTCTCTTCTCATGTGATTGATGACTCTCTTTAATGTTGTGTTTGGATTCCTTTTTCGTTTTTGTGTGTATATTCGTTTGCACTTACCATGAGGTTTTGCTACAGCAGTCTATATATATATATATGTATATATATATACACACACACACACACACACACAAGATTGTTTCAAGTTGCCGGTCTCTTAATTTTAAATGCATTTCCAGTATTCTGTATTTGTACTCTCCTCTTCTCATGATTGCTAGGTTTTTTTGTTTTTTTAAAAATTTTATTTATTTATTTATTTATTTATTTACTTACTTACTTATGGCTGTTTTGGATCTTCATTTCTGTGTGAGGGCTTTCTCTAGTTGCAGCAAGCGGGGACCACTCTTCATCGCGGTGCACGGGCCTCTCACTATCTTGGCCTCTCTTGTTGCAGAGCACAGGCTCCAGATGCACAGGTTCAGCAATTGTGGCTCACGGGCCTAGTCGCTCTGTGGCATGTGGGATCTTCCCAGACCATGGCTCGAACCCGTGTCCCCTGCATTGGCAGGCAGATTCTCAACCACTGCACCACCAGGGAAGCCCCATGATTGCTAGTTTTCATGTCATATTTGTGTGTGGATTATTTCCTATCTATACTGTTTATTTGCTTTTACTGCTGAGCTTTCTAATTCGTGATTTTCTTGTTTCTAGTTGTGGCTTTTTCTTTTCCTCCTAGATAAGTTCCTTTAGCATTTGTTGTAAAGCTGATATGGTGGTGCTGAATTCTCTTAGCGTTTACTTGTCTGTAAAGCTTTTGATTTCTCCACTGGATCTGAATGAGAGCCTTGCTGGGTAGAGTATTCTTGGTTGTAGGTTTTTTCCTTTCATTACTTTAAATATATCATGCCACTCCCTTGTGGCCTGCAGTTTCTGCTGAAAAATCAGCTGATAACCTTATGGGGATTCCCTTGTATGTTATTTGTTGCTTTCCCCTTGTTGCTTTTAATATTTTCTCTTCATCTTTAATTCTTATCATTTTTATTACAATGTGTCATGGTGTATTCCTCTGTGGGTTAATCCTGTATGCCACTCTCTGCACTTCCTGGACTTGTGTGACTGTTTCCTTTCCCATGTTAGGGAATTTTCCAGCTATTATCTCTTCAAATATTTTTGCAGGCCCTTTCTCTGTCTCTTCTCCTTCTGAGAATCCTATAATGCGAATGTTGGTGCATTTAATGTTGTCCCAAAGTGTTGTCCCAACCAACATGTTGCCCCAAAATGTTGGTGCATTTAATGTTGTCTAACTTTCTGTGTTTGCGGTTTCTGTTGTGCAGGCTGCAGTATAGTAGTACTTCTTGCTTCTGGTGTCTGCCCCCTGTTGGGTGACACCCATGGTCTAATAGGCTTGTGCAGGTTTCCTGATGGGTAGAGCTAGGTCTTGTCCCTCTGGTGGGCAGCCGTGTGTCAAGGGGTGTGTTTAGAGGCACCTGTGGGCTCAGGAAGCCTTTAGGCAGCCTGTCTGCTGATGGGTGGGGCTATATTCCTGCCCTTTTGGTTGTTTGTCCTGAGGCGTCCCAGCACTGAAGCCAACAGGCTGTTGGGTCGTGCCAGCTCTTGGTGTCAAAATTGTGGCCTCCAGGAGAGCTCATGCCAATGAATATTCTCCAGTACCTCCACCACCAGTGTTCTGGTCCCCACAGTGAGCCACAGCCAACCCCTGCCTTGTCAGGTGACCCTCCAAGACCTACAGGTAGGTCTGGCCAGGATCCTATGAAGTCACTGTTTTTTCTCTGGGTCCCAGTACACACAAGACGTTGTGTGCATCCTCCAAGAGCGGAGTTTCTGTTCCCCCCAGTCCTATGGAGTTCCTGTGATCAAGCCCTGATGGCCTTCAAAGCCAAATGCTCTGGGGCTCCTCCTCCTGATGCCAGACCCCCTGACAGGGGAGCCTGATGTGGGGCTCAGAACTCTCACTCTTGTGGGAGAATCTCTGCAATATAATTATTTTCCAGTTTGTGGGTCTCCCACCTGGTGGGTATGGGATTTGATTGTATCGCAAGTGTGTCTCTCCTACCATCCTGTTGTGGCTTCTTCTTCGTCTTTGGATGTAGAATATATTTTTTGGTAGGTTCCAGCCTTTTTTGTCAGTGCTTGTTCAGCAGTTAGGGTTTTTTTTTGGTGTTTTTATGAGCGGAGATGAGCTCAAGTCTTTCTACCCCACCATCTTGTCTCTCAGCTCCTCTGTTAGGCATTTTTAAAAGCCAATATTTATAATAGAAATTTAGAAGGAATCATATATAGTACATGTGAGTGGTTAAGAGCTCAAACTTGGAAACCAGGAAGCCTAAGTCCAGTCCTGGATCTGGCTCTTGGTAGCTATGGAACGATGAGCTGATTAAAACTAATCATGTTATTTTTAAAGACTCTTTATCTTTTAGATAAGACATATGGAAATTCATATGGGTGAACTACATCTGGAATTTAAGTTAAAAAGACTCCAGAAAATAGAAACAAAATTTAAAAGTAATGAATTGAGACCAGATAATAGAATGCTGATAATTGTAGGTGCTAGATGATGGGTACAAGAGGGTCTCTTGCACATATTTGAAAACTTTCACAATAGAAAGTGAACTTTTAAAATTCTTGCTTTTAATAAACACATGTATTTTAATATATTTTCATGAACTACTTCCTTTACACAAACATTCTGTTCCTTAAGCTTTAGATCTAAAAATGTGACAATGGAACATGGATTTGGCTTTAAGGAAAATAAAATCACCACTGAATTCCCATCTTCTTCTCAATTTTCATTACATGCATACCAATTGCAAAATCTTCCTTGGAGGTGAGTGAGAGGAAGGACTTTTTGGCAGGTGTCATGTGAGAAATACTTGCCTTCTCCAGGCATATCAGTTTACTTCTTCAGCAGCAAATGAACTTCTTTTGCAGGCAAGCATTGGTTATTAGTAAATCCTATTATACTAGTTTTGTAATCTTCAAAGTATAATAAAAAGGCTTTCTTTTGTTCTATCAGCCTTTTGTATAAGTAATAGCAGATATCCTATCTCACTTGAACAATTTGTATAAGAGTGTGAACAAGAAACTCAAAAAGCTGAGTTGAAGAAATTAATATTCTATTTATAATTCCTCCTCACAGAAGTAAAAGAATCCTAAAATGAATGTTTTTCTTCAAAGACTTTAAAATATAAATGAAATTAAATAGCTAACAATGAAATATACCTCTTAAAGATTATTTTGTTTGTTGCTATGAATTCTAGTACACCAAACAGTTCTATGAACGTTTTACAAAAATAGTAACTATGATGATGATAAAATCTAATCTGTTATTATTTTATTATTATTTAAATTTTTATAAACATCTGTTGGCTCAAGATGGATATAATGTTCTTAAAGTTATCTAGCAAATATTTCTCTTAACATTCATATTAATTATAAAATATACTGCCATATGTATTTAATCATTTGAAAGTTCTCAGAAATTGTTTCAATACATAAAATTAACAGCTTTTACAATGCATTGTTTATTCTTGTAATAATAAAAATGTATATTTATACTTCAAGTAATTGATATACTTCAAAATATAAAGCACATTAAGACATGCTTACTCTACTTCTAGGAAGCGTACCTATATTTTAAGGTGCATATTCAGGTATCAGTAATACATCCAAATGACATGCTTAATTTTTTTAGTAGGTTGTCAGACTTATTGCTTATGATAATAATCTGTGTGCTCATAGAATCACTGATCATATACAAAATTCAGGGATGCCCAGAATGATGCTGAAAAAGGTATTCAGCTCTTCGAGCTTCCAAAGAAAGGCCAAAGCCAAAGTAAAACTGAATATATGAGCTTGTAACCAGGGCAGAGGCTGGACTACAAAGGGGAGTGGAGGACAGTATAGCCTGTGGAACTTATACTGGGAGAGAAGAGATGAATCTACAATAAAGTAGGTAGTTGAGAATACCTCCTCTCACTATAAAATATGAATTTTCTTAACTGGTGTGGTTAGAGTGGCCCAACAAATTCCAATGCCAGGGGCATCAGTAAACCCAGTTATGTTCTGAAGTATTTGTGAGATCAGTATGTGCAACTCAGCCAGACCCACACAATTAGATGAAGGCTAGGTGTCTGAACTTTGGAGCGTGGCCACAGATTCCTTAGTCAATTTGCATGATGGCAAAAAGGCAATAAGGGCAGAAATTTGGAATTCTGGCAACAAGTATTAGGAAGTATGATCATGGATGAAATGGCACATACTCCAGCCACAGTAGGACCAAGGATCCAAGTGGGAAGCAGTCACTGGAAGGGCAGGTGAGCGGGTTGGAACCTGGTCCTGGGGAGGGGTGGTGTGTGGGATAGCCCACCAACAACTTGGAATGGAAGTTTAGACAGACTCATGCACTGGGGCCTGGGGCCAAGGTCAGAGCTGAAGCAACAGCAGGACTGGCCATGTTGGGCTGTGGAATAACAGCTCTGGAATTCTACTCCTACAAATGTTCTGTCCAGGCAGCCAGGCAGAGAGATGATAGAGAAAACAAGTACCATTTGCTGAGAATGATTGCCAAACACTGTCCACACTCTATCACGTTTAATTGCCTCAACAGCCCCACATGACTGTTAGCCTCATTTGGAAGAGACGAAAAGTTAGGTGACTGGCCCTGCGTTCCAGCCAGGAAGTCATGAGCGAGGGTTTGGACCTCGGTCTTTTGCCTCCTAGGTTATGCTCTTTTCTCAAAACTTTCTCCTTTGGTCAAACTTGCTTCAAACTGTATTCAGACATATCTTCTCCATTCAACCTTCTCTTTTTCCTTCTTGTCTCAACATAGGAGAGGCTTTTTCCCCTGCCCAGTGCTAATATTTCCATGTGTGTTTGCACACCCTCCTACCCAGGTGCACAGAGACCTTGCTTCACCGGTTGCTCCCTTTCCTCTCCGGCTTGTTTCCCTCCTAACGTCTTCTGACCCTTTCTCTTCAGAAAGTAGTCATGCTCATATGTCCCCTCTCCTTCCTTTCATAGACAAGCTTTAAAAAAGGGCCAATAATTTTCTTATAAAAGTAACACATGTCCATTGACTTTTTAAAAACCCAATAGCAATTATAAAGTAAAAATTCTTCAATCCCCTAATACCCACCGTCACCACCAAATTTCACTCCGTGTAATGTGTATCCTTCTCACTATTTCTATACACATATATAGACATTTATCATTGGGTTCCACTTGCTTTCCCAAACCCAGTCACCACGCACTAGTCTAACTTCTGTCCCAATCAAGCAGCAACTAGAATGCAAGCTGTTTGAGGGGAGGGTTTTTTTTTCATAAAACTATGCTGGATACCATGAAAAGTAAACAGTCAGAGACACAAAGAGGTTCGGGAAGCAAAAGTCATTGTTAAAAAAAAAATCAATAGGACTGCAAGGAAGTCTCCCAGAATGAAGAGGAAAAATATAGAGATGGACAGATAGTATGTAGTGGTTCAATCCTGGAATGCCAACATTTGATTAACAATGTATTTCAGGAAAAGAGAATTGAAGAAATAGAGGAGAGGAAATTATTAGAGAAAAGAAATTTGGGGGGACTGAGAAAACATAAAGTTTTTAAACCAAAAATACCTATGAAGAATCAAGTAAGCTATATAAAAAAGTATAATCAAATATTACATATATACATGTCCTCATTATATTTCAAATTGCCAAGGATAAAGATAAAATCCTAAAAACTTCCATAAAGAAAATCTACTTTCACTTACACAGTAATGAGAATCCAGCTGACATCTGTCTTCTAATTAGCAGCACTGGATATGAGCAAATAATGAAACGTGTTTATAAACTTCTAAGGGAAATGATTTTGAACTCAGTAGTTTATGTTCAGTTAAATTATCAGGCAATTATAAGAAATCAGAAGGGAAAGAAATACATTTTTAAACATGCAAGAATTCAGAAAGTTTGCCTCCCAATCATCTTTTTTGAGAACATTATTTGAATATATAGTTTAGCAAAACAAGGAATAAAATGGAAAATGAGGATCAAGTATGAAAACAGTGAAGCTGAGCCAGAGGAAAGTCAGGACCAAGTTTGTCCAGATGGAAGCAGGAAACCAGGGGAATCTGCAGTAGTACTGCAGCAGAGATCAATAGGTACAAGACAGACAACCTTCAGCATATTTTAAAGGGCTATGCTTCTTTTACCAGCAAGGCAAAAGAAAAGCAATTAGAAATACCGGCGAAAAATAAAAGCTTTATAAGAAACAATGATTTAAATACAGCAAACTAAAATATGGAATGATTTGAATAGTTGATTGAATGTGAGAAAAGCTTTTATCAATGTTTGAAACATTAGTTTTTGATGTTAGACATATAATGAAGAATAATCATATCATCTACTTCACTGTAGAGCAAATAATATTTACATTGTCATAGTGTAAATGCTATCTTTTTGGTGGGGAGTTTTAATTTTCAAGACTATTCTATTTAAAACACAGAAACTTTTTTTAAATTAAAGTATAGTTGAGTTACAATGTTGTGTTAGTTTCAGGTGTACAGCAAAGTTAGATTCAATTATACATGTATAACTGAATCTTTTTCAGATTCTTTTCCCTTATAGGTTATTACAAAACATTGAGTATAGTTCCCTGTGCTATACAGTAGGTCTTCGTTGCAGAAACTTTAATTTTGGTTACAAAACTGAATTAATTATTGAATTAAATTAATAATTAAATTAAATTATTACTTAATTTCCATAAATCGGAAGGACAGATGAAGGAAAATGCAAGAGTAGCTTACAGAGTAGGGAGCCAATATATATGTTCTAAGTTGATGGAAGGGGAAATTAAATTTAAGAATATAATGTTAATTTTTAAATGTAAATTTGAAGAAAACAACAACAATAATAATAGTTATTACTTACATAATATTTACTATGTGCTGGGCACAGTTCCTTAAATATATTAACTCATTTAACCTTCACGACAATCCTATGAAGTACTCAGATTTTCTCCATTTGAGAGACAGAAAAACTGAATCACCGAGGGTTAAGTAAGTTGCCCAAGTTTGCATACCTAGTAATGGTGGATCACAAATGGAAATAAAAAACAACTATTTAATTGGAAGAAGGTGTGGATGAAAAATTAGGCAGTATTAAAAACAATTTGTATTATGGGTCAATATATAGTATATATTCAATAAAACTGATGAATCTAGAAATATAAGCTATTTAGAACTCCAGAGCTCTGAAGGCAATTACTAGAAGGACTGAAGGCAGAGCAGCAGAGTACTTCTCATTTTACTTTCCATTTTAAACCACGCTTTATAGTAATTTATTTAATATGTGCATAATATTTTTTAAATTTTATACTTATCATTTTCTCCCAAACTTCCCACTCAGTCACACTTAATAAAAGTTCTCTTAACTGAAAGATAGCTTCCTTTCAGTTTTAGATATTAGTATGTTCATACTTAGGAAGATTGCAGAGAATAGCCCCCAAATGGAGAAAGTAATCTGAGCTCATTCTGGTTGAAAGTGCCTCATCTGCCATGTAGCTGCATAGAGTTCATCTCATAGTCATAAAAGATGAGATTCGAAAACACATTACAAATCTATTAAAATGTGTCACCATATCACAACACCTATAAAAGTAGTGTGGAGAGGCAATATCTAATGGCCTGAGAAAGTAAACGTGATGGAAACATTTTAGTGAGAGCTATGTAGTAAAACTACCAAAGAGTTAAAGATGCCAAACAAAAGCAGAGCCATCACAGAGTTGCAGAAGAGAAGAGTTATTTATACTCTTATCCAACCCATATGTATTGAGCATCTATATGTCCTTAATATGTATCAGGTGTTAAGTGCTGAGCTTATAAAAAATTGGAAATGCAACTTGTTCTTAGATAGTTTACAGTCTAGCAGAGAATATAATGGACGCAAATATAAATAATTTTTGTATATGATAGAATCTGGTAAGTACCATCACATGATAAAAGTTTGGTACAGAACAAAAGTGAAGGATGTAATAAAAATAGAGCAATTTAGCAATTGTTAGTATGGTGTGCTTCATGACAAGCAGGAAGCAAGCTAAGATGTAGGCTTATCACTGGGGTTGACAAATAGGGCTCAGGAGATAAGGAAATATTATGTGATGTCGCTAGTGAACCAAAAATATGTAAAAGTAACCATGTATTCTTGTTGAGACCCCACTTCTGCCCAGTCCTTTTCTGGGACTGGACAGTTACCCACAACTCTGCTGGGGATGTAACTCACCTAAGCAAGGATAATACAAGGAGATGTAGAAAAAATATATAATACTCTTCAGCAAAATTATACACTACATTCAATATTAAAATAAAGGTTTGTTGTCCTGGTGGTTTTGACCTTGAGACCGAATCGGGTAATCAGTTTCCTCTCTTCTCCTCCATTATGTGTAAATCTGAGAGCCTGCAGTCCTCCCCCTAACCTCCTGTCCCCACTTCCTCTCTCATCCTCTAGCTCAGGCAGTTAGTCAGATTCAGAAGCTCAGCCAGAGTGAGGAAAAGGAAGTATGCGGGGAGGATGGGAGGGGAGAGGTGGAAAGGGATGAAGAAGCATACTGGGATCTTAAGGGAGGAGAAGAAGAGAGAGGGAGACAAAGGACCTGTCTGCAGAATACTCGGAGTGGTCCGGTGGTAAGAAACCTGCTTGCTCTCTGTGGGGTTTGATCATTCATCTGTAAGATTTTCTTTCTGTTAAGGCTCAATTTTCTCTATCTTCCAAATGTGGTTAAAGTTTTCGTATTTTATGGTGTAATTAGTGGCAGTTCAAGATTTCAGGGGATTTTGGAAATTGTAACAGTGCACTCTGAGCAGGGTAGCATCCGCTCTGACAGCGTGGACTGCTTAATTCACACCCTGCTATGCTTGGGGTGACAGCAGCTCTTGAGCACACCCTTCACATTCTGCACGTGATATGCAGGCAGAATTGAAAATGATCAGTACATGTTAAGAAATTATTGCCAAATGAATATACTAAGGTTAATCAAGCAGCTACCTTATGATATAGAAAGTTGGCTTTGAAAAGATAAAAGGAGGTGGTGTCATGTGAAGGCCAAAGAGCAGATCCGGATAAGGCAATTCTGCAGAGCAACATTGATTAGTGAGTAGTCCTGTGGGTCTTGAGGTTAAACACAGCACAGTCAGTCAGTTACTCATCGTATTTACTCCTCTCTCTAAATTACAACTTGAATAGTTGAAGACAGTTAAAAATAATAGGCAAATTCAATAATTATGGATGTGTTTACTTTTGTATTGTCAATTCTTGATACTCACCTGTTTCAACGCTCAAGTCCTCTTCTTTATTTCTATTAATCTCTCTCAGACATGTATCTCTACATTTCCTACTAGGGACTCAGGCTATCTCCTGGTTTTATAAAATACAGTAATTTCACTTTAATTAACAAATTATTGTCCTCTAATTTATCTTAATTTTGAAATAAAATTATGACAAAAAACAATAAGCATACTAATTAGATTTTTTGTTGGCATATTTCTCATTTATTAAACACTGACAGTGTTAGGCATTAGGCTAAATTCTAGGAGTTGTCACATTTACTAATTTTTCCCAAAAAGTTCAAAAAGCACTTTTCATTCTATATTCAGTACCAATGTCACTGATGAGGTAGGTAGGAGTTGAGGCAATTCACCATGGGCCCTGAACATCCCTGCATACTCTTGCTAGGTATGTCAAAGATGCAAAGCTCTTACTGCTCCTTACCCGGGACATTTCTCAGGGTTGTGTTTGCAATGAACAACCTTGAGGTATGAGGTAATGAGTAGGTTTGCTTGATCCCCAAAGCTCAGTATTCTTGTCTCCAGGCCAGTCCCTGTGTACATACCATCCACCTGAAGCTCGTGCTGCTTATTGTGCTGTGAGTAATAGAGTCCTTTGTCTCTGCCCATCAGTGGTGTGTGTTTGGCCAGTATTCACAAAACAGTAGCATACTAACTTGTTAGTTTGTAGGAAGGATAAAATAAAATTCCAGACCCTGACTTTAAGTAGGTAACACAAGGATTATAATTTCTGTTTTACTAATCACTTTCCAGGTTCTCAAGCCACAAACACCATTGCTTTGACTACTTAATTATGGATGTGCCTTACAGAAAGGACCATGAAGTTGTAGTAATTTATTCAGTGCTTTCTATAACTCAGGTCCTAGAATAAGCACAAGCAGTTAATATTATTCCTATTTTACAGATGAGAACACTAAGATTCACAGTGGTCAATAATTTTCTAGGTCAAACAGCTTGTTAGTGATAGAGCAAGGTTCTAAATGCAAGTCCTCATGAGTCTAAAATCAGGTACATGCCATACATTTAGAAGAGAAATTCTGCAAAAGATATTGCAAATTAACTGCATCAATTTCCTATTTGAGATTTGATAAGTTATAATCACAGAAAGTATTTTGCAATGTCAGCTTGGGATAATTACATCAAAAGAGAGAACAATTAAAGAATCTTTGACTTAAAAAAACTTGTCACAATTAACAACCAATACCACAGAAATACAAAAAATCATAAGACAATAATAAGAACAGTTATGCCAAAAAATTGGACAACCTAGAAGAAATAGACCAGTTTCTAGAAACATACAGCCTGCCAAGACTGAGTCAAGAAGAAACAGATAATTTGAACAGACCCATCACTAGAAGTGAAACAAAATCTGTAATTTAAAAATCTCCCTACAAACAAAAGTCCAGGAGCAGATGACTTCAAGGGGAATTCTACCAAACATATAAAGAAGAACTAACATCTATCCTTCTCAAATTCTTCCAAAAAATTGAAGAGGAGAGAACACTATTAAATTTATTCTGAGGCCACTATCACCCTGATACCAAAACTAGACACTACAAAGAAAGAAAGACACTACAAAAAAAGAAAATTAAGGCCAATACCTTTGATGAATATAGATGCAAAAATCCTCAACAAAATATTAACAAACAGAATTCAACAATACATAAAAAAATCATACACCATGATGAAGCTGGATTCATTCCAGGGTCACAAAGATTGTTCAACATATGCAAGTCAATCAATGTGATACACCGCATTAATGAAAGGAAAAACAAAAACCACATGTTCATCTCAGTAGATGCAGAAAAAGCATTTGAAAAAATTCAACAGCCATTCATGATAAAAATTCTCACCAAAGTGGGTATGGAGGGAACATATCTCAACATAATAAAGGCCATTTATGATGAACTCACAGCCAACATAATACTCAATGGTGAAAAGGTGAAAGCCCTTCTGCTAAATTCAGGAACAAGACAGGGATGCCCATTCTCACCATTTCTATTCAACACCATACTGGAAGTACTAGCCACAGCAATCAGACAAGGAAAACAAATTAAAAAGTGTTCAGATAGGAAGGTAAGAGATAAAACTGTCACTATTTGCAGATGGCATGATACTCTACATAGAGAACCCTAAAGTCTCCACCCAAAAACTATTAGAACTAAAAAATGAATTGAGCAAGGTAACAGGATACAAGATTAATATACAGAAATATGTTGCATGTCTTTATACTAATAATGAAATAGCATAAAGAGAAAGTTTTTTTGAAATCCTGTTTAAAATCACATCAAAAAAATAAAATCCTAGGAATAAACTTAACCAAGGAGGTGAAAGACCTATACACTGAAAACTATGAAACATTGATAAAGGAAATTGAAGATGAGTCAAAGAAATGAAAGCTATCCCAAGCTTTTGGATCAGAAGAATTAATATTGCTAAAATGGTCATACTACCCAAAGCAGTCTACAGATTTAATGCAATCCCTATCAAAATACCCAGGACATTTTTCACAGAACTAGAACAAATAATCCTAAAATTTATATGAAACCAATAAAGACTCAGAATTGCCAAAGCAACCCTGAGAAAAAAGAACAAAGCTGGAGGTATTGATATATCTCTTCCAGACTTCAGACTATACTACAAAACTACAATAATCAAGACAGCATGGTACTGGCACAAAACCAGACACATAGATCAATGGAACAGGATAGAGAGCCCAGAAATAAACCCACACACCTACAGCCAATTAATCTATGGCAAAGAAGGCAAGATTATACAATGGAGGAAAGATAGTCTCTTCAACAAGTTGTGTTGGGAAAGCTGGACAGCTACATGTAAGTCAATGAAACTAGAACACTCCCTCACATCATATACAAAAATAACCTCAAAATGGCTTAAAGACCTAAATATAAAATGTGATACCATAAAACTCCTAGAAGAGAACATAGGCAAAGATTCTTTTCATAAATTGTAGCAATATTTTTTTAGATCAGTCTCCCAAAGCAAAATAAATAAAAACAAAAGTAAATAAATGGGACCTAATCAAACTTACAAGCTTTTGCACAGCAAAGGAAACCATAATCAAAATGAAAAGACAACCTATGGAATGGGAGAAAATATTTGCAAATGATGTGACTGAGAAGGAGTTAATATCCAAAATATACAAACAGCTCATACAACTCAATATCAAAAAAACAAACAACCCAAATAAAAAATGGGCAGATGACTTAAATTTATATTTTTCCAAAGATGACATACAAGTGGACAATGGCACATAAAAAGATGCTCAACATTGCTAATTATTAGAGAAATGCAAATCAAAACTACAAAGAGGTATCACCGCACACTGTTAAGAATGGCTATCATCAAACAAATCTAGAAATAATAAGTTCTGGAGAGGGTGTGGAGAAAAGGAAACCCTTTACACTGTTGGTGGGAATGTAAATCGGTGCAACCACTGTGGAACACAGTATGGAAGTTCCTTAAAAAACTAAAAATAGAGTTTCCATATGATCCAGCAATTCCACTCCTGGTATATATCCAGAAAAAATCAAAACACTAATTTAATAAGATACATGCACCCCAGTGTTAATAGCAGCACAATTTACAATAGCCAATACGTGGAAACAACCCAATTGCCCATCAACAGATAACTGGCTTAAGAAAATGTGATATATATATACACAGTGGAATATTAGTCATAAAAAAGAATGAAATAATGCCATGTGTAGCAACATGGATGGACCTACCTAGAGAATACTATGCTTAGTCAGACAAAGACAAATACTACATGATATCATTTATATTGGAATCTAAAATATAATACAAATGAATCTGTATACAAAAGAGAAACAGACTCGTGGGCATAGAAAACAAATCTATGGTTACCAAAGGGGAAAGGGGTGGGGAGGGACAAATTAGGAGTTCGAGATTAACAGATACAAACTACTATACGTAAAATAGATAAGCAACAAGGATTTACTGTATCGCACAGGGAACTATACTCAGTATCTGTAATACTGTATAATGGAATATAATCTGCAGAACAAACAAACAAAAACTAATCACTATGCTATACACCTGGAAGTAACACAATATTGTGAACCAAGTATACTTCAATAAAAAAAAAGAAACTTGTCTTTGTTAATTATCTTAATACACACTTAAATATTGACTACATTCAGATCTACTACCTGTTTTAGTGGACATGAGAAGATTTTAGAAAGTGTGCATACAATTGAAAAATACTGAGTGGAACCTAAATGTTCAAAAGTGTTATATCTTAGAAATTGAGAACACTGCTGAGACTTATCAAAGTGTTTCCCCCTGCTCACCTGGAATAAAGATTCCAAAATTTGGAGGTCAGAAGTTAAGGGTGTTCTCCTGAATTTTCTCTGGAGTTTGGGCTCCAAATCTATGGTTACCATGACAGTGGAAAACACATTCATCACTTTTTATTGTGAAGATTTAGCTCACTCCCTTAGTAGATGAGTTCCAAAGGGGTTAGATTCAGGTCTTACTCATTCTTCTAAAATTATTACTTTGTGCCATATCAGGTTTCTTTTATTTTCCATCTTTCCCTTTTCTTCCTACTTTTTTTTTTTAAGAATGTAACAAAATGTTTCCCAGATGTCAAAAAGTACAATGGAAAGAATCCCTTAATTAAATACTTTCATTTTGTATTTATTACATCATTGTTTTCATTCTCTGTGAGGTCAGTTGAAGTTTAAGTGGAAGCCTATATAAGACAAAAGTTTTATAAATTAGTGTAGGATAACTAATAAATGCTGTAATATGGTACAGCAGCTAATAGCTGCTCAAATTCCAGCAAGGAAAATTATCTTACCTAATTCCCCTTATATTTATCACTCTAGAATTTCAGTTTGGTGATAGCACTGGGAAATATTTACAGTTTTTAAAAGTAATTAACTACATATGCAGTAAGACAAAACAATAAATGTTAAGTCAAAGTCATTTTATGCTTCATGCACTTAAACACCAAAATTTTGGGCAAATAACTTCCATGAGTTCAAAATAAATAAGCATTCTTACCAGCTTTAGAAAATCATATTTGAAAAATATATATATATATTTACACAGAGGCAAGTATTGCAAACATTTGCACCTTAGAAAATGCTTTGCTCTGATCTTTATTCAAATTTTATTCAATTTTCAAATTCTATGGCAGGTTTCCAATAATTCCTTAACACACGAGCAAATACTAGCTTTATTTAATCAAGTTTATTTCTTCAGTATGTGCACATAGTTGTTATTGATTGCTTCCTATGTTAGCAAGAAACCAGGAGAGCATTTGTGGGTGATACTGAAACCCAGTGAACAAGAAGCAGCAGGAAACATGACTGAACACTTTTTATAGAAAAAAAAAAAAAAGACATTCAGAACTCATAATGTGTTCTAGAGTAATTAACTTCTGCTTAACAGTCATGACATTACAGTAAACCAAATGTCAGGTTTTACATGAGTAAATGTGTAAATGAATTGTTGTTCTACCTGGTGTCATGATCTCAACAATCTAAATACCTTTGGCACTATCTTAGTACAAAAGAGAACACTTCTAGGGTTGGGAAGTACATTTTCTCCTTATAATGCCTATATTTTATATGATTAAGATAAATCAGGTCTAAAGTGATAACAAAGTTATAGTGTATTTCTATTACAACTTCATCAGTTTTTAATACAAACTTATATTGCAGTATAAAAGTTAACTTATTAGGTAAGGAGAACTTAGTACATTACAGCTATTAACATTAAAACAAAAATGTCTAATGAATTGAAGTTAAGCTTATCATTCAGAGTCTTTTAGATATTCTTGGGATAACTGTGGGCATTGGCCTTAAGATTACATCCAATCTGCCTTACTTCAATTATCCTTTTCTTTACTTTTTGAATTATTTTCATCTCAGCTTTTCTTCACATCTAATTAGAGTTAGAAGTTTTCCAATGGCCTTTTTCTACCAACACCATAACAAATAAATAAGTGCATTTTAAACGGTTGCTAATTCTTGGCAGCACAAATAATAACTCAGATAAGGGGTGGATATTTGGAAAATTTACTTTATCCTTGAGCCACAACTCAAAAAAACATTGAGCTCGCTTTCAGGATTCCCAGAAAAAGGTTGAAATCTCAAGTTTCTAATAATTTTTCTAACCTCTAAACATGAGGATACAACTGCCTTTATTGTATCAACATTATTCCCAGAAAAAGGTTGAAATCTCAAGTTTCTAATAATTTTTCTAAACTCTAAACATGAAGATACAACTGCCTTTATTGTATCAACATTATTCAAAGGTATATTCCAGACACGAAAGGACCAAGTAGAGATCTCCTTAATGCCTCTGAAGACAGATTTTCCAGGGCTAGGTCTAAAATTTGGACACAGGAAAGAAGAGAAGCTAAATACTTGTTGCAATTGTCCCTGCAGCCAAGGAGGATGCTCCATTCTCCTCGCTTCTTGTGCCACCAGCTCCAAGGTCAGTCAGGAAAGACGCGTCTAAAAGTGGAGCCCAGGCCCCACTTACACGGTGCCTGGGGAGGAAGGATTCGGCCTCTTCCAACTTTCTAGAGGAATACGGGCTCTAACCTCCACCAAGACCCTGAGAGTGGGAAATTTCTCAAAGTTAGCCAGTGGGTTAAGATTCTGAAGTGCTGATAGAAAATAACACATGTCCCCTGTATACGGCTTGTAAAAAGCTCCTCTAAGTAGCACATGTGACACAGGTAGTCAGCCAGTTAGTGCACATGCCCGTTTTCGTGGCAGCAAGGTAAAGGCTTTTCCTAACCTCACGACCATCAGAGAAAATGTGTCTATCTCGTTCCAGGAACACGATCCTTGGGGTTTTAGAGTACCTCTCAGTGAAGCTCCCTGTCATTCTGAGGGACAAGTAGAAAAAGATTCTCAAATTAATTCAACACACATTTCTGTGGGTCTACTGTGTGTAAGGCTCTGAATATCACTAAAGATAATAAGATGAATAAAACAAAGATGCTTCTTTCAAGACACTTATCATCTACTGAGTTTTCCACATTTCTAGTATAAAAAATATTCACTAATTATTGAGGTATAATATTATGATAAGAAAAAAGAAGCCTCTGGTAGAATCTGCTCAAGCCATGATTTAAATTTGGAAACGAGCTTAGTTTAGTTTATAAAAAGACAGAGTGTGATTATGGATAAACAGCCACTAAGGCACTAACCCATTTAATTTTCTTCTCAGATACGGTCAGAATGGAAAATATCTTTCCTTCATGAGCAAGAATTCATGGTATGGTGTAATACCAAAAGGGAATGAAAGCCACAAAGCAAAACTTTCCAGAGGACCACTGGAACCAGAGATCTTTTGGCAGACATTATGATGAATTCTTTGGCCTGGTTGAGGAGTCACTGTCTTTGGGAGAAGTCTTCTGAGCTCCCAGCTCATGAATTGTTCAGGACAGAGTAGGAACTGAGCAAGAGGAGTTGTGGGGATTCTGTTACTGAAGCAAACTTGGATCCACTTGCCTGCACACAGTAAAGCCAATCTACTGACCCTGGGTTGTGGTGAAGGAAAGTGCAGAGTTTACTGCAGACGCCAAGCAAGGAGTCCAGGCAGCTAGTGCTGAAGAGACCTGAAATCTCCAAAGGCTTTCAGCAAAAGGTTTTAAAAGACAGGGTGAGGGAGGGGGTGTGTGGGGTGTGTGATCAGCTCCTGGACCTTCTTCTGATTCGTTGGTGGTGGGGTAATGGGGAGTCAATATCATCAATCTTCTGGTTCCAAATGGTCTGGGATCTACATGCTTGTGGGCAGCATGCAGTTAACTTCTTCCACCTGCTGGGGGTTTCAGTATCTGCAAAACAGTTCAAAGGTCATGGCTCAGAATATTATCTACAGCCCTTGAGGAGAAACTAAAGGTCCTTGACTTTGTTTAATGGTTATACTATTATTATTTTGTCTTGCTTGCCTGTTTTCCTTTCTTTCTGCATTTTCTCACTTCTCTGATTAAACTTACTCTTTGGAACTCGGGGAAGGCCTAGGAGGCTAAGGTTTTTCTACAGACAAGAGGCAGGCAGAGGACAAGGGGAGTAGGGTTCTGTTCTGGGAAGGCCCCATAGAGTCCTGCTCGGTTACAATTCTGCAGGAGCTGGCAGAAAGGATTTCGGTGACTCTGAAAGGTGGAGCACTTGTCATTCTGGGCAATATTGCTTGGTGTTTGGTGGCAACATATTTGTGTGAAATGAGTGGCCTGATTAGGGAAACAGAAGCCGTGTGTCTGGCAAGCCTTGGCTTCTAAAAGTCATGGCGGAAGATGTTAATTTCTGAGAAATGTATTATGCATGCTACTACTACAGGTGTATTTTTCTTGACAGTAAAGCAGCCAGTCAACCATGAACACCAACCGCTCATGTTGATGGGTTTATGTAGAGTAACTGGGGCCTGCAACTTTTTGAAACTCACTGTTCTTTCAGAACATTGGTTCATTCAGTGGCTTGGCAGAATAAACCAGGGAAGGTTGGGTCCCAAGTCCAGGTAGATTAAGAGGTTAGGAAAATCCTGGAAACTGAACATGGAAGGAATGTCAGACATTGTTTTCCATGGCACTATGGAACCATACCATAATTGTCTGTTTACTTCTCTCTCTCCACCACTAGACTATAAATTATTTGAGGGCAGAAAACTTATGTCTTTGTATTTATAGTGTCTAACACAATATCTGGGACAGAATAAATATTTTCCAGTGAATGAATTCAGCAGCTAAGGACTAAATCAGAGGGTAAATCTAAAGCTAGGGTGTTAGTCTATTAGAAGAGAGGAATAATTGGACCCAAATTATAATTGTAGCTACCACTATTAAGCTCTTCCCATTTGCCAACAGCTGTGATAAGCACTTTACACATATCATATAATCCTTACAGTAAACCTTTCAGCGAAGCACTGTCATACGTACTATCATAACTCCTATGATACAGATAAGGAAAATAAGTAAAAGAAAAAGAAAAAGAAAAAAACAACAACACAAACAAACACATACACAAAAAAATCCCACACAAAACATTGTCCAAAGTCCCACAACTACTAAGGGTTGAACATCATAGCTTAAGGGTTTCTTTTCTCCCCTTAAATAATAGATTTTATCTTTTTCAGAAGTTTTAGGTTACAGAAAATTGAGCAGATAACACAGAGAATTCCCACTTACCTCCTCACGGCCTGGATCACAGTTTCTGCTTTTATTAACTCTTGGCCTTTGGGTGGTATGTTTGTTATAACTGATGAACAAATATTGATACATTATTATTCACTGAAGTCCATAGTTTACATTAGGGTCCATGTTTTGTACTGTACAGTTCTATGGACTTTGGCAAATGTGTAGCTTAAGTTCTTAACCCCATGTCATGACAAAAAGATGCACTAGAGTCATTAGAAAGATGTTCAAACCAATATCAAGATCTTCTTATCACAGAGATGACAATTCTTCCAAATCAATCTGTGAAGGCATTGCAATTCTTATTGTACTCCCAACAGAGTTTTCATGGAATCTGAAAAACCCATTCTAAAACTCAAATGGAAAGTACCAAGAAGAGCCAGGAATTTTGAAGGAGGATTATTCTTAGCAGTTATCAAGTCTTATAATAAATCTATACTAATAAAAACATGTGCTTATTACAATCAAATAGATAGTCAGATAGACCACTTAAAAGAAATGTGACTCTAGAAGCAGACCCACGCATACATGATTTTGATTTATGACAGAGGTGGTATTACAGATCAGTGGGGAAAGGGTCGACTATTCGATAAATGATGCTGGAACAACTGACTCTCCATATGGGGGCCAAAAATTTTTATTAACCCCCCCCCCCCCAATTCAGATGGAATAGATAATGAACACAGAAAATGAAATTATAAAACTTTCAAAAGTAAGCAGAGTAAAATAGCTTCATTACATCTTGGCAACGAAGGATTTCTTAAATAAGACACAAACAGCACAAACCATAAAGGAAAACTGATAAACTGGGTTACAATAAAAGTTGAAACTTAGTATGACAAAAAGTACAGCAAACAAAGTGAAAAGACATGCACAAACTAGAAGAATTTTACAATTCATATAACCAAAACAGGTATAACAAGTAAATAGAATTTATATCCAGATCAATAAGGAAAAGCTAGAGGAGGGGGCGGATGGAGCAATTGATTTAAACAGAAGAGGAAAAATTGATGGCAATTAATCTTAGATCAAAGAAATGCAAACTAAAAGCACTTGCTAGGCTATTACATACCCGTTATGTTAAGAAAATGGAAAAGTTTGACAATATCGTGTATTAGTAAGGTGTGAATGAACAGAAGTTCTTGTATGTTCCTGGAGGGAAAATGGAGGAGGCACAGACTGTTACGTCTTCAGCAGATCTGTTCTCCTCTTCCCGGACACACAGCCAGACCACCTCCTCAGCTTCTCTTGCGGTTAGATGTGGCCCTGCAACTGTTACCGATGGGGAGGGATTGAATGCACGCTCCCTTCTGCCTGCCTAGGAATGAAACAGACGCTCAGGGAAACGTGGAAGCCACAGGTTAACGATGGCAGAATCCCTGACAGAATACCCGAGCAGCTGTGTGGAGCGGTATCGCTCACCCAACTCTGCAAGCTACCTAGTGTTTGTTTGGGTGACTATGAAGGTGTAAGCACATGCTGTTCTGGGCTTTTAGGTGAATGAAAAGTAAACTGCTATTGAATTGAAGTGTTATATTTCCGGGTCTGTTACTGCAGCCCAGTCTACCCTAGACATGCATTTGGCGATATATAATATTCACATCCCCTATTTGCTAGCAACTCTGTTTCTAGGTATATTTAATCCCTAAAGAAACTCATGGTTGTGTGAACAGGGATAACTGCTCAAGAATGTTCATTGCAGCAACGATGTTAACAGAGAGAACAATGGGGAAAAATTAACTCTCATAGAAGAATGGATAAACTGTGGTTTATTAAAATAAAAATGGGGGCTTCCCTGGTGGCGCAGTGGTTGAGAATCTGCCTGCCAATGCAGGGGACACGGGTTCGAGCCCTGGTCTGGGAGGATCCCACATGCCGCGGAGCAACTGGGCCCATGAGCCACAGCTACTGAGCCCATGTGCTGCAACTACGGAAGCCCACGCGCCTACAGCCCGTGCTCCACAACGAGAGAAGCCACTGCAATGAGAAGCCTGCGCACTGCAGCAAAGAATGGCCCCCGCTCTCCACAACTGGAGAAAACCCGCACGCTGCAATGAACACCCAACACAGCCAAAAATAAATAAATAAAATAAATAAATTTATTTTAAAAAAATGGAATACTATAGAGCAGGAATAATTAATTATTTAGATGCACATTTATTAACATGGATGGGGTAAGTAAAAAAAGCAAACTACAAAATAATTATATTACGATAGCATCTATGTAAAAATGTAAAGATCAGCATATGAGGAACATTTATATATAATCCTTATTTGTAGTGAAAATGTAAAAATGAGAATCACAATGAAAACCACTAATTTCAGTACAGTAATTCTGGGGCTGGTATGGATAATTGTGTTCTGTTTTGCATGACCCTCTGGGGCACCGTTTATGTAAACTACAATGTTTACACAATCTGTGCAGTATCATATGGCAGACCTGGGAAGGGACGGAAGAAATATGGGGATAATTTTTAAATTGCACCCATAATTTATTTTGAGAGAAAGAGAGGAGGGAAGGGGAGCTGATGTGGTCAGATGTTAACTTTACAGATGACTTTTTATTTGTATACTTTTGATACATATGAAGTGTTTTATAATTTAAAATAAAATATAAAAAGGAAACTAAAAAGGGTCCCAAGAGCTATTCTCATTATTTCATTATGTAGTATTTCTGAAAATGTAAGAATATTTGGAAGCCAATGAAAAAATGAAATTTCTAATTTATACTTGTTTGTTAACTGTAAAGTTCTATGCATATATTGTGATTTGTCTATAGTATGTGTGCCATAAAGTAGGAATATCATATACATAGGCTGCAAAATAACTGCTAGGGTTTGTAAGGATCTCTGTCAAAATAAAACTCATTACTCTCAGCTGTTTTCAAATAGGACTAGAGAAGGGTGGGTGTGAGAGGCTGGGACCCGGGACCTGGGACCCTTTGCTGCAGTGCTTGCACCTGGACAAACATCTCCTGGAGCAACAAAATACAAAGAAACTGTAAGGGACTAAAAATAACTGTGTGCACCCACAGGGACTTACTGTATAGCACAGGGAACTCTACTCAATATTCTGTGACAACCTATGTGAGAAAAGAATCTAAAAAAAAAAATGAATATATGCATATGGATAACTGAATCTCTTTGCTGTAACACCTGAAACTAACACAACATTGTAAATCAACTACACTCCAATAAAATTAAAATATTAAAAATAAATAAAACCGCGGGCATGCGAGTTGGGGTAAATTATGGACAAGATGCAAAAAGACCCCCCAAAAAACCACAACGACCACTTCTGAAGAGCCAGGAGCAAATACAGGGTGTCGGGAGCAAAAGTGGGGCACTGCTCATGCCCCCTGCACACCACACCACCTAAGGGGTGGGCAGACCACCTAAGCCATGCCTCCAGCCGACCCCTGGACGCACCCCCGTACTCACCCCATGTAAGGAGCCAGCTCACGCCCCCTCAGGGACCCAGCAAGGGAACCTGTTGCTTGTTCTCGCTCCCCTCTGCTGCAGCCGGGGCCCCAGTAAAGCCTGGCCTGAATTTCTTGTCTGGCCTCTGATCAACTTCTACTGATCCGGGAAGACCGAGAACCTGGTATCAGGCGGAGTGTACAGATATGCGGCTATAAGCATGGCTGTCGGTGGTGGGGTATGGTGCCTGAGACAAAGCACATCATATCTCTCCTTCGCCTAGTACTTGCCCATCCGTAGTTATGAGTGAAGATGAAATCTGGTTTAAACAGTATGGAGGACAATCCAGAAGCACAAAAACACAAAGTACACGTTAAAAGGCAGGTTCCGGGTGGCAGCTTATATTTTCCAAACATGGCCACAGCGATATGTGTTTCTTTTCCCTTTTCTGGTTCCGGTAACCTACAGCATGAACAGTAATAAGAGGCTTAAGGATATTTTAAATGAATATTTATTTGTAAAGCAATATTCCTTGTTCAATCCATTCATCCAGGAGATAAAACAACCTACACGTAGTTTTGTGAAACGGCGGCTTCATTCAACAGCATACGGAAAGGTACATGCAACCCAGTGGGTATCTCCAAAGCGACTGCTGTGGTGGGGCTGGGAGCGCTGGGAGGGAAGCAGGTAATCAGTAGGACAAAGCCTGCGACGGCCTGTGGTGAGTGACACAAAGAGGTGTGGGCAGACAGGCGTTCGGCCTCGTGGTAGAAGCGGAACAGTCACTGACTCAGGGGAAGGAATGCAAATCTTGGCAGGGGACCACCCTAAGAGGAATAAAAGTGCCAGAGAGATGGCCAGGAATGCCTGGGGCTGGGACCCCGGCATAAAGTGGTCAGACACCCACAGCAGCAGACAAGTGTTGGAGAGTACTTGATCTTAATTCATAGAAATTAGAGCTAGCAATGCTTAAGTATAGTGACTGGTCATCCTGGGAAGCAGGGAAGGACTGAGTCTGAAGCTGTGTGGAGAAAATAGAAAGCAGCGCAGCCCTACAACCTCGTGCGGAGGCAGCATCCAGAAGCAGATTCGAAAAACGATGGGGGGAACCAATGACACTCCCATTCTCCTCCCTTCCACCTTCGAATGTCACTGTTTACGACAGTATGGAAATGTCACGTGTGCTGAAATGAAAGGGGGACAGATAATAACTTTATTTAAAAAACATTTACTGGAGTACAGTTGATTTACAATGTTGTGTTAATTTCAGGTGTACAGCAAAGTGATTCAGCTATACATATACATACATTCATTCTTTTTAAGATTCTTTTCTCATATAGGTTATCACAGAATACTGAGTAGAGTTCCCTGTGCTATACAGTAGGTCCTTGCTGGTTATCTGTCCTATATATAGTAGTGTGTGCTTGTTCATCCAAAGCTCCTGATTTATCCCCTCTCCCATGTTTCCCGTTATTTACAAAACAGAAACAGACTTACAGATATCGCAAATAACTCCATTTTGAGGGGCTGTTTTCTTCAGGCTAATTTTCTCTCCTATCTGAAACTCCATTTTGCAAAGATTATATCTTCAATATTTTGACAAATTTTTGACAGAAAATATCAAACTAAATAACACCATTGTGAGGTTTCTGTTTATTACTTTTCTTTTTTGATTTAGGATCTAGCAGAGTGCCTTGCAGAGCCTGATAAAATGTGGCACATGCTACTAATTTCAGTGATCAAAGCTGACTTGAACTAAGTTCTACCAATCATTGACTATGTAATCCAGAAAAGAATTATTTCATGTCACATGGTTCCAAATCTGTAAAACAGGACTGATGATAAATATCAGATGGTTTGTTATAAAGGTTAAATAAGATGGTGTATTAATAGCATTTGATATAGGGTTTATCTTACAGTAGACAAAGTGAATGCTGGCTACAAATAAATACCTATGGAATCGAATATGTTTCATTTGTCCTTGTTCTTTTTTTTTTGGAGACAATAAATTTTAATACCTGTTGATTAACATGTTGCATTTATTAAATTCTTGGCAACTTGGAAACTGCAACAATATTTCCACTTCAAGGACTTTAAAAAAAAAAAAAGGTGATCATAGAAGTTCTGCTTCAGGTACTGTAGTACACTAGATCATTTTGGTCCATCCTTCCCACCATGAACAATTTTAAAAGCTGAGATTGAGGTGGACATAAAAATAACACTTTGAAGGCATTGGAGAGCAACTAAAGAAGTGAAATTTGTGGACCAAGATCCAGGAGAAGAGGGAAGCCAGGAGCGGTGAACCTGGCATTTGAAATTGCTTTCTTCCTTAAAGTGGTGAATAATTTCAGAATCAGAAGCTGAGAACCTGAAAAGTTTTGTTTTTAGATGATTTTTGAATAGGTAATATATTCACAAGTTACCACATTTACAATGTATATGGCAAGGAGAATAATGAAAGTTTCCTTCATCCCTTTTCTCCAAGATACTATTTCCCCTTTCTAGGCGGTTACCAGTGTTACCACTTTCTTGTGCAACCTTGTATATCTGAAAATGAGACTCTTCACAGTGCACAGTGAGATATGCTCCATATATTTCCAGGGAGTGGCATGGCAGATCCACCAGAGCCTGCTGGAAGCCAGTTTACCACTCAAATAAAGCGATTACTTTATTTGTTTAGCCCCCTTTAACCAATATTCTTTAATATGTGCTTAAAATATATTGAGGGGAAACTAATTTTTAAATAAATATTGTATGTAGGTAACAACCCACTTACTTCCATTAGCTAGTCAGTGTTCAAAAAAATTGTAAAATAACTTCTAAAAGTTTTGTAGTTTTTGTCTCTCTCCAGTTTTCTTTTGTGAGTTTTCCAAACAAGACAAATTTGTAGTGGGTCTTGCAAGAATATTCAATGAAAATATGTTGGCAGAATGAGGGCTTCTTAAAACCTCTACTACAATTGTTGTTTACATTAGTTAGAGTGGGGACAATTTGATTTTTTCTCAGTGTTAGTTGACTCTGTGACCTAATTATAATTTATTCTAAAGATGACTTAATCCTGCTCAAATTACCCTCACACTGTTTTAATTGACATCCTTGTCCAAATAGATGCTGTTTTTTGTTCTTCTTTTATATCCTTTTATTTTACCATCCAGCTTTAAAAGTAGAAGCCTCCTGTTTTTATTTCCTACCTCATTCTATTTTTCCTATCTATTGAGTGTTTTTAATTCCTATTAATCTTTATTTTCACATCAATCTTCTTCTCTACATTTTTTTCAATGTTAATTTTTTTATTGCTGTTTACTCTATTTTATTTATGCTTTTAATTTTTGGCCTCACCGCACAACATGTGGGATCCTAGTTCCCCAACCAGGGATCGAACCCACGCCCCCTGCATTGGAAGGGGGACTCTTAACCACTGGACCACCGGGGAAGTCCCTTCTTCTCTACATTTTAATTCATTCCATTTAAAAATTTCTTCTTAGCCATTGAATTTTTGTCCCTACTCCTTTATTGTTTATAGTCTGTGTTTGTTATCGATTTATCTGTATAAGAAATAAGTACCAGAACTCAGTCAAATAGAGGCATGGACAAGTTTACAGAAATTGATTTTCACTTTTAATAATGGGAAAGGCAAGGTTTTGAGGGATAACCGACAGCCATCATCTCCAAATTTGCCTTTATTACTGATTTTAGCCACCAAATTTAGACTTTCCAGAAGGATTACGGCTTGTTTGTTTACCTCATTTCTTGGCTAAGGTTGGGAACTAAATTTCCCAGAATCCCTTTTCCTATAAGGTTCCAGGTTAGAACTGGACAAAAGAAGAATTTGTATGAGATTTGGAAAGCGATAGAAATTGAAGCCACTATGCTCAGAAGGTCATTGCTGTCACACTGGGTGACGGTAGGGGCAGAGATGCCCGGTGAGTCCCACGTTTTCCTTTCTTCTCTCCAGGACATGTCTTGCCTCTCTTGCCACGTGCTGGTCCTACTGACCGCTGGCAGCCCCTGACCACCCACAAGGCACTTAGCTGAAGACCCAGGAGTGATGGCCACACAAAGGCAACTATCTCCCCAGAGTTGACACTTGAAGAGATCTCTCCATCAGTACTCCTTCCACAGTCCCACTTCGGCAAGCAGCTGTGCTTGTTTTCTTGAATTCCTCTGCCACCTCCAGTTTGTCCACTCACACCAATGTTTCAGGTGGAACGTTTAGTGCCTGTTTCTCTGATCCTGTCTCCCTTTGCAGACCTTCACTTTTGCAACTCCCCTTATGCTTGTGTAAGGTCTAATTGTTATGATAAATCCCTTATTCTCTTTCTGTTTAGAGTGGCTCTGTTTTCCTACTGATATACTTGGCATCTTTCTGTTCTGCCATCTTTATTGCTTCAACAATGTCTTTCCTCATGGCTGCAAAATGGCCACCATGACCAAGCATGATACCTTCCCAGGACATTGCCAAAGCATAAAGCAGGAGCACTGGTGCTAAAAATCTATCTCCTTACATTCTTCTCCTGTTTCAGGGAGGAAAAATTTCACCTCTGCAGAATTTCCCCTCAGTCTCATCAGTCAGAACAGAGTCATGTGCCTTCCTCTGGTCGCTGACAAAGGGGCTGCAGGCCATGATTGGCTCGGACCTGTGGTCTTGTTCCCCAGCTGCATATCACCATAACCTAGGAGGCTTTCAAAACATATTTTCACCTGTGCCCAGCTTGCAGAGATTCTGATTTCATTGCTCTGGGGTGGTGCCCTGGCATCAATATTTGTAAAATTCTCTTACAGGGATTTAATGTGCAGCCATGGTTGAGAGCCACTGCTCGGATCAAACATGATTCATTCTCTGGAGTTGTTGCACAACAAACAAAATCAGAGTTCTGTACAAGGAAAAAGGTATAAAAGGCTGTGGGGTAGGCCATCAACAGTGTCTTAGGATATGTTTTTATCCATTTAGATCAGCGGTCCCCAACCTTTTTGGCCCCAGGGACCGGTTTCGTGGAAGACAACTTTTCCACAGAAGGGGGTTGGAGGGTGGGAGCGATAGATCAGGCGGTAATGCCAGTGGCGATGGGGAGCAATGGGGAGCGGCAGATGAAGTTTCTCTGCCTCATCCACTGCCCACCTCCTGCTGTGAGGCCCGGTTCCTAAGAGGCCAAGGACCACTATCTGTCCACGGCCTGGCGGTTGGGGACCCCTGATCTAGATTACCTCATCTAAGGACGATCTATAAGATAGCAAGAAATATGACTAAAATTCCCACCTGGTTTGCATGAGATAACATCACTAAGCACTACCAGATTCTACGTACGTTATTTAATGCATATGTTCCACTTTGATCAACTTTAGGGATACAGTAGGACAGCTCTTCTCCCATCCTTTAGCTACTTGACGTAAAGCTATCTGAACCCACTACCAAACCACGTTACACAGGGCTCAAGAAATAACTATTCCTTGGTGGGCACATACAATTTTGAAAAGCTAAATAAATGTACAAATCACTTATCAAGAGGAATCTTAAGTGATTTCCAGAAATTTCCTAGTTATGTTAAGGATTTGACTATTGATATTCCAGTTAGATAAACTATAAAATGCTGAAGGTTTGGACACTGATCAGAATATCCCAGTCGAGCTACATCTTTGTTGAAAATGCATTTGCGAAGAGCTGCAGGTGGGGGAAAAGAACTTTGAATGCAAGAAAATGTGTTTTCCAATATGTAGGTTACTTTTGCAATCTAATCAGTATTAAAAATATTAGTCCCTGTGACGCATACTCCAGGGATCTACCAAATCTAAAGTATTGATTTATATACTCGGGCACTCATTTGCATCATAGTTTTCAATACATAAGTTCTTCAAGGATTGGCAAGCAAAGTTCACCATTTTGTTTTGTTTTGTTTTTTAAGGAAATCATGCTTAATCAGTACCTGAAAGTAGGAGAAGCTGCAGGCTATTCTTTACTACAGCACAAGTTTGCTCAGAAAGAATATTGGTTTTAAAATTTTATGTTTATTTATTTAATTTATTTAAATTAAAAAAAACTGAGGTGTAGGTGATTTACAATACTATATTAATTTCAGGTGTACAACATAGTGATTCACAATTTTTATAGATTACACTCCATTCAAAGTTATTATAAAAGGCTGGCTTTATTCCCTATGCTGTACAACATATCCTTGTAGCTTATTTACTTTACAAGTAAGGTAATTTGTACCTCTTAACCCCTACCCCTACCTTGCCCCTCTCCTCAGTCCTCTCCCCACTGGTAACTACTATTTTGTTCTGCTTCTGTTTTGATATGTTCATTCATTTGTTTTATTTTTTAGATTCCACATATAAGCAATAACATAGTGTTTGTTTTTCTCTGCCTGACTTATTTCACTAAGCATAAAACCCTCCAGGTCCATCCATGTTGTTGCAATGGCAAAATTTCATTTTAATTGAGAAAAAACCTATAAGTTAAAAAACATGCCAACCAATTGCAATGTAGGGAATTCATGTGAATCCTAAGTTGCACAATCTTAAAATAAATTCATGAGATGATCAGGGAAGATTATTTTATTTTTTATTGGTTTAGAACATTATAAACCAAGATATATAGTATTTTATTTTATGTATACAATATTATATTTCAACTTTCGTATACACTACAGTGTACTCACCACCAAAAGTTTAGTTTCCATCTGTCACCATACAGTTGATCCCCTTTACCCATTTCACCCTCCCCCCAGCCCGTTTCTCCTCTGGTAACCACTTCTCTGTTCCATGTATCTAAGTGTTTTTGTTTGGTTTGTTCACTTATCTTGCTTTTGTTTTGTTTTGAATATTACACATATGAGTGAAATTATATGGTATTTCTCTGTCTGACTTATTTCACTTAGTATTATATCCTCAAGATCTATCCATGTTGTCACGAATGGCAAGATTTCATCTTTTTTCTGGCTGAGTAGTATTCCATTGCATACCACATCTTCTTTATCCATTTGTCCATAGATGGGCACTTAGGTTGTTTCTGCATCTTGGGTATTGTAAATAATGCTGCTATGAACATTGGGGTGCATGTATGTTTTTGAATTAGTGTTTTCATTTTTTCTGGATATATACCAGGAGTGGAATTGCTGGATCATATGGTAACTCTGTTTTTAGTTTTCTAAGGAACCTCCATACTGTTCTCCATAGTGGCTGTACCAATTTACATTCCCACCAACAGTGTATTAAAGTTCTGTTTTCTCCACATCCTCACCAACACTTGTCATTTCTTGCCTTTTTGATAATAGAACAATCAGGGAAATTTGTACAGTGATTGGATTCTTGATCTCATTGGATGTTTGATAATCTTAAGCAATTATTAATTTTTAGGTGTGATAATGATTTTGTGATATGTTTAGAAAAGATAAGTTACTTTTTGGCAATGTACACCAAAATATATTCAGATGAAATGATGTTATATCCAGCAATTGCTTCAAATAACCCAGTTTGGCAGGGTATTCTTGTATTAAGTACCTACTGCTGCATAACAAATTACCCCCCAAATTTATCAACTTAAAGCAACAAACACTTATCTCACAGTTTCTGTGGGTCAGGAGTTCAGAAGTAGCTTAGAGGCATGGCTCTGGCTGAGCATCTCCATAGTCATCTGAAGGCTGGAGGATCCGCTCCCGCTCCTGTGTTTACTCAGTAATTGCAGGCTGACCTCAGTTCCTCACTGGCTGTAGCTGGAGGCCTCATTTTCTTTCCTTCCCAAAGACTGCTTGGGTCTCCTGAAGATGCGGCCGCTGGCTTGCCCCAGAGCACAGCCCAAGATGAAAGCTGTGGTCTCTTATAACCTAATGTCAGGAGTGATATACCATCACTTCTGCCACAGTCCATTGCTCATTCAGGCCAACCCTGGCACAACATAGAAGGCACCACTGATAGGTACAAATACGGAGAGTTAAGGGTCATTATGGGCCATCTAAGAAACTGGCCACCACATTGACTCAATGCTTTATGGGCTTAGGTCAGGCCTCCACCTGTCTTCTTACCTCCATAAACAAAACCCTTACTGGTGGTCCATCGAGGTATTTCTGGTCTCTGATTTTGGCATTGGTTCAGAGTGATGTGTATTTTCCTTTTCTCAGTGTAGAGTCAACCACTAAACAGACTCTAGGCAAGGTCTGAGGGAAGATTCACTGAAAACAGTGGTGGAAGAGTGCAGGGTCCTTTCTTAAAGAGACCTGGCCCCTTTGGACTCTGAGCTGGCTTAGATTGAGGAATTGGGTAAAAGATCAAAAAGTCCCACTACAATGACTTATGTTTTTTGACAAGAAGACCTATAATTTTCCATCTATGTATGTCAAGTAGCACCTTAGTAAGCTGCCCATCTATTTCATTTCTAGGGATTCCATGATGAATTAGCCATCACCACAGATCCTGGGGACAAAACCATCTAATTACCATTTCATCACTGTGGCTTAGTGACGTAATTTCCCCTATCTTATCTCTGACAGTCCACAGCTGTCACCTGACCTCTAACACTCTAAGATTTCATTATTCCCCTGGAGTTGGGCAATCCAACTGCTTTTCTGTGATATTATTTCCTAATACTATTATTGCAAATGGCAAGTCCTCGGCAGAGACTGTGGTTCAGGTTGCAGATAACAGACCCACGGCAACACGCCCAATTTCTTTAGCATTTGAACACCTTTCTCTAAAGCACTGGTTCTGAAATGGTTCTCCTAGGACTAGCAGCAGCACCTGAGAACTGGCTAGAAATTCAGACCCTCAGGCTCTCTCCAGACCTATTAAATAAGAAATTCTGGGGGTAGGGCCTAGCAACCTGTTTTAATATGCCCTCCAGTGATTCTGATGCAGGCATAAATTTGAGAATCACCGTCTTTGTGAATAAGGGTAGGGTAGAAGTTGACTAGTCTCAACACATCTTAAAATTTTCCCTATTATTGCTTACTTTCAAAAATTAAAATGTCATAATTCAGAAAGAGGAATCACACTTATTTTGGGCAAACTTAAAACATAAGAAAACTGTGGAAAGAGGTTGAAGAAGTGAGTTTTTTTTTTTTAAACATCTTTATTGGAGTATAACTGCTTTACAATGGTGTGTTAGTTTCTGCTGTATAACAAAGTGAATCAGATATACGTATACATATATCCCCATATCTCCTCTCTCTTGCGTCTCCTGCCCACCACTCTAGATGGGCACAAAGTAAAGAGCTGATCTCCCTATGCTATGCGGCTGCTTCCCACTAGCTATTTTACATGTGGTAGTGTACATAAGTCCATGCCACTCTCTCACTTCATCCCAGCTTACCCTTCCCCCTCCCCATGTCCTCAAGTCCATTCTCTATGTCTGTGTCTTTATTCCTGTCCTGTCCCTAGGTTCTTCATTTTTTCTTTTTTTAAGATTCCATATATATGTGTTAGCATACGGTATTTGTTTTTCTCTTTCTGACTTCATTCTGTATGACAAATTCTAGATCCATCCACCTCACTACAAATAACTCAATTTCGTTTCTTTTTATGGCTGAGTAATATTCCATTGTATATATGTGCCACATCTTCTTTATCCATTCATCTGTTGATGGACACTTAGGTTGCTTCCATGTCCGGGCTATTGTAAATAGTGCTGCAATGAACATCGTAGTACATGACTCTTTTTCAGTTATGGTTTTCTCAGGGTATATGCCCAGTAGTGGGATTGCTGGATCGTATGGCACTTCTATTTTCAGTTTTTGAAGGAACCTCCTTACTGTTCTATGTAGTGGCTGTATCAATTTACATTCCCACCAACAGTGCAAGAGGGTTCCCTTTTCTCCACACCCTCTCCAGCACTTATTGTTTGTAGATTTTTTGATGATGGCCATTCTGACCAGTGTGAGGTGATACCTCATTGTAGTTTTGATTTGCATTTCTCTAATGATTAGTGATGTTGAGCATCCTTTCATGTGTTTGTTGGCAATCTACATATCTTCTTTGGAGAAATGTCTATTTATGTCTTCTGCCCATGTTTGGATTGGGTTTTTTGTTTTTTTGATATTGAGCTGCATGAGCTGCTTGTAAGTTTTGGAGATTAATCCTGTGTCAGTAGCTTCGTTTGCAAATATCTTCTTCCATTCTGGGGGTTGTCTTCTCATCTTGTTAATGGTTTCCTTTGCTGTGCAAAAGCTTCTAAGTTTCGTTAGGTCGCATTTGTTTATTTTTGTTTTTATTTCCATTACTCTAGGAGGTGGGTCAAAAAGGATCTTGCTGTGATTTATGTCAGAAAGTGTTCTGCCTATGTTTTCCTCTAAAAGTTTTATAGTGTCTGGCCTTACATTTAGGTCTTTAATCCATTTTGAGTTTATTTTTGTGTATGGTGTTAGGGAGTGTTCTAATTTCATTCTTTTACATGTAGCTGTCCAGTTTTTCCAGAACCACTAATTGAAGAGGCTATCTTTTCTCCATTGTATATTCTTGACTCCTTTATCAAAGATAAGATGACAGTATGTGCATGGCTTTATCTCTGGGCTTTCTATCCTGTTCCATTCATCTATATTTCTGTTTTTGTGCCAGTACCATACTGTCTTCATGACTGTAGCTTTGTAGTATATAGTCTGAAGTCAGGGAGCCTGATTCCTGCAGCTCCATTTTTCTTTCTCAAGATTGCTTTGGCTGTTCGGGGTCTTTTGTGTTTCCATACACATTGTGAACATTTTTGTTCTAGTTCTGTGAAAAATGCCATTGGTAGTTTGATAGGGATCACATTGAATTTGTAGATTGCTTTGGGTAGTATAGTCATTTTCACAATGTTGATTCTTCCAATCCAAGAACATGGTATATCTCCCCATTTGTTTGCATCAGCTTTAATTTCTTTCATCAGTATCTTATAGTTTTCTGCATACAGGTGTTTTGTCTCCTTCGGTAGGTTTATTCCTAGGTATTTTATTCTTTTTGCTGCAATGGTAAATGACAGTGTTTCCTTAATTTCACTTTCAGATTTTTCATCATTAGTGTATAGGAATGCAAGAGATTTCTGTGCATTAATTTTGTATCCTGAAACTTTCCCAAATTCATTGATTAGCTCTAGTAGTTTTCTGGTAGCATCTTTAGGATTCTCTATGTATAGCATCATGTCATCTGCAAACAGTGAGAGTTTTAATTCTTCTTTTCCAATTTGGATTCCTCTTATTTCTTTTTCTTCTCTGATTGCTGTGGCTAACACTTCCAAAACTATGTTGAATGATAGTGGTGAGAGTGGGCAACCTTATCTTGTTCCTGATCTTAGTGGAAGTGGTTTCAGTTTTTCACCATTGAAAATGATGTTGGTTGTGGGTTTGTCATATATGGCCTTTATTATGTTGAGATAAGTTCCCTCTATGCCTACTTCTGGAGGGTTTTTATCATAAATGGGTGTTGAATATTGTCAAAAGCTTTTTCTGCATCTACTGAGTTGATCATATGGTTTTTCCTCTTCAGTTTGTTAATATGTTTTATCACATTGATTGATTTGCATATATTGAAGATTCCTTGCATTCCTGGGATAAACCCCACTTGCTGTTGGATTCTGTTTGCTAGTATTTTGTTGAGGATTTTTGCATCTATGTTCATCCGTGATATTGGTCTGTAGTTTTCTTTCTTTGTGACATCTTTGTCTGGTTTTGGTATCAGGGTGATGGTGGCCTCATAGAATGAGTTGGGGAGTGTTCCTCTCTCTGCTATATTTTGGAAGAGTTTGAGAAGGATAGGTGTTAGCTCTTCTGTAAATATTTGATAAAATTTGCCTGTGAAGCCATCTGGTCCTGGGTTTTTGTTTGTTGGAAGATTTTTAAGCACAGTCTCAATTTAAGTGCTTGTGATTGGTCTGTTTCTATTTTCTATTTCTTCCTGGTTCAGTCTCAGAAGGTTGTGCTTTTCTAAGAATTTTTCCATTTCTTCCAGGTTGTCCATTTTATTGGCATAGAGTTGCTTGTAGTAATCTCTCAGGATCCTTTGTATTTCTGCAGGGTTGGTTGTTCCTCTCCTTTTTCATTTCTACTTCTATTGATTTGCATCTTCTCCCTTTTTTTCTTGATGAGTGTGGCTAATGGTTTATCAATTTTGTTTATCTTCTCAAAGAACCAGCTTTTAGTTTTATTGATCTTTGCTATTGTTTCCTTCACTTCTTTTTCTTTTATTTCTGGCCTGATCTTTATGATTTCTTTCCTTCTGCTGACTTTGGGTTTTTTTTGTTCTTCTTTCTCTAATTGCTTTAGGTGTAAGGTTAGGTTGTTTATTTGAGATTTTTATTGTTTCTTGAGGTAGGCTTGTATTGCTATAAACCTCCCTCTGAGAACTGCTTTTCCTTCTTCCCATAGGTTTTGGGTCAACGTATTTTCATTGTCATTTGTTTCTAGGTGTTTTTTGATTTTCTCTTTGAATTCCTCAGTGATATCTTGGTTATTAAGTAGTGTATTGTTTAGCCTCCATGTGTTTGTATTTTTTACAGATATTTTCCTGTAATTGATATCTAGTCTCATAGCATTGTGGTCGGAAAAGATACTTGATGCAATTTCAATTTTCTTAAATTTACCAAGGCTTGATTTCTGTCCCAAGATATGATCTATCCTGGAGAATGTTCCATGAGCACTTGAGAAGAAAGTGTGTTCTGTTGTTTTTGGATGGAATGTCCTATAAATATCAACTAAGTCCACCTTGTTTAATGTATCATTTAAAACTTGAGTTTCCTTATTTATTTTCATTTTGGATGATCTGTCCATTGGTGAAATTTGGGTGTTAAAGTACCCTGAGATGATTGTGTTACTGTTGATTTCCCCTTTTGTGGCTGTTAGCATTTGCCTTATGTTTTGATGTCCTCCTCTGTTGGGTGCATAAATATTTACAATTGTTATATCTTCTTCTTGGATTGATCCCTTGATCATTATGTAGTGTCCTTCTTTGTCTCTTGTAATAGTCTTTTTTTTAAAGTCTATTTTGTCTGACGTGAGAATTGCTACTCCAGCTTTCCTTTGACTTCCATTTTCATGGAATATCTTTTTCTATCCCTCACTTTCAGTCTGTATGTGTCTCTAGGTCTGAAGTGTGTCTCTTGCAGACAGCATATATACAGGTCTTGTTTTTTTTTCCATTCAGCCAGTCTATGTCTTTTGGTTGGAACATTTAATGTAATTATCAGTATGTATGTTTCTATTACCATTTTATTAATTGTTTTGGGTTTGTTATTGTAGGTCTTTTCCTTCTCTTGTGTTTCCTGCTAGAGAAGTTCTTCTAGCATTTGTTGTAAAGTTGGTTTGGTGGTGCTGAACTCTCTCAGCTTTTGCTTGTCTGTAAAGGTTTTTATTTCTTCATCAAATCTGAATGAGATCCTTGCTGGGTAGAGTAATCTTGGTTGTAGGTTTTTCTCCTTCATCACTTTAAATATGTCCTGCCACTCCCTTCTGGCTTGCAGAGTTTCTGCTGAAAGATCAGCTGTTAACCTTATGGGGATTCCCTTGTGTTTTATTTGTTGTTTTTCCCTTGCTGCTTTTAATATGTTTTCTTTATATTTAATTTTTGATAGTTTGATTAATATGTGTCTTAGCGTGTTTCTCCTTGGATTTATACTGTATGGGACTCTTTGCGCTTCCAGGACTTGATTAACTATTTCCTTTCCCATATTAGGGAAGTTTTCAACTATAATCTCTTCAAATATTTTCTCAGTCCCTTTCTTTTTCTCTTCTTCTTCTGGGACCCCTATAATTCAAATGTTGGTGCGTTTAATGTTGTCCCAGAGGTCTCTGAGACTGTCCTCAGTTCTTTTCATTCTTTTTTCTTTATTCTGCTCTGCAGTAGTTATTTCCACTATTTTATCTTCCAGATCACTTATCCTTTCTTCTGCCTCAGTTATTCTGCTATTGATCCCATCTAGAGTATTTTTAATTTCATTTATTGTGTTTTTCATCATTGCTTGGTTCCTCTTTAGTTCTTCTACGTCCTTGTTAAAAGTTTCTTGCATTTTGTCTATTCTATTTCCAAGATTTTGGATCATCCTTACTATCATTACTCTTTTTTTTTTTTTTTAAACATCTTTATTGAAGTATAATTGCCTTACAATGGTGTGTTAGCTTCTGCTTTATAACAAAGTGAATCAGTTATACATATACAATATGTTCCCATTTCTCTTCCCTCTTGCATCTCCCTCCCTCCCACCCTCCCCATCCCACCCCTCTAGGTGGTCACAAAGCACTGAGCTGATCTCCCTGTGCTATGCGGCTGCTTCCCACTAGCTATCTATTTTACATTTGGTAGTGTATATATGTCCATGACACTCTCTTACCCTGTCACATCTCACCCCACCCCCTCCCCATATCCTCAAGTCCATTCTCTAGTAGGTCTGTGTCTTTATTCCCATCTTGCCACTAGGTTCTTCATGGCCTTTTTTTTTTTTTCCTTAGATTCTGTATACATGTGTTAGCATACTGTATTTGTTTTTCTCTTTCTGACTTACTTCACTCTGTATGACAGACTCTAACTCCATCCACCTCATTACAAATACCTCCATTTCATTTCTTTTTATGGCTGAGTAATATTCCATTGTATATATGTGCCACATCTTCTTTATCCATTCATCTGTCGATGGACATTTAGGTTGCTTCCATGTCCTGGCTATCGTAAATAGAGCTGCAATGAACATTGTGGTACATGACACTTTTTGACCTATGGTTTTCTCAGGGTATATGCCCAGTAGTGGGATTGCTGGGTCGTATGGTAGTTCTATTTTTAGTTTTTTAAGGAACCTCCATACTGTTCTCCATAGTGGTTGTATCAATTTACATTCCCACCAACAGTGCAAGAGTGTTCCCTTTCCTCCACACCCTCTCCAGCATTTATTGTTTCTAGATTTTTTGATGATGGCCATTCTGACCGGTGTGAGATGATATCTCATTGTAGTTTTGATTTGCATTTCTCTAAAGATTAATGATGTTGAGCATTCTTTCATGTGTCTGTAGGCCATCTGTATATCTTCTTTGGAGAAATGTCTATTTAGGTCTTCTGCCCATTTTTGGATTGGGCTGTTCGTTTTTTTGTTATTGAGCTGCATGAGCTGTTTGTAAATCTTGGAGATTAATCCTTTGTCAGTTGCTTCATTTGCAAATATTTTCTCCCATTCTGATGGTTGTCTTTTGGTCTTGTTTATGGTTTCCTTTGCTGTGCAAAAGCTTTTAAGTTTCATTAGGTCCCATTTGTTTATTTGTGTTCTTATCTCCATTTCTCTGGGAGCTGGGTCAAAAAGAATCTTGCTGTGATGTATGTCATAGAGTGTTCTGCCTATGTTTTCCTCTAAGAGTTTGATAGTGTCTGCCCTTACACTTAGGTCTTTAATCCATTTTGAGTTTATTTTTGTGCATGGTGTCAGGGAGTGTTCTAATTTCATACTTTTACATGTACCTGTCCAA
The DNA here is from genome assembly GCF_965194805.1 of Balaenoptera borealis. Lineage (NCBI taxonomy): Eukaryota > Metazoa > Chordata > Mammalia > Artiodactyla > Balaenopteridae > Balaenoptera > Balaenoptera borealis. Next base: position 102,183,298 of record NC_138873.1, on the reverse strand, counting down.
TTTTCCCAGCACCACTTATTGAAGAGGCTGTCTTTTCTCCACTGTATATGCTTGCCTCCTTTATCAAAGATAAGGTGACCATATGTGTGTGGGTTTATCTCTGGGCTTTCTATCCTGTTCCATTGATCTATATTTCTGTTTTTGTGCCAGTACCAAACTGTCTTAATTACTGAAGCTTTGTAATATAGTCTGAAGTCAGGGAGCCTGATTCCCCCAGCTCCATTTTTCGTTCTCAAGATTGCTTTGGCTATTCGGGGTCCTTTGTGTTTCCATACAAATTGTGAAATTTTTTGTTCTAGTTATGTGAAAAATGCCAGTGGTAGTTTGATAGGGATTGCATTGAATCTGTAGATTGCTTAGGGTAGTAGAGTCATTTTCACAATGTTGATTCTTCCAGTCCAGGAACATGGTATATCTCTCCATCTATTTGTATCATCTTTAATTTCTTTCATCAGTGTCTTATAATTTTCTGCATACAGGTCTTTTGTCTCTTAGGTAGGTTTATTCCTAGATATTTTATTCTTTTTGTTGCAATGGTAAACGGGAGTGTTTTCTTAATTTCACTTTCAGATTTTTCATCATTAGTATATAGGAATGCAAGAGATTTCTGTGCATTAATTTTGTATCCTGCTACTTTACCAAATTCATTGATTAGCTCTAGGAGTTTTCTGGTAGCATCTTTAGGATTCTCTATGTATAGTATTATGTCATCTGCAAATAGTGACAGCTTTACTTCTTCTTTTCCGATTTGGATTCCTTTTATTTCTTTGTCTTCTCTGATTGCTGTGGCTAACACTTCCAAAACTATGTTGAATAATAGTGGTGAGAGTGGGCAACCTTGTCTTGTTCCTGATCTTAGTGGAAATGGTTTCAGTTTTTCACCATTGAGGACAATGTTGGCTGTGGGTTTGTCATATATGGCCTTTATTATGTTGAGGAAAGTTCCCTCTATGCCTACTTTCTGCAGGGCTTTTATCATAAATGGGTGTTGAATTTTGTCGAAAGCTTTCTCTGCATCTATTGAGATGATCATATGGTTTTTCTCCTTCAATTTGTTAATATGGTGTATCACATTGATTGATTTGCGTATATTGAAGAATCCTTGCATTCCTGGGATAAACCCCACTTGATCATGGTGTATGATCCTTTTAATGTGCTGTTGGATTCTGTTTGCTAGTATTTTGTTGAGGATTTTTGCATCTATGTTCATCAGTGATATTGGCCTGTAGTTTTCTTTCTTTGTGACATCTTTGTCTGGTTTTGGTATCAGGGTGATGGTGGCCTCGTAGAATGAGTTTGGGAGTGTTCCTCCCTCTGCAATATTTTGGAAGAGTTTGAGAAGGATAGGTGTTAGCTCTTCTCTAAATGTTTGATAGAATTCACCTGTGAAGCCATCTGGTCCTGGGCTTTTGTTTGTTGGAAGGTTTTTAATCACAGTTTCAATTTCAGTGCTTGTGATTGGTCTGTTCATATTTTCTATTTCTTCCTGGTTCAGTCTCGGCAGTTTGTGCATTTCTAAGAATCTGTCCATTTCTTCCAGGTTGTCCATTTTATTGGCATAGAGTTGCTTGTAGTAATCTCTCATGATCTTTTGTATTTCTGCAGTGTCAGTGGTTATTTCTCCTTTTTCATTTCTAATTCTATTGATTTGAGTCTTCTCCCTTTTTCTCTTGATGAGTCTGGCTAATGGTTTATCAATTTTGTTTATCTTCTCAAAGAACCAGCTTTTAGTTTCATTGATTTTTGCTATTGTTTCCTTCATTTCTTTTTCATTTATTTCTGACCTGATCTTTATAATTTCTTTCCTTCTGCTAGCTTTGGGGTTTTTTTGTTCTTCTTTCTCTAATTGCTTTAGGTGCAAGGTTAGGTTGTTTATTCGAGATGTTTCCTGTTTCTTGAGGTAGGCTTGTATTGCTATAAACTTCCCCCTTAGCACTGCTTTTGCTGCGTCCCATAGGTTTTGGGTCGTCGTATCTCCATTGTCATTTGTTTCTAGGTATTTTTTGATTTCCCCTTTGATTTCTTCAGTGATCACTTCGTTATTAAGTAGTGTATTGTGTAGCCTCCATGTGTTTGTATTTTTTACAGATCTTTTCCTGTAATTGATATCTAGTCTCATAGTGTTGTGGTTGGAAAAGATACTTGATACGATTTCAATTTTCTTAAATTTACCAAGGCTTGATTTGTGACCCAAGATATGATCTATCCTGGAGAATGTTCCATGAGCACTTGAGAAAAATGTGTATTCTGTTGTTTTTGGGTGGAATGTCCTATAAATATCAATTAAGTCCATCTTGTTTAATGTATCATTTAAAGCTTGTGTTTCCTTATTTATTTTCATTTTGGATGATCTGTCCATTGGTGAAAGTGGGGTGTTAAAGTCCCCTACTATGATTGTGTTGCTGTCGATTTCCCCTTTTATGGCTGTTAGTATTTGCCTTATGTATTGAGGTGCTCCTATGTTGGGTGCATAAATATTTACAATTGTTATACCTTCCTCTTGGATCGAACCCTTGATCATTATATAGTGTCCTTCTTTGTCTCTTGTAATAGTCTTTATTTTAAAGTCTATTTTGTCTGATATGAGAATTGCTACTCCAGCTTTCTTTTGATTTCCATTTGCATGGAATATCTTTTTCCATCCCCTCACTTTCAGTCTGTATGTGTCTCTAGGTCTGAAGTGGGTCTCTTGAAGACAGCATATATATGGGTCTTGTTTTTGTATCCATTCAGCCAGCCTGTGTCTTTTGGTGGGGGCATTTAATCCATTTACATTCAAGGTAATTATCGATATGTATGTTCCTATTCCCATTTTCTTAAATGTTTTGGGTTTGTTATTGTAGGTGTTTTCCTTCTCTTGTGTTTCTTGCCTAGAGAAGTTCCTTTAGCATTTGTTGTAAAGCTGGTTTGGTGGTGCTGAACTCTCTCAGGTTTTGCTTGTCTGTAAAGGTTTTAATTTCTCCATCACATATGAATGAGATCCTTGCTGGGTAGAGCAATCTTGGTTGTAGGTTCTTCTCCTTCATCACTTTAAGTATATCCTGCCACTCCCTTCTGGCTTGCAGAGTTTCTGCTGAAAGATCAGCTGTTAACCTTATGGGGATTCCCTTGTGTGTTATTTGTTTTTTTTCCCTTGCTGCCTTTAATATGTTTTCCTTATATTTAATTTTTGACAGTTTGATTAATATGTGTCTTGGCGTGTTTCTCCTTGGGTTTATCCTCTATGGGACTCTCTGTGCTTCCAGGACTTGATTAACTATTTCCTTTCCCATATTAGGGAAGTTTTCAACTATAATCTCTTCAAATATTTTCTCAGTCCCTTTCTTTTTCTCTTCTTCTTCTGGGACCCCTATAATTCGAATGTTGGTGCGTTTAATGTTGTCCCAGAGGTCTCTGAGACTGTCCTCAGTTCTTTTCATTCTTTTTTCTTTATCCTGCTCTGCAGTAGTTATTTCTACCATTTTATCTTCCAGGTCACTTATCCTTTCTTCTGCCTCAGCTATTCTGCTATTGATCCCATCTAGAGTATTTTTAATTTCATTTATTGTGTTTTTCATCATTGCTTGGTTCCTCTTTAGTTCTTCTACATCCTTGTTAAATGTTTCTTGCATTTTGTCTATTCTATTTTCAAGATTTTGGATCATCCTTACTATCATTATTCTGAATTCTTTTTCAGGTAGACTACCTATTTCCTTTTCATTTGTTAAGTCTAGTGTGTTTTGACCCTGCTCCTTCATCTGCTGTGTGTTTTTCTGTCGTCTCATTTTGCTTATCTTACTGTGTTTGGGGTCTCCTTATCACAGGTTGCAGGTTTGTAGTTCCCGTTGTTTTTGGTATCTGTCCCCAGTGGCTAAGGTTGGTTCAGTGGGTTGTGTAGGCTTCCTGGTGGAGGGAACTAGTGCCTGAGCTCTGGTGGATGAGGCTGGATCTTGTCTTTCTGGTGGGCACGTCCACGTCTGGTGGTGTATTTTGGGCTGTCTGTGGCCTTATTATGATTTTAGGCAGCCTCTCTGCTAATGGATGGGGCTGTGTTCCTGTCTTGCTAGTTGTTTGGCATAGGGTGTTCAGCACTGTAGCTTGCTGGTCATTGAGTGATGCTGGGTCTTGATGTTGAGATGGAGATCTCTGAGAGATTTTTGCCGTTTGGTATTATGTGGAGCTGGGAGGTCTCTTGTGGACCAGTGTCCTGAAGTTGGCTCTCCCACCTCCGAGGTACGGCCCTGATGCCTGGCTGAAGCACCAAGAGCCTTTCGTCCACACGGCTCAGAGTAAAAGGGAGAAAAAATAGAAAGAAAGAAAGAAAGAAAGAAAGAGGCTATAATATAGTGAAGTAAAATAAAGCTATTATAAAGCAAAGCTATACAGACAAAATCTCCCCCAGAAGCATATACATATACACTCACAAAAAAAAAGGAAAAGGGGAAAAATTAATATATCCTGCTCCCAAAGTCCACCTCCTGAATTTGGGATGATTCGTTGTCTATTCAGGTATTCAACAGATGCAGGCACATCAAGTTGTTTGTGGAGTTTTAATCCGCTGCTTCTGAGGCTGCTGGGAGAGGTTTCCCCTCCTCGTCTCTGTTCACACAGCTCCTGGGGATCAGCTTTGGATTTGGACCCGCCTCTGCGTGTAGGTCGCCTGAGGGCGTCTGTTCCCCGCCCAGACAGGACGGGGTTAAAGGAGCAGCTGCTTCGGGGACTCTGGCTCACCCAGGCCGCGGGGAGGGAGGGGTACAGAGGAGGCGGGGCGAGCCTGCGGCGTCAGAGCCGGCGTGACGTTGCAGCAGCCTGAGGCGCGCAGTGCGTTCTCCCGGGGATGTTGTCCCCGGATCACGGGACGCTGGCAGTGGCGGGCTGCACGGGCTCCCGGGAGGGGCGGTGTGGAGAGTGACCTGTGCTCGCACACAGGCTTTTTGGAGGCGGCAGCAGCAGCCCCAGCGTCTCACGCCCGTCTCTGGGGTCTGCGTTGATAGCCGCGGCTCGCGCCAGTCTCTGGAGTTCGTTTAGGCGGCGCTGTTGATCCCCTCTCCTTGCGCGCCGCGAAACGAAGAGGCAAGAAAAAGTCTCTTGCCTCTTCGGCAGCTGCAGACTTTTTCCCGGACTCCCTCCCAGCTAGCTGTGGTGCACTAACCCCTTCAGGCTGTGTTCACGCCGCCAACCCCAGTCCTCTCCCTGCGATCCGACCGAAGCCCGAGCCTCAGCTCCCAGCCACGCCCGCCCCAGCGGCTGAGCAGACAAGCCTCTCGGGCTGGTGAGTGCTGGTCAGCGCCAAGCCTCCGTGCGGGAAGAGCGGGAATCTCTCCGCTTTGCCCTCCACACCCCTGTGGCTGCGCTCTCCTCCGTGGCTCCGAAGCTTCCCCCCTCTGCCACCCGCAGTCTCTGCCCGCGAAGGGGCTTCCTAGTGCGTGGAAATCTTTCCTCCTTCATGGCTCCCTCCCACTGGTGCAGGTGCCGTCCCTATTCTTTTGTCTCTGTTATTTCTTTTTTCTTTTGCCCTACCCAAGTACGGGGGGAGTTTCTTGCCTTTTGGGAGGTCTGACATTTTCTGCCAGCGTTCAGTGGGTGTTCTGTAGGAGCAGTTCCACGTGTAGATGTATTTCTACTGTATCTGTGGGAAGGAAGGTGATCTCCGCGTCTTACTCTTCCGCCATCTTCTCTCCTCCCCCACTATCATTACTCTTAATTCGTTTTCAGGTAGACTGCCTATTTCCTGCTCTGGTGGGTTTTTACCTTGCTCTTTCATCTGTTGTGTGTTTCTCTGTCTTCTCATTTTGCTTAACTTACTGTGTTTGGGGTCTCCTTTTCACAGGCTGCAGGTTCATAGCTCCTGCTGTTTTTGGTGTCTGCCCCCACTGGCTAAGGTTGGTTCAGTGGGTTGTGTAGGCTTCCTGGTGGAGGGGACTGGTGCCTGTGTTCTGGTGGATGAGGCTGTATCTTTTCTTTCTGGTGGGCAGGACCTCGTCTGGTGGTGTGTTTTGGGGTGTGTGTGACCTTATTATGAGTTTAGGTAGCCTCTCTGCTGACGGGTGGGATTGTGTTCCTGTCTTGCTAATTGTTTGGCATGGGGTGTCCAGCACTGTAGGTTGCTCATCGTTGAGTGGAGCTGGGTCTTAGCATTGAGATGGAGAACTCTGGGAGAGCTTTCGCCGTTTGATATTACGTGGAGCTGGGTGGTCTGTGGTGGACCAATGTCCTGAACTCGGCTCTCCCACTTCAGAGGCACAGGCCTGACACCCAGCTGGAGCACCAAGACCCTGTCAGCCACATGGCCACGTACGTGGGGAGTTTCTTTCCTTTTGGGAGGTCTGAGGTCTTCTGCTAGCGTTCAGTAAGTGTTCTGTAGTAGTTGTTCCACATGTAGATGTATTTCTGATGCATTTGTGGGGAGGAGGATGATCTCTACGTCTTACTCTTCCACCATGTTGAAGGTCTCCGCCAGTAGTGAGATGTTGGAAGAGGAAAAAAATAATTTTACTTTCTATTGGGTTTGGGAATTTATTTTTGTATATTTCAAGTAGGATAATAAGAGCAACTTTTGAAGGTCTGATTTCAAAGGAACAGGGAACTATTTAGTTTTGTGAAGTAGATCTGTGTTAACTGTTCCTGTGCCTTCCATACCATGGGGGAAATGATTAGTCCTCTCAAGCAAGTGCAAAGCAGTAAGTGAAGCAAGTTGCCTCTCTTTAACTTTCCAAAAGCTGAAAAGTACTGAGAAGCATGCAGTGTCAAAAGTAATAACAGTGCGAAGGACTTAACAAAGTTACCAAGATAACTTTTTTTTTTCTCTTTTGATGACTTTGTAAGCAATATTTGTAACCAACACATCTCTTGCATACTGTTTGCAATTAATGACACCATATGTTGTCGTCAAATGAAAAGTTACTAGTACTACTTTTGCCTATGTTGTATGGTTACAAAAAAATAAAGTTTTCAAAGAAAGAAAAAATAAGTGAGAGAAGCAGCCTACACTGTCAGGGTTGTTGGAACTAAGTCATGATAGCCTTTTTTCATCCATCAGGAGGTAGAATTAGTGGGCAGAAAAATTTTTCAAGTAGAAATTGTTGGTAATTTTAGATCCCCTGCAAGAACGACTTATTCCATATGTGTGACCAAACAACTCAATGCCAAGGTTTGGAAGTTCATCTTGTCAAGTTTTTGGTGTTTGAGCTGCACTTCTGTGATGGGTTTAGTTTGATGCACCAGTGAGCCCTATCAAACCTGGCAGTATTAATTTTCATGCACAGCATATGTATCAGACATAATTACAACTATCATTAATGTCTAAATATTTGCTTTCTTTGAATCTGTATGCTAATGGCATTTACCTGATAGCTACCCATGAAAATTATTTGAATATACTTTTGCAGCAGGGGCATTTTAACATACTTCCTTTGCAAGCCAGAACCTTTAGGCAGAGGTTGTGTTGGTTTAGATACACTGGCTTTTATTATGCTATACCCAGCAGTTTAAGTTTAAATTTGATGTGCTAGTCTAAATTCCATGAAGGCAGGGACCAAGTTTGTCCTAATCACTTTGTCTTCAGTGCCAAATACATGGCATATAATGTTCACTCAATGAACACCTGTGGAACTACTGCACAATTTCCTGATTCTAGTCAACTGAAAATTCAATAGCTCTTTCAGGGCTAGAATTTTGCTTCTTCTTTTGCCCCAGCCCTGCCAACAAACCACAGACTATTACTTTCAGAAAGAAAAAGTGCTTCTTTCCTCGAAGGATATGTATGTATTGGATTTACAAAAAGCATCTGATAATTAAATTTGGCATTTAATACTTGAGTAAATCCTAGCAAACATAAAACTAAGTCGTATATATGTAACACTAACTAGTAAACCAAATTACCACAGCTACCTTAGTTTTATCTAAATTAAGATTAAATAGGCTTACATAAACACCTATGATTCCCTAATCAGCACACACTTCAATAAGCACTAAACTTCTTGACCTCCATTTTGGTTGTTTGGAAACCTTATCCCCTAATGCTTAATATTTCAGTTCTGTGGGATGTGCTGTAGATATACTCTTTAAATATAAATCCACTCTATAAGTGATGTGGTAGTGATTAACACTGTGTATTTCTGGCTTTTCAGTACACAATAGATTGTGCTGAGTGGCCAGTTCTTTCCAATGAGTTGAATAAAAGTGTTAAGCATGATTTCTTAGTCAAGAAATTTGTGACACTCCAAAGCCTTTTTTGCCTTCTGTCACAAGCACTGTCCCAGAGTGCTCCAACAGCTTGGGTTCCTCTGACATGACACTTAAGTGACAAATAAATCCGTTACTCTCAGGGTTGGTTGTTTCTGCAGCATATCTTAGCCTATCCTGACTTAATTCAAAAGGGATTTTCTGCAGAAATAAAAAAGGTTTTAATCTAAATGAAGAAATTTACAAAATCAGTGTTGTGGAACACTTTGTCCTTAAACAAAATGGGTTCCATAGGCAGGAGTTTGAAAACTCATGTAAGAGCTTTAACAACTGGTAACATAAGAAAATGGCCAGGCATATATATAGTCACAGCTGTGTGGTAGAGTGGACAGTCACACAGGTTTGAGTCCCTGAGTTTTTACCACTTATGAGCTCATCACCTAACTAGAGGCTCATATCCCTTACGTGTAAATGTGGGATAATTAATGTAGGATTATAAGGTAACTGAATTATGAAAATTACCTGATAATAAGACCTTCAATATGTAAGTAGCTATGATAGCTACATTAATCAACTGATTAGTCTGGCAATATATATCAAATTATAGAATTACTACCTACCCTTCCATTCACAACTTAATGCATACAACCAGCCTAAGTTTCAAGAATGGAGTATATTAATTGCTAAACTGGTATGAAGAAATGGAAGCAAATTCTTTAAAACATAAGGTGGAGTATCGTTTTTTTACTCAAAGTTTGAGGCTTTTACTCAGTTGTAGCTATTTTTTTTAAAAAAAGGGTTATCAGACAAGGGCATCTCTCCCTTTTAGATTAACACGAGCTATGCAAAAGTACTTCAGATTACTGAAGGAAGCTTAACACTTATTAAGACCTCACATGCCAAAAATTTATGTCTGAATTAACTTCAAAACCTATAAAGGTACGTAATTATTGATATGCTAACGAGAAAACTGACGCTCAGAAGTTAAGTTGCCCAAAACCACTTAGTTGGTGGAACTGAGCTTCAAATCATGGCCTTTCCCCTCAGTACATAAGAGTACATTGGTTCATGATTATCTAAACCTTAAAAAAAAAGTTTATAATGGAAAGCACTTTTAATATTAAATAGTTCCCTGCCTAATTATAAGGAGCTTATCACGCCAACTTCATTTAATCCTTCATTTGTTAAAAAAAAAATCCACGCTTCAAATGGCAGTAAGTGAAGTGCAATTCTTTCTTATCGTTTTCTACAAAATAAGTTAACTTTAAGCAAAACAACTTCAATGACGATAAATGCATTTCATCATTTATTTAATGTTTAAGCTCTCGCACTAGATTTTTACAAGCTGGTGAACACTGACAAATTATTTCTCCCACAGAACTATAACCACATGTTCCCGGACAGTATAAATATATGGTTGAGCTGACGTTAATACACATCACCATTTTATCAATCACATAATAAAACAAATTGTCAAGTATCCAAATATTAAGTTACACAGCTCAAAAGGCATATAAAATATTAAATGTCTGCTCAATTCATTAGCAGAAACCCACTTTTTTTTTTTGCAAGAGGTTGGGAATCACACTTCAAACAAAAATAAGTTGGTAAACAACTTCAGATAAGTTTGAAAAAAAATTACAAGAATTTCAGAAATTTTATGATTAAGAATTGTTTTAGCTACAATAACAAAGTATTTCTACATTTTAAAAAAATATTTACTAAATTAAAGCGCATATTCTACATGTTCTGCACAAGACAAAGGCAACATTTTACTAAAAATACTTAATAGCCCCCTCCCATTCCTTTTTCAGGCCCTCCCTGTAAGTTGCACCCCAAAGTGCAAACATTAAAATTAACTGTAAGGCTTTTTTGTCTGGAGACATTAAAGACATGTGCTTCTGTACAATGTAGATTTTCAAAACGGAGGTCTTCCATGACAGCACAAAATGAGATTTATAGAAAGACATTAAATAATCACTGGTAAGACTCGGTTAATGAAAAAAAACCAAACGAGCAAATCTGATGTATACTGGTATGAATGTGGAAGATGTAAACATACTGTGAGCAAATAACCTTATAGGTCCTACTTTCTATGTTTGAAATGATGGAAAGAATAAAACACATAAGGTCCAGAGTTTTCATAGTTCCTGGGATTTTAGTTCGATACTAAAAGTAACAAGAATTGTGCTGGGTATTTTGGCACCTAGTCTTTCTAAATTTCTTATATACTGATAAGAATCTGGCATGGAACAGATTTAAAGACATGAATGACTCCATACTACATGATTTCAGGAAAAGTCAATTGGTACAAACGATAAGCACATTTTAAATGCTGAACAGCAAGAATCCTTTGCTAAGTGTCCAAGTAGGTTGATCATAACCCAAACATAGAGGCTGCAATTCTGCTAGGCTTGTGGCCTGGTAAAACTGCGTTTCAACACTCCTATGGAAGCTTCATCAGACTTCACCAAGCCAACGTGCTGGCTAACATGTATGACAAATCCCGTCCTGTCTAGGTTCCACTTCCAAGCAATGGCATCAAGCACCCCAGTTTTACTGAATGCAACAGTTGTTTCTATGACCATTAGAGTCTTTGAAGCGCAGCCGCATTTTAGGACGATACTTCTCCAAATACAAAAGTTGCTTGCTGTTAAAAGCTCCACGTCGCTTTCTAGAAGGAAGAAAACAAAAGACGAATTAAAGCAAAGTCCCTCTATAATTAACATTTACTGTTCTATAGGAGGCAATCATCACCTTTCTTGTAGCAATTTATTTTTTGATTATTACATTGTGACTTAATGTAGAAACACGGATCAGCATCCATGTGTAAACGGAAAAAGGGCTGTAAAAAGTTAGTTTTCTAAATCTTTTTGAGAGGTAGTTATAAAATAGTCCAAACTTACCAATTCATTTATATAAAGCCCAAGAAAAGGCAAAACTAACTTACTGTAATATGAGTCAAAAAGAGATTGCCCCTGGTGGTTGGGAAGATGACTACAAACAGCATGAGGGCACTTTCTGAAATGATCAAAATATTCTGTATATTGCACTGAGTGGTTATTTTATTTGGCTGTTACCGTCCATTCATCGACCTTTGATATCTGTGCATTTTAACTAACTATACCTCAATAAAAGGGCAGATAAACAAGCAACATATTCAATCAAGAATTTAAAGTAAAACAATAATTTACAGAATTATTACTGGATTAGAATCTTTGTAATATGAGTATCTACATGGAATGCAAACAAGTAAGATATTCCCTGGTGGTAATACTATCTTAAAAATGAACAAAATGGTCAGACAGGCTCTTGGAAACAAATTGCTTTCCTAGTAATATATTTAAATTCGCTAACACTCAACAGGGAAATAAAAAGTGCAAACGGAAAGAACGTATTAAATACATACTGTCTTATGAACTGTACTGCATCTTCGTATTTCATTCCACCTTCAATTAACGCTAGGGCGACAAGCACTGGAGCTCTGGTAAGGTAAGAATTATAGTAAATTATTTTTCAAAGTCAAATCCTGGAAAATTCAATACTCTGAACATTTCCCCATCCGAAAGCACTATTATTTACCGCACTTCCTACGTTAATACCTATAGAAAATGTTGGACTTTATGTTAAAAATTAAATTAATAGAGTATCAGTATTTTCATATCAAACCCAGGTTTTTAATCTATAACCAAAAAGACAACTATGTCCTTAACTAATACAAATAAGCCTAGAAATTAAGACCTGTATCACTGGAGAGCAGTCCTGAAAAAATTTAAGGGAGAGGGTAAATCTCGACACATGTGGACAATATTTTCTAAATTCCAAGCAGTGAAAAATACTTTCCACTTAAAGATCTTCCGGAAAAAATTGCTTTGTTTTATTATCAATGAGACTGTGACACAGTTTCATGCCAGCCTCCCTAGGGCCATGGTCTGGGCAGTGGGGGAGGAGGGTGGTGGTAGCAATTTACAACTACGGGCACGTATATTTTGGCACTGCTGTGTAACGAGTTCCTACTGAATCAGGATTCTCCAGGATCAAGAACCCTGCCACAAACTCACCATATGCAGTGCAAAAACACCTTAGAGACAATTCATGATCCTTTTTCCAATGAGCTTGGACAGTGATTCCCAATACTATGGATACAACCTAGAACACACAATTAAGTAATTCCGCCCACATGGGCAAGTATAAATTTCAGCGATAGCATCTGTCAGTTCCAAATGTACTGGAACACATTACTGCTACACTCACCTACTTTTAAATTTAACTCAGTAAGTAACCTAACAAAGCAAACTGATTCACAAACTGACAACCACGTCTTTATGGGAGTCAAAATCAAGCTTTAACTAGAATGAAGACCAATATCATTAAATGGGTTTAAGAAATTCTCTTACCTCCCAAGGCCCGCAACACAATGAACAGCAATACAACAACCAGGGTCTTCACGAAACTTAATTTTCACAAGACTTAACCAATCATCAACAATCTGGTTAGATGGTGGTGCGCCATCATCAAAAGGCCAATCCTAAGTCAAAAGAATACACATTTTAGACTTTTAATGTAATCGGTATAATAATTCTAAAATTCTAACACCCAAGTGTTGCCAGAAGCATTTTCTTTTAACGTTTAAACAAATGTTTTATGAAACCCCACTGTCAATGAAATGCAAATACGTGCTGAATCTTTATAAAGATCTTTTATTGCTTCAAACCTCTGCTCAGCTTTCACCTGTATTTGGACCTTAAGACAGTGTATACTTTTGCAACAACTTTTGCAACAATTAAGCTTTCTGAAGCCAGTGGTTTATCTGACTAAACTTTGGCAGCACAGCACTGTGAACATATGGGAACCATTAAACACTTACGAGAACATGGATGCCTTCTTTCTCCACAAGACTAGTGTCGTAAGTTGCTTCACATACTCTTACTATTGTGGTAACTCCATACTTCTTAAGTTCCTGGATAAAACATATGTAAAAAAGCATATGAAGTCTTCATAACCATGTCACTCTTGCTCACCATTTGTCATTTTGATCACCTCTCTAACAGGTTAACAGAAAATCACGTATGTTTAACACGGTCTTATTAAGTCTTATTGTCACAAGTCTTGTTTTAAGTGACAATACTAAAATAGCATTAAAAGGAAAGGGAATGTTAAACATCATATATTTTTAATAAATTTTAAGTAAAAAAAAAAAAAATCCCATGGCCCTTCATCTACTGAAGTTGTCTATAGTCACGGTAACCTTGGCCAGATGAAGCACTAACAGAAGAGGATCAGAAGCAACTCAGGAACAAAGGACCAAAGGAATCACTCATGACTATAAGCAATCTGACTTGACTTATATTAACTCTTTAAACTTTTGCTCATTTGCAGTGCACGGTGTATAGTTTAGAGCCTTAAAAGTATGTTCAGAGAGTAAAATCTCAAAAATGCGGTGTAAAAACCCCGCACCATTTAAGACTAGAGGCTTTAAGACTCATAATGCATTATTACTAATTATAATTCTTCTGGCATTTAAAAAATATAGAGACGACAATCAAAAATAAAAGTACTTCTATGATCTGGAAGGCCTATTTGCTGTTTCTGGTTATCTATAGATATTTATAAAATAAAATGTGTATGCATCCAAGTAAATTATTCAGCATTACAATCCTTCCAGAAATAGAATTAGTATATCAGTAGCTGATAATTGCATCCTAAGCATCAACAGGGGGCCAAGACATAAACTAACTCTGGTTTATAGTATCAGTCATTATGCTAATAAGCAAATATGTGAAAAACCCACAAGTGGAGCCTCCCTCCAGCAAATTTCTAGTAAGATAAGAGCCATACTGTTATACTGTCTACATATACATTTAAATTAACCAAACTGTGAGGCATGAAGAACTAGATATTAACTTATAAATCTAAACTAACATGTCCTCCTCAAAATGTATAAAATAATTCACCTCTAACGTAAAGACGCTGATATTTCTGAGGGTTGGAACTGTAGTCATAACACCTCACAATTTCCGAAATATTTTGTTACATAAAAGGCTCCACTATTAAACTACAATCAGTTTGAGACATTAAAAAGCATCAAAACTTACCTCTATAAATTTGTTTAAGGTCGCATTAGTTGGATTGTGTGTAATAAGAAATCTCATGTTCTTGTAAGTGATTTCCACAGGAGCTGGGCGGTTCATTCGAGCCATGTTAATTTAGTTAAAAAACACTCAATAGGGTTATGAAAGAATTTAAAAGACTGAATACAGAAATGATGCAAAGAAACTGAGTCTACTTCAATACACTCCACTTGAAATTCTCAGTGCTTCTGAGTATGAAGTTGGGAGTAATGGGAAATGAAATGAACCTCCTGACAAGAAGCAGCAATTCTTCAATCCAGTAATACTGAGGCAAGAGAAAGGAAGTGCACTGAGGTTTACCCCATCCAGGTCAGAACTCTTGTGAAAAATGCTCTGTGGATTTCAATTCAACACCTCTGTGTCCAGGTTCACCACTCTTATGGGGGCTTCTTGGTGGAGTAGTAATGAATTTCTACAGTTCACTTGTCTGCATAGAGGTCGTGCTGTGCCTGGCAGTAATCTCCACTGCCCTTCAGAAACTCCATAAATGTGTGACCAAGAACACCACAGAACTGCTGTTTAAGAGAAAGAGAGAGAAAAAAAGTTGTTTTCAATTTAAAAGGAACATGTTATGCTTTGACGGTACTTAAGTGCACAACGATCTTTCCAAATCTGGGCCCAAGCCACCTTTTAAACTTTTACTTGAACCACAAAATACAAGGTGATTACAGATTAAATCAATAAGCGAGGATTACTTGAAGTAAATACCCCTCATATCATTGTTACAGTTGGTGAATATCCCTTACACACATTCTGCTAGTAATTATTCCTTTTAAAACCGGGCTACTTGCTTTAAATTCTTCTAAATTATTACGTACAACTTTCTATATTGATTTTTCCAACTACCAAAATATTTTTACGTATTACAAAAATTCAATAATTGGTCAATATATTCTTAAAAGAAAAAACGAAACTGGTTTTCAAAATGCTCCCATATATACTATTTCATTTGATCCTTAACAACCTATTAACTTATCATTCCCCTTTAACAGATATTTCTCATCTGAGTCTCTGGAAGTTAATCAACTTGAAATCAAGTTGTCAACTTATGTGAAACATAAGCGGGCGCGCGCGCACACACACACACACACACTTACACATATACACAGAACTCCCATTTATAACTATAAAAAAGACGTTCATAATTGTAATAGTCTTTTGTATTTTAAAACCGAAATTTCAGTTATCCTGTCTTAAACTGAAATCTAATTGAAAGAAAAAGTAGAGTGAGGTGGTGGTGGGATAGTGTAAATTACCTTACATTTCTTTCATAGGTCTCAAAAGCAAGGTAACTGCTACCACCAATTATATTTTCCCCAAGTTCCCCTTAAAGATCTAAATCAATTTTATGTTAGTATCAAATATTACATGAATATTCACAGGATATTTTCATAATATATACACGAAAAACAATGATGTTGACGTTAGTCTTCTTCCAAGTAGTTTACAAGGAGCTTGTGTGGTTGGGAGTAAACAGAGGACTAAAAAAAAAAAAAAAAATTAATAGCAGGTTAACAAGAGCACTGAGAGCCAGCCACTGCCCCAAACCCTTCACAGATATTCTCATGGATCAATTACCAAATAAAATCTTTTGAAATCAAAAGATTCCCTTAGTTTACTATGCTTAAGTTTAAAAAGCATTAAAAAAGGCTTAAAAAACTACATTCAAACTATCTCATCTCATTTTCACTGAGTCCCACGCTAGTTATAGTTTCTAAAAGAACGCTAAGTTTTGAAGAATAATTCGTATGACGACCTAGCCAATCACAGAAAACATTAAGTCAAAAACCCAGTTCATTTTTCTGTGAAAATAAAGGAACTAGCCTCAGGAATCATGTCTTAATAGGTGTCCCATAAGCAAGATAACTTTCATTAATCCAAATTTGTTCAAACCCACCCTCAGATGTTACTTCATCGACTTGTGAGCTGGGCTAAGAAAATTAGTGACTAAATTGCCACTGAAGACTTTGTTCTGTTTACAGTGTGACAGCAGTAACTGGAAATAATTTCAATTATACTTTCCCTTCAAATCCTACACACTACTTCCTTAGAATAAAAAGTGTATTCTGGCGCCTTTCCAATGACAATGAATTAAAGTGATCTGCAAAGCTGTTAAGGTCAAGGGCTCTTATCTCAGTATTCTGATTTCCGCGTACTACCTTTTTTCAACTGAAAGCCGATTTCTGAAGAGACAGTATTGCACACCACCGATTTCCATACTGAACAGCTGAAATTCCTGTTAGAGCTGAGTTTGGCCATATCCATCCCTTTCAAGCAAGCGGTTTCATGAGAAAGCACAGAAAGCAATACAGAAAGAAGTCTTTTGGTGACCTGGTTATTTTCCCTGAGTGCAGGCACCCAGTGGCTGGGGTGGGGCGGGGGGACGGGACGACGACGGACAGACGGACGATGGATTTCCACAAGCGCAGAAATGACCACTAATACCTAACATCTTTCTCTTCTGCCCGAGACACTCCCCTAGTCCCCATTTCTCTGCCCCAGGAAAAACCATCCATGATAGGAAGTCTGGAAATACGAGGGAATTGTTCCCCTCCCACTGCATATAACCGCAATAACACACACGGGGGCATGGGGACCAACTTCTGTTAAGAAGCCTAAGCCGATCTGTCCCACTGCAGAGTCCAATCAACACATCTCTGTTGCGTCCAACGGTTCGTTGCCGAGTCTGTCCCGTATCTACTTGTGCTTTAGATAACGCACCCGGAATAGAGCATGTGTAAAATACTGCTCACTCCTGGGAATGATCTGGTTTTCCGATCTCCAACTTTTCTACTGTCATCAAACAAAACTCATACGACAGGATGAGCGACAGGATGGGACTTCCCTGGCCGCCCAGGGCTTAGGACTCCTCGCTCTCAGGGCCCAAGGCCCGGGTTCGATGCCTGCTCGGAGAACTAAGATCCCAGAAAAGCGGCTCTGTGAGGCCAAAAAAAAAAAAAAAAGAGAGAGAGAAAGTACCAGGAAGCAGTGGCTCACAATCTGGATCTCAAGCAAGCCCACGGCGCCAGCTACGGCGCAACAAGCTCACGCGCTGGGAACGGTAGCGGGTTCCACGGGCACAAGCGCAGCCTCACAGCCGTGGGTGTGGCTCGCCACGGCGCCACAAGCCCACAGAAGGCAAGCCCACGGCGCGCCAGGGGACACTCAGGCGCAGCCCAAGAGCCCGCGATCGCAAGACGCCGCCGGCCCAGCCCGCCCCGGCGCAGGACAAGCCTGGACTCGCTCCCGCGGCCCGGGGGCGGGGCGCGCCCCCCGCGGCGGCCGGCTTACCTGGCGAGGCCGCGCCGGCCCGGGTCACGGGTTCGCGCCGCACCTTCAGTGCGGCGCCGAGGCCATTTTGTCCGAGCGCCGGTGCCGGCCGCGGAGCGCACGGTGGCCCACAGGCCCAGTCCCGCCGACCCCGCGCCGGAGAGCCCTGCCCAGCCCGCGCGTAGCCGCCTCTCCCGCCCGCCGGGGCTGGGGGCGCGCCCGCCACAGTGACGCGCAGCCCGCGCCCCACCCGGGCCACGTCCCCGATCCCAGGGCCCCGCGGCAAACAAAGGGGCCTCCGGGCGCCGGCCGGGCCCGCAGGACGCCGGGGCGAAGAAGCGGCCATAAAGCGGCTTCTGGGCCGCCGCGCCGCCGGGCGCCCCGCCCAGCGCCCCGGGCTCGGCCCCCGGCGCCCCCGCCGCCAGGACCGCCAGGACTCGGGCCGGGACGCGGGCGGGCGCCGGGTTCCGAACAAAGGCGGCGGCGCGGGGCGCGGGTACTCACAGGAATATGTCTACTCATTGAAGATTGTGGCCTAATCATACAGCCGGTCCCGAGGCGGCGGCGGCAGGGCAGGGGCGGCGGCGGTCGTCGCGGGGCGGAGGCGGCGGCGGCGTAGGCGGCTTCGCGGGCGGCGGTGACGGCGGCTGCGGCTGGGGAACCGGACTCGGTCTACAGCGAGCGGCTCCGAGAAGGGCGCGCAGCCTCACCGGCCCTCAGTCCAGGGGGCCAATACGCGCGCCGAGGCGCCCTTGCGTCACAAGCCCTCCCATTTATAGCGCGCCTGACGTGCGCCCCCAGGCCACCAATCGCAGCCGGGCCCCAGGTCGCGCGCCGACGAGCGGGGGCGGAGGCCCGCCCCGCGGACGTCACGGAGCGGCGGCGGCTGCCGGTGTGAACCGGTTGATGAATGGCACCGCGCTGCAGTCGGAGCGCCACCCGGCGGGGGCGGGAAGTGGCGGAGGAGGGACAGGGAGGGGAGGGGGAAGGGCCGGGAGAGGGAGGAGGTGCCGCACTTCCTCCTTAAAACCCCGACGAGTGCGTGCGCTCTCGTCACCAGGCCAGGCCTGGAGTTGGCCTCGCCTGATAAACGCAGTCCCCTCGGAGCCGGAACCGGGTCTCAGTCCCGGCCCTGCTTCCTTCTGCCGTAGGTCAGACCGCGGTCGGCTTTGCCTGCGGTTTACCGTGGCACCTGCGCCTTGCGATCCCCGTCATCAAATAAATGTTTCTGCGGCCCTGCGGCTGCCGGGCGACGACCCCTGGGGTGCCTGGGCCCCGGGCCCGGACCGCGCGAGCGCAGTTGCGGGCACGTACGAGCGGGGAGGTCTTCTTTCGGCGAACATCCAGCGGAAGGCGGGAGGGCATCGCGAGGCTCGGCCGGAGCGCTCTGCCGCCCGCGGGCTCTCTTGGGCACGCCTTCGTGCCCCGCACGCGGGCAGCTGCGGCCGGCTCAAGCGTGGCGTCGCGGAATCCCACGCAGCCTCTGTGCTGCGGCGCCCTGGATGCGTTGTCACGGGTGAGGGAAGGTTAGGCAGCGTTTTAAAAATTGTAAGAGCCTTCGACTTGGTCAAGGACCGATGGAACTCTTTGCGTCTCAGCTGGCGGTTTCCCTTTTTGTTCCTTTTCAGAACCGTCCCACTGTCTTTCGTTATTTAGGCCCTTAACAAGTAAAGCTTATCACGGTTGTTCTGTGTTACACAAGGGCAACTCTGTCATTTCTAGTCTGAAAACTCTTTCTCTTCTGCTCTCTGGAAGGAGTAAACAGAAGTTTTACCTGCTCTGAAGAACTCGGCTTTCTACTAACACTGAGGCCTTTTGTTTGCTGTTTGCACTGAGCATAGGTTGGAGAGGGCTTTAGGGATCACATTGTTTCCTTGGTCAGTGTAGTACAGCATTTTAGGATTTATTAGAACTTCTACTTAGAGACTGTGCTTGCATAGTTATTCAACTTCTTTATAAACGTCATACTCTGTAAACAAAGCGCTTTCAAAAAAGAGTTGGGTCAGGAAGGCTTTTACGGGAATAAAAGTCAAATCACCTTCATCTTAAGGAAATTGCTTGCCTTGGAAACTCTTGAATCCATCTAAGTCAAGGAAAACCAAAGAGCTTGAGAAATATATGATGCCCCTTCATTACATAAAAGTTTAAAACTTTGATACGGCAAAAGGCTCTTGACAAAGTTAAAATATTTAATGGCCCATGGGGAGAAAATATTGGCGACGTATCATGGGAACAGTCAACACCATAATAAATAAAATGCTTGGCCAACATCTACAATAGTGTAGTTTAAAAAAAACCCGTGTTCAGTCAGCTGCTCTCACGCCAAAAGTTTGTCAGCACAGTGATGCTAGTTGGAAGAGTGAAAGCTTTTCAAAAAATGCGTTTGGTGGGACGAGATAGAAGTTCAGCTAAGCAGAGCCAAATCAGTATTAGCCAGTTTTCTTGTAGAACTTGAGACACAAGTTGTGAGGCTTGTGAGCCAGATCCCGTAATGATCACAAGCAGTGCTGACATGAAATGTCCTGTGAGCTGTTGCTCATCAAGCTCTCAAAGCTGGGCTCAAGCTCCCAAGTGGACCAATCAGCTTCGGGGGGGAAGGGGAGGGGCGGGGGGAGGGGGCGCGTCTTAGCCTCTCAGATGCCGTTCCACATTGCTCTACTTGGAAAAGACAGTCAAGGATGAAAAACTAGATAGAGCTTTTGCTATTAAGAAAAAGGACACACTTTCAACAAGATATAAACGTGGTCTTGCTGCCCAGCCCACTGAATTCTCTCAGGGTTGTCATGGGTCTGCGACTCGGGCAGCTGCTGTGTTTATATGTGTGTCATGTGGTATTGTGGTTCACTGCTGAGCGTGTGTGCCCTGTGGAGCCCAATAGTTTTAAGCTGCTGCTTCTTAGAAAACAGTGGTCCATCCCATCACTGGTTAGGAGGCTCCTGGGGTCAGAGGACTCTCTAACCTCTATAGATCTGCACTTAGAGCATCAGCATCCGAACTTGTTGAAGCAGAGGGTTCAGACTGAGCCAACAAGCTTGCAAATAGTGGTCCAGACATCCAGAAGTAAGGAAACACTTCTGAAACGGCAATGCTCCAGAAAGAAGCCCTAAGATGGAAGACTTCTTTTCCAGCTAAACAAAATGCCCAGATAGCAGTTAACTTTTCTCAGCAAAACATGTGTCCTTGAGTTCATCATGGTAGGCAGGACTTTTCATCAGCATATTCAAAATTCAAAAGCCCACAGTTGGGAGGTAAAGGAGACTACTGTAAGAGCATTATGAGGAAAATCCTTTTGGAAGATGAAGCACTGCAGGAGACTACAGATCAGCGAAAACTGATGACGAAGAGCAAGCAGAGAAATCTTTATAGGATGGCAGATCTAGTAAACATTGAATGATTCCACTTATACCAGACATATAAGAGGAATGGAGGATTTCAACCCTTTCTATCTTCTCAGACTTATTAGGGCCATGAAGTTTAGGTTGAGACCATGAGGAAGTCTGATAAAAACAATTTTAATAAAGCAAGAGTATTACCATTGCAGTGATAGAAAGATCAAATGTGACAGTAACAACCCAGAAAAGAAATACTAGATTGCAAGGTATAATGATGTGCCAGGTGTACTAAATAGAGGCAAATACCCCAGTGGGTGTCTGGATAATAGTGGGGAGGGTGATCTTAAGTGCAGTATAGCCCCAAACGTAAAAAGTGTCCTAAAAACTCAGGGATACAACCATGGCTACTATCAACATTGTAACAGTTTATTTTCCTTTTGCTGTTATATAGCAGCCTATTTTTTACCTAAAATGAATCTTCTTGTGTGATTTGTTAAAAAAAAGTTTAAAATGGAGGGCTTCCCTGGTGGCGCAGTGGTTGAGAATCCGCCTGCCAATGCAGGGGACACGGGTTCGAGCCCTGGTCCGGGAAGATCCCACATGCCATGGAGCAACTAAGCCCATGCACCACAAGTACTGAGCCTGCATGCCACAGCTACTGAGCCCACGTGCCACAACTACTGAAGCCCGCACGCCTAGAGCCCACACACTGCAATGAAGAGTAACCCCCGCTCGCCACAACTAGAGAAAGCCCGCGTGCAGCAACAAAGACCCAACACAGCCAAAAATAAAATAAGTTTTTAAAAAATATTTAAAATGGAGAGTATACTTAAATTTCTGTGAACATATAATTTTCAGTGCATGAATGTTGTTTAAAACTAAAGCATGCTCTATGTTAAAAAATGACTTAGTTTTCTTTCCCTAAGTTACTGATTTAAAGTTTTATCGTCTTTTTTTAATAGCCACATATTTTTGTGTATTTATTACTTTTTAATTGAGGTATATAATTGACATATAACATTATATTAGCTTCAGGTGTCTGACATAATGATTCGACATTTGTGTGTTTCACAAATAATCACCACAGTAAGTCTCGCTAACATCTGTTCCCATAGGTAAGTACAATGTTTTTTTCTTGGGATAAGGATATCAGTTCATCCTTTTGATGAATAATAAAAATCAAACAACAGTGCTACATCATCATTTCTATGTGAATTTTAGACACAGCAATCTCCAACAAGCAATTAAGCTTGTCACAAGCCAGTCAAAGTCCGTAGGCCAATCAGTACCTGTACTTGGGCTATTGTGTTTTGACTCAGTCAGACATAGTAACTGTCAGTCACCTACCCAGTGGGTGCTAAAGATGTAAGTATCTTTAGATAAAAGAATCCTGTTGGATCAGAAATAAACATTTTATTAAGTCATCAAACCCAATCATTAGAGGTAATCTTTCTCTATAAAACTGACTTAAGGCAGTTTTCGAAAAACCTTTAAAAACTATTTTAAGAAACAATTCTCTTTAGTAAATCTCTGTTATGTCAATTTTCTGTCCCTTTACTTTTTATGTCTAAGTTTAATCAACTTGAATACAAGCCCAAAAATTGCTTAGGTAAGTCTTCAAGTCAGATGAAACTGTGTTTTCACGTTAGAAAATAATTTGGGAATTGGAAATCAGGAGGGCCACAGTCTCCAAGAAATTGTTAGGAACATGTTGAATTATGCCACAGTCTGAAGCGAGGCAAAAATAGCTTAGGAAAGGAGAACTTAATCTGGCCAGAGAAAGGGAATGGAGTATCAATAAATGTCAAAGGTTTGTTATGCGTGCTATGGCAAAACTGTCACTTGACAGGTTTAATTTACAGAGTTGGCATTTAGGCTGCAGAATCCAGACAGACACTGACCCAAGCAGCCTTACTAGGGTCAGCCTTACATAAGGAGGAGTGTTCTTGAACAGGTTCTGCCAAGAATAATAACATTTATTTAACAGAAAGCTGCAGTAGTCATTTCTCTTCCCTACTCTATCACAAATTTGTTTTTTAACTGGACATGTTCAGTAAACATTGCTATTTTAGTGTATTTCTATAGCTTGTTTCATCACCAGAAGATACTGAATAAGAAAAAAGTGTAGAAGCATTTCAGAATTTCTTCTACTTAAGACAGTTGTCATATCATGTATTTCTGGAGTCCTTTGACACATTAATACAGTAGATAATCAATATTTGTTTGGATGTGACCAGGTTACTGTCCCTCCTGAAATCCTTTTGGGCATCCTCTTCCCAGTCTTCCTAAGATTTATTTGCAGGCCCCTTTTAGTTCTTTCTCAATCCCTTTAACAATGGTGTTCACTGGGGTTTTGTTCTAGGGCTGCCTGGCCCTGCTCTGTGTGCACTCTGGGGTTTTCACTTACCCCCATAGCTTTGGCTATCCACCCTCCCTCGCTCCTCAACACTTGTTAAATGCCTAGCCTATGCCAGGCGCTCTGCTATCTTATGATGCACAGCATAAACACTGTTTCTACCTCCAATGGAATTTATATACAGATGAGGAAAGGGACAGTAAAAAGTAACTAAGCAAAGAATATATAAGTTGTAATGTGTGCTATGAAGGCGGTAAACAGAATAGCTGGGGTAGTTACTTCAGACAGGGAAGTCAAGGGGCAGTGTCTCCCAGGAAGCCCAGACCTAAAGGACAAGAATGAATCGCAGAAAGAGGAGGAGGAGGAGAGGAGAGAGTTTCTTGGTGGAGGAAATGACAGGACAAATACCCAAGGTGGGAAGAGTTTGGCTGTGCTCAAGGAGATGAAAGACTTGAGGGGCTGCAGCAAAATAAGGAAAGGGAACAGAGGCAGGAGTCAGCCTGCAGATCCGGCAGGGGCTGGATCATTCAGCGACCTCGTAGGCCATGGTAGGTGTTTGGATTTTATTTTAAGGGCAATGAGCCACAGCTGCCTAACAGGAAATAGATGTTTTAAGAAAATCACTTTTCCTATTCCGTGGAGGATGGATTGGAGGGAGCCACAGAGTGGAGTTGGTGTGATGCGGTGAAAGACTTGAGGTTTCCTGCCTTGCTGAATGGCGGACAGCTACAGGGTTGCCTGTGATGAGACCGTGGAAATGGAGAGAAGTGAGTAGATCAGAGAGGTAGAAACAGAATTGAGAAGACTTGAATCACAGCATGTCCTACAGCTTCCCAAAATTGTTGTCCATGTCCAAACAAAGATATACGGCCATTATTATCAGCCTATTTTATGCTATGGTGCTGAATATTGTAGGCAAACTGACATGAAGTTTCATAATTCACATGACCATTTTCATGAGCAATATGTATGTAAGGGATACACCAGAAGCATAAAAGAAACAAAGGTCCTCAAATTATGCTTGGAGAAAGGCACTATTTCTGAGGATTTCAGGAATATAGAGGAGTGGGAATGCCTAACAGTTGTATATTTAAGTTTTCATAGAACAATCAAAGTCCTGATAACTATATTAGTCGGAAAAGCTAAAATTTATTATGCTCTTATTGTTTTCCAATCTGTGCTAAACACATTTGCATTTTTTCTTGAACTTAGAAATAAACGTAAATGTCAACATTGTTGTAACTGACATTTAAGTGCTTTGTGGGTGTCATTGGGTGATGTGATGAATGATTTTTTTCTTTACAAATTTCTATATTTTCTAATTTCTTTCCAAAACTGCTACCCTTGTCATTGGGAGTGGGGAATATCAAATGAGCACTTGGAGGATTT
The DNA here is from genome assembly GCF_965194805.1 of Balaenoptera borealis. Taxonomy (NCBI): domain Eukaryota; kingdom Metazoa; phylum Chordata; class Mammalia; order Artiodactyla; family Balaenopteridae; genus Balaenoptera; species Balaenoptera borealis. The sequence continues at coordinate 102,158,657 of NC_138873.1, read as the reverse complement.
AAGTCATATCCCATATTCCTAATATTTTCAGAATTTCAGGTAACATTTTCAGAAAATGAATGTCTGGAATGTTATTTACATGGAAGATATTTGAAACATTTAATTGTATGATGACTGTTTAGAAGTAGAGGAAGGGGTATTTGTGTGGCAGATTTAAGTGGGGAGTTAGAATTTGTCCCAGAAGAGGTTGTTCAGATAGGTCTGTGGCCTTCTTATAATCTCTGCCACAGAGATGGTGGCACCAGGTTACCCTAACCTCACTCCAGCTGTCAGAACATCACAACCATCTTGCTGAGTCCATGTTTCCAGAGAATTAATCCCATTATAATTTACTTTTAAGGTGGATCTATTTGCCATCACATGTAGGAATGTAATGCCCAAGTTCTGAAGATCCCTGAGAACTTGAAATAAAAGGAAATCTCCATTTGCCATTTTCTTTTTTGCTTTAAAAAATTGTCTTCAGAGAAAAGGGAACACTTTTGCACTGTTGGTGGGAATGTAAATTGATACAGCCACTATGGAGAACAGTATGGAGGTTCCTTAAAAAACTAAAAATAGAATTACCATACGACCCAGCAATCCTAATACTGGGCATATACCCTGAGAAAACCATAATTCAAAAAGAATCACGTACCAAAATGTTCATTGCAGCTCTATTTACAATAGCCAGGACATGGAAGCAACCTAAGTGTCCATCAACAGATGAATGGATAAAGAAGATGTGGCACATATATAAAATGGAATATTACTCAGCCATAAAAAGAAACGAAATTGAGTTATTTGTAGTGAGGTGGATAGACCTAGAGTCTGTCATACAGAGTGAAGTAAGTCAGAAAGAGAAAAACAAATACCGTATGCTAACACATATATATGGAATCTAAGGAAAAAAAAAAAAAAAGGTCATGAAGAACCTAGGAGTAAGATGGGAATAAAGACGCAGACCTGCTAGAGACTGGACTTGAGGATATGGGGAGGGAGAAGGGTAAGCTGTGACAAAGTGAGAGAGTGGCATGGACATATATACACTACCAAATGTAAAATAGATAGCTAGTGGGAAGCAACCGCATAGCACAGGGAGATCAGCTCGGTGGTTTGTGACCACCTAGAGGGGTGGGATAGGGAGGGTGGGAGGGAGGGAGATGCAAGAGGGAAGAGATATGGGAACATATATATATGTATAACTGATTCACTTCGTTATAAAGCAGAAGCTAACACACCATTGTAAAGCAATTATACTCCAATAAAGATGTTAAAAAAAAATTGTCTTCAGAGAATTAAGCCAGGAACTCTGCCACAATGAGGGTGTTTAAATACCATATCTGTGGTTATAAATCAAAAGATTGCCTAAAAATGTGTGGCTAACATTTGGAAACATCTAAAACTTGAGTCAAGGTAACTTTGGTATCATCTAAGAGAAGGTGAACTGGAATGTGATTGTAAGTGGAAATTAAATCAGTTTTATTATACCTGTGTGGAGGAAGACTATGAGAACTGAAGGAAGATGACGACAGGTACATCGAAGAGTAAAGCCTAAAGATCTGAGGGTTGTCCGTGTTTGTCCAGCACTGCCTAGGGAAGAGGCACTGAATCTGTATACAGTGACCATGCTGGTTGTTCTCGCATTCTGGCCTATATGTCATCTTCTATGAGTTTAGTAAAAGTGAATCACAAAATATGATTATGTAGTAAATTACTGAAACTCCATCCTCCCTTCTGATTCTCATGAATATTTCAAGAGAAATTGTTCTCTAGGCCAGTGCTATTCAGATTTAGCCTGTGAACTAGTACCAACCAACCTACAAACTGTTGCTGGTCTGAGAAGAGATAAGTATAGAAATTGAGAGCAGGACATTAAGAACTTTTATAGCAATTTGATAGGGTAATTTTATGTTTATTGAATTAAATTTATAAATTAGGCTTGTATTTTTAAGTTTTGAAAAATTTCATTTTCATGTAATTCATTTTTATTAAGAAATACTGCTGAAAACTATGGAAATTGATTAGTTACATTATGAAAAGAATTGCTACAGGTACCTTCCTTTAGTCTTTCATGCATGAGGCCACTCCATGATCTTTTACAATATTAATTATTCCTAGTCTGTCCATCCTGGGTTGCTGTCATCAGGAGGAAAGAAACCATTCATAGGGTTTCTCAGCTTCCTTTGATAAGCTTTAAATAAGAACTATGATTGTGGTTTTACAAATATATGAACATGCTTTTGTTGATATATTGGTGTGCGCCTGTCAGGACAATTTAGAGTTACTGTAGCACACTTCCACAGAGCTAAAAAGGAAACTGAAAATGTTGTTCACAACATCAGATGACAGCCAGGAAAAATAGGTTGACAACAAACTTATAGACTGTTTTTATAGTCTTTGGGAAATTCATTTTTAAATCCAAATTGCTTTTTACTGCTATTTAAGCCCTTCTCCTTATATTTAGTGTTCATTGTGTAAAGTAAATTCACTGTTTTTACAAGTAATGGTGGAAATGGAACTCTCAAATAGTCTTATGCACTACTGCTTCCCAAAATAACTCCATGTAAGTCCCTGCTGTCTACAAGTGTCATCATGATCCTTTTAATTGATTTTAAATGGCTTTAAAAATTTCTAACAGGAGTATTTATAGTTACAGAATATTTTTCTTCATGAGCATGTTATTTATAATTATGAATTGATTTTGATGAAATTGAACTAGTTAATTCCCCACTAATGGACATCATGAATATCAATGATCAATGACTCCTCTCTCCAGTGTTCTTTCCAATGAGAAAGGGAAGAGAGCTGAGCAATATCATCTATCCTCCACACTACCATAGAGTCTTACTGCCTTGGGTATGTCCTATCCAAAGCCCATCATCCTGCTCTATGGGCAGGCTTTGTGATAAACGCTTTATGAGCATTATCTGACAACCTACTTGGCAGACGAGGAAACTCATTCTTTATTTCCTTCTTGAAACTCTCTTGCTTCGTCTACCCCTCTGGGGGCTCCTGGCTTGTCTCCCTCTGTCTTCCTGTCCTCCAGTTGTTGGTATTTTTAAGGATATTTCTTATTTCTTCTCTGCTATACTCTTACACTCTACAGTCTCAGAGTCGTTTAGAAGATTTCTTTGGTTTCAACTTCCTAACATTCCCTGTGCTTCCAGTAAAGACTTCTCGCCTGAGTTCCAGAAATATATATTTCCATGGTGTAAACTCCAAGTACCTCATACCTCATGGTCAAAGCTGAGCCGATAATCTCCTCCCTTCCCCATGAGACTAGTTCATCCTTTTGTTGTCCTGATGCCAGTGACTCCCGTCTCTGGCCCTCAGACGCCCCAGCCAGAAACCTGGCAGCCATACTAGCATCCTCCCTTCCCTTCTGTCTGATTGAGTCTATCTATTAAAAATCTCAGGAAGTGTCCCTCTCCCTCCACTTTTTACTGTCAGTCTTCCTTCCTTCCTTCATTAGTTCACCCTTCTTTCATTCCTTCATTCATCCCTTTAACAATATTTACTAAGTTGTACTGAAATAGCTGGATTCCATGACTTCTAGTCTTGTCTCCATCTAATCCATCCTGTATTTTAAAAAAATTCAGTGTCTTTAGAAAAAATGCAAATCTGATCTTGTCATTCTCCTACTTAAAAGCCTCCAGTGGCCCTCTATTAACTTTTAGAAAGTCCAAATTAGCAAGACATTTAAGACCCTCCAAATGATGCCTTTGCCTTCCCAGCCCTGCTTCCTGCACTACTGTTACTCTTCTAGTCTTTGAAACCATTGTGGTTTCCAAAATATTTGCCATGCTTTCTCAGACCTCTATGGTCTGCAATTCCTTTTACCTAGAAAGTTCTCTTTCTACTTCCCCCAAAACTCTACAATTAATTCTCTTATGAAGCTTTCCTGGCCACTACATCAATTAGGTACTCCATTCCCCATGCTTACATAGTTTCTTGTGCATACCTCTAATGAAGCATTCATTGCATTATGATAAGCATTTTTGTAAACTCCATCTGTCTCCCTCATACCCCATGAAGCTTTCCAAGGCAGAGGCCAGGTCCTATTAATTTCCCTGTGCCTAACACAGTACTTGGCACATAGTAGGTATTTAATGAGCAACTAGCATATTTTGTGGTATTATTGTTTCATGCTTTATTTAAGGATGTTTAGAGGACAGTGCTGGTGTTTGGTAGGACACAGAACCAAGAAATAGGATCTAGCAGCAGACAAAGATTAGAAGGTGAAATCAAGAAAGTCATGATAACAGGCTGGCTTATCTTGGATAGTATCAAAGGCAGATTGTTTACTATCTTTTTTTGGTTGTTGTTGCTGTATTTGAGCATTTCTCCTAAAAGAGTATTAATAACTCACTTTTACATTACTATTAGGAATAATCTTACTTTTTATTCCTTGAAATGAATAACAAGACAAAAGAACTCACAACTAGTATCAGTGACTCAGAAATAAATTATTGATCTAGAACAGATTCACCTAAAGTGATAGTGACATGCTGATCTCTTTGGCAGAGCCTTTGCACAAAGAATTCTAGACTTCCCCTCTGGTGTCACCCTCCCTTCTGTGTACTATAAGGCGGACAGAAGCCACGCTCTGAGAAAATACTTAACATGGCACACCTAAAGCAAGTATATTATAATATTTTTAAGGTGTTGTATTAGTGTGATTAAACTTTTAGATTTGCAAAAATGTGTACTTGAAGACTGGATTAACTTTTTGAAAATTTAAGGAAAAATTTTCCTTTGTCTTTGTTTTGTATATTGTACCAAAGAAATGCTAATTAATATTAAATTTTAATTGAGAAGAGTATGGCATGTGTTCTGTTGGCTCCGTATACACTGAAGGTGCTGACTGATCAGTGGTAATGATAATTATTTAAGAACAGATTTTACAATCTTTTTTTTTTTTTTTAATTTTATTATTATTATTTTTTTGACTGTGTTGGGTCTTCAGTTCGTGTGAGGGCTTTCTCTAGTTGCGGCAAGTGGGGGCCACTCTTCATCGCGGTGCGGGGACCGCTCTTCATCGCGGTGCGCGGGCCTTTCACTATCGCGGCCCCTTCCCGTTGCGGGGCACAGGCTCCAGACGCGCAGGCTCAGCAGTTGTGGCTCACGGGCCTAGTTGCTCCGCGGCATGTGGGATCTTCCCAGACCAGGGCTCGAACCCGTGTCCCCTGCATTAGCAGGCAGATTCTCAACCACTGCGCCACCAGGGAAGCCAATTTTACAATCTTTGTAATAGTTCTCCTTCAATTAAATCCTTTTTGAGAGGGGAAAATCCTGGCAGGTGGCTACTGTACATTTAGGGCTTAATTCAGGGTGGCAAACATCTTGTGGTAGTTGCATCCTATTTAGGGTTTTATCCTGCATCTATGCACACAATTTATGATTATGGAATCATTAAATATGGCCCTTCAAGGTTCTTAGTTATTGTTCTATTCTTGGATCCCTTGATTCTACATGACAATCTTTCATTTTTAAGGGGATTTTTATCTTTTTAAAGCACTCTATCTACACGGCCCAACCTCTCTGTCTGCCATGGTTATTGTATAAGGATATTGTAAAGTGTCTATATCTGTGTGCCTTTTTTGGAGTAGCTGAGATTCAGAAGCTGTTAGAATGATGTGAGGCAGCAAATACCGTAAGAGGTTGGAGGATGGAGTGTTTCCAAATATAAGAAGATGAGAGAATTTTAGAGCCATGTAAAGATGGAACTGGAAAGGCCTGAAAGATCATCCAATTATACCTCAGGGAGCAGAGCCCTGGAGAGGATAAGTGACTCATCAAGTGCTCACAGAATGTGGCAAAGTCATCTCAGAGCCAAGGGGAAGTCCTCCTAACGGGAACATAACTTGCATTTCCATGTAATTTAACTCCCAAATGATTTCCTTTGTATTATCTGATTGCATCTCTTACCGACTCTTAACAAGGCTTTGGGAGGAGAGTTGGCTACCCCATCTTCCATAAGGAGAGGTTGAAACACACTTAGTAACTAAGCTAGTCAAAATTGAAAACTGCTCACAGACTCATTCCTCTCATAAAATCAGGATCCACAGGTTAAATAAATGCTCCAATCTCCTCTGAGGCTGTGGCTCCCAAACTCTTTAGAGGCGCCTCGGGCGATTCTGATTCACAAGTTGGGGTCTGTGAATGCTAAAAGCTCCCACTAGCTGCTGCTCTAAGGTAGCTCATCATTAGCTAGGCGGAGTGAAAGCATGCCTTTGGTAGTATGTCACACAAGAAGACAAAATCATCTATTTCTAGTGCAGTGGGGCACACAAAACTCTTCGTGGGTCCAAGAATTGTGATTGCAGTAGCAGCTATAGCAGCAGTAATAATATTTCTGGTAACTGAGGCCCCATGCCACTTATAGAAATAGGTATCTGAAGAGATAGGAGAGAGGGGGACACAACTTCAAGGATTTTACTTCCTATAGGTCTAAACATACTCTAATGACATGACAAAAAGATCGAATTCTTAAATTCTCTGATTTCCAGTGAACTCTTCCAAGGTCCTTGTCTTTACTGTGACATCTGACTCAATGCTCTAATGATGGAGATGGTTGCCATGGTGAGTCACACCTGTACTTCCACCTGTCTCAGGGCAGCCTCTGAGAGCTTCTAAGCTCTATGGAGCCCACTTTCTTTGCTGAGCCAACTATGTTCTCCTTTGAAGAAAGGAGGGTCAGTTAGCACTAATCTTCTATTACTAGAAATGAACAGCAATTGTTCTGGGAGTGGAAAGATGAAAAGAAATGGAAGTTTGAGGTTTCTACGAATACCTGGAACAATTGCTGCTTTGCTTGGCTCCGTTCTGACATCAGCCACAGGTAAATATGTGCAGAAACCATACCATATGTTTCAGAACTGCCCATGTTGCCTGGGCAGGAGTAATCTTCTCCTTGGATGGGTCTGATAAAAATTTCTGTGAGCATTTACTATGCACTGGCACTGGTCTAAGAGATGGGGGTGTGGTTGGTATACAATTGTGAAAAAGATGCTGTCCTCAAAAGTGATCCCTGTGTAAACAGTTACAGTACAGCAAGATAAAATGTATAACAGATGTTTTCTGCTGGGTGCTATGGGAACCCTGAGAAGTGATGCCTAAATCTGCCTGGGTTGGAATGTGGGAGTGAAAGTAAAGAGTCTTCCTAAGGAGGAACTAGAGTTTGGAAGAAAGAGTAGAATTTCTGGTCCCAAGGTTTGAACCAAATACTCCCAGTATTATGATAATTGGATGAAAAGAACATGAATGCTTTTCATATTGGTTGAAATTTTCCAGAGGGATCTGAAACTTGACAAGAATAGAGAAAAATTCTACTGTAATGAAGAGTGCTTGAAAAAAAAAGACTGCAAGACTGAATTGTAACTAAATACACTTCTGGTGAGAAGAATTGTAAAATCTTTTTTTGTTGTCTCTGCTGAGAGGAGTTTACCATCTGTTAATCTGAATATTTGTGCTTCCAATATTTTGCTATTTTAAAATTTAAATTACTTAATTACCAAAAAAAAAAGTATAGTCTATGTCTATGAATATTTCTAGACTGATAACTGGGAATTTTCAGTTGTGCTTGTAAGTCTCTTAAATAATGCCAACTGATATGACATCACTAACTTTGATGCCCTATTATTCTTATTTTCTGCTTTAAAGAACTGTAACCATTACCTTTTAAATAACCTGAGTCAAGTAACTTAATTGTACCCCATTACAATTACACTCTCAAACTGGGCAAAAGTTTTTTTTAGCTGTTCATACCATCATTTCCTCTTCCTTTCCCCTTCCCTACAACCCCTGTGTGAATTCTTGCTCTTATACACAAAGACACCGGAATTCCTATCCCCTGATCTAATCAGAGATAATGCAGTCAATCAATCACCAGTAAACTATACATTCCTTAGCTGAGATGCTTTTGTTGGGGGCATGAAGATAGAAATATGTGCTAATGGCCAGAGAAGATCTAGCTACACTGTAGCACTAAAGTAGCTACACCACTACAGGATTCCAAGCCGAATCTCATTAACCTGTCTTAGCCAATAAGAATTCTCTCTTTAGGCCACCCATGGAATTGGTTATTCATCAAAGAGGAAGTACATTGACCTTTGGCTTTCACTATGGAGCATGGGGACCGAAACTCTGGGTTTTCACACACCACATTCACAAACATTCTATTACCAGATTTTATTCAAACTTGAGTAACCAAGAAGTGCCTTTTACAGTAAAGCTTTGATATCTTCAAAAGGCTCCATTCACTGTCTTATAACACGATTACTGGGGACTTACTTGATTAAGCAAAATATGTGGAGTTGACCCTTGAACAACACAGGTTTGAACTGTGCAGGTCCACTTATTCATGGATTTTTTAAATAGTAAATACTATAGTGCCATATGATCTAAGGTTGTTTGAAACTGGATTTGGAACTGCGGATATGGAGGGACTGTGGGGACATAGGGCTGACTACAAGTTATGGGTGGATTTTCGACTGTGAGGAGGGTCGGCACCCCAACCCCTGCATTGTTCAAGGGTCTACTGTAGTTTGAAGTTGAGTAGTATCTCTGAAGAAAAAAAATGTTTTTTGAATTTACTCAATATACTCAGATATACCTTTTCCTTACTACTTTGAACTTTGGGGACCAGTTAAATACAATCTGGTAACTTTGTATGAAGAATTCTATGCAACTATTTATATCATATTTCCCAAGAATATTCACTGAAAAGAGGTCATGGTCATGAAGGAATGTTAAGGATAATGAACTTTATATGACATAATCCTCATTTTGAAACAATATTTGTGGTACATACAAAGAAAATGTCTGGAAAGAAATACATCAAAATGCATATAGTGGCTATTTCTTAAGTAGTATAGATTTTGGACATCTTATTTTATATTTTATACTTTTCTGTATCTTCCAAATTATCCACAGTGGCTTGTATTGCTTTCATATATGAGAAAAACCTTATCAACATTCTTAAAAAAAGACCCAGGTTGGGAATTCCCTGGTGGCCCAGTGGTTAGGACTCTGTGCTTTCACTGCCCAAGGGCCCGGGTTTAATCCCTGGTTGGGGAAAGATTCCGCAAACCTCGAGGGCACAGACAAAAAAAAAAAAGACCCGGCTAATCATGATCAAGTATGTATAACTAGATTCCCAGAGCAAAAATGATTTCAGGTTATTAAGAAGATAAATTATGGTTCACCTTTTGATTACCAGATTGATTTTTTTAAATTATGAAAAATACTGATTTTTAAACTTGCCAGTGACCAGACTTTACATTATTACATAACATAGCTCTTATTGGACCTAGTTTCAAACTTTGATAATCCTTTGATAATCAGAATATAAATTTTGTGACCATAGTTCCCCCAATTATCTGGGATAGGTCTGATGTCAAATATTTGTTCTCCTGATATTTGGGCTATAAAAAATATGATTATGTGTAATCTGGAGATGAAGGATCCAGATTACTTCTTAATAACCTGAAACTTTTGTTGTTGTTGTTTTTTGGCCATGCTGCCCAGCATGTGAGATCTTAGTTCCCCCACCAGGGATGGAACCCTCACTCACTGCAGTGGAAGCCCGGGGTCTTAACCACTGGACCACCAGGGAAGTCCCACAAACTGAAACTTTTTTAATAGGAAAAGAAATCACACACATAGTTCTAAATATCAAACACTATAGATGTGTTTTAAAGCGAACTCCCTATCCACATTTATACCCCAAATCTCATCCATGGAGAGAACCAATGTTGACAGTTTCTAAGGCCTGGGGAGCCCGACTTTCCCCCCTTACACACACGGGTCTACTCACCCTCTCTCCAGCCTGTTCTCTTGGTGTAGGTTTGGTTATCCCAAGAAAGGTCCACTCTTGTAGCTTCACTCTCAGGGCGCCGAATGCATCACTCGCGCCTCTCTCAACTCCTTTTATACTCCCGAGGGAGTGGGTAAACCTTTCATCCTGATTGGATTATCTTTTTTACACACCTCTTTTAATAGCATTCTAGGAAGGGGCCCACAAAGACCTTTGTTTGGATCCATTCAATATATTCAAAAAGCAATCACTGTACGTTATCTATGTGTGATTCCTATTTTTTTAAATAATTAAATGAAACAAAAATACCTCAATAGGTATAAATAAAATTGTGTATATTTAAGGTGTACAATTTGATGTTTTTTTGTTTTTTAATTTTTAAATTTTAAAAAATTGAAGTATAGTTGATTTACAATATTATATGAGTTTCAGGTGAACAACAAAGTGATTCAAAATTTTTATAAATTATATTTCATTTAAAGTTATTATAAAATAATGGCTATATTTCCCTGAGCTGTACAATATAGCCTTGTAGCTTATTTATTTTATGCATAGTAGCTTGTACCTCTTAATCCCTACCCTTATCCTGCTCCTTCCCCGTTCTCTCTCTCCTCTGATTATTGAGTTTGAGCATGTCTTCATATATTTGCTGACCTTTTGGGTTTCTTCTGAAAATTAGCTATTCATCTACTTTTTTTTTTTTAAGATTTCCCATTTCTTGTTGATTTGCAGTAGTTCTCTGCAAACCACAAAGAATAACAATTAAACATGAAGAATATTGATTACCCCTAGGGTTGAAGTTGGAAGAGGAATGGAATCTGGAAAGATTTATAGGTAATTTCAACTGTATTGTAATGTTTAATTTCTTAGATTAGGTGGTAGGTCAAGTATGTTTATTTACTTATTCTTTATCTCTTTGTAAATCTTATATGGTATGTAACTTTAAACAAATTCTACATGCTGGAATCTACTCAGTATTCTAAATCAGTGCTTCTCAAAGTGTGGTGCCCAGAGCAACAGCATTAGCATCACCAGAGAACTTGTTAGAAATGCAAAATCAGCCTGCATGCCAGACTTTGGGCCTCAGAAACTCTGGGAGTAGGGCCCAGCAATCTGTGTCCCAGGTGACTCTGGGGCAGATAAAGTTTTTGAACTATTGTTGTAGGGAAAAACTAAAGCACATTTTGATGCTATCTTCAAAATATGAGATTATACTGTTGAGACCCCCAACTATTCTTTTTCATTTTCATTTTTTATGCTAATTCTTTGTATCTGCAGTATTTTATATGTCTGAACCACATTTCAAAATCTTATTAATTATTTGATACAATGCTACAGCATAAATACTGGGATATATAACTACCTCACTAAGTGTCTTCGAATGAAAGTTAAACTAATCTAATTTCTGTCTAATTTCTTTTAAATCAGGATATTCGACGTTCATCTTTAATAATTCAATCACTAAATTAGTCCCAGTTTTTGCATGTTTATCCTTCTTATGAAGAATGGAAATCCCTTTAACAATGTTTGCTACACTTTCCGTACAATTTCTTGAAATCTTGGTGAAGAGAAAATAATAGCCAAACAGTCCTGGATTTCTGTCTCTTTCTCTTGATGCCAGCTCCCCAGGGAAACCCGCGAAACAGTGTCTCTTGAACAACCTTCTGGTAAACAATTACCCCATCTCACATTCCAAAGAACCTTTAATGGGGATGATTGGGTGTCATCTGCTGAGATAAGTGCCTGGAAATTTGCATGTACATTTAACGTCAGCAAATTTTTAAAAGTTTCCCCACGATTTTGCAGAATAATTTCAGAGATAACTAATCTTTATGTCTGACTAATCTCTATTTGGCTGTACAAAGGTAGCCTCAGGTAAACTCTGACTGATGCAGGTGAGATCTGCCTTTGACACCATACCGGCTTTTTGTTGTTGTAAACCCTTGTCCGGGCCTGTCTGTATTCTGATTGTAGGACTCTCCTACCTTCCCCTTCACTGGAGCCCTTGCCCTTTCTTCATATTCTCGGCTGTTGAGGTATCCTTACTGTGCTCCATGGGTCGGGATGGTCATCCCCCCTCCTCCTTTCTGCACATGCAAAAATTAAGCCTCGGGTCCCTATTCCTTCAGAGGTTGGATCTACTGACAAAGATGTTAAAAGATTTAAATAGAACTAATCAGTCCTGACTGTACCCAGCCTGTGGTTTCACACTTCTTTTAAGAAAATCTTTCATTGACAAAGAAGTAAAACAAACCGGTTTAAGATTTAATTAATCCTGTTGAAGGAGGGTTAAATTTGGAGCTCAGCCAATTAACTCCTTTCTCTTGGTTGCGGGGGACTCTCTAAGGAAGTGATTCTCTATCCGACATTGGAAGACCTGAGGAGTGTTGTGAACCATATTGATGCCAAGACCCTATCCTCAGAGATTCTGATTTAATTGTTCTGGGACCGGCCTGGGCATTGGCAGTTCTTAAAGCTGTTGTGTCACTAATTTGGTTCTCCACCTCTTTCAAGCATTAGAATCACCGGTAGGACTTTGTTAACATTTGATTACTGGGTCCCACCCAGAGTTCCTGGTTCAGTATGTCTGGGATTGGACCTGATAATTCGCATTTCTAGCAAGTTCCCAGGGGATGCTGAGGCTGCTGGTCCAGAGACCACACTTTGAGAACCACTGCACTGCTCTAGTGAAAACTTGAAAACCACTGTGTTAGGTGAATTTTGTCCCGTCCAGAAAATACTGCCAACCTCCCTTTAAAAAATACTTTAAGAACTTTAGAATGATTAAGAACATTATTCTCCTTAATTCATTCCATTTTATTATCATCATGAGTCCATGAAAGCTCTCATTTTAGTTTCTTTAAAACTTTTTACCTTACTTCTCAACCCCTACTCCCATTCCCTCCTCCCCCACCCTCCCCTTCTAACTCATTTGATTTGTGGTCTTTTATAATTATACAACAAAAACTCCCATCTGAAGTAGTGACACTAATCTGAGAGTTACAGTCACAGAGAGTTTGCTCAGAGGAGAATTTTAAATCTGGAGTGCTTTAGGGGAAACTTCAAGTTACAAAAAGGCCCTGTACTGCTAAGACTTTATACCCCTAAACTTTAAATTTATTATTTTTTTTAAAGAAATAATATATGGAAACTTTGCCTAAAAATAATAATTAAGGTTGATTTCCTTGTAGTGATACTTATTTTCTATAGGGTAAGAAATCTCTTTAGAGTATTTATTATCCTTAATAAAATACTGCTAACACATATTGGAAACGTTATAAATCATTCCTAGATTATCTTTAAAATTGCACAAAATCATGTGGCTAAAATATAAATGGTAATTTTTTTCCCATGGAGTTCCTAGGTTCAGATATTTTCTAATCCTATTGTTTTAATCCAATTCTTTAATATATTCCCCTCTCTCAGCAAAGTTACTGAGATATCCTTAAATCTTTATGATTGGCTTTCAAATACCAGCAAAGCCATAAAATAAAATGACCTGTGCCAAAAATAAACATATGTATTGATTTTTACTTTTTAAATTTTATTTATTTAATTTTTTTTAACATCTTTATTAGATGTATTGATTTTTAACTAGTCATGATGTTCTGGAAGGCTGTCAGATTTCTGATCCTTTGATATATGTGGGGCACAGTTCTTGTGACTAACTCATCAAAGCTACTCTAAGTGTGTTCGTGATGTTGCTCTGCATATCACACATATTTTTATAAATAATTCTATATTTGTATTAATATTCAAATTATCTCATAATACTACCTTTAGAGAAATCATAATGACACATATAATTGACAAATGCCACTAATTTCAGTTATGAAATAAGTGAAATTTGTTAACTATTCAATTAAGGAAGAAAATGCATATTATTGTTGTGTTTTTCATCCTTCCAAATCCTCTTTTATGCACAACTACTTAAGATATGCATCTTATTGCCTATAGTGCTTGGTGCAATGTTATATATAAATGTTTTATAAGTACTGGTTGAACTGACTTCTATAGACCCCAATTTTAGGCCCCCTGTGTCACTGCTCTCATTCCTTCCACTCAGAAAAAAATCTACAGGAATCTATCAGATACAGAAACTCTGTAGTCAAATACCCTCAGAAAACCATTTTCTCAGGACTTCCTTGGCAGTCCAGTGGTTAAGACTCCAGGCTTGAGAGACCTTCAAGATGGTGGAAGAGTAAGATGCGGAGATCACCTTCCTCCCCACAAATACATCAGAAATACATCTACACGTTGAACAACCCCTACAGAACACCTACTGAACGCTGACAGAAGACCTCAGACCTCCCAAAAGGAAAGAAACTCCCCATGTACCTGGGTAGGGCAAAAGAAAAAAGAAAAAACAGAGACAAAAGAATAGGGACGGGACCTGCACCAGTGGGGGTGAGCCGTGAAGGAGGAAAGGTTTCCACACACTAGGAAGCCCCTTCGCGGGCAGAGACTGCGGGTGGCGGAGTGGGGGAGCTTCAGAGCCACGGAGGAGAGCACAGCCACATGGGTGCGGAGGGCAAAGTGGAGAGATTCCTGCACAGAGGATCAGTGCCGACCAGCACTCACCAGCCCGGGAGGCTTGTCTGCTCACCCGCCGGGGCGGGCAGGGGCTGGGAGCTGTGGCTTGGGCTTCGGAGGTCGGATCCCAGGGAGAGGACTGGGGTTGGCAGCGTGAACACAGACTGAAGGGGCTAGTGCGCCACGGCTAGCTGGGAGGGAGTCCGGGAAAAACTCTGGACCTGCCTAAGAGGCAAGAGACCATTGTTTCGGGGTGTGAGAGGAGAGGGGATTCAGAGAGCCGCCTAAATGAGCTCCAGAGACGGGCGCGAGCCGTGGCAATCAGCACGGACCCCAGAGACGGGCATGAAATGCTAAGGCTGCTGCTGCCGCTACCAAGAAGCCTGTGTGCAAGCACAGGTCACTATCCACACCTCCCCTCCTGGGAGCCTGTGCAGTCCGCCACTGCCAGGGTCCCACGATCCAGGGACAACTTCCCCGGGAGAACGCACGGTGCACCTCAGGCTGGTGCAATGTCACGCCGGTCTCTGCCGCTGCAGGCTCGCCCTGCATCCATACCCTCCCTATCCCCGGCCTGAGTGAGCCAGAGCCCCCTAATCAGTGCTTCTTTAACCCCGTCCTGTCTGAGCGAAGAACAGACGTCCTCAGGGGACCCACACACAGAGGCGGGTCCAAATCCAAGGCTGAACCCTGGGAACTGTGTGAACAAAGAAGAGAAAGGGAAATCTTTCCCAGCAGCCTCAGAAGCAGTGGATTAAATCTCCACAGTTAACTTGATGTACCTGCATCTGTGGAATACCTGAATAGACAAGGAATCATCCTGAAATTGAGGTGGTGGACTTTGGGAGCAACAACATAGATATATTCTTTTCCTTTCCCTCTTTTTGTGAGTCTGTATGTGTATGCTTCTGTGTGTGATTTTGTCTGCATAGCTTTGATTTACCATTTGTCCTGGGTTTGGTCTGTCCATTTTTTGTTTTTTTTTTGGTTTTTATTATAGTTTTTAGCACTTGTTATCATTGGTGGATTTGTTTTTTGGTTTGGTTGCTCTCTTCTTTCTTTCTTTTCTTGTTTAATTACTTTTTAATTTTTTTATTTTTAATAATACTTTTTTATTTTATTAACTTTCTTTTTCTTTCTTTCTCTTTCTTTGTTTCTTTCTCCCTCTCTCTCTCTCTTCCTTCCTCCCTCCCTTCCTTCCTCCCTTCCTTCCTCCCTTCCTTCCTTCCTTTATCTTTCTTTCTTTCTTTCTTTCTTTCTTCCTTCCTTCCTTCCTTCCTTCCTTCCTTCCTTCCTTCCTTCCTTTCTTTTTCTCTCCATTTTCTTCTGAGCCGTGGGGCTGACAGGGTCTTGGTGCTCCAGCTGGGTGTCAGGCTTGTGCCTCTGAGGTGGGAGAGCCGAGTTCAGGACATTGGTCCACCAGAGACCTCCCGGCTCCACGTAATATCAAACGACAAAACTCTCCCAGAGATCTCCAACTCAACGCTAAGACCTAGCTCCACTCAACGATGAGCAACCTACAGTGTGGGACACCGTAGGCCAAACAACTAGCAAGACAGGAACACAACCCCACCCATTAGCAGAGAGGCTGCCTAAAATCATAATAAGGTCACACACACCCCAAAACACAGCACCTGACGTGGTCCTGCCCACCAGAAAGACAAGATCCAGCCTCATCCACCAGAACACAGGCACCACCAGTCCCCTCCACCAGGAAACCTACACACACTGAACCAAACTTAGCCACTGGGGGCAGACAACAAAAACAACGGGAACTATGAACTTGAAACCTGCAAAAAGGAGACCCCAAACACAGTAAGTTAAGCAAAATGAGAAGACAGAGAAACACACAGCAGATGAAGTACCAAGGCAAAAACCCACCAGACCAAACAAATGAAGAGGAAATAGGCAGTCTACCTGAAAAAAAATTCAGAGTAATGATAGTAAAGATGATCCAAAATTTTGGAAATAGAATGGAGAAAATGCAAGAAACGTTTAACAAGGACCTAGAAGAACTAAAGAGCAAGCAAACAATGATGAACAGCACAATAAATGAAATTAAAAATTCTCTAGAAAGAATCAATAGCAGAAAAACTGAGGCAGAAGCACGGATAAGTGACCTGGAAGATAAAATAGTGGAAATAACTACGGCAAAGAAGAATAAAGAAAAAAGAATGAAAAGAATTGAGGACAGTCTCAGAGACTTCTGGGACAACATTAAATGCACCAACATTTGAATTATAGGGGTCCCAGAAGAAGAGGAGAAAAAGAAAGGGACTGAGAAAATATTTGAAGAGATTATAGTTGTAAACATCCCTAATATGGGAAAGGAAATAGTTAATCCAGTCCAGGAAGTGCAGAGAGTCCCATACAGGATAAATCCAAGGAGAAACACGCCAAGACACATATTAATGAAAATATCAAAAATTAAATACAAAGAAAAAATATTAGAAGTAGCAAGGGAAAAACAAATAACATACAAAGGAATCCCCATAAGGTTAACAGCTGATCTTTCAGGAGAAACTCTGCAAGCCAGAAGGGAGTGACAGGACATATTTAAAGTGATGAAAGAGAAAAACTTACAAACAAGAATACTCTACCCAGGAAAGATCTCATTCAGATTCAAAGGAGAAATTCAAACAGACAAGCAAAAGTGAAGAGAATTCAGCACCGCTAAACCAGCTTTACAACAAATGCTAAAGGAACTTCTCTAGCCAGGAAACACAAGAGAAAGAAAAGACCTACAATAACAAACCAAAAACAATTAATAAAATGGTAATAGGAACATACATACTGATAATTACCTTAAATGTAAATGGATTAAATGATCCAATTAAAAGACATAGACTGGCTGAATGGATACAAAAACAAGACCCGTATATATGCTGTCTACAAGAGACCCACTTCAGACCTAGGGACACATACAGACTGAAAGTGAGGGGGTGGAAAAAGATATTCCATGCAAATGGAAATCAAAAGAAACGTGGAGTTGCAATACTAATATCAGACAAAAGAGACTTTAAAATAAAGACTATTACAAGAGACAAAGAAGGACACTACATAATGATCAAGGGATCAATCTAAGAAGATATAACGATTGTAAATATTTATGCACCCAACATAGGAACACCTCAATACATAAGGCAAATGCTAACAGCCATAAAAGGGGAAATCAACAGTAACATAATCATAGTAGGGGACTTTATCACCAATGGACAGATCATCCAAAATGAAAATAAATAAGAAATCACAAGCTTTAAATGATACATTAAGCAAGATGGACTTAGTTGATATTTATAGACAGTCCATCGAAAAACAACAGAATACACTTTCTTCTCAAGTGCTCATGGAACATTCTCCAGGATAGATCATATTTTGCATCACAAATCAAGCCTTGGTAAATTTAAGAAAATTGAAATCGTATCAAGTGTCTTTTCCAACCACAGCGCTATGAGACTAGATATCAATTACAGGAAAAAATCTGTAAAAAATACAAACATATGGAGGCTAAACAATACACTACTTAATAACCAAGAGATCACTGAAGATATCAAAGAGGAAATCAAAAAATACCTAGAAACAAATGACAATGAAAACACCACGACCCAAAACCTATGGGATGCAGCAAAAGCAGTTCTAAGAGGGAAGAGTATAGCAATACAATCCTGACTCAAGAAACAAGAAACATCTCAAATAAAGAACCTAACCTTACACCTAAAACAATCAGAGAAAGAAGAACAAAAAAACCCCAAAGTTAGCAGAGGGAAAGATATCCTAAAGATCAGATCAGAAATAAATGAAAAAGAAATGAAGGAAGCAATAGCAAAGATAAATAAAACTAAAAGCTGGTTCTTTGAGAAGATAAACAAAATTGATAAACCATTAGCCAGACTCATCAGGAAAAAAAGGGAGAAGACTTAAATCAATAGAATTAGAAATGAAAAAGGAGAAGGAACAATTGACCTTGCAGAAATGCAAAGGATGCTGAGAGATTACTGCAAGCAACTCTATGCCAATAAAATGGACAACCTGGAAGAAATGGACAAATTCTTAGAAAAGCACAACCTTCTAAGACTGAACCAGGAAGAAATGGAAAATAGAAACAGACCATTCACAAACACTGAAATTGAGACTGTGCTTAAAAATCTTCCAACAAACAAAAGCCCAGGACCAGATGGCTTCACAGGTGAATTCTATCAAACATTTAGAGAAGAGCTAACACCTATTCTTCCCAAACTCTTCCAAATTATAGCAGAGGGAGGAACACTCCCAAACTCATTCTATGAGGCCACCATCACCCTGATACCAAGACCAGACTAACATGTCACAAACAAAGAAAACTACAGGCCAATATCACTGATGAACATAGATGCAGAAATCCTCAATATAATACTAGCAAACAGGATCCAACAGCACATTAAAAGGAACATACACCATGATCAAGTGGGGTTTATCCCAGGAATGCAAGGATTCTTCAATATATGCAAAGCAATCAATGTGATAAACCATATTAACAAACTGAAGAATAAAAACCATATGATCATCTCAATAGATGCAGAATAAGTTTTTGACAAAATTCAACAACCATTTATGATAAAAACCCTCCAGAAAGTAGGCATAGAGGGAACGTACCTCAACATAATAAAGGCCATATATGACAAACCCACAGCCAACATCGTTCTCAATGGTGAAAAACTGAAACCATTTCCACTAAGATCAGGAACAAGACAAGGTTGCCCACTCTCGCCAATATTAGTCAACATAGTTTGGAAGTTTTAGCCACAGCAATCAAAAAAGAAAAAGAAATAAAAGGAATCGAGATTGGAAAAGAAGAAGCAAAGCTGTCACTGTTTGCAGATGACATGATACTATACCTAGAGAATCCTAAAGACTCTACCAGAAAACTACTAGATCTAATCAATGAATTTGGTAAAGTAGCAGGATACAAAATTAATGCTCAGAAATCTCTTGCATTCCTATACATTAATGATGAAAAATCTGAAAGAGAAATTAAGGAAACACTCCTATTAACCACTGCAACAAAAGAATAAAGTACCTAGGAATAAACTTACCTAAGGAGACAAAACACCTGTATGCAGAAAACTATAAGACATTGATGAAAGTAATTAAAGATGATACAAACAGATGGAGAGATACACCATATTCTTGGATTGGAAGAATCAACATTGTGAAAATGACTATACTACCCAAAGCAATCTACAGATTCAATGCAATCCCTATCAAAGTACCAATGGTATTTTTACAGAACTAGAACAAAAACTTTCACAATTTGTATGGAAACACAAAAGACCCCAAACAGCTAAAGCAATGTTGAGAAAGAAAAACGGAACTAGAGGAATCAGGCTCCCTGACTTCAGACTATACTACAAAGCTACAGTCATCAAGACAGTATGGTACTGGCACAAAAACAGAAATATAGATCATTGGAACAGGTTAGAAAGCCCAGAGAAAAACCCATGCACATATGGTCACCTTATTTTTTTTTAACATCTTTATTGGAGTATAATTGCTTATAATGGTGTATTAGTTTCTGCTTTATAACAAAGTGAATCAATTATACATATACATATATCCCCGTATCTCTTCCCTCTTGTGTCAGTCACCTTATTTTTGATAAAGGAGGCAAGAATATGCAATGGAGAAAAGACAGCCTCTTCAATAAGTGGTGCTGGGAAAACTGGACAGCTATGTGTAAAAGAATGAAATTAGAACACTCCCTAACACCATACACAAAAGTAAACTCAAAATGGATTAAAAACCTAAATGTAAGGCCAGACACTCTAAAACTCTTAGAGGAAAACATAGGCAGAACACTCTATGACATATACCACAGCAAGATCCTTTTTGACCCACCTCTTAGAGAAATGGAAATAAAAACAAAAATAAACAAATGGGACATAATGTAACTTAAAAGCTTTTGCACAGCAAAGGAAACCATAAATAAGATAAAGACAACACTCAGAATGGGAGAAAATATTTGCAAACGAAGCAACTGACAAAGGATTAATCTCCAAGATTTACAAGCAGCTCATGCAGCTCAATATCAAAAAAACAAGCAACCCAATCCAAAAATGGGCAGAAGACCTAAATATACATTTCTTCAAAGAAGATATACAGATTGCCAACAAACATATGAAAGAATGCTCAACATCACTAATCATTAGAGAAATGCAAATCAAAACTACAATGAGGTATCACCTCACACTGGTCAGAATGGCCATCATCAAAAAATCTACAAACAATAAATGCTGGAGAGGGTGTAGAGAAAAGGGAACCCTCTTGCACTGTTGGTGGGAATGTAAATTGATACAGCCACTATGGAGAACAGTATGGGTGTTCTTTAAAAAACTAAAAACAGAACTACCATATGATCTAGCAATCCCACTACTGGGCATATACCCTGAAAAAACCATAATACAAAAATAGACATGTACCACAATGTTCATTGCAGCAGTATTTACAATAGCCAGGACATGGAAGCAACCTAAGTGTCCATCGACAGATGAATGGATAAAGGTGTGACACATATATAAAATGGAATATTACTCAGCTATAAAAAGAAATGAAATTGAGTTATTTGTAGTGAGGTGTATAGACTTAGAGTCTGTCATACAGAGTGAAGTAAGTCAGAAAGAGAAAAACAAATACCGTATGTTAACACATATATATGGAATCTAAAAAAAAAAAAAAAAAGGTTCTGATGAACCTAGGGGTAGGACAGGAATAAAGGCCAGACATAGAGAATGGACTTGAGGACCCGGGGAGGGGGAAGTGTAAGCTGGGACGATGTGAGAGAGTAGTAGCATTGACATATACACACTACCAAATGCAAAGTCTATAGCTAGTGGGAAGCAGCTGCATAGCACAAGGAGATCAGCTCAGTGCTCTGTGACCACCTAGAAGGGTGGGATAGGGAGGGTGGGAGGGAGACGCAAGAGGGAGGAGATATGGTTATATATGTGTATGTATAGCTGATTCACTATGTTATGAAGCAGAAACTAATACACCATTGTAAAACAATTATACTCCAATAAAGATGTTAAAAAAAAAAAAAAAGACTCCACGCTTCCATTGCAGGGGGCACGGGTTCCATCCCTGGTCGTGGAACTATGATCTTGTGTGCCACTCCATGAAGCCAAAAAAAAAAAAAAAAAACAATTTTTTTTTTTTCAGAATTAGAGTATACCTTGACCCAGGAGAGATTGCATGGTACCAGATGTAGTGGGAAAACATTATTTTCTGTTTCCTTTCAATTACAGTGTTGTTAAACCACATCCAAAATGAAGCATTAAAAAATTTTTAATTGCTATACTTACTGAAGTGTATTCAATTTGTGATGGAATGTGATTTCTGCATTTAAAAAAAGTTAAAGAATTTGCTACATTTTGTTTGTGTAGATAAAAAATTCCTAATTGTACTTTATTGCACATTGCTCAATGCAATTGCTCCTCAGTCTTTTTATGATTCCTTTTCCAGCTTTGCAAGGTCATTTAGAATTCTAATCCTATCCAAAGTAATAACCACTTATTCTAATTTGCTGTCATCTGTAAATGTAATCATTATGTGCTCCAGTCCGTCAACCACACCTGATGGAAATGCTAAACAGCCTTGTATTCAAGATGAAACAATGAACGCCATAGCTTGTTGGGCACTGTTCCTTGCACAATGTCAGTATGATTGTCCAACCAAACTATTTTTCAAATAGCTATACACTAGCGTTTATTTTCTCATGTAATTAATGTGTATAATATAAAATTAATATGTTATTAATGCCAAGATATATTTATTTTATCGTTTTCTTTTACTCTATCAAGTATTTTAAAGGAGAAAATGAATGCCTATAGATTTTGATGCCCCTATCAGGTCAGTAGTTCTACAAAGGCAGGGCCTGGTGATACATTTCTGTGTCTACCCCTCCTCCCTCATGCCGTGGGATATAGACTCGCATCAGGAATGTAATACATGAACAAATTACTAACTAATTAACTAATAAGTAGATATAATTTGATCATCATAACAAAAGAAATTGTGCACTACCTTATCTTTTCCCATAGTCTGTTGCCAAATATATAGAATTCAATCTTATGGGATCTGAATACTGATTTAACATGGTCAAAATGTTTTGTAAAATTTGTAACAATGGGACATTTTAACTCTGGTCAGTTAGGACTGATTTTTGCTTCATTGTCTAACACCTCCATCACACTTGCCCTTCAGTTGGGTGATGTGCCTAGATACAATTTGAGATCCAATTAAGGGGATGGTGTATAGGGAATATTTTGGTTTGGGGTTAATGGCATATATTTACTTTGTTTGCAATTACTCTCATGTACAGTTAGCTGCCCTCGTGTAGAAATGCTTCCAGAAATAATCCCAGCATCCATTGTGCTGTGCCAACCCCGGCATAGGATGGTATGAAGCCATGAGCAAGTCCCGTAGTGCCTGGTGCTGGCAGTATTTGGATAGTCGAGGAGATTTTACCTTTGGGAGGTGCAGATCCAGAAGCTAGACTTTGGAAAATTGTTCTCAATTTTATGGCCATATGTGAAAAAAATAACTTGATAGAGTTCTACCTAAATTTGATAACATTCCTGAAAATTTGTATGACATCACTGATAACAAATTGTGATGCTAAAAATTTTTTTTGAAATTATCAATAATGCCAACAATTTCAAATAATATATGCTAGAGGAAAGACAATTATATTTCTTTATGTTTTCTTTATTAACCATTACACAGTTGTCACATGAAGAGGCAATCCAAGAGAATGTGGACAAAAAATTGTGGAAAAAGGTATAAAGGGATGTGTCAGGATGTAAATTAATAAAAATGTCACGCTCTCTTTTCTGAATTTTGTGATGTCTATGGCATTTGGCATTTAAAAAAAATTATATTGTGTTCTTTTCATTCTAAATAAATGTTCACTTTCTTAATAAATTTGTATTTTAGAAACTGTATCACTTAAAGAGAACCCCCAGATTGTGTTAAGTTCCAGGCTTCACGAAGCCTGTCCTTGCCCTTTTCCCAGTGTGCAGCAACGATATGTAGTGATCCCTAGTCCAGGGTCAGTCCTGATTCATCTCCTGCCTGTGATTGGTTTAGGGGTGGACAGTTCCTCTCGCCATTGGCCATGGGCCAGGAATCACATGGTTCCAGTTCCTGCTGGCAGGTATGAGGTCTAGACAGATGCCAGCCCAAGAGGTTGGCAGCACAGAGAGAACCTCAGAGCAGAGGGAACTGCACTTGAAACCTGGTGTGCCTCTGGATGTGCAGTATACAAGTTTGCTGCATTTATAAGAGAATCAGGGCTTTCAAAAGCAAAGCCAATCCTTATATTTTATTGAATAGTTTAAAATGCAAAACTAGTTTAAAATGCAAACACATGTAGAAAAATAGTGCCCAATTCTCTAAAGGATTTTCCTTCTGTATAAAAACCATTCTAATCATTACATCTTTGACATTTTGTAACATTAAAGCTACAAATACTATTAATTTGGATGTTTTCAGCTACTAATTTGTTTATTTTTTATTTATTTATTTTTTCAACCTTCCTAACACACAGATACACACACACACACACACACATGTAGAGACTTTCAATGTCCTAATTCATATCATTAGTTTCAGCTACTAATTTATTAAATGCTGTTAAATTATTTAAAAGCTGCTTATTTATTCTATGTGAAAATACAGAAATCTAGGAATAAGGAAAAGTGAATTCAGGCATTTTTCCAGAAATTTTATAATTTCCTTCTGGTCATTTTTCTATGTTTTATTTGGGAAAAAAATCACTATCATACTTTATATTTAAACTTATATCCCTCTTTCTTCTCTTATTCTATACGACCCTGGTGGTTTACCCTGAGGAGTATCCACGTCTAACAAAGTCAGGGTCCCCTTTCACATAATAGTCTGTGTGAATGGTGCCCTGGAGTTGTGGAGTAAACCATCTGTTTGGCTGTACAAGGCACCCTTTGTGTCTGGATGGCTGAGTCTTCAAGGCAATCTGGAGCATCTTCTTGGACCATCCACTTAAACTATAGACTTGGGAATAAAAGGCGGGGCAAACAAGCCAGCTATACCTGGCTGCCAACACCATATACATTTAGGATTTAACCTTTGTGCCATTTTCTTAGACTAGATTTCTCTGCAGCTGTGTCCAACCACTCTTCTCTTGCAGGGTTATACGGGTATCTTTTTCCTACCTTGAGATGATCTGCTGACTCCAGTGAATGAAAAAGGGTATGAAGTAAATGAACCTCATGGTTATTTTAACAATTGTATTTCATCGTTACATCATTTTGCATGGTTCCAATTTGACTTCCTTCTGCCAGTTTGTTTGCATTGATTTTTTGTCTGCTCATTTTCAGGAATCTATACTGTTATTATCCTTGCCCTATCTCCAGCAACTGTTAATCTTCATGATTCTAATTTTCTTGTTTCAGAAAATGAAATATTGCTCATCATCCTACAAAAACATCTAAATAATGGTGAAAAGCCAAATTACATAATTATTTATAATGGCAAAACGTCATATTTCTCTAATAGTGAAAATACAAATTTACCAGTAACTGTAGACATATTTTTACACTTAATTTATAATTTTTAGCCCTCTGATGGTTTCCTGCCAACCTCCTCTTAAGCACATATTTTACCAATATATATAAGATGTGGGTGAATGACGGGTAAGTCAGAAAAACTGTAGTTCATTCTCTGCTGACTGCATGAATTTAGGGACCATGGACTGTGCAATAAAATTCATAATTCTCCCCGCCACCCTTACTTCATGAAACTTTTTGTTTTCTAACTTTTATTTTATGCAAACAGGATTGACTCCTTAGATCAGGATTTAAGGAAAGTGCAGCAAATAAAGCAGTTTCTTAAAAGGTTGAGCCCCTAGTCCACAAAAGGAAAGGAAATGAGAAGAATTAGAAGGGAGAGAGGTAGAAAGGGAAGACCAGATGGCTAGGAAAAGGCAGGCGAGGCCAGAGCGGTGAAAGAGGGCCAGGGGTGAGAATGTGACACAATGCTGGCCACGTTTTTGCTTAAAAGTTTGAGACATTATCTACTTGAACTGATGTAGGAAATTAAGTTTTATCAGGTTTGATCTTTGTTCCAATCTAATGTTTGTCTTGCAATATGACCATCGTATGTATCAAATATTATACAGTGGAAAAGTAGATATTAATTATAATATTTTTTGAGACCAGAGAACCTGGGTACCTGTTGAAATTATCTAAATGCTCCATAAAGTTATTAACAATTTTTTTTTTTTGGCCACGCGGCCTGCAGGATCTTAGTTCCCTGACCAGGGATGGAACCTGTGCCCCCTGCAATGGAAGCGCGGAGCCCTAACCACTGGACCGCCAGGGAATTCACTAACAAATATTTTTATAAAGCCACGTTCTTCACTACAAATCTCTGTGGAGGGTGCCACCAAAGGCATATATGAATCCTATTTTTCAGAGAGCTCGACAGGAACAGAAAATTCATTCATTCAGCGTATTCAAACCACCTGCACTATGCCACTCTCTGTGGCCGGCGTGTTTGAAATTTGTGGGCCAGTTAGAATGTCAGTGGCTCGCTAGACTTTATGAACAAGTACAAAGGACTGGGTCAGCCAGCGGCGACTCAGCTTTAAGATGGGAAGGAGGGAACATGGGGAAGCCACACTTACCTCTCTGCTCCCTGCTTTCCTCCTCCCAGCGCCGTGCTCCTGGCTGGGCTCAGGGGGTAGAGGGGGATCCTCCAAGAGCCCACAGATGCTTGTCCAACTTCAGCAGGAATCTGGCTCCATGGCCTGACCAGAGTCCTGCCACACGGCCTGGCACTGCTGCTGGGAATCCTCAGTCACTGCTCTCGGGAGGCGCCTGGTGTTGAAGCAAGGCTCTGCAGAGGAGGAAGGGCCATCTGTCAGGTGCGCTCAGCACCAGCATAATCACTGTCTGCTCCTGACTTCCCCAGAGACAGGGTGATGTGTGTGAAAGGAGCCCTTGTCAAATGCCAGGAATAGCACTGTCTCATTATGTGACCTTGGATAAGGTCACTTAAATCCTCAGAGCCTTAGTTTCCTTAGTTAAAGTGGAAAGTGGTTCTACAGACTTGGCACCAAAATTTAAACAGTTAAGGTATGGAAAGTATTATGTAGATCTAGACAAATGAAAAAATTATTTTATAGCACTGTGGAAATAGTATAAGGCATATGGATATTATTTCTACCCTCTACATTTGCAAAAAAATTTTGAGATATCTACAAGATAGTAGAGGAGAAAGGAATGACTCAAAAAAAGTAAATGATCATTCGCAGGTCATTTATTCACTCAACAAACATGCAATGGTCACTATTCTATGCAAGGTCTGTGAGGTACTGTGGGGTTTGATTTTAAAGCATGTATAATCTAGGAGAGAAGATTGGATATATACAAGCAATTAACAAGGTAACAAAAAATAGGATTCATATATGCCTTTGCTGTGTGTAAAATGTGTATACAAACTAACTGCTATGGAAGTTCAAACCAGAATAATCCTAAGGAAGGCTTAATGTAGAAGGAGGCAATGGCAACCAGTTCCAACATGTGTTGAGTTCCCACTATGTGCATGCTCTAGGTCTCTGTGTATTCCATGAGGACTCCCAGGTAGAGAAAACTGCCCAAGCCAAGGTAGGGAGGCAAGAATCCATACATAAAGTGTGGCAGGAAACAACTAGCTCAGGAGGAAGCAACACCCTAATAAAGGCCATTGAAATGAGTTTGAAGAGTTGTGTAGGTGTAACATGATGGATGGCTTCAAATACAAGGTCAAGGTTGTCTTTATCTTGCAGATAATGCATGTAATGCTTCCTGTGGAAGCCCTTAAGAAGAATAAAAATCTTTTCTGAGAAAAAGTTTTGTTCTACTCGCAGGCTCACTAGTGAGCCAGAGCTATATAGAACTGGATTACCTCTGAATGTGGGTAAGATTATGTAAGCAATTTTCATGGTGATGACAGAATTTCAACTTTGTTACATGTTCATCCTGAAATTTCTTAAGGCAATACAAGGTAGTAGTTGAGGCACTTGATACCAGTGTTTTATTTACTGGCACCAAAAGAGGAGTTTAAACTATTGTGAATGATCCCCTGGCTAGGGGATTAGTTGTCACCTTAGTCCTCGAAGACACTAGAACTCAAACATTTGTATCAGCCAGGGTCCTAGTCAGGAAAAAATAGGCCACAACAACTATTTTAAGAGACCATTTATATAGGGAATTGGACATATAGGTACTGCAGGACTGAAGAGGAACAAATCCAACACAGAGAGAGTAATTGCAGGAAGCAGTTACCACCACTGGGCCTGGGGAAGCAAGGGGTCAAAGTTGGGTCATTAGAACCTAGAACCTGGAGGAGGCATCCAGACCTCTGACGTGAGGAGCTGCCCAGGGGGTGCTGGGGCCTCAGGAGCTCAGAGGAGAGCCTGGGGTGTGGGCCCCAGACTTCAGCGGATGCTGAAGTCCCATTGGCCACAACTGCCTTGCGTGCCAGTCATAATAACACTAACTCACTGCATAAAGTGTATGAGAAGAGGGAGCATCATGGGGCTGGTTGTATAGATTGGAAACAAAGTAGAAACTGGAACCGCCTGCTACTGGAATCAACCACACTTCTGGGATGAAGAGCTGCAGTGGGATGAAGCTGACAGGAACAGCAAACAAACTGGCCTCCTTCCTCCGTTTCTGTTCTCTCTAGTGCCCGCTATGGGCAGAACCTAACAGGGAGCCAGGTGGCAAAAAAAGAAATGTGGTCACAGAAACACAGCCTCAGCCTCACAAGTCCGAGTATAGAGAGGTGGGTTTGATCCTGAAAGGTTACTAATAACCAGCACCTCATGTATATAATTCACCAGGATAGCTTACCTACAATTGAGACTCCTGAGATCCACACCTGAAATTCTGAGTGAGTAGTTTTAGAGTGTGGTCCAGAAATCCTCATCTTTGAAAAGGAACCTTGAACAATCTGATTCAGGGGATCTTCAAACTACACTATCAGAAATGCTGCTCTAGTTTTTCTAAGCTAAATCCCTGAATCAAATTAGAACAAGAGATTGTGAAATGCTCCACTCCACTCATTTAGTTTTCTGAGACAGTTACGCTCATTTTGCTTCCTCAATTTTACTTCCTTAATTTTTTTTCCATTTTAAGAAAATGCTAATATGAAGAATGCCTCTGTAGTATCTGCAGAAACTACAATTGAAAGTTCTGTCCGTCACTGTAATAAGGAAGAACAAATCTGACTCCATGTTGGATCTGTTTCTTTTACCTTAACCCTGTGCTCTGTTGCCTGTGCTTAGTCATGCTGGCTCTGCACCTTTTGTAAAAGAATGTTGCTTATAGCCTGAAATATACAGGATAGCCCTTTCTCAAGGCTCTGACCTTTAAAGGTATACACTTTTCCATTCATATGGAGACAAAAATTTGTAGAACAGAGAATAACATTTGTCTTGGAGGTTTACAGGAACCTCATGAGCTGCCCTCCATGGACAGATACCAGAGCAAAGGTTTCTGACACCAAGAAGTCTGCAACAATCAGCCAAACCCCCTCCCCTTTTAGTATAAAAAAGCCTGAATTCTAACTCAGGGAAGATGGTTCTTTCAGACACGAGTCCCCCATCTTCTTGGTCTGCTGGCTTTCCAAATAAAGTCACTATTCCTTGCCCCAGCACCCTGTGTCCCGATTTACTGGCCTGTCATACAGTGAGCAGAACAAATTTGGATTTGGTAACATTATGATATTCAACGTCTGTTTTTGGCATTCATATATAATTTCTTCTATGATTTAGTACCAGGAAAAGAAAAAAATCTATCTTTTCACATGAATTTGTATATTTTTTCTTATCAGACAAAAGGAAAGAAAGAAAATAACACCTTGAATTTCTGTTTTGCTTTGACTGCCTGGAAGCTCAGAGTTATTATTGCAATCTTTCTCAAGGTTTCTGGTTTAATCATTTTGTTTTTATATTTTTTAAAGTTATGAGTTATTTCACATCTTTTTTTCTTGAAACAGGTTGGACATAAAAAATACATACATAATTAAAATTATATCTGTTACATTTTAAAAAATACTTTGATACAGTACCTTAAAGTTTCTCACTGATTAGCTCAAGGTGTGGTGAAGGCCAAAGTTGGTGTACTTTTAGAGCATCTGCTGTGGTAGTTTTGAGAAGATACTGGGCTTGAATATGGAATAATTTTTTATATTAATGTACATTGCTAATATGTGCACTTTATAAATCAAGTTAAAAGCCTATGGGTAAAATTCTACCTTTTCTATATCTGATTTATTTCTACTGTTTTTATGATTATATCTTGGAAACTTGGGAATGACAACAAAGCATTATTATGCCAGGAGTAGGTGATCAGCTAAAAGTTCAGACCAGAATGCTCTAGGAGGGTAAGATATTTTGGCCCTGTTTTGAGGGGCTTTTTGCAGATTGATATGGGATTTCATTTGTAAGCATCATATTATGTACAATACCTGAGAAAGCACATATGAACAGTGCAATATAGTAAACACCCTGGATCCTTACTTTATGGTTGTTTTCTGATGATTTTTAATCTTGTAAAGGAGATCATATAACTACCTCTTTGTCTGAACATAGTACTTGATCAGATGCACAGAATTTTCCACTGTAGCAGACAGCATTATAGTATTGCCCCTACTGCCCAAGGGATAGCAAATCTGAGTAAATATATGAGCAAATATTTGTTTTCTGGACATTACACTAGTTTACACTATACTGTTATTGTGTTCTTTTGACTAATATAAACAATATAATTTGGGGGAGCACTCAGCGTATAGTAGCACCTTTTCTATTTCAAAGAGGAAGTGCTTCCCACTGTTCTCTTTGCTTATGGAAAGAGTCTTGGTGAGAGTGACAAAGAACTCTGGCCATTGACAACACCTCAGCCAGAGTCTCCTAATGAGAATTATCTGCTACAAGGACTATTTGTTTGTTGTTTATCATCTTTTTCTCTCACTAAAATTTTTCAACAGATAAGTGGTGATCTCACATCATGGATATGGTTTTTTATCCTCATAACTATGAAAATTATTCAGCCACATTCAAATAAAAGCAGAAAAAGTAGTTTGCAGTGTAGCTGTTGAAATGCTTTGGAGAAAATGTAATGTAAAATCCTATAAAATCAGAAAAGCATAAATGTGGGGTTGGGATAAGAAATTCAAGAGCCCAATATGGAAGACAAAGGACTTAGGCACCTACTTCACAAAATGTTCTCACTGTGTGATGTGATCCGATACATAAAGCATCATCCCAGGGAGTTTGTGGGAAAGAGCATGAGAGAGGGACTCAGATGGCTTGATTCTAGTCTGGGCTCTGCCACCAAGGGAGTGTGTGCCCCTGAACAAATCAGTACTCTTCGGCCATCAATTATCCCATAGAAATAATCAGAGAATTAGATTAATAATTTTATAGTAAGATTCACATTGGTCTAACAGTCTTTCTCTAAGTGATCCATAAAATAGCCATGTAGGTAAATTTTAGAGTTAGCTATCTGTTGAAAACTAGCTTGAAGTTTATTTGGAATCCACTCTGCATATGATACTGGAAAAGGCAGAAAAAGGCTCGGTAGGGCCAGAAAGTGGGTGGGCGAAACTTAAACTGTTAGTGAGCTACAGCGGGGTGGCAGTGAGGGGGAGGCACATCTGCTTATTTTGCAGTTTATACAGGTCAAGGGGCAGTTTCTAAAATATATGCTATTTGTTTCCAAATTATGTTTCTTTAGGAAGGAAATAATTTTGGTGCTTAATGTTAATACTTGTAAAACTTAGTTATGGCATTTAGCCATCTGTCATTTACTCTTTTTACAGGTGTTGTTTATATCTTTTCAGTTTTTTAGGTAATTAGCTGCTTTTTTGCATTTCTACACAGAAGGGTGGTTGCCTCTTCCTGATGCTTCTTCTTCTGAAAGAATTAGATTGAGAAAAAAACTAAATGGAGAGCTGATAAAAAGTAATGTTGACTTATTTTATGTTAAGATACGACAAGCCAGATATTATTTTCTGTGCGCTAATTGAAAAATTATGTGCTATTTTTTTTCTTTTCTTACTCAGTTTTAAAACTGATTATCCATTAGCACATGTCCTATGACACATGGTCTAATTAAGTGGTGTCTTTACCCCCTGTTTATAAGAGAAAAACTAAAAAAGAATAGTAACCACTGTCACCTTGACCATGATGCCATAATCACAGGTCTGAAGTTTATTAAGGGGAACAATTCTTGTGCCAAAATCTTTTTCAGATGCCTACTTTCATTTTTTTGTGTTTTACTATTTTTCCTAGTTCTTAGCAATATTAATTGATAAATCTGAAGACCAAGACCAACCTATTTCAATATTTGAAAGTAAGAATTGCGTAAACATCTCATGAGATGTAGAATCAAGGAAGACTGAAGAAACAATGAGATGCACACAGAAGAGGAGAAAAAATATCAATGAATGTTAGAGTATAATGATGTAAGAGGTCCAGTGGTTAATTTTTATTTGATAGCTATATGCTTACTTGCAAATTTGTCTATAGTTCTAAAATATGTTGGATCCAGATATAGAGGCTCCTCAACAGATGACAGATGATGACACATTAAATCACCCCACAGTTTTATCTAGTTACAGGGTAGAAATGATTGCCTGCTGAATTTTAATGTGCTGAGTGTTTTTTCAAGTCCACTTGTCAAAGTATGGTAACAAATGTCTTTAATCTGAACAGGGTGAACCTTAATGGTATACTGATGATTGAGTTTCAGGGATTAATAATCTATTTATAGTAACTTCTAATTTTCTTAATTGTTTATTTGCAAGTTAAGTGTAAACGTTGGAAGTTAACTATAGTTCTAACATTGAATTGGAACTGTCACATGTGAATTACTTAATAGCTTACCTGGGTTTTAGTAGACTGACCTGTATTTCATTTTCATGGCCTACTTTTTAATTCAACTGAATCACATAATGAATTGTAATTGAGTCACAAAACAGGAAACAATCTTGTGCCAAGTATGTGGAACACTATTGGCCTATACAGTGTCTTCTCTCTGTTAGTGGAAAGTCAGTTCTGGTAACTCAGTCAGTTTATCATTAGTATTTCCCTCACC
This sequence comes from Balaenoptera borealis, assembly GCF_965194805.1. Taxonomy (NCBI): domain Eukaryota; kingdom Metazoa; phylum Chordata; class Mammalia; order Artiodactyla; family Balaenopteridae; genus Balaenoptera; species Balaenoptera borealis. Next base: position 102,126,170 of record NC_138873.1, on the reverse strand, counting down.
TGGTAAGACAGGACACAGTACAGTTCTACGTTCCTTACCTGCAATTATGAAATCCAAAAAGCTATGAAAAGAGGAAGTATTTTAGAAATTCAAAACCTGACCTGACCTGAACTCATTTAGCAATGAAAACTACTGAGCTGATGTGTGGCTTTTATAGTCTTTATCTATCCCTCTTACTGTGGATATTCATATGCTTCATTATAGAAATATTAATGTGTTTGGTAATGGGTGCTATCCAGATCCTTCAGGAAGTGTGTCATAATATATATATGTACCCTATTTTCTTTCTAAAATTGAAAGATATTGAATTCTAAAACTTATCAGTCCTCAAGAGTATGTTCTCTTTGAGCTGAAATATCTTAATGAGAATTTCTCAATGTTGAGTCCCTTTTTTATCTTTTCTGCCACTTCCCAGGTACATTCATGACTATTATGTTACTCTTGCAAGTATGCAAGTATTAAAGGCAAAGTCCTGCTTTCATACTTTCTGCTATCAGTACATGCTGGAGGCTGGATGGCTTGCTGGAAAAAGCCCTCGCCACAGAGTTAGATCTGGAATCAAATCCTAGTTCAACTGCACACAAACTGTGTGACCTTGGTCAAGTTATTTAATACCTCTGAGCATTACATTTGTTTACATGTGAAATTTTAATGTTGATACCTACATCCTTTTATTTTTTGTTCTCAGTCTCAAAAATGTATCCTGGTGAAGTGAATATGGTCTTTATCTTTTACCACTGTTAGATTCCATTGCTAGTTCTTTCTTTGCAATAAGGATGCCTAAAATGCTAATTTTATACTTAGCAATTATAAAATTTATTCCTGTCTTTTCTGCCAGGGCCTCAAGATACCTGGGCTGTGAGTTTAGGTACAAGTAACTATAAAGGTAAATAAAACTAACAAAATTTGTATTGCTCTTATTAGGGAAAGTGAAATAGCAATCTAAGATGAGCTCTGGCCTCAGCAGAGTTATGGAAAAGAGGCGAAAATCATGTCAATGGATTCTTTAAAAAACTATTGGGTTGCATTAATAGAAATCTTTTTATGACATTATTTTGGACATTGTCTATGATACATATTGGACAATTTCAAATGATTCTTGATAATTTCTAATGTAGAAATCATATATATATATAATTTTATTATCTATCTATATTTTTTCCACTAATAGTCCTTGTTTTGAGCTTTTAGAGTTTATTTCCCTTTCCAAAATTGTTTCTTTTGGGCATAGTTCAATTTTTGTCAATTAAGATTATCATCAGGAGATCCATCACTCAGAGGGTTTTGCTTTACGGGATACCACACGTACATACCTTTATTTTCCATTTAAAATATTTCATTGAAATTCAGTGTCCTTCAGACTGAGAACATTAGGAAATACTTGATGTAAGAAAATATGCAGTTACCATGGGGATTAGGAGCTGTTTGATTTCTTTTCTTTATTGCAAGTAATTTATTCTAATAACACAAAAAGTTGCATCTCAGGCAAGTTTATCCTTTGATAAATGTCTTTTTAATTCCTTAATACCATTGGTTTGAAAGGTAAGCTTTTCTATATATATTTTATTTTGCTGAATATTTGGCTCATAATATTGTCTGAATAATAATAATAATAACAGGCATCATTTGTTGTGCACTTACTATACAGCTGGCACACTATCTCATTTAATTCTCAAAAGCTTTCTTTTTGGGAGTATTATCAATTAGGATTAAGGTTGACAGAGAGAAGAATTAAATACTTTCAAACAATGGCTTAAGTCAGATGTCTTATTTCTCTTTCCTGTTCAAGTAGAAACATACCTCGTTTTATAGTGCTTGTTCACTTTATTGTGCTTCGCAAATACTGTGTCCTTACAAACTGAAGGTTTGTGGCAACCTGTGTTGAGCAAGTCTGTCAGTGTCATTTTTCCAACAACATTTTTCACTTCATGTCTCTGTGTCATATTTTGGTAATTCTTGCAATATTTCAAACTTTTTCACCATTATTACATTTGTTATGGTGATCTGTGATCAGAGATCCGTGATGTTAGTACTCTGACTCTCTGAAGGCTCAGATGATGGTTGGCATTTTTTTAATCAATAATGTATGTTTTAATTAAGGTACGTACATTGTTTCTTTAGACATAAGCTATTGCACACTTAATAGACTACAGTATAGTGTAAATGTAACTTTTATAGGCATTGGGAAAGCAAAAATTCATGTGACTTGCTTTATTGTGATATTTACTTTATTGTGGTGTTCTGGAACAGAACCTGAGATGTTTCTGAGGTATGTCTGTAGTTCAGAAGTAGTCAGTCCAGGGTTGATATGACAATGGTGGCAGGGACTCAATCTCTTCCTGTCTCATACTTCTGGCAGCTTCCATTCCCAAGGTTCCCTCATGGACAAAGGAGGATGTTAGAGCTCTTTCCATCACGTCCATATTCCAGCTGTAGGAAGAAGGAAGGGTGAAGGGGTCACAGCCCCCTTTCTTTAAAGACACTTCCCAGAAATAACACATATCAGTTCCACATGTACCCCAAAACTTAGGCAGATGACCACACCCAGTTGTAAAAGAGATTATTTTTCAGTCACTTATATGCCCAGACTAGAATTAAGAATTAATGCCTAGAATTAAGATTCTATTGCCAAGGAAGAAGGGGAGAATGTGTATTGAGAGACAGACAGCAGGCTCTGCTGTGTTTGAGCTATTATTATCATCAATCTTACAAATGGAGAAATTGAGTCATAGAGAAATTAAATTGACTTACTAAGGTCTCACAACTCATAGAGCCAAGATTCAAATCCAGATCTATCAAATTTCAGAGCCCTTAAGTACTATTTTGAAGTGTTTCTACTTTAAAACAGCTATTTGACTTTATTCTGTCTCTTCAACTAAATTAGTATAAAGAAAACCTTTCTGACTAAGTTGCTAGGTCAATCTATTGAAACAATGGAATTCTTTATTTTACCAGGCATTCTTGGCAAAGAACATAGTGCTGGTATCAACTTGTGTAATGAAGCCTTTACTTCTGCTGACCTTTTGGATAGGAGTATTCACAGAATTTAGTGCCAGGTTTAGAAAATTGCCTGGCTGACAGATTAAAGTCTTATTTTCAGTCTTCTACTTGTTTGGGGTTACAACAAGTTTAAACTTCATTAAAATATGCTTTTCTATACTCTTGACAGTTTAGATTTCAAACAAGGTAATAAATAACAAGGTTTTCAATAGGGCCAATACAAAATGATTTACTATAGGAAAAAGATTAACAGTATTATGATGATTTTTTTTCTTCAAAGATATATTTTTAAGTTAATGACAGCACATCTTAGAATAAATCAGACCATACTATTTCTAAGTTATTTGAAAATTATTACATTTGGATGATTATCCTGTGATTCTCTAATATCCCCTTGAGTAAAAATCTAAATCATACAACATATTATGAACTAAGGCTTCTTTCCTTCCTTCCTTCCATTCTATAAAGCATAATTTGTTATTCTTTTTTTTTAAGCTTCAGTTTTATTCAGGTTCTTGTCTCTGCCTAGCTTGTGAGGGTTTTAAATCTTTCTTATGCCTGTCTAGCTCTTTGCTTTCCTAGCACCAAGGGAGAACATGTGAATGTGAATGAATAAATCAACAAAAAAGTAATTGCCAAGTTTTATAAATGTCACAACTTAACGTTGCTACGTGGCTTCAAACTTTCAACATCTTAAGGAACCTCTAAATTTATCAGTGCTTTTCAGAAATGCTATTAAAATTGATCATATATATCAGTTACTCAACAGAAGTCCTTCACTTAACTAGACACAGCTACACCAGGGACACAGTGGCCAATGACAAGCTTTAATGTTTCAATAATATGCCTAGATGGAAAGAGACATTTTCACTGCAGTGAAAACTTGCAGAAAAGGCACTTTAAAATGAAGAAACATATGCTAAGAAGTCAGAGGGAACAGTGTTCACAGAAGATATTAAGAGTCGGAGCTCAGCAGAGATTTCTACTTATTTGCTGTTAACTTTGGTCTGGTTCTTTGCAAGTTTTAAGCAAGAATAGGGCCAGGGACCAGATGATGTGGACAGAAGAGCACACATAAAATATATTTAATACATTTTCCATTAATATTTTTCTTTGCTATTAACTTGTATTTAAACAAGTAACACATTAATGCATATTCCTTATTAAAAATTGGAAAGCCTCATTTGAATTAGGACAGATCCTCTTTTCCAATGATTCTTTACCTGCAGTATCTTTATTATGTTGCAAGGAATCTCGAGAGAGTTTGGCTCTTGGATTGGCCCAACAGTGTCAATAAGGACCCAAGTTCTTTCCATCTCTCCAGGTTCCCATTCTTGGTGTGGTGGCTTAGTCCTCATGCTTCATCCTTCATTTTGCAAGATGGCTGCTGCAGAGCCTCTCATCACACGAAAACCTGAGGAGAGGATCATTTCCTTCCAAGCACCATATTTCCTTAGTGATGAATACCTTTCCCCCAAATTCGCAGAAGAATTAGCCCCATTGGCCACAACTGCCTTGTGTGCCAGTCATAATAACACTAACTCACTGCATAAAGTGTATGAGACTACCATGATTGGCTTGGACCAGCAAGATAGATTTTCCTTGGACTGGAGAAGGGTCTATTCGCCCTCAAATCTGAGATTTTGTTAGCAAGGAAAAAGCAGTGTAAGGCAAACAAAATTTTCATTGAATATTTTGTTTTTAGAGAAATTATGCTCAAAATAAAAATTCAATATAAAATAAATAAAATATCTTTACCACCCACAAGATTAGGTATCTTAGTATCTGATCTAAAAATCTATTCATTTATAATACTTTCAACGAATCTTCTTTGCCCACTTACTCCATGTCAGTCACTGTTCTCAGTACTGAGGCTGGAGAGATGAACAGGATGGATGTTTATCTGCATTAGGAATACTTTCAGCAGCAAGTCACAGAATAAGCATTTACAAGTGGCTTAAAATATAGGGACATTTAATGTTTACCTAACAGAAATTAGGACAGGCAGTCACTCTAAAATGTTTCCAAGGATACAAATTCTGTCTTTTTTTGTCCTTCACATGCTGGATTTTGTCTTTATTCTTGTCACCTCATTGTTCCATGGCTGCCATAGCTCCAAACATCTCATCTGCTTTCAGTTCAGAAAGAAGTGGCAAACGAAGCTCTCTTCTTAGTCTTGTCCTTTTCACAAACACTGAAAAACTCTCAGAAGCCTCTTAGCAGATTTTCATGAAGCCTCATGGGCAGGACTGTGTCATGCTGGTATCCTCACTAGGAAAGGAGTCTGGGAAGGTACTTATCTCACAAAGTATTATGGGCAGTACACATTGCTGCCCCCAATAAAATTGAGATTCTGTTTACAAGGGAATGGTTAGCCAATTACAATGTCTTCCATAGTCCCCTTCATGGAATTAATTCTCTGACCACTTCGTGGAAAGGTAAAGATAAATCAGGAGTTTTTTTGTTTTACTCTAGTCTTTGAAATTATGTCTGAGGAATTTGTATAGTAAATGATCCTTAGTGTTTGTTTCTGAACATTCAGATAGAAAAGCTATTTGCTTATATAAGCCTGACATGAATTGGGGATTCAGATCTGTAGGGATTCAACTGGGTTCATCTTGTGGACTTAAGATGTTGTGGAGAGGGATGGAAGTGTAGACCAGACATGTGTTAAATATTAGCTGATAGCACTCTTTGGTAAAAAGTGCCATGAACAGAACATCCACTGATTTCCTTATAGCACCAACAACATCTTATTGCCATCAGCAGCTTATTTGTCGAGGTGCTCCACTAAATAACTCTAACTTCTTTAGGGCAGAAACTATGTTTAACTTATTTCTGTATCCCAAGCCTGAGGATGGCATCTGGCACATAGTAGGTACTCAGTGAAGGTTGGAGGTTGGAGATTATCTTTCAAGGAGTAAAATGTGGGGAAGAGAGTTCCAATATTACATATTAAAGAGTTAAAACTTGAAGGGTTCAGAAAACTAATTTTTAAAAAATGGTCAAACAATAGAAACAGGCTAGGTGGCAATTAGAACTTAGGGAGAGTAATTTGTCTATTATTTTTTATTTTTTTCCTTCTCTCTGAGAGGTACAGTTGAGGTCACATGGGGTTTGTCTAAGTTGCTTGGGTCTACATGGCACAGAAGTGAGGCTAAAGTACAAATGAGTTGGAACTCAGAAACAGTCTGTCAAAACAAGCTTGATTTAAAGCAGTCGCCGCATAGGTTTTGTCATTTTTAAAACATTAAAAGCAACAACGATGGACTTTATTGCAGTCACAAGCTATGTTTACTATATTAGATGGGTGAATTCAAGCAGGTCTTATAGAAGTTCAAGGTGTGTTGTTGCTGTTTCTTTCTTCCTTTAAAAAATTCAAAAATAAAATTTCTCCAATATTAATTTTTGACATTTGCTTTGTTGTTATTATTGCATTACAAATTTACATTTCATTGGTGATATTGCTTAATTCTAATTCGTACATACTCATGTTTTGAAAAGGTGGTGAAGTGTTCTTTAGAGAGCAAGGCTTTGTGTCCTCCCTCTGTACAGAGTAAGGGGGACAGATCCCTCTCCTAAGTCTTTGACTAACTAATCCTGGATCCTGGCCAATGCAGTTAACCTATCCACTGCTTGGTTTCTAAATCTGCAAAATAGAGGTGTCTGAGAAGATGGTCTCATGATTTTTTTCTAGATCTAAAATTTTATGGTTATATCATGTTAAATGCCTATGTTTATAGGAACTGAAGAGGATTAATGGTTAATATTTGCCCTACAAAGTAGGGTTATCACCTCATCGTTTGTAATAAAACTTTCACCTTACAAATTATTATATTTTACATTAAAGAAAATATGGCAACTACATAAAATAACAAAAAAACTAAAAAGTACAATTAACATTTGTATATTTGTCTTAATGTCTATTTCTACAAATATCCAACATGCATATCCATAATTGGAATCATATTGCATACAGAATTGTGTATCTTTCTTTTTCCCATTGAATTTTATATTATACCATTAAAAAATCCTTAAAAAACAATATTTTCTTTTTAAAAAAATTTATATATTAAATATAACACAAATAGAGAAAACTGCAAAATGAAATATTATAAGGTAAACACTCTTGCGGCTACTACCTCTCTCAGCAACCCTAGAAACACCCGTCCAACATAACCCTCTCTCTCCCTGCTAAAATGTATTGCCCTAATGACTTTATGGTAATTGTTTCCTTATTTTTCTTTGCATTTTTACCACCCAGTGTGCATACCTGAACATGATTATTTAGAGTTGCCTAAACATATGATTTTTAATGGATGTTTATTATTCCATCATATAAAGATACATCCGTACATGCAAGTACTTATTGGATTATTTACCCTCCTTCTTGGCAGCTTATTTGTTTTATTTTATTTTTTAAATAGATGTCTGTTCACATAATGCAAAATTTTAAGGGAAAATTTTAAGTGAAAGGTCTCCCTTTCACTTCTGTCCTCCAGCCACTTGGCTATCTCTATGACCAATTTCTAGGAAGTTGTTTTTGAGGAAAAAGGAGCCTAAGAATGGTATTGATATTTTTCCACTTTTAATGTTCTAAACTAACCTAAGAAGATACAAAAAATATAATATAATCCTTATTAAGGTATGCAAAAATCTCTGTAGTTTTTCTTTTATATAAAGTTGGCATAATTTCTGGAGTGAGATATGTAATTTTCTCTTAGGTTATTTAGATGCATAACATTGAAAAGTTGTGTGAATTGGATGTGAAATAACCACAGAAGGACGTCTAGGATCAGATTAGATATAAATAGTGTTGTGGTGTCTTACTTTGCTTTACTGTAGAGCTGAAAGACCCAAGCTACTTTCTTTGTAACTTGAGCACAATGGAAAACTCAGTTTCTTATGTTTTTCTCTAGCAGATCAATAAAATAATGTCATGGTGATAACCTATGTTATTCAAAAATACATAATTCACTTTGTAGGAATGGAAGAAAGGGAATTTGTTGGAAGGATTCATGTACTCATTGGCAGAAAGGCTGAAGAACCAGGCTTTGAAATGGACAGAGCCAACACAAATTAGGAGGTCCAGGAATTGGGGATGACAGGAATGGTCTCATATCAAAATTGTCTCCGGATATTTTATCAGATTCAAGTAGTAACTATGTGTCTGATCATGGAACATCAGGTGCCTCCACAGCTAGAGCTGCCCACCATGGTATTATCAGATACAATGAGTGATAAGTTTGGGTGGATGTATCAGTAGACTTATGATAGAAATGAAACATTGGGCCCTAGCTTGAACATGTCCAGAGCCATGAATAAATTACATGTACATGTATCTTAAACTCTCATGTCGCCTGTCACTGTTTCACCACTGCCCTTCCATCAACTCACACCTAGGGCCTCATGGGGGAGGGAGGTGGAGACTGAGTGGTCCCCTGTGACTAAGGGATGGAAAAAGAGAAAACTTAGGCCCAGTTTACACATGAATTCTCACAATATATAAATGTTAGGGAAAGTGGATTGCCACCATATTATAGCCTCACCCAGGGATGGAAGGACAGACTTGAACAAATTCTCCCTGTAGGCAGTGTTATAAGTAGTACAAGTAGTTACTGACCTAGTATGGAAAGGGAAAAATGTGCCAAGGTGTGGATATTCGGGGGCTCTGGGCAGGCAGGAATGGCCTGGCTGCTTTGTCCTGGATCTGACAGAAGCAAAACGGGAAGATGGTCTTGGTAAGTTATCTTTCTACTGGCTTCCTCATCTTCCTTTCCTCACTCTTCTGTTCCCTTGATTGCAGGGATATTAATAAGGTAGTAGGATATGAACTTCTGACTCAGCTTTGAGGAGAACCAACCTCTCTGAAAAGTTCAGTGAAATATTTGTGGGCCATTCAGACTCCAAGACCAAATTATACATTGCTCTGTCCAAGCAATGATACATGTCTACTGACGGCTCTTATGACAGTTTCCATTATTTGAGAAAGAAAATGAAGAGAAGCTTGTCCAAATTATTTCTGATAACTTTCAAGTATACTCCTTCTCTGAAAGTATCTCTAACTTAACCATCTATACAATAACTGGGCTAGCAATCAGGGATGGAAACCTGTCTACGAACAGACAGGATAAGAAAATTGTCTCAGCAAGGGGACAAGAAACTACCTCATTCCCCTTACCCTGAGAAAAGCCAATATGTTATCAAAATTTTTATCTTTTTCTTAAAACTACCCAACAGGATGTATTTGACTATTTCTCAATACTACTGTTAACTCTGTCAAAACCTAAGTGAAGAATATGAGTGCTTCTTAAAGTATTTCTCCCACTTTGCTCCTTGATGAGTCTGAGCTGTTAAACAGCTGGTAACTGTCCTCCTTAGATTAGCACCTCTCCTATAAGGACTTCTGAGGCACCTTGTGCCCAGTAAAAATAAAGAACAGGAGGATTTCCTTGGTAAAGAGAAAGGAAAAAGCATAGTAACATCATTCCTTGGCCTCACTTTGTAATGCTTCGTGGGGGGGGGGCATGCAGGGGGTAAGATATTCACAGGGTAAAAAAAGCAAGTCACCAACAGGAACAAGGAAGCAACAGGGACAGTCAACATGTGGGATGAACTGGGCATTCTGGGGAATACAGGACAGAGGAAGAGAAGGAAGCCATGTCTGCGGAGGGGACTTTGCAGCTGGTGTGGAAGAGAAGTGAAGCACAGCTGATCTCATCATTTTAGGTGACGCCATCCATACCTTTCCCTATGACTCAATGTAATATGTGACAAGTCACTTTCTCATCAAATCAGCAGATTGTATCACCACTCAGCAATGGGGAGAAAACCCTGAACTCCACCACTCTGAACTCCAGCTTGAATAAAATCCACTTAGCCCTTCCTGTAGTTCAGTGACTGAGGTTATCAAGCAGATGACAAGGAGCTTCCTGGGTTTTCAGAATGGCTGTAAAGAATTATTTTCATTTAACCATGAATTGAAAATAGGTAAGGTAATTAACAAAAAATGGTTAGGGACGGTATATTGGGCAACAGCAATTTGTGACTGCCCAGAATTCATTACCCCTTCTTGACAACACATTTCTTTTAGAGGAATAATAATTGTATTATTATTATTGTTATTAAATTTTTTTTGATTCAAGTTGGTGGGCTTGTACTCCAGGGACCCTTACACTTTCTTAACTGAAGTTTGAGTGTGTGATTGAAACTAAGTCTTGGGTCAAAGATTAAAGACAGAGAAAATGGTAAGAATTCATCTAATCCAGGGGTGACGTTTGGATCTTTGCCACCATGACACTATGCCTGTCTCCCCAGGTCCGGGACCACCAGGGATACCTTGTCTTTGCACATTTCCAAGTCTGGTTCTCTAGACTTACTGCCAGATAATGAGGTCTGATATCTTTCAGTAAGTTTTCTTCGTATAAATTAACCACAGCCTATTTCTGTTGTTTGCACTTATAGAACTCTGACTCATTCAGAATTTGTACCTTACCAATTAGGCAGGTTAAAAGAAGTCGACTTTATTGCTGTAAGACAAGTGGTATGACCATATCAGAAGTAATGCCTTACTTAATTATTTAAAAAACAAATTTTTAAAAGCCTGCAGAAAACATTTATTAATGATAAATACAACAATTTTATTGGGGGAAAAAGAGACTGGAAAAATATGTAATATTGAACAAAAAAACACAAAACATATTTTTGATAATTATTTCATGACAAAAATATGAAAAAGATGACAGTAGATTTTTGAAAATATCTGACATAGATTGATTAGTTCATTGATTGCCATTGACAGTTTGGAGCATAGGTCTTATTCTAGCTGGTATTATTTCCTCATTACTACTTGTTCCTCAGTATTTAAATCCTATGGAAAATTTCTGGCTAGGTCTGTATTAAGTAGAGAGGCATAAAATTTCAGGGCTGTGGAACTTGATTTGACTCAAATCCTCCCAGAAGTGAGAATTCTGTAGTGAGTTTAGTCAGATGGGATTTAATTGGATCCAAAGTTCAGGATTTATTTATTTTTCCGTTTGAAGTTTCAGCAACATTGATGACTTTTGTGTCGGAAGAAGGTCTTGATATAGTAAAAAAAAATGTGAAGCCCTGATTGCTTGTCACATTCCATCTGTATCATTATCCTAAAGGACCTCATCCTCTTTATCAAGAGACAATATTATTACATTTCTTTTTTTTCAAGCATTTTTTTTTTTGGCCGTGGAAATGAAGGCTTATTTGTATCCCACATCTGAGTTGCATTCTCACAGAAATTATGTAAAACAGCAGAGAATGAGTCATAGAATATGAAATATCATAAACTTTACTACAGAAGGACTTTGAGAATTATTTCCCTAACAGTAACCAGCTGGCATAAAGAAAAGATGGAATGAAGTCTGATGTGACAATTACACTGCGACTTAACTCTGCTTTTTCTCAGAAGAGCCAACACTTATCCAACAGATACTCTCCATCTAAGGTGAGAGGTTTCTGAAGTCCTTCCTCTCATTCTATGGTAATGTCTCCCTTTGCATCTAAGTCCGTGTGATTAAAAATTTGTGACCTAAATTGTACTCACCACAGAAAATTTACAGTAATGTTTAGTTAGTGATCCAATTTTCCATATAGCAGTGGAATCTTCTTAAAAGATCCCAAAACAGAGGATCCCCCTTAAGAATGATCTTCTTAAAAATATGATTATGCCACTATTTTGCTGTAATAGGAATGTTTTCAGATGAAAATAATGGAAAAAAATCTAACAGTTACTAAAACAAATAGCATTTTATTTATCTCACATTAGGTGAAATCTATTTATCTCACCTCACATTAGGTGAAGTCTGGCAGCAGATTTCAAGGCTGTCCAATGACACAATAAGTTCATCAAGGATGCATCCTTTTGTATTTTTCTATTCAGCCATACATAGCCATACATAGCATGCTTATTGCATCACAGTCTCAAAATCTGCTTATGTTCTTCCCTGCCAGAATATAGCCTCACACCTACCTCAAAACCAATCACTGGTGAAGGGGACCAGCATTGTCATGATTGGTTAACATCAACTGTTACTCATCTCTTGGGTTGCGGGAGAGAGGTTCCAGAGGAATTGACACTCCCTGCATAAAAGTATCTGTGCTGATCCCCAAACACAGAACAAAGAAGGGGAGAATGTTGTTCCGCATGGAGTGGTAGTCTTTCCACCCTTTGCCCAGCTGGTTGCTTCTCGTTCTTGAGGTCTCTCTTTAAAGGCCACCTCTTCAAAGAGGCCTTTCCTGACCACATAAACTGATGTGGCCCCCCTGATTATTTTTGATCACTGAGAACTGCCTGGAGTGCTGAACTGGAAATTTCAGCAGCAATTAATTAGTATTCTTCTTAATTAGTAATTATGCATTTTTTGTTGCATTTTGTTTGTAATTTTAAATATATTTAATATAAAATATAACATACAATATATTAAATATTAATATATATCAATTAAAATTAATTTAACATATTAATTAAAACAATATTTAATATTTAAATATATTATATACAATTATAAATATATTTATAATTTTATAAATTATACATTTATTTTATTGTCTGTCTCCTCTTTGCCTCTATCACCTCAAGGATGATACCCCTCTGGGGAGAAAGCACTTTAATGGAACTTGTGGTTTACAGAGCAAAATAAAAACACTATTTCATTATTGGGGGGATACAATTAATAAGAAACTTAACTGAGCTACATAATAATGAAGTTGTCTTTCTTTTGGGTAGATGGCAGATGAATTTACCGAAGGGCAAGAATGATTTTTCACCAGTTTCTGAATCCCAGAAAAATTGGAGATTTAGACGTGGGGGATGGACGAGTAATGAGAATGATATTGTAGGAGGTGGGTTAATCCCTAAAGTGTGATGGCCTGCTGAGCACTAAAGAGACACAGGCAGAAATGATAATGACAGCAACAATAATAATAGCACACGGTTACTGGATGCTCTCTAGGCATCGAGCAGAAGTCTAAGTAATACTTATGGTGACTCATTTATTCAGGATATTTTTGTGGGGTGGCTGATTTCTGAAACAGCGAGATTTTAAATAACCTGTCAAGCTCACTCTTTGATCCAGGCTGTCCATTTCTCAAGCCCATGCCCTTCACCACTGCCTCCTTTGGATCAGAGACGGTTACTGTGTAGGATTACATTCTCCTTTTCTTATTCTATTTCCTTCTCCACATCCCCAAGTCTTCAGTAAGTTTTGTTAAATGCTATACCTTGGTTAGCTTGGTTTTAGCTTTGTTTTCTGTGTCTAGGGAGGGATCTCTGTTAGCGCATACCAGGAAAATTTGGGTGGGCAATGCTGGCTGATTCAAGTGACCTGCAGTGACCTGGAGCAGGGGATGGGTGACAACCAGCACAGTGGTGTGGACTGAGAAACATGCCAAGACAAATGGAGATAAACAACCAAGAACTTGGAGAAGGGCACCCTCACAAAAGTATGGAATTATAGTTATATGGAAGCTTAAATTATCTTATCTGGATTTGTAAATAAGGACCTCAGAAGGCAGAGAACTTGTCTATCTGGCTGTATGAGTCTCTGGCATCCGGTTTCCATCCTAGGACTTAATGTAAATTGGGCATAACAAAATCCCACCTTGCCGCTAATTCCAAATCCAGCCCTCCATCTTATCCTGTCCATTTCTTGGGCACTGTGAAGAGGGGGTTAGATTGGTCAGGTTGCACAGACCCTAAAGGTGTCCTTGCAGGAGAGGCCTTTGAACAACACAGAAGCCATGACCAGATGTCTCATAGGTGGTGTACAGAGAGAAACGCATACCTGGAGTGCTGAACTGGAAATTTCAGCAGCAATTATGAAGATTTTTGATGCACCTGAAGCAGGAGAGAAATATGTTTTGCTCAAGTGCCATGAAAAGAGAGGGCTGTTTCTCTATAACCCCTAAATACACTGTAAGGAACAGGAGGGATTGAAAGGCCCTTAAAGCCCCACGCATAGAAGCTGGACAACTTTTCAGGAATCTAACGTTATGTGATAAGATAGCTAAATGTTGAGCTATTACTATTTGCCAGACATGTTTATTTAATTCTCACAACTCTGTAACTTAGGGGTTCTTCTCCCCATTTTACAGACTCCAGCACCACGTTTCTTATCTGTGGTACTACAGCTGGTCAGTGGTGGACCTGGGAGAACTCTACTTTTTCTTGTACTCTGTTCAGCTCTTACACAAATTCCCAAGGTTCTCTTCCAACAGGAGACCACACAAGCCCATAGATCGATGTGAAAGTTATTATGATTCAGATGTTTAAATGAAAATTCTGTGCATCATGGGTCATATACAGGTTGTGGACAGATTGCTAACTAATCAAGTAAACTAATAGAACTGATTTACCTTTGGATGTGGCAGGAAAGATCCCAGAAACAATGCGCAGACAAAGCAATGCACTTGACTTCTTCACTTTAAAAAGAAACTTCGTAAAAGAATATGGGATGTGGGAAAGAAACTCTAAAGATGTTATATTTAATGTGAATTTTTTGTTAAAGCATGTATTTTCAGTAGGGACTGACAATAAATTAATACATTTATCACTATAAACTCAGTGTAAACTCAGGTAAATACAAAATGACCGTTTGGTATCCTGCTGCTATACGGTTTACTTTCTACATCTGGCTGCCCTACCATCTTACCAGTGTTACTCAGTCCAAAACAACCACTTTTCTATGTCGGGAAGAGTTTCCTGTAAAGTTCCCTGATTAATTCCTGTTTTCTTTCATTTGCTGCCCCGTTAACTCTTGTAAACGAGCAGTTATCTCATAGCCAGAACAGTGGGAGTGGGGGGAACCACAAGGATACATGGCTCCACAGTCCTCTGCTTTTTCAACCAACATTCCACTGTTATTGATGGAATGGGGATTTGGGTTTCGCTCATTTCTGCAACAAGCCTCGATTGAGTGCATACTGCTTGCCAGGTATTGTGTGGGTAAAGATCAGAGAACAAGACTGACCCCAGTCCCTGCTTTCATAGAGCTTTTATTCCAGTGAGAGCAAATAGAAAATAAACAAAATGTAGAGATAAGCCATAGGGGTGGGAGAGAATGAGATAAAGACCAATTGAATAGGGGGGAGCTTTAGCTTGTGCTGCCAGGTCGGGAAGGCTGCTCTGACTGGGTTTCCTTTATTTTTGTTTTTACTTCTTTACAAAATGCATATTATTACTCCCATTTTATTTTTTTTTATTTTTAATTTTTTTAAACATCGTTATTGGAGCATAATTGCTTTACAATGGTGTGTTAATTTCTGCTTTAGAACAAAGTGAATCAGCTATACATATACATATATCCCCATATCTCTTCCCTCTTGTATCTCCCTCCCTCCCACCCTCCCTATCCCACCCCTCTAGGTGGTCATAAAGCACCAAGCTGATCTCCCTGTGCTATGCAGCTGCTTCCCACTAGCTATCTATTTTACATTTGGTAGTGTATATATGTCCATGCCACTCTCTCACTTTGTCCCAGCTTACCCTTCCCCTTCCCCATGTCCTCAAGTCCATTCTCCACATCTGCATCTTTATTCCTGTCCTGCCCCTAGACTCTTCATAACCTTTTTTTTTTTTTTTTTTTTTTTTAGATTCCATATACATGTATTAGCATACAGTATTTGTTTTTCTCTTTCTGACTTACTTCACCCTGTATGACAGACTCTAGGTCCATCCACCTCACTACAAATAACTCAATTTCATTTCTTTTTATGGCTGAGTAATATTCCATTGTATATATGTGCCACAGAATCAATGCAATCCCTATCAAACTACCAATGGCATTTTTCACAGAACTAGAACAAAAAATTTCACAATTTGTATGGAAACACAAAAGACCCTGAATAGCCAAAGCAATCTTGAGAAACAAAAATGGAGCTGGAGGAATCAGGCTCCCTGACTTCAGACTATACTACAAAGCCACAGTAATCAAGACAATATGGTACTGGCACAAAAACTGAAATATAGATCAATGGAACAGGATAGAAAGCCCAGAGATAAACCCACACACATATGGTCACCTTATTTTTGATAAAGGGGGCAAGAATATACAATGGAGAAAATACAGCCTCTTCCATAAGTGGTCCTGGGAAAACTGGACAGCTACATGTAAAAGAATGAAATTAGAACACTCCCTAACACCATACACAAAAATAAACTCAAAATGGATTAAAGACCTAAATGTAAGGCCAGACACTATAAAACTTTTAGAGGAAAACATAGGCAGAACACTTTCTGACATAAATCACAGCAAGATCCTTTTTGACCCACCTCCTAGAGAAATGGAAATAAAAACAAAAATAAACAAATGGGACCTAATGAAACTTAGAAGCTTTTGCACAGCAAAGGAAACCATAAACAAGATGAAAAGACAACCTCAGAATGGGAGAAAATATTTGCAAATGAAGCAACTGACAAAGGATTAATCTCCAAAATTTACAAGCAGCTCATGCAGCTCAATATCAAAAAAAAAAAAACCCAATCCAAAAATGGGCTGAAGGCCTAAATAGACATTTCTCCAAAGAAGATATACAGATTGCCAACAAACACATGAAAGAATGCTCAACATCACTAATCATTAGAGAAACTGAAATCAAAACTAAAACTACAATGAGGTATCACCTCACACTGGTCAGAATGGCCATCATCAAAAAATCTACAAACAATAAATGCTGGAGAGGGTGTGGAGAAAAGGGAACCCTCTTGCACTGTTGGTGGGAATGTAAATTGATACAGCCACTATGGAGAACAGTATGGAGGTTCCTTAAAAAACTAAAAATAGAACTAGCATACAACCCAGCAATCCCACTACTGGGCATATATCCTGAGAAAACCATAATTCAAAAAGAGTCATGTACCACAATGTTCATTGCAGCTCTATTTACAATAACCAGGACATGGAAGGAACCTAAGAGTCTATCAACAGATGAATGGGTTTCCTTTAAATTGTACTCTACTTGACAAGAAGGAGCCAAGTCAGGCTCTGACCTGCTTGAACCTCTAATCAGAGGAGAGACCAGCGACACGTCCCTAAAACTCTGAGTCTTAGTGTTTTTCTCTCCAAACCTAGAGACATAACAAGTTTATAGAACTGTGAAGAACAAGAAAATAATTTGTCAAGTAACTTTGTACATGGGAATAGAATAACCATATTCAGCCAGTGAATTTAGAATGCATGTTAATTATCTCACTAAACACAAAATATAAAAGGCTATAAAAAGGTCAGTTGTTGTTGTATGTCTTTCTTTTTATTATTATTAAACTCCCTTCACCCCACCCCCGTGGTCCCCAGGTCAGCCTTCTGTACTCTTCCTTTCCTAAGATGACTTCCTGGGAATGTTCTGAAGCCCACTTAAGCTGAATGTGGAAAAAAGAGCACGCCTGCTTCTTTTGCCCCTGTGCTCTCCCATTTCAGCTTTCTCTCAGTGTTAGCAGTGCTATAACTTTCTGACGTTCCAAGAAAGAACTTTCGTTATAACCTTTGACTGTTCTCCTTTACTCTTAGCAGGCCACTTGGATGCTCAAAGCACCCTTGGCCCCTCTCTGTGGGCAAGGGCAGAACAAAACTGCACGATTTCTTGACACAGCGACTTCCCGCCTGGCTGATGTTAAATTATTTACCTCTCTGTGTTTCATCTCTGAAGTGGGGATAATAATAGTAGTACCTCATAGGATTGTTGTGACGAGTGGTTCACTGCCGCTAAAGCCCTTCAAATAGTAAGTACTCCATAAATGTTGCTTCTTTTATAGCCCATTTCCCTGCTCTATCCTTTCTTTCTCATTTATCTTATCCACCCCTTTGCTCTCTCATGTAAGCTATTGCCATTCCCTTGAGTAGAGCCACGCCACACAGCCATATACAAAATTGCCTTAATTGCCTGTAATTCCTTCATTCATTCACTCCACAAATATTTATAAATCATTTACTATGTATGTGTCATTGCACTAGTAGCTATGGCAGATTCCTAAAATAGAAGACACAATCTTCAGTTGGTAAGGTCAGGATCCAGTTGAGGAAAGGATTCATATACATGCAAAATACTAAACAACAGTATGGATTAAATAACCATATAAACTAATACAAGAGGAGTCACAAATTATTACCTGTGAGTTTCCCACTTAGCAAACATGCGTGCAATTCTTTACTGCTTTAAAATTTTACATGCGTGTTTTCAGGCTTAGGCAGTATTTATGCGATTTTCCCTTTGATCCTTAATCTCATCCTCTCATTAGACTGAAGTACCTTTGAGGAGGAGGAGCAGATCTGAGGTGGAGCTGTTAGTACCTAGGCTCTGGGGACAGAAGCATCTCTGCTCTGCTACTTGCTAAACAGGAGATGCTGGGAAAGCTGCTCAGCTTCTTTGAGGCTCATTTCTTCTCTATAAAATGGGGATAAAATAGCACTTTTTTGGGTTAATGTGAAGACTGAATGATATAATCCATGTAAATGCTTAATGCAAAGCCTGGCACTTGTAAGTGCTCAATAAACATAAGCTATAAGCATAATTGCTTTTTATAGAGCTTGTATTAAGTGAAAAATCTGTATAATTCTCAAAGTGTCTAGTACAGTGCTTTGTAAATAGTAGAAAATGAATTAATTTTATTTATTTTTATTTCTTTTTGAATTAATTTTATTATGTAAGTTATAGACAGTGAAAACTCCATGCTCTCCCTCAAAAGCTTACAATGCATGATACTTTAATATTTACTAACACAAGACTTGAAAACTTACAAAAAGAATTATTCATATTGAAACCAGTAGCCAATATTCTCCCCGTAAATATCTTATTTCAGAAAATTCTTCTACTGATATTATCTAATTTAGTGGAATGTTAAACATTTATTACCAGACTCTAAATGAATAAACAAACTTATCAGACTCTATAGAATTTGTAAAGAGAACAGAGCAAGGTAAGAGTTTTTGCCTCTAACACATTTTATTTTGAAGGAGGGCAGAATGATTTAAACATTTTCAAATGTTATTTCTCTTTAGAAATTGGTTGATGGGCTTTTCAATGATTGGAGGCATGCCAATTCTCAAGTAACTTCAAATGTGGATCTATAATTAAAATCAGAAATTTGAACCACAGAAACATATGTTCTCGACATGTTCCACTATTTTTCTCATTTCTTTGAATCTTTTACTCCTCTATTGCGTCTATCTATTTATCTATCTATCTTCATGAACTGGATGCCAGACGTCTGCAGAAACGCCCACCCCTGCGGAGAGCCTGACGGCCTGGGTGGCAGCCGCGTGGCAGGCTCAGGAAGGCAGGCTGGCCTCCCTTGTCAGCTGGGATCATTCTCTTCTGTTCACAAGCTCAGGATCGTGTGTCCTGCCTGGGGGCCCGTCCTCAGCGGCGTGTGCCGGCGCCTGGCAGTGGACTTCCGACACTGCCGAGTGGGCTTCCCTGACCTGGTGGTGTGGAACCCCCCAAAGTCATCACGTCAAGCTGCTGGAAGTGAAAGACCCCGGCGACAGCCTTTCGCAGAAGAAGGTGGCCCGGCTGGACCAGCTGCGCCGGCAGGTCTGCCACTTGGCTGCGGTCAGAGCCGAGAGCAGGGGTCCCGACTGAGAGCTGTGGGCTTGGGAATAGCCTGCTAGGATTTTCAAAGGCGTTGTGTCACTACATCTTATTTAATTTTGATTTTGTTATTGTCATAATGAACTTGCTAGTTTAAGGAAAAATATCTCTCTATATAATACATATATATTCTGCTTACTGTACATATTTGACACTGAGACTTAGTGAATATATAAGACTTGTAATGATAAATTGCTATAGGCTGCTGCTTTGGGGTGAATATAGAAATCCAAGGACGGTAGAGATGATTCTTCTCTTCCTCTGCTGCAAGGGAGGCTGAGATGTAATGACTCACCTTTTCCATTGTTGGAAATTAAATCTGCCTCTGAAAGCAATTTTGGTTTTATAAAGCCAAAGTTTACAGAACTTCTGAAATCATTCCCAGGAGCCACTTGAAAACGAATTGTCACAGAACTGATACCTGAATCAGAAGGAGTGATCCTTCCTGGGCTCAGGCAAGTCAGGCCAGTGGCTCCTGATTTTGCTTTACGAGACACAGAGGACAGGAGGGATGGCTGAGGGGCCCTTGTCACTGTGCAGGCCAGGCCGAGGCCGCCTGGGCCTCGACCTGACATCCTCTGCACACAGGCGTCAGGGTCGCGGGCGATGGCCTGAATGCTTCCACACCTGGATCAAATGCCAGAAACTAAGTTATTAAACTAGAAACCTGGAGAGTCCTATAGAGGTGCCAACCCCAAACCACCAGGGTTGAAATCTAATGAACATTTCTCCCATCTAACCTGAAGAGTTGGGAGGAGAAGGGGGGAAAAAGTGGGTTTGAGTCAGGCTGCTGATTGCATTTGATTAACCTTGGGTATGAAATCTGTGCTTTGTGAAATGACTGCTTTCTACACTTTTGCATTTTCTTTACTTCCCCTTTTGTGACCTCACTCTCCTAAGAGTGATTTCTGTTGAAGTAACTAATCAAAACAGGGTATTCAGGGAAAAATAATGGTATATTTGGTATATTTTCTTATCAAAACTGGAGGGGCTGAGGAAGGGTTTTGGGGAGGAAAGAGGAGACCATTAATTAGACAATGGAGGAATGTTAATTAAAAGCACCGATGGGTTCACTGCTGTAAACATAACCCAGAGCAGAATATTCTGTAAAATGTGATGTTCAAAGCCAAGTCAGCACTTCGGGCAAAAGTGACTCTTCTTTCTTGTCTTTATGAGACAGAATCCTGAAAGCCACATACCTTCCAACATCTTGAAAAGTGTAATCGTTTCTCAGAAGTACTCAGCCTGAAGTATGATTTTAAAGTTCTGTTGAGACATAAAACTCAAGCCATTACACCTGTGTGTTTACTGAACTTTTTATAGATGCGTATGTACTGGGCAAACGCTGATATTGTCTTCCTTGATTACATGGCATTCTGTGCCCCGAAAAGGTTTGTTGCCTCTGTGTGCTGGTCTTAAATTTCAAGGCTACTGGGCAGCAGCTCTCCTACCCCAGCGAGCTGTGTGCAAAGCCGCTAGAATTAAACAAGAAACAAAGTTCGTGGGAACAGAGTGAGGATACTAAGGTGTCCTTTGATGCACAAACCCTGTCTGTCTCGATGCTGACCTCACACCCAACTTAAAACACCAAACACCAGTTAATCACATGATTGTCGAGAGATGCAAAGTCCCTGTATAATTACTGCTGTGTTCAAAGGAATTAACATGTAGTTACTATAAACAACATGTTCTATTTTGTGGAAACTATGCAGTTAACTTGTCCTAGGCTAATAAATTAAATATAGCATAAGCTCATATTACAGCTGCTTGGAAGGAGGGGCTGGCTGGCAACACATTTATTGAGATCACTTTGAAATCACTAGCCTCTATACTCAGTACAGAAGTAGGTGTCTCCTGCTTTGGGCAACTTATGCACACGATCCCATTTACTAAATAGATACTTTAGGAAGTTTAAACATATTTGGTTATGGGAGAGAAGCTGAGGCAGAAGGAGGAAAAAGAGTGAAATGGTGCTAAATCATTAGACACTAATTTGGAGTTGAAATAGAATGGCAGTAAAACATACAAATCTATATGAATCTATAGTGAATAGTCCACACTTGCACATGACACTTGCAGAAATTCAGATGAGAGGCAATTCATTAGGAACATAACTGTCACAATTAGGAAGGCATCCCTGTGCCATGCCCAGGAAGTTCTTGATATTTTATGATGTGTTAAAAAGAGAAGACCTAGTGCCTCTCAGCTTAGGTGAGAACTGCTAGCAGTGAAGTGGATCCCTGAAGTGGATCCAGCAGGCCCATGGTCTTGGAGGACTCTTAGCTCCCAGCCAGGGGCACTTCTTTAGCGGTTCCTGTCAGAGAAGGGGACGGTCCCCTCTGTCATGTGACAGTTACTAACTCTGGTTGGGGTGTGGTTAAATGTTAGGCTCAATGACTGGAAGGAAGGATTTTCTTTCCCTGTATCTTCAGCTTGACTGATAAGTTGTCCATCTTATCTCAACATCTGCCAGCAACCTAAGAAATGGTCCATTTGCTTACAGAGGTAGGAATCATGCATTCTTATTTAGAACTGCCCCTCTTTCTTAACTTTCCTGTAATCGCTCACCCACTCTCAACCTTACATAGGTTACCAGTGAAAGCAGATGGAAAAGAGGTATGATTGTTGTCTACCTGGAAGCGAGACGGAGGCAGACACTCTTCAGGCATTAGTGAACTGGTGTCCCCAGGCAGCTGTGTAAAGACTTTAAACCAAATATTTTACATTTGGTGAAATCTTTTGCACATGTGCTGGAGTATTTGCTTTTCCTATGTAACAGTACATTCAATAAGGCATCAGTTCATGGTTTTTCGCTGAAGTAAAACCCAGTGGCTAGTCTAATAACAAAAGGAACTGTAGGACAGATAGCATTTTCTTGATTATTTTTATGTTTTAAAAGTAAAATATAGACTTAATTTAGTTTTTGAATTAAAGAGAAGTCTTATTCCTGGCTATTTAGACATAGCAGAACCTTAAATTGTATAAATATGGCAAATAAAGCTCTTATATCTTCAACAGAATGTAATTAGTGAATACATTATACAAAAATTTTGTAGAGCAAGAGTATTCATTTAGGTTAAACTAGTTTATGAATTGATTTTATAACCTATTTCTATTCCTGAGTTTGTTATATTTAAAAAATGATCCAAAGATGTACATTTTTGTTTAGTAGTATATCAGTGTTACTTTAATGATTCTTAGCAAAAAGATAAATATAATTTTACCCACTCTGGTATATGCTACATTTATTTGCTATCTTCTTTCAATTCAAAATTGAAAGAGAAAATTCATCTGCAAGTGATTTCTTCCAAAGTTTCTGTCATCAGCATGAAGATAAAAATTATTTCATCTATTCAAACTTTTGTCAAGATTTAACACTCTTTGAATTTCTTCTACCAATTTATTTTCTTTCTTTATTGCAGAAGAGTCTTGTGAATACTAAAAAGGGAAATTCATACCCCAGGTTACATATATTCTCATATTTCTTTAGACATTATTGAGAAAGGAAAGATGTAGGGAGCTTACTGGTCAGAGAAGATGAAAGACATGAATTTCCCTTTATGATGAAAGCTGAAAGGATGACTGGGTACAGAGGAGCTGGCAGTGGCTTCCTGCTCTTCAAGCACAGAACAGGGCTCTGTGGAGCCTGGGAACGGGAGTGGACAGACCTGCCCGTACTTCCTGTAGCATGTTGGGCAATCACCTAGCAGCCCTGACTCTCCCTTTTCTCACTTCAAAAGTAAGACAGTACTTAACTCATTAAGTAATTATGAGAATTAAACTAAACGATTTAATATAACTAGAACACTTAGTAGAGATTATCATCATTTTTGATAAAAGGTATATATTATCAATTTTAAGCTTCTAGGCCCTTCCCTAAGGAGAAATTATTCTCTGCTTAGGTTATTTGTGATTATCCTGTTAGAAAAGCAGCTGGATGTAATTTATATGAAAAAGCCTTTCTGATGCACAATTTGGTTAGTTGGTCACAAAAATTTAAGAATTATGAAAGTATTTAGAGTTTATAAGATTCAGTGCATTCAAAGCAAGTAGATTTTTTTTTTTTCACCTTCAGATCTGGTTTATTAGTAGAGTTGGTTACATTCAAAGGCTGTGGCTTGTTAGATGTTTTTCTCTAGAGACTAAGCCCCCACCTACTGAGGAGACAAGCCATCACCAAGGCCCCAAGGTGAGACAAGTCTCTGTAAGTCACTGCCCCTGCAGTTCAATCCCCTGGGTAATCACCCCCCAGGTAACAATGGGAATGGGGCACTGAGGGCTGGGATGTAGGCACTGGGCACCAGCAACACAGGCACCTGTGCCCCACAGACCAGTTAGTGGACATCATTGAGCTGCCGTGCCACATCCAAGATGTTCTTGGCTCCTTTGTTCAGCAACAAGGTGGCCAGGCTGATGCCCAGGCTCTCAGCAGCCAGCTGGGCTTGTTGTGGAATGTTCCGGGCAGTGATGCCCACCAGCTGTGGATCATCCTCAGGGCCATCTTCATGCTTGGCAGGGACATGGATGGTGGCCTGCATGATCTCTTGCATGCTATCTGTGCCATTCAGACTCCAGACTCCTCCAGTCAGGTATAGTTGCCCATCCTTCATAGCTGTATGCTCTGCCACTGGCACACTGCAGCCTCCTTCCAGGTGCCTCAGGAAGGCCTGTTCAGCAATACAGTGAAGCAGAGTCTCAGGATCATGCAACACCCCCACCAGATCCAAGATGTCCTGGTCCTTGGCTCGAACTTCCACTCCCAGAGCCCCCTGACCCGCACTCCTCAGGGTGCAGGATCTGCCCCACCCGGTTCTGCCAGCCCATGCACTGCAGGCCAGCTGCAGCCAGGATGACGGCACCGAACTCCTGCAGTTCATCCAACTTCCAAAGCCGTGTGTTGAGGTTTCCCCGAATACTCTTGAACTCCAGATGTGGGAACTTTCTCTGCAGCTGGGCCGCTCTCCGCAGGGAGCTAGTTCCCACCACGCTCTTCCCTGGCAAGGTTTCTAGGGTCTTCCCAACAAATTTTGGGTGAAAGACAACAGCATCAGAGGGGCTCTCCTGCTTGCAGATGGCTCCAATGGTGAAGCCAGGAGGAAGCACCGCGGGCAGGTCCTTCAGGGAGTGAACAACCAGGTCCACTTCATTCCTCTCCAGTGCGTGTTCCAGCTCCTTGGTAAACTCTCCAGTCTTGGAGAGAGCCGTATCAAGAATCTTGTCCCCTGTGGTGGACACAGCAATGATTTCAAACTGCGAGCCTGGGTATAAGGCTTTCAGCGTTGCCACCACACTGTCCGTCTGTATGCAGGCCAGCTGGCTCTTGTGGGTACCCACGCGAATCACTCTCATCTTTGGGCTGTTTTCTTCCTGCAGAAAAAGTCCCGAGGTCACAGTCCCTGCTGCTCTCAGTGCTCCTCAACACCTTGTCCAAGAACCAGAATCACTGGCTTGGAAGAAAGGAACCTCAGCCCCTGGCCTGTGGCCAGCTGAGCCTCAGAGTGGGAAAGCAAGTAGATTTTAAAAAGTGTCCCTCTGGGACTTCCCTGGTGGTCCATTGGTTAAGACTCCGCGCTTCCATTGAAGGGGGCACAGGTTCAATACCTGGTCTGGGAACTAAGATCCTATGTGCCGCGTTTCGTGGCCAAAAAAAAAAAAAAAGTGTCCCTCAAGGCTTTCCGTCTTCTCCAACACAAGGAATTGCTGCACATATTCTGATGACTGTCTCAGGCAGAAAGAGTCAACTAGCAGACCGTCTCAGGCAGAAAGAGTCAACTAGCAGAAGATGTCATAGAAACACATCATACCCTCGTACGGCACATGTATGTAATGTTGTCATTGTAAAAATTTAGTTTTTACTGATGTAATACTTGCTTCTATTTATCCCTCCTTTTAGTGGCATCATGTCTTATTCACTTTTGTACACTAACACTACATCTGGTATTTAGTAGGTTATCAATATCGATATGATATTCTTGCTGAAAAAAATAAATGCACGAATAAGTAAGTAAAAGGGTACAGAGATGACCACTATCCTTTATGGACATGCTTGGACATGTTTCCTGTAACAGAAACTAAACTATTTTCCTCCATGACTTAGTGACTAAAACCACCAGCTTTCCCCTCCACTGCTGCCAGGAAGAACTGTTTGTTACTTACTCATACCCTAATCCCTTTTCTCACTGCACGATAACCTACCAACCTGCTGAGGAGGGCTAGCAATTATAAAACAGCAATCACTCTTTTAGTACAGTGATGGTTTTCAACTGTATTTTGAGGGATATGAGCTTTTGAGGTTGCTCAGAGGCCAAGTTGATCCAGAATCCAACTCAGGGAGATAAAGGTAAAGGGGCTGAGGAGAAGTCCCAGCTCATGACAGCTTCACCTCATCTCCTCTGCTTTCATCTGTTTTATACATTGAGGCTACATGCAAGATTCTGCTTGAGATACAGGATGCACTACTTAAAAAGTTTGAAGCCTGAGTTCATGATTATACAAAGTATTAAATAGATTTACCTTCTGGAGTCAATGCAAGAAGACAAGCTTGAGTTCTCCTAACACCCAGGCTAACTTTTGAGTCATCAGAGCAAAACATATTAAAAGGTAGTGCTGAGAGATAATCCTGGCATATCTGGATGTCTTCTGAGCAAAAAACATTGATAGCTTTGTTCAAGGAGATTTGCAGATCTTCTCCAGGCAGGGAGCAGATTTGCTTATTCTCCAGGATAACGAAGCTGGTTTCCTTCTATCCTTGGAGATAGTCCAGGGTGATAAAAATGATATCTCTCTCTGAGTCAGAAGGTAGATTTGTTTCCTGATCATAATAATAAAGATATTGCCTCTCTTTCTGTAGGGGTGGATGGACAGGTTTACTAATAGCTCCTTTAATAGATTGGGTTTTTTTTCTAAGCGTGAGCTTCCTTGCTATGACACAACTGTCATAACTGTGCGTGCAGTGTCTACCTGGCCTGGACACTGGGCATGAAACTTGTGGGGCAAGAGGAACGAATGTGAAGATGAAGCTCATGCCATCTCCTCTGCCAAGTGTCACAAACTGTAAAAATTCAGGTGGGCTCATCGTCTCCTTACTGGCTGCATCCACAGGAGTCCAGCAAGCTGACCCAGCAGGACATACTTGGCTGCTCGACAGGTGGGACCTTCACTGACCAGGAGTACCTTACCTGAAAGGTCCATTCCCACTCTTACCTATGCTGGGAGAGCCCTTAGTCATGTGATAGACTTTAGTATTCATTCACGCCTTTGAGCTAACTATGTACAACTATGTTCAAAACAAAATTATTATTGTTGTTAATATTTCTCTTCCTGTTATCTTAAGGAGCAGTTTTTTAAAAAAAATCTATCCACCAAAGTAAATATTTTGTATATGAGACCCTCATCAGCTTTTAAAAACAATGTTCAAGTTTTATTGCATATAAGAATCACCTGGAGAGCCTGTTACAAAAGCAGATGACTGGGTCCCATCCCCAGGGAATCACATTTAGTGGGTCTGGGGGAGCCATGCTGCCTGCTAATAAGACCCCAGGTGATTCTGATTTTGCTGGGAAGGGTCACAGTTTAAGAAACAAGATTTTTAAAGACAAGAGTGTCTTTTTAGGTAAAAAGAAAAAGTGGATGAAATTCACAATTTCCTTCAAATCCTGAAGGTTTGATTAGGGAGGCTGATAGGGGAAAACAGGGTGTCTACATTCTGATACATTAACTCAGCACTTTACCCCTACTTCAGTTCTAAAATACTGAAACCACCTCAGGATTTCCTTTGTAAGGACATTATATATATATATATATATATATATATATATATATATATATATATATACACTTTAACAATAATAGCAAGATATTGTTACCGAGTCCAAGCTCACACTGCTTGCCACACAACAGGCCAATAAATTGAGAGACGAGGTTTTGGGACAGGGAATAGTGACTTTATTTGGAAAGCCAGCAGATGGAGAAGATGATGGACTAGTGTCCCAAAGAACCATCTTCCCCGAGTTAGAATTTAGGCTTCTTTTATACTAAAAGGGGGGGGGTGTGTGGCTGGTTGTCACAAATTTCTTGGTGTTGGAATCCTTTGCTCTTGCAGCTGTCCACATAGGTCTGGTCACAATGTTCCTGCAAACCTCCAACAGGACAAATACTATTCTCTGTTCTGCAACTTTTAATCTCTATATGAATGGAAAAGTGTTATACTTTTAAAGGTCAGAGCCTTGAGAATAGGCTATCCTGTATATTTCACGCTATAG
This sequence comes from Balaenoptera borealis, assembly GCF_965194805.1. NCBI lineage: Eukaryota > Metazoa > Chordata > Mammalia > Artiodactyla > Balaenopteridae > Balaenoptera > Balaenoptera borealis. The sequence goes on along the minus strand of NC_138873.1, from coordinate 102,098,292 downwards.
GCAACATTCTTTTACAAAAGATCCAGAGCCAGCATGACTAAGCACAGGCAACAGAGCACAAAGGTTAGAGCTAAAGGAATAGATCCAGCATAGAGTCATGTTTGGTCTTTATTACAGTATTACTGACACAACTGGTCCAGAAGTTATTCACTTTGGGGTCAAGTCATTCTTCAATACAATGTCTTGGATAGTAAATCGTCTTTTAGTATGTGCCTCGGTGTAGAATGCAGGTTTGCAGTGCGACTCTGAAGCTAGACCAAGCCTGTCCACTTGCCAAATGATTGAAAGCACTCCTGTAAGCCTCTCTATTTACATGCCCTCAATTACTTTCACACCTAGGCAACCTTCTGGAATTTTCTGTGTGAGCTGATGCTTATTTATTTTAGGGTCATCTTATGGTACACACATTAATTTTAACATCAATTTGGCTAACCTTGAAACTTAGTCTGTTGTGTGTTATGGGCTGAATTGTGCTCTAACCCCCCCGGCCAAATTCATATTTTGAATTTTGAAGCCCTACCTCTAGTACCTCAGAATGTGACTGCATTTGGAGATAAAGTCTTTAAAGAGGTAATTAAGTTAAAATGAGGTCATTAGGGTGGACCCTCATCCAGTATGACTGGTGTCCTTATAAGAAAAGGAAATTTGGACACAGATAGATTAGAAGAGCATGTGAGGACAGGGAGAAGATGAGCATATACACACCCAGGAGAGAGGTCTCGGGAGAAGCCAACCCTGCTGACACCCTGATCTCAGTATCTGGGGGCTGGGAATGGGAGTAGTTCAAAGGATGGTCAGAAGGGCGTCTCTGAGGAGGTAACCTTTATGAAGAGTCTGTATGAAGTGACGGATGCAGACGTGTGCCACCCAGGTCCCCCGTCAAAGAAGGACTTTCTGCCCCAGGTGCTGGAGAGCTGTCAAAAGACAACCTTCAGCCTCGGAATGTTTGGGGGGGGCCTCTGGTGCCAGGAGCCTCTCTCAAGGCCGTGTCCTTCCTGAAGGTGGCCCATGTCCAATGACTCATCAAGGTGGGGATAGAAAAGCCCAAACAGGACCTACGTCGTGGGAGATTTCTGTTTCGGAGTCTCCCCCCAGGGCTAGCTGAGGCTGCTAACACTACCTCCCTTCCTTTCCCTTCTTTTCACAGCTGATTCCAAGTGTACCCCCCATAAATATTCACATCTAATGGTCAGAAGCCTGTTTCAGAGTGGGCTTCCTAGGGAACCCATCCTGTGACAGGGAGGGAGCCCTGTGCACATCTAGGAAGAGCATTTCCTTGCAGAAGAAACAGTAAGTACAAAGGCCATCAAACCTCTACCCATATGGTAATGACATGGCTATACAAAGAAGGGACAGAACAAAGTTGCTTGGCTTTGTATGGCCATCCCAATGGGACCAGCTAAGGGTGGTACAGAGCTGGCTAAGGAAGGTATTAGATAGGGACTTCCTAATAGGGGGTAGTCAGAAACTTCCTAGAGAGGAGGAAGTCAAAAAAGGAAACACACATGGAGGTGGTTTTGATTTTGAATTAAAGTGTAAATCCAACAGACTTCTTTGATACTTCTAGGACTCTGAGGCCTATGTATTCTCCCACTGATGAATTGTTAGAGTGCTCCCCCATCTCAAGGATGTGCTTGACCAGTTTTCAAGTCTAGATCCCATATCTCCTCTCCAACTCTCTGCAAGCTGCCACCACCTCCTCCTCTTCTTCTCCATCCTCCTCCTCCTCCTCTTCTTCTCCTCATCCCCCTCCTCCCCCTCCTCCTCCTCTTCCTCTTCTCCCTCCTCCTGCTCCTCCTCCTCTTCTCCTGCCTCCTCCTCCTCCTCCTCTTCTCCCGCCTCCTCCTCCTCCCCCTCCTCCTCCTCTTCTCCATCCTCCTCCTCCTCTTCTTCTCCTCCTCCCCCTCCTCCTCCTCCTCTTCTTCTCCCTCCTGCTCCTCCTCCTCCTCTTCTTCTCCCTCCTGCTCCTCCTCCTCCTCTTCCTCTTCTCCCGCTTCCTCCTCCTCCCCCTCTTCCTCCTCCTCTTCTTCTCCCTCCTGCTCCTCCTTCCCCTCCTCCTCCTCCTCTTCTTCTCCCTCCTCCTCCTCTTCTTCTCCCTCCTCCCCCTCCTCTTCCTCTTCTTCTCCCTCCTCCCCTTCCTCCTCTTCTTCTTCTCCTCCTTCTCCTTTCTTTGACTGCAATCTTCTCACATATTTTCATTTTCACATTCAAGGCTCCCAGAAGGGAAGGAAATAGCTTTGTCCAGCCTAGGACACTAATTGATCTATTAGGACTTCAAAAATGCTGTTAGTTGTAAAGAAATTATGGAAGTTAATCATGGAAAACAAGCAATATCTCCTCAACTTCATCTCCCTAAATAACAAAATAAAGTACAATGCCTTGAAACAAGCTCAAAGAGAAGATGGTTATAGAACCCAATTTTCTTCACAAAGGGAAGTAATTTCAAAATTAAGTCTTCACTTTATTTACATAGGAAATAGGGGAGAAGGTGTGCATGAAAATTAGACACGGCTTGAATTTTATGACTAAACAAAATCCCATAGTGCATCTTCTGATTTTCAAACCATTATTACTATTCTTTCTACATATGTCTGTATTAGGGTGTCTGGTTCATAAATTAATAAACACCTTAATTGTTTACTCAAGATTGTGTTGGATTTTTGCAATTCCCTTTGAGGGAATAAGTTTAAATTCTTGAATCTTTACAGATTCAAGATGAACTATGATCATCTGTGTGACTAGAATGAACCATACGTGGGGGTGGTGAGGCAGTCATTTCAGCTCAGGATTATTTTTGGCTCTTTGTTCCTCAGAACAATTCTTTCCTGCTTACCTCTCACAACCCCACAAGGATGGTGTAACATAACCTATTTAGGATTGATGATGGAAGTTTAGGATTTCTTCAGAATAAGAACAGGTTCTAGGGCCCTAGGAGTATTAGCAAAAACAAGAGTTGAACTTTACTACCAGAACATTTTCATCACCTCCAAAAGAAATCTGTACCCATTAAGGCATTCCCCATTGCCCCTCCCCTAGTCCCTGACAACCACTAATCTACTTTCTGTCACTATGGATTTGCCTATTACCTAATACATATTCTAAATCCCTTTTAGCTTAATACTTTACTAACCTTTTAAAATCCTCCCTCATTGCTTTAAATAGCCTTTTTAGTTTAATTTAAATGGCTGTCTACTAAGCTGAAAGACTTCTAAATTAGGGAGGTTCAGTGAAGAACCATGCATTTGATTCCATAAATTCTTACACTGGAAGATATACAAAGATTCATGTTTAGTTTTTCCTCTTTTGTTTTGATTTTCCTTCAATATAAATCCAATTCAAGGATACAGAATACTAAAGAAAGGGAAAAGGAATATAAGAAGCATGTAGAGCAGAAGGAGGAAGAGAAGCAGTTGGAGGAGAAGGAGGGGGAGGAGGAGAAGGAGGGGGAGGAGGAGAAGGAGGGGGAGGAGGAATATGACAGTATCATAGAGGAAAGAAACTTATATTGAAGAAACTAAAGAAGAAACAACCACTGATTGATTCTTAAAAAAAAAAAAAATCACGCCATGCCCCCATTCTGCAAACAAAAAGGGATGAAAAAACAGAACCAGATCTTACATGATGAAACATTTTTTAAGTTTCACAGTCTAGGACAAGACCTCCAAGGCATATTTCAAAGAAACCCTCTATTTCCCTTTTAAGCTCTAATTCCTTTTAATAAGGCATCTGATTTGGGGTGTGGACTTTAAATGCTTTCTTAGCCATGAAGAAAGAAGATACAGCAATTTCATCATTTTGGGGAAAATAAGAATATCCTTTTACTCTTTATAAAGCTTTCAGAGATCAGAAACATCTTTTTACAGAAGAACAAAAGAAAAAAAACTGATTAAAAGTAAGATTATGAGTTTTTAATTGTATAAAGGTAATTTGAGATTAACTAGGAACAGACTACATAACACCAAGTATACTAGAACAGCATGTAACAAAGAGAAGTCTATTGCCTGTCTTTCCTGATTTCCAAGCTTAAGAAACTTTGTTTTGAATTATTTCTTCAAGGAAGATTAACTGAAATTCTATATATTAAATTTTAACTCAAAAATTATCACAAACTATGGATGAGAAATGTTGCTTCTAAAAGTTTTGGTATTGCAAAACAGTAGATTGAATGTTAGAAACAAACAAACAAACAAAACATAGAGAAGTTATTTTCCATACCTCTAGGCTTGACTACCAGGAAGGGTTTCAATTAAAACCTATAACTTCAGAGTAAAGGATGTCAATTTCCAAATTTAGATGATACCCCTTTCATAGATCAATGGGATCCATTGATTCTGGGTTGGTCTTAATGATTTCATTGACCAATAAAGTTCAGCACCAGTGCCACTGAGTGACTTCAACATTAGGTCAAGAGAGGTCTTGCAACTTCTTCCTCCGTCTCTTGGAACATTTGCTCTCTGTGCTCTTGAGACTCTCCCTCTGAAGATAATGGCTCTTGGAATCCGGTGGCTCTGCAGTGAGAAGACCCAGCTGCACTGAGAGACAGGATGCAGATGCGGGGCTAGCAGCCCCAGCTGAGCTCTCAGCCGACATCCCGTCCAGCTGAGCCTTCAAATAATTACAGTCCAGCCAATCTCTGGACTGCAACTGTGTGAGGGGCTCCAAGAACTGCCCAAGTGAGACCTTCTTGAATTACTGATACTTCACATTGTAAACAAATAAAATGGTTGTTTTAAGCTGTTAAATTTCGGGGTCATTTGTTATGTCATAGAGTTAATCGGAACAGTCTGGTTTTGTCAGACTGCTCTAGCAACTTCTGCTACATCAAGGCTTTCTCCAGTGAGGCTGTTGGATTTGCAAGGATAGGATAACCCAGTTTGGAAAACTTGCAACAAAAAGTCATATAATTATGAGGTAATTCTGTAACACCTGAGTGAACTTTAAGTGATTTTGTTGCTTGGTGAAGAATCTCCTTAAATCTCTATCTCTTATGTTTTTATTACATCTAGCAGTCAAAAAAAAAAAAAAAGAAAAAATTCTACATAGTAAGGTCCTTTACCTTCACTCTGCTCTTGATCTGAGTGATATTAGACTGAAGGGATCAGTACGCTACATGCTTCGACTTTGCTCCAGACCCCCTGCCCTTCTCCTCTTCCTGGGAATGGCTGCCTTGATTATAGCACTCTCGGGTCTTGTCAGGACTTGGGCAGCCCCTGCTCAGAGTCCGTTTCTGGGAAGGCTGTCCTGAGGCTGTCTTGCTGACATCACAACCCGTGTGTGACTAAATGCTGATCTGCTCAAAATATTTTCGGACTTTAGCCTAGGCCACCTACGCTGCCTCTTCTCCCTCTTTCTTGCCTAATCAGAGCTTGGGGGATTTATTTAACTACCATTAGCCCAAATGTTAGAAGAGTGTTCCTGCCATATCAATCAGCCCCTGTTTCCTGTCTGGAATACTCTATATCCAGTTGAAGTATATTTTAGTTCTTATTTCTGTATAGCTCTGCACTAGTCTAGGACAGGAGAAAAAATTCAGCACCAACTTGTTTGGAATATCCAGTTGTATAAATGCCTCATTTTCTGTATCACCATTAAGTCATTGAGTTTTATCTCTTACCTGAAAGTATACACATATCACATCTCCATGATTTGTAGTCACTGTTAACCAGAAATATACCATGTTGTTACGGTATTTTTGGATGACAGGTATGTTGGGTCCATGTGGGTAGTGATGGGGGAATTGGGCATCATTTCTTTTTGTAGATTTACTCTTTTAGAGCAAAAGTTGCAAACTCAAAAGCCAGTGGGGTGGGATGGGGATAAATGTGGAAGGTTCTGGTGTAGGGGGCTGTGATGAGGTACATGAGTGAAGACAGCCAGCTTTGTAAATGCATTTCACAGCAGCATTACCACATTCAAAACAGACCCTGACACCTCAATTTTTTAAATTATTATTTATTTCATCACACTTGTTTTTCCCTACAAGAGGTCCCTTGTAGAGGTTTTTCCCTTGTACGTGGTCCCTTGTAGTTCTCATAGCAGTTTGTTTTGTAATTATGTCTTAAGTTGAATGCTTTCAACTTAAAACACACTTTGCATATTAAACTTGTAAGAAAAATTTGTTATTGCCACCAAAAAATATAGTCCTATCTAGTTTTTCACAAAATCTGTGAGGAAGTCTGGCTTTCCTTTTCCCACTTTTGATATAGGCATGGGTGCAAATAAATACTTCTGTAGTCTAAGAAAATCAGCAGTTCACACTTGGTTTGTGTGTACGAGAGAAAACAGAAAGTGGTGATTATTGGGTTAAAACGGAGAGAGCAGGCAGCTTCTGAAGGAGGTGCTGCCGCTTAGCCCCAGAGGTGTCAAATGGGGGTGTCAGAATAAGGGCCAAGCTTTGCCAGTTCTTCTGATTTTCCATGAAAAGTCAAACGTTTGGATTAAAATCTTCCAATTTCCAAATATTGGTGAGCAAGTCAAATTATAAACAAATGTGTGGGTCTAACAAAGCGCACTGCAGGCAACACATGGCTTGAGGGCTGCCTATTTGGGAACCTTGCCTTTAGAGGATGTATCTATCTGTTTCTGAATCTGGGGGCTTATGAGATAGAATTCTAGGCCCTGGCTTTTCCACATAATTGCAGTGCATATTGTTATTTACAGCTAACACTGAGCAAGTATAACCAAGGACAATTTTCTAGAGAGAGAATGAGTCTCAAACAGGGAAGTGACATCCCAAGGACTTGCATGAAACGAATCCCATGTGGCAGGTACAGATGGAAATATTGGGTGGGCCAAAAAATTTCATTTGGTTTTAAGTAAAAATAAAAGACACACTTTTCATTTTCACCAAGAACTTTATTGAGAAAAAGTAGTCATTAACCGAACGAACTTTTTGGCCAACCAAATGAATGAGGACAAGCTGGACTCCAGTCTGGAAGACAGCAGAGAGTCTTCTTGACCGCACTGGCCAAGGGTTATTTTACCTGTTTCATAATAATGAGGAAATAAAGAATGATGTAAAATCTGTTGTGATCTATTTCTCCCAGACGCTTTGGGTGTATGGGGTATGTGGTAGGGTCAGGAGAGCAGGGCTGGTGCAGCTGAGAAGTTGGTCTAGCTAAACCTAAGCATGGGCTGGAGTGGGAGTGGATCAGTAAGATACCTTCTATGGAGACAACCTTGCGTGGCCTTCCTTGAATTGAGTTCAGGACAGTGTGTCAAACTTCTTTTCCTGGAGCCCAGCTAATTGGTGGACTTACCCCTTGCTGAAGTGAGAGATACCATTGTTTACCACATCCTGATTGGTAGAAGTACCAAAACTTATAAAGGATAGCTTGGAATTGAGCACAATTTTCAGGGAAGGAGTTGCCTTTTTTGTCCTCACTTGTTGGTGGAATAAGAGGCTTCTCCAAAAACAGTGTGTCATATATATATATATATACACACACAATCTTGCCCTAGTATCAGAAAGCCCAGATATTCCATGGATTGATCCTTTAATCTCTCCGGGGAGCTCACAGAGGTAGGAGATTCTGCTGACACATGAGGGTGGCACTTCTGAGTGCCTCTATGAGGCACCAAGTGTCGAAGTACTTCAACCATCACTAAAATCCAATCCATTTTGTATTGAGGACTTTTGGAATCATTTTTTTTTTTTGGCTGTGCCACACAGCTTATAGGATCTTAGTTCCCTGACCAGGGATTGAACCTGGGCCGGGCAGAGAAAGTGCCAAGTCTTAACCTGCACTGCCAAGGAATTCCCGAATTTTGGAATCTTGATAACATTTTCCTACCCGCTCCCCACTCTCCATTTCTATTTTTGAATCAACTCTCAACCAAGATGGGGCCAAGCCAGATTGAGTCAAGTGTGGACTAATGGGCTGTAAATTGGGATGGGGTTTCTTTGGACAGGGAACTAGAATAAGAGTTGTCATTGGACACAAAAATTGGTAAGATTGTGCACCATCAAAAACCATAAATGGGGACTTCTCTGGTGGCACAGTGGTTAAGAATCCACCTGCCAATGCAGGGGACACGGGTTTGTGCCCTGGTCTGGGAAGAGCCCACATGCCACTGAGCAACTAAGCCCGTGCACCACAACTAGTGAGCCTGCGCTCTAGAGCCTATGAGCCACAGCTACTGAGCCTGTGTGCTGCAACTACTGAAGCCCATGTGCCTAAAGTCCGTGCTCTGCAACAAGAGAAACCACCGCAATGAGAAGCCCACGCACCACAACGAAGAGTAGCCCCTGCTCGCCGCAACTAGAGAAAGCCCATGAGCAGCAACGAAGACCCAATGCAGCCAGAAATAAATAAATTTAAAAACCATAAAGGAATACAAAGATCAAAAATACAAGGAGGTGAATCAGAAGGATTGTTAAATCTGTGGCTGCAGGGGCAAGAAATAGAGTTAGAATTTGAGGATTAGAGAGATGGAGAAACAGAAACAATCCTGGATCAAACTGGGGTGGGATTAGGTGAAAGAATAAGAGTCATTCCTCAGAACAGTGTGACAAAATCTCTTAGTGGCACAGCAGGAAAATCTGCAGGAAAAAAAACCTCCCTGGAGCACTTTCCTGGAATGTCAGTTGTGTTTAATGATAGTTTACATTACATTACTTTCTACATTACAGAGTCAAATGCAAATTTTGCATGAATTTTTAAGATAAAACCTAAGACTTCAAAGACAATTTACCCCTGCCAGTGGTTGCTTTGGGCTATGCTACAGCCATCCAGGGTTGCATACATATTCTCTCTCCTTTGCTATTATAAAGATTATCAAGGATACTTTGGTAGGAAAATCTAAAAAGCAATGGGAGAAACATCAGAGAGTGCTCTGGGCTTGCTTTAATGGGCAGTAGGTGCATGGTCGCATGGGAGGATCAGCTGACCTAAAGGGCAGGGTATGGAACTCCTTGCACATCTTTCTCGTCATTACATCCTTGCCTCCCTCTATGCATCATCATCAAAAGCGCTGTTTCTTAAACTGTGAGTTAAAATGGTTTAACAGGTCAAATCAATTTAGTGGGGTTGTTACTTATGTTAAAAAAAAAGAAAGAAGTGGAAAAAAATTACATTTTTCATGTTATTTTGTGAAGATTTTGTTATATTAGGGTGAGTGCAATGGGTTATAATATAAAATGTTGGTTGTGCTAAAAAATTGTCACTGTTCTAAAATTTTTTGGTTCATCAAGATATTAATAGGTATCATTAAAAAAAAGTGTTTCTTGGTCAAGTAAATTTGACATTTTAAACAAAGTTAAAGGCCTTTTAAAATTTTAACTAAAGTATATTTCAGAACAATAAACATGCTAATGGAAGTTGTGAAGTTATATTAGATTCGAAGTCTGTAGGATTTTCCCAATTTCTTTGACGTGGAAACTTTTTCTGCACAGAACATTTCATGAAACTAGTGTTATCTGGACCATTAGGTAGTTAGTAAAATGAATGTAAATCCTCATTTCATCATTGTGGTTTAGTGATCCTCAATTAACTGTTGTGTTATCTTCAACAAGTTCCTAGGTAAAGATGCCTGCCTGTTACTCACGTTGCTGTCTTTATGGAAAGGAATGACTCAACTACGTTCGATGTTTCAGTATTCAGAGTCAATAACACCAGGTACCACCTTTCTCATAGAATTCTCTCTTCATGTACTTATTTCTACCTGGGCATGCTACCAGCTACTTCATCCCTCAGGAATGTTCTTTGGCATTCTTCTTCTTGTGCTCCTACTAAGCATGACCTCAAAGTGGGCATAGTCTACAGCAATATTTCTATTCCTCCCCCTCCCCCCAAAATAAACAAGTCCTTTTCCATGTTAAAGGTTTACAGCTTATCAGAGCAAGCTAACAGGTGAAGATAAAAATGCCCTAGTAAACCATGAGAAGTCACAAGTCTCTAGAATCTTTATATATTTATTTTTTTAGGTTAAAGTAAAAATAAGTACTTATACACCTCCTAGAGAATATAAAGGAGTCATGCTTTTTTCAATAAGTAATTTTCTTAAGTTTTGTGACTCCCCATCATATCTTGAATATTGGTGGTCCTGGTCCACAGAATTTTTTCAGTGTTTGATTTTTATCTTTATTTCTAATAGTGATGCATACAGCATTGCCTTCCAACATCTGACTTGGATTTTAGTAAGGATTATGTAGAATTTTTCCTGCCTGATTACCTACTCCTCTTCTTTTTTTTTTATGGAGTTTTTTTTTTTTTTTTTAACATCTTTATTGGAGTATAATTGCTTTACAATGGTGTGTTAGTTTCTGCTGCATAAAAAAGTGAATCAGTTATACATATACATATGTTCCCATATCTCTTCTCTCTTGTGTCTCCCTCCCACCCTCCCTATCCCACCCCTCTAGGTGGTCACAAACCACCGAGCTGATCTCCCTGTGCTATGCGGCTGCTTCCCACTAGCTATCTATTTTACATTTGGTATACTCCTCTTCTCAACATCAAAACCTAAAGATGCAATCAAAGCAGAGTAAGAGCAGCACTTATTTCTTAGAGAGACATTTGCATTTCTGAAGCCGGCACCCTGGGGCATGCTCAGTTCCCAGCCTCCTCTACTCAGCTCGGGGACGTTCTCTTTGGACACTTTCTCACATGTACCTTTAATAAAATCATTAAAAGTAATATTTGAGCAAACCAAGTATTCTATAATAGTATTGACTTAAAGAGGACTAACATAACAATTATAGCATACAGTCCTACTTGAGTATATCTCTTAGAATTTTGTTAGTAAAAATTGTGTCATTGATTGTTGTAGACTAAATTGTGTCTCCCCCAAAATTGAATTCCTAACCTCCAATGTGAATATATTTGGAGATAGGCCCTTTAAAGAGTTATTAAGGCTAAATGAGGTCATAAGTTTGGGATCCTAATCCAATAGGAATGCTGTCCTTTTAAAAAGAGGAAGAGACCCTAGGGGTGCACAGAGGAAAGGCCATGTGAAGACACAGGGAGAAGGTGGCCATCTGCAAGCCAAGAGGAGAAGCCTCAGGAGAAACCAAACCTGCTGACACCTTCATCTTAGACTTCCAGCCTCTAGAACTATAGAAAGTACATTTCTGTTGTTTAAGTCACTCAGTTTGTGGTATTTTTTTATGGCAGCCCTAGCAAACTAATACACTGATTGTGTTTCCTTTTTACTTTGAGTTTTAGGAAACTCAGAACGAAACGTGAAGTTCACAGTAACTATACTGTTGTTTCTCACAGTTCACATATTTTTAGTCTTTCTATTGACACAGACTTTTTTCTATTTCTGTTTTATTAGCTTATTATTTGTTTTCATTGTTTGCTGTCTCAAAGGCTTTGCAGGAAAGAACCAGGGTGCAAAGAAATAAATAACAATGGTTTTACAGGCTCACCTTCTCAGCCTTCTGTGCTGGTTCCTTTTCATTTCTTAGACCCTTTGATGTTGGAGTACTGTATGGCTCAACACCCAGACCTTAATCCTTAACCTCTTACCTTTTTAAACTGTCCCCCTGCATGATCTCAATCAGCCTCATGGCTTTAAACACCAGCTAAACATGCATTTAGCCTAAACTTTTCCCCTGAACTCCTCACACAAATACCCAACTGCCTATGTAATATCTTCATCAGGATGTCTAATAGGCATCCATTTAATGTGTCCAAAGCCAAACCAAACTCCCACTTCTTCCCTCCCCTTCCTACAGTCTTTTTAAATTTTTTTTAATTAATTAATTTATTTTTGGCTGTGTTGGGTCTTCGTTTCTGTGTGAGGGCTTTCTCCAGTTGCGGCGAGCGGGGGCCACTCTTCATCGCTGTGCGCGGGTCTCTCACTGTCGTGGCCTCTCATTGTGGAGCATGGCTCCAGACACACAGGCTCAGTAGTTGTGGCTCACGGGCCCAGTTGCTCCACGGCATGTGGGATCTTCCCGGACCAGGGCTCAAACCCATGTCCTCTGCATCGGCAGGCAGACTCTCAACCACTGCGCCACCAGGGAAGCCCCCCTACAGTCTTGATAAACACCATCCTTGTCCTCTCCATCCTGGTGAACACCAACTCACCCTCCAGTTGCCTAGGCCCAAACTGTACGTCGTCCTGGACTTTCCTTTCTCTCATCTCCAATTTCCAATCTTTCAGCAAGTCCTGTTGACTCTCCCATTAAAATATATCTAAAAGGTGACCATTTTGTTATTTTTCTTTGAATTTTATTTTAGTTATTTTTTTATACAGCAGGTTCTTATTAGTTATCCGTATTATACATATTAGTGTATATATGTCAATCCCAATCTCCCAATTCATCACACCACCACCACCTCCCCCCACCACTTTCCCCCCTTGGTGTCCATACGTTTGTTCTCTACATCTGTGTCTCTATTTCTGCCCTGCAAACCAGCTCATCTGTACCATTATTCTAGGTTCCACATATATGCGTTAATACATGACATTTGTTTTTCTCTTTCTGACTTACTTCACTCTGTATGACAGTCTCTAGGTCCATCCACATCTCTACAAATCACCCAATTTTTTTCTAAAAGGTGACCATCTTAAACATCTCCCTACCACGGAGGTGAAAGCCAACATCACCTCATCCTTGGACTCTCGCATCCTACCTGATCTTTCTGCTTCTGTGTTTCCCTCTGGCAGTTTACTCTCCACAGCAGCTACAGCAACCTATTAAAATGTAAGTCAGATCAGGTTACGTCTCTGCTCAGAACTCTCCAGGGTTTTTCTGTCTCTCCCAGATTAAAAGGTGGTCTTTATAACGATCCATAAGTTGCCACAAGCGCTGGCTTTTTTACCACTCTGATCTCAAGCATTTCTTCTTTGCTCCCTTGCTTATAGCCACACTGGCCTGCACTTGCTGCTTCCTCTGCCGGGAACACTCTTCCCCAGGACGTCTGCAAGGCTCACTCTCATCTCCGAGTCTCCTTGTCACTTTATTAGAGAGGTTTACCTGTGATGTGCTGGTAAATGCTTAAGAACTGGCTCTCTGAAGAAAAATGTGTGATATTTATATTATAACACAATTTTAAGTTTCATCTGTATTGTTGACAATTTTATTCATCATTTGCTGAAGTTTAGGGTGACCATCACCAAACAATGAACCAAGCCCTGATTTGTTGCATTCGCCACATTTCCCAGTGTAACTACTTCCACCCTGGGCAATTTCAAGCTTCTATAATGGGGTCAGTGTAGGGGAAGTTGGGAACAGACGGGTAGCAGTGGGCACTGTCACACAGCAATTCTCCCACACAGACACGGACGCAGACACGGACAACCCGTGGCAAGAATGACAGTGAAATGCAGGAAAGCAGTTAGGAAGTGATGAGTTTTAAATATTTATTACTTTTGTTTTTATAAAATTTATTTAATTTTAAATTGATGTAATTTAATTTTTAGTGATAATTGCGTTTTACGACTGGCGTACAAAATTTCTGAAACTTAGTTGGTTCTCCTGAGCTGGTGAGAGCAGAGTCTAGCACAACACCGCCCATCTCCTGAGCACCCCAGCTCAAATAGCTGTCCCCTTCCCATCACTCTTTATCCCCCTTATCCTGCTATATTTTCTCCATTAGCATTTAACACATTCTATGCATATGTCTTTTTTTCTTTTTCTTTTTTCTTCCCACTAGAATTCAAGCTAAGGAAGGCAAGTAATCTGCTTATTCTATTCACCTCTGTATCTCCAGTGTTGAGAACATTCCTTGCACATCATTTAGGCGTTTATTTATTGAAAGAATGAATGAGTTTATTAATATTTTGTTCAAAGTGAATGTTAGCTTGTTATGGAAAAAGCAAACAACGAGGAATCAGAATAACAGTGTATGAAGAGCTGCCTGCAGCTCATCTAATTCTCACAGCTTCCCTATGAGGGGAGCACTGCTATTATCATCATTTTACAGATGAGGAAACTGGGCACAGACTCACTCAATGGCAGCTGGCAGATCAAGAACACAGCCAGGAGTTATACTGATATTTTGGAAAATCAGAAACACATTTTTTAACTTAAACAATGTTTTTTAAATTATGGAAAAATTTTAAAAAGGAACAAAAGTAGATGGAATAGGATAATGAGCCCCAAATATCCGTCATCCGACTCCAACATTTGTCAACTCCTGGCCAATTTCTTTTCAGCTATACTCCCTTCCCCAGTTGGATTATTTTGAAGAAAATCCAAATAATCATTTTATTAATATGTCAATGTTTATCCCTAAAGATAACTATTAAGCCACATTCTGGTTGGATATTTGGTACTGTCCATAACGTTCATCATCTGCAAAATGGATTTACTAATTTTTTTTCAGATTTTTTTGAGTATTGAATGAGACAATATATTCAAAACACTTTGTTAAACTACAAACCACTATATAAAGGTTGGGTTTTCAACTCATATGTTATTATCCAAGTTGCACTAGGGACATAGTTAAAGGCTCTAAATCAAAGCCTAGTTTGGTCGGGTACACACAAGTATGACCTGCTTTCCCTCGGCAACATGGCTTCCCGATAACGTCATGCCTAGTAAATAAGCCAGAGTTCCTACAGAGAGTCAGCAGTCACAAGGCACGTGTAAGCCCTTACAGGATTGTAAATCCTTATGAGAAAACAAATAAAATACTACTTTTATGTTATAGTAAAGAGGAGCTTTTGAACATCATAAGTATTTACAAGAATCTATCACAACTTGCTTCTCAAAAAGAAGTATGAGCATTTCTAGATGTTGTAACATGTAAAGGTGAGAGAGGTGGAACAAGGTGAGGTGACAGATCCTTGTCGTATCTTAGTGGAGCCTCAGTTTTACTCTACCATACATAATGTGAAACATTTAAAACATAATAATAATATCAATATGTGTCAGGCACTGTTCTAAATGCTTAACATATATTAACTCACTTAATCCTCACAACAACTCTATGAGGTAAGTACAAATATCACCTCCATCTGGAAGATGGGAAAACAGAGGCACAAAGATGGTAGGAAATTTGTCAATATCACACAACTAGTAGTGGGGAAGCCATGATTTAAACTCAGGGGTCTGGCTTTAGAGTCTGTGCTTCTACTACCATGATATCTCTCTTATCAAAAGAAAAAGGAACCAATATAGCATGTTTTCCAAACATCTAGCTATTCAAGTCCTCCTTTTATAATTCTTATTTGTGAAATAACATCCATGAAACAACAGTTTGATCAGCTGATCATATTTTCTCCTAAGTTGCACCTGAAAATAAATTCATATTTAAGAAAATAGAAAATAAATATATTTATCTGTATTTCATTCCAGATGATCTCATCTGTTACAATCTTGGGCACATTGGATTATGGAGTAACCTGCAGCAAGATGGAAACAAATGATAATCAAGATGTCAGAATTTGAATTCACGGCAAGTACATTGTGTAGAATTAGGCCTCTTGACCCTCTGGACACATCTTTCTGCTGTCAGAGACATGTAGGTGAGAAGTGTGAAATAAATTGCTTAGGGAATAAGGTTTAGAAAACATAAAACAAAATCTAGTTTATATATCTGTAAAGAGCGAGTATTAGTCATGGAGTTTTCCAGGAGTTCCTGTTATTTCTGGACACTAGGGCTACACCCTGAGTAAGACACGGTCCGTATTCTCAACTACCTCAGAGCCTACTGAGCAAGACAGACCTACAGATATTCTGAAGCAATGTGATGTGGAGGCTGAGAGAAGTCTGTAGAAGGTGATAAGTTTACAGGGTAAGGAGAGTTCATGCTCTGCCTCAGAGAATCCGAGAAGGCTTATATGTGACTTTTAGAAAAGACCTAGACGTGACAGAGAGGACTTTGAAGCTTGCAGAAGAGAAGAAAGAGAGAAGCCTGATAGCACCAGGCCCTTTTCAACCCTGGAAAATGTTCTTAGCCAATTGCATAGAGGAGAAAATCTCAGGGTCCGGGGTCTATACAAATACTTGCAAAGCATGTATCCATGCCCAGGTCTTCACATCTGTGGAGCGCAAGCTCCCTTGACCGCATGCTAACACTTTTACACATAAGAACTGGAGTCGGGGCCAGAATCATGTTAGCTTTAGGATTCTAGCATGTTCGGCCACGTCTTGTGAAGAAGTGTCACACGACCTCTGGGATTCCCTGACATTGAGGCTGTATAATATGAGGTTTAGGAAGCAGCATATCTGAAACACAAATCACTAGAAAGTGGAAAAATCTGTGTGTTATACTTCAGGGTTTGGGGCTGGAGACCAGGTTTAATTCTGGGTTCTGTCTCTTGTCAACTATGTTATGTAGGGTAATTAATTTAATTTCTTGATGCCCTGTTTTTTCATCTGTAAAATTGGTGGCACCACCTTTTCCGGGGGTGATCATAAGGATGAAATTAGATCACGCATATGTAGAACACACTGTGGCAACAAACACACAAAGAACCTGTGGGAAATAACTTGTCATGTGGGAAGAGAGTTCAGTGTTGATAGCCTAGGTTGGGCTTGAGAATGGTCAGCCAGTGTTTGGGGGATGAACTCTCCCCTAGTTTAGGCTCCTTGGATTCAGGACTAAATCCCAAGATAAGGGAGTATAAATGGAGAACAAGTGAAAATCAAAAGAGCAGAGGTCTTTAGGGTTTGTGATGGCAATGACAGTGGTGCCGGGAGCTACAGAAGATAGACACTACCCTGGGGCCAAAAACCAGGCGTCCAGCGCAGACCTCAGTGGGCTGCAGCCGTGGGCACGCTCTGGTATGGGGCCATGGTCACTGTCTTCCTGGCTACTGCTTTGGATATCAAGAGCAACAGGAGGTATCACTTGAGTGCTCTTAAAAAGAAGACAGCAGCCAATAGAATATTCAGAAGAACACATTCTTGAATTTTTTGGAGGCTCAGTTTTCTCCAGAGCATGCTGGGGTGTAACCAGAAAAATCCTGATGCCTGATTGCCATTGTGATTATTTTTTTACTCTTAGGCTGGTGTGTTCTGGGAAACACATTTTCCACTTAAGTAATAATGGAAGGAAAGGAACTAAGAAAACTTCTCCTAATAATAGAAATGAACAAGAAAGTGTCAAGTGATATTCAGCCTGGGCAAACATCATGGTTGACATCCTGTAATGAATAACAGAAAACATGATTTCAAGGTAAAAGATGTCAATTTGAATGTAAGGGTAGAAATTTTCATTTAATTACTCAATGTGTTGTTTTAATACAAGATAAATGAAATACTGGATATTATTAGGAAACATTATAATGATGAAAGAAAACATAGTTTTCTTTTCCTCAAAAGCCATGATGTGTTTTTGGACAACACACTCAAGGAAGAAAATAGAGCTAAAAATACATAAACAAAGGTCAGTAAAAGAAGGGTAATAAAAATTAAGGAATGGAAAACTTTCATCTGGAAGGAGATTCGAAAGACTAGGATTCTGATGTGGAAAAGGCCCAGAAGGAGATAAGATCAAAGTCTCTTGCACAATGAAGGGTGTGGATGGGAGGAATGTGGACTT
The DNA here is from genome assembly GCF_965194805.1 of Balaenoptera borealis. NCBI lineage: Eukaryota > Metazoa > Chordata > Mammalia > Artiodactyla > Balaenopteridae > Balaenoptera > Balaenoptera borealis. The sequence continues at coordinate 102,080,848 of NC_138873.1, read as the reverse complement.
GGTTATCAAATCCTAAATTCCAGTATGATTAGGTAATCACTGAAGCCTCAGAAAGTTTGCTTCAGGACAAATAAAGGGGAAAAAAAATTTTTTTTAAAATAGGTAATATGCATGTGGAATTCATGCTGAAAGAATGAACAGGTTGAAAATTTAAATGGAAAATTGAAAACTTTAGAAAAGCATGAAAATCAATTTGTAATAAACTTAGTAAACATTTAGGCATTATTTTGTTATTTTAGAAAACTAATTTAGGAAACTTTAGAAAGTTAACTTAGAAAACATAGTGGGTGTTTTTCAAAGCTTTCTATATTAATGCCTGGAGAACAATTAACATGGTCTCTACCTGTCCACAGTGATTGGGGTAATTGGTTGAATGGCATTTTTTCCATCTTTTGAGAGAATTGAAATGGCTTGACATTTTATTGTCTCAAAAGTTAGTAGCTGAGTTAAAAATATAAAGCCTGACTTCTGACTTACATTTTAGGACAACAAGGAACAGTGCCTATATTTAATGAGAACATCATTGATATTTTGAATTATAATTGTTAATATTAACAACAACAATAGATTTGGTCTTTTAGTACTTTTAGAAAAGTATTATTAGGCAAATCACAAGCCTCTTAGTCTGAGAGCAACTTGCTAAATAATTCTTAATGTGATATTTTAGTCTATGAATAAACAGAGCATTTCACATATCATTATTGCTTTAGTGGGAACTTTACATAGCAGAAACAAAAAACTCAACCTAATTAGTCTCTTCCAGTAAAAATATCTGAGAAATGTTCCATTGCCTAATACCTTCCCAAAATGGAAAATACACTGCATGGGAGGTATTTGTAAATATTTGATTCGTGTTTAACTGATTTCAGTGTCACAACCTGTCAATCATTAACACTTCAAAAAACATATACCTGGTTAGTTGTTTCCAAAGTACATTCTTTCTCTGAAGGATTTTTAGATGCTTAGAATTAAAGAGGTCCCTAGTGAGCACCTACTCTAATTTTTTAATGTCTTAGGTGGTAAAACTGAGACCAAGAATGTTTGAATGACTTTCACAAAGTCTTCCATCCAACCTTAGCTGGCTCTTAGGGCAATGATCTTCAAATTTTCCAATTCAGTGCTCTTCTTAAGATATTATAAGATACAATACTAAGAAGAATTACTGTTCACACTTTGTTCTGAAGGAAGGTATATAGAAATAAAGTAACATTGCCATAGTTGTAGAAATGAAAGTGAAGAAATTTAGAAAATTGTAGGCACAGACATTTGTTTCCAATGCTATTATAAGTGGTCACTTCATAAAATTAAATGGTAGCTTCTATAGAAAGAATTGTGAGTATATTAGCTTGAGGTTCTACTACTTATGACACAAAATAAATAAAGGTTCCCAACCTAGTGCCTGGCATATGATCAGCATTTAAAGGTGTTAGTTCATCTGATTGGGATTAGAAAAATATCTAGATTATTCAATTGCCAGCATATATCTATTTAGAAAGAAAAGGTAGAGACTTCCCTGGTGGCACAGTGGTTAAGAATCTGCCTGCCAATGCAGGGGACGCAGGTTTGAGCCCTGGTCCAGGAAGGTCCCACATGCTGTGGAGCAACTAAGCCTATGTTCCACAGCTACTGAGCCTGCACTCTAGAGCCCATGAGCCACAACGAATGAGCCCACGTGCCACAACTACTGAAGCCCGCTCACCTAGAGTCTGTGCTCCAAAGAGAAGCCACCACAATGAGAAGCCCCTGCACCGCAACAAAGAGTAGCCCCAACTCGCCGCAACTAGAGAAAGCCCACGTACAGCAATGAAGACCCAACGCAGCCAAAAATTAATAAATAAATTTTAAAAAAAAGAAAGAAAAAATGCATCTGTAAGATGACAAAGAAATTAACTTAGTATAAAAAAAAATCATTCAAGCCAGGAATTTGGTGTAGTGTGGACTAAGCCACCACCTCCCAGGCATTTATGGTGTCAGTGGTCTCTGGTGGGTGGAGGTGATAATGAGGGGAGGGCCAAGATCTGAGCAAGGTCTGATCGAGTTAGGCATTTTGACTCTTGAATAAAAACACTAAGGTTGTTTTCCCCACATTTAACTGGAGAAGCAGTATGATTGGGTAGAGGTTAAGGGACTCTAAACTCTTCTGTTGGAAATTTATGTTCAGAGTGAAGCCTACAGAACTTGTCAACTCATTCAGAGAAGCCAGCAACAAAGAGCTGGGGGCCTGGCCTAGAGGTAAAATAACCATTTCTTCCCTTCTCTGCTTTGATGAAAGGGATTCTATAAAACAGTTTCTAAACCCCTGTTCTTTGGCTAGTGCCAAAGCCGACAGCTTGTCATGGTGTTTTCAGTCTCTTGGGAGCAGAGACAATGTGGGGTGACAGACTACAGCCCAAGCTCCAAGGAACTGCTGCAGGATGAGGGGGTTCCACTGAATTTGGGGTGCTGTGTGGTATTTCCAGGAAGCACTATTCAAAGCCTTACTCTCTTCTGAGACATAAACTAATTACTGAGATCCAGAAGGTGCTATTAGTGGGGTTGCTGTCACCTATTTTCTTAAATAAAATGTAAAAACTTTTAGTATAGATTTTGACCCTAAACCTGGTATCTGTTAATAAAATAAATTATTGTTAACTTAAACAGAAATAAGTTGACAGGCAACAAAAAGAAAAGTGGAGTTCAATACAGGTATTCACAGACAAGTGGTAAAGAATCTTACCACCCTTTTCTTTTGGCCCCAGAATCAATTCAGGGAAATAAAAAATACTTTAATCCACATTTTAATTTTCCTCATGCAAAATGCTAATAGCTTTACTACATCCCATGGAGGTAATGGGAAAAATACATTATTTGAATATTTTATTTATATTGGAATGTAAATGGAAAAAATTGGCACTGAAAATATTATGATCTGGACATATTTGAGAAGTAGCATCAGGAGAAGACTAAGAGCTCTGGAATCAGGCTGGGTGAAGAGGAAGTACAGGGTAGTGTCAAGTACTCTATTTCAGTTTTCTCACGTGTAAATTAGAGAATGATAATAGTACCTAGTTCATAGGGTTGTTTTAGAGATTAAATATAATGACATGTTGGTTAAAAGTAAAAGGACAGAAAACAATATACTATGTAAACACTAACAATACAAAGTAAAAAGGCTGGGGTGATTATATTAATTTCAGATAGAGTAGACGTTATGATAATGAATATTGCCAGGGACAAAAAAAGGCGTTACATAATGATAAAGGGGTCAATTCATTAAGAAGCCCTAAAAATCCTAAATGTATATGCACCTAAAAACAGAGTTTCAAAAAACCTGAGGCAAAACACTCATAGAAATAAAAAGAAAATATATGAATCTGTAATTCTAGTTGGAGATTTCAACCCTCCTCTCTTAGTAATTAGTAGAACAAATAGACAGAAAATCAGTAAGGATATAGAAGACTTGAGAAACACAGTCAACCAACTTGGCTTATTTAGTCTAATATTTAGGGAAATTTTCATACAACAGCTGCAGAATATATATTCTTTCTAGTGCATATGTAACGTTCATATTCACCAAGGCAAACCGTTCTAAGCCACAACACAAATCTCATTAAATTCAACTGGATTGAAATAAAATAATACAAAGTATGTTCTCTGGCCACAGTGAGATTAAAATAGAAACCAATAAGAGAAAGGTATGGAAAATCTACGTGTGTTTGAAAATTAAAAAAATATACCCTAAATAAAACATGGGTCAAAGAAGATATGGCATTTAAGGTTATAAAATATTTTGGGCTGAATGAAATGAAATGAAAACATAACACTTCAAGATTTGTGGGTATAACCCAAACAGTAATTCATGGAAAAATTATAGCAGTAGATGTCTGTATTAGAAAAGAAAAAAATATCTCAAATCAAAGATCCAAGCTTCAGTGTTAAGAAACTAGATAAAAGGAACAAATTAAGCCCAAAGTAAGCATAAGGAAGGAAAAATAAGAGAGGGAATTAGTGAAATAGAAAGGAGAAAAAAATAAAGAAAAATCAGTGGAATGTCAATAAAACTGATAAATCTGCAGCCAGACTAACAAGAAAAACAAACAAACAAAAACAAGAAAGAGAGAAAAGATTACTTTCCAACATTAGGAATGAAATAAGAGACATTGCTATAGTTCCTGCAGAACTATAAGGATAATGAAGGAATAATCATGAATAATTGTGTGCCAATAAATTTGAAAAGTTAGATGAATTAGGCAAATTCTCTTGAAGTAACAAACAACCAAAGTTCACACAAAAGGAAATAGAAGATCTGAATAGTTCTATATGTATTAAAAACCATAGAACTTGCACTGAAAAACTGTTCTACACAAGAGACCCTAGGCCCAGATGGCTTCACTGGCGAATCCTACCAATTATTTGATTTAAGGATGAAATAGTACTAATTCTACATGAGCTCTTCCAGAAAATAGAGGAATGTCTCAAATCATTTACTCTGATAAAGACATTAAAGAAAACGAAACTCTAATAGCCCTCATGGACATAGGTGCAATGTAAAAATCCTTAACAAATTATTAGAAAACTGAATTTAGCAATATTGAAAACATCATACATCATGACCAAATGAGTTTATTCTGGTATGGTACAGGCATAAAAACAGAAATATATAGATCAAAAGAACAGGATAGAAAGCCCAGAAATAAACCCATGCACGTATGGTCAATTGATCTACAACAAAGGAGACAAGAATATACAATGGAGAAAAGACAGTCTCTTCAATAAATCGTGCTAGTAAACTGGACAGCAACATGTAGAAGAATGAAATTAGAACATTCTCTAACACCACACACAAAAATACACCCAAAACGGATTAAAGTCCTAAATGTAAGACTGGATACTATAAAACTCCTAGAAGAAAGCATAGGCAGAACACTCTTTGACATAAATTGCAGCAGCATCTTTTTGGATCCACCTCCTAGAGTAATGGAAATAAAAACAAAAATAAACAAATGGGACCTAATTAAATTTAAAAGCTTCTGCACAGCAACGGAAACCATAAACAAAACGAAAAGACAACCCACAGAATGGGAGAAAATATTTGCAAATGAAGCGAGCAACAAGGGATTAATATCCAAAATATACAAACAGCTCATGTAACTCAATATCAAAAAACCAAAAAACCCAATCAAAAAATGGGCAGAAGATCTAAATAAACATTTCTCCAAAGAAGATATACAGATGGCCAAAAGGCACATGAAAAGATGCTCAACATTACTAATTACTAGAGAAATGCAAATCAAAACTACAATGAGGTATCACCTCACACTGGTCAGAATGGCCATCATCAAAATGTTTACAAACAATAAGTGCTGGAGAGGGTATGGAGAAAAGGGAACCCTCTTGCACTGTTGGTGGGAATGTAAATTGGTACAACCACTATGGGGAACAGTATGAAGGTTCCTTAAAAAACTAAAAATAGAGTTACCATATGATCCTGCAATCCCATTCCTGGGCATATATCTGGAGAAAACCTTAATTCAAAAAGATACATGCACCCCAAAGTTCATAGCGACACTATTTACAATAGCCAAGACATGGAAGCAACCTAAATGTCCATCGACAGAGGAATGGATAAAGAAGATGTGGTACATATATACAATGGCATATTACTCAGTCATAAAAAAGAATGAAATAATGCCACTTGCAGCAACATTGATGGACCTAGAGATTATCATACTAAATGAAGTAAGTCAGACAGAGAAAGAGAAATACCGTATGATATCACTTATATGCAGAAACTAAAAAGGTGACACAAATGAACTTATTTACAAAACAGAAACAGACTCACAAACTCCAAGACAAACTTATGGTTACCAAAGGTAGGGTGTGGGGAGGGATAAATTAGGAGTTTGGGATTAAGCTATACACACTACTGTATATAAAATAGGTAATCAACAACAACCCATATTGTTGTATAGCACAGGGAACTATATTCAATATTCTGTAATAACCTATATGGGAAAAGAATCTGAAAAAGAATGGATATATGTTTATGTATAATAAATTACTTTGCTGTACACCTGAAACTAGCACAACATTGTAAATCAACTCTACACCAATACAAAATAAAAATTAAATTAAAAACAACAAAAAGAAAATCAATCAATATAATACACCATATCAACAGACTGAAAATCATATGATCATCTCAATAGATGCATAAAAAATATGCATATGTAATTCTCTGCATGTTGCTTTTTTCACTTAGCTTTTTAATTAATTTTAAATTTATGTTTTTTTTTTTGTTTGGTTTTGGCTGTGTTGGGTCTTCGTTGCTGTGTGCAGGCTTTTTCTCTAGTTGCGGTGAGTGGGAGCTACTCTTTGTTGCAGTGTGCGGGCTTCTCATTATGGTGGCTTCTCTTGTTGCAGAGCACAGGCTCTAGGTGTGCAGGCTTCAGTAGTCGCAGCACATGGGCTCAGTAGTCGCAGCATGCAGGCTTAGTTGCTCTGAGGCATGTGGGATCTTCCCAGACCAGGGCTTGAACCCGTGTCCCCTGCATTGGCAGGTGGATTGTTAACCACTGCACCACCAGGGAAGTCCCAATTTTAAATTTATCTTAATTAATAAATACATTTCTAATGGTATTACAGATTTATATAAAAAGGTAGACCCCTGCCCCTCTTGATTTTTTTTCACTTTGATTATCGTCTCCCTGAAACAACCACTTTCAATTCTTTTAGCTGTTTCTTTTGTTCTTTACTTTAGTATTTGTAGGCAACATGCTTCTTAAGGTTTTTATTTTTTAGTTTTAGACATAACCTATTGCTTTTCTACTAAGGAAGATGATTTTGCTCTCTTCCTCTCTCTCTGTCTCTGTCTCTCTCTCTCACGCACACACACACACACACACACACACGTATTCAGATAAATTCTTCTCCATGTCTCACACCCCCTAAAAAGTTTATTATTACTTTTTTTAGTTCAATTAATGATGTGTTTATATTATCATGTAACTATTATTTACAGTTAATCTACATAGTGTACTATGTTTACACTTGTTGTATTTCCTGAGTTGATATTGTTTAGAGTTAGTGTTTTGTTTCTGTGTTTTTCCATTATTCAATCACCAGTCAATCCCTAAATTTTACCTATAAACTGAAAAAAAAATCTGAATAGTTCACACATCAGATATTTACTTTTTCCCCCCCAGGTGATACCTTCTCTTTTCTTTTCTTTTCTTCCTCTAATTGAATAAAATTGTCATGTAACATCATCTTTTGTTTTCTTGATCCAACTTGAATTGATTGCTTCTTAGAAATTTTGAACAACTGCCATTTTGGGATGTTTATTCACCATTATCCTAGATATTTGTCTCAGTTCTCTCTTTCTCTTTTTATTTTCTTTTGATATTTTCCCCCTTCTCTCTTATGTTGCATCTCCTGTTCTCTGCAGTCCCTATGCATTTAACTATTTAAAATTTATAGGTGTTTGGGGTAGAAGTAAACATAAAAATCTAGGTTCAATACATCATGTGACTGGATCAAATTTGTTAACTTTCCATAGATTTAGTTTTAAATACGTTAGAAAGTTGTTCCTTTGACTCATACTTAAAGATACATGTGGTCCCCTATTTACAATGTTTCATATTAAGGTTTTTCAGCTTTACAATAGTGCAAAAGCAATATGCATTTGGTAGAAACTGTACTTCAAAGTTTGAATTTTGATCTTTTCCCAGGCTAGTGATGTGCAGTACAATATCTTTCATGATCCTGCGCAGCGAGCCACAGCTCCCAGTCAACTAAGTGATCAGAGGGTAAACAAATGATACACTTATTCTGTACCCAGACATTCTGTACCCAGACAACCATTCTGTTTTTCACTTTCAGTACAGTAGTCAATAAATTACATGAGATATTTAACACCTTATTATAAAATAGGCTTTGTGTTAGATGATTATGCCCAACTAAAAGTTAATGTAAGTGTTCTGAGCATGTTTAAGCTATGCTAGGCTAAGCTATGATATTTGCTAGGAGGTATATTAAATGTATTTTTGACTTATGATATTTTAAATTTACAACAGGCTTATTGGGATGTAACCCCATTGTAAATTGAACAAGATCTATACTTAATCTTCCCTAGAACATTCAATAAATGAGGATGAAGTCATTGAAATTTAGGTATAAGCTAACTTTCAATTTTTCAAACAAATCTGAATTGCTAATTCCTGGTATAGGAATTAAAGATGTCCAGTTCTCCTCTTTGTACTTGGTGAGTATGCTAAGTTCTGTATTTCTTCCTAGTACAACAAAAAAGTATTATATTTAGAACATTGTGAAATAACATAATGATCATAATGTCCAATGTTTGCACAGTGTCTTTTATCCTGAAGGTTTGCTAAGTACTTTATACCTTGAAGGAGAAATTATTATTTTTTTCATAATTTAAAAGTGCCTCATTCTGAGATGAAATATTATCTTATGAGATACAGTTATACAAAGTAATATTTTAATGAATCAGAGGACGATTTCTGACAAGAATTTTCAATGATCAGAACTCACTAGGCTCTTTCAGTTTCTTGTAGGATGACATCTAAATTCTACTAGGCAACTTATTTGGATTTCTTCCCTTGAGTTAGGGATAAGTGTCATCATTTAATTATCAATATTATGCCTTATAGCATTCTTATACCTGAAATCAGCATCTACAAACTAACTTAAATAGGGAGTTTCATGAAGACTACCCAAAGGTTAGAGGCATAAATAAATATGAGATTTTGCCATGAAAAAATTTATAATATTTATAGTTTCCAAGCTTATAGAGACCCTTAGAGTGTAACAAAAATATTCATATACTCTCAAATTCTTTTAATCCCAAATGAATCCTAAAATCATAGAGTCAAGTAAGGTAGCAAAACCAGATATTCTATTTTTGTAAACTACCATTTACTTTCTATATATAGTGACACTGCTTATTCAGTAGTCAGACTTCTGGCAATCCCAACCCAAATCTGTAGCTGTGAACCTGAACCTAAACAAAAAAGCCTCAGTGATCACAATAGATATCAAAAAAGCTAGCACTTTATTTGTGGTAGAGACATGCCAGCCCTCACATTTTGCAGATATTCCATTCCATCAAAATAGAAAATGCTGCTATTGGTAGGCACACTGACAGCAGATTCTACACTATTTTAGAAAGATTTCCAAACATGAACAAACAAGTCAGCTTTGTTAGCTACTATTAGATAGAAAAGTGTACTTCTAGAAGAATAGAAGTTGAATAGATAGAGAAGTTGAACTTCACTTTCTCCAAATCTATTGAATTTTTCTTGGGTCAAATAAAATCCCCAACCCACATGGATTTAAAGTTCAGCATTAACTGAAAAGCTCAAGATCATAATGGAAATGTATCCAAGCTCTTAGGTGTAGAAAATAGGATGGATTACACCTTACAAAATTAGTGGCAATTTCATTCATTCATTCAACAAACATTTTGTTGGGTGCATATTCAACAAAAGTGCTAGGTACTGTTTTAGTGAAGAAGATATTTTAGTAAACAAAGAAGACAAAATTTCTGACCTTGTGGAACTTATATTCTACCAGAAAAAGGCAAATAATAAATATAATAAATTAAAGAATGATAAAGTGTGTCAGAAACCGTTAAGTATTATGGGGAAAAATAGAACAGGGTAAAGGGAGATGGGGGGCTGGAGGTGTGGGGGATGATTGCAGTTTTACATAAAGTGGCCAGGGTAGGCCCTGCCAAAATGGTGGGATTTGCACAAAGACAGGAAGAGTGAGGGCTATTTGGAATATTATTGCATTCCAGGTGGAATAAACCCGGGCAAAGCCTCTGGGGTGGGAGTGTGTTTGGTACGTGTGAGAAACAGTTTGCTGGACAGAATGAAGCAGGGCAGCTGCAGGCAGTGAAATGAGAAGAAGAATGTTGGCTACCCAATGATCATTTTTAGGCCATCATCCGGGCTTTTGTCTTTACTTGAAGAGAGGTGAGGAGGCCATGGCAGGTTTTGAGATAATCCGACACACTTTAGAGGGATCACCATGGCTTCTGTGTGGAGAATAGGTAATGTGGAGTTTAGGGTGGGGAGAAGAACATGGTGGGCAGGCAATTGCAATAATTCAGGTGAGAATTTATAAAGCTTCCACACATAGTATTTTATTAAACATATAATTCTCTACATCTCTCTTTATATTAGAGATAATCACCACATGTTCTTGATTCTTATATGAAGCACAGCTGTGAGTGTCTGCCACACACAAAGCACTATTTTAGGGAAGCTACCTGAGCCTAGGCCTTGCTTTAGTATAAGTGTTTTGAATGAAGCGACCCTGTCCTCTCCCTCCCTCCAGCCTGCCCTTGGTTGACTGAGAGGGAACTGGGCTCAGGGGTAGGTCCACAGCAGGCGGGTCCTCCAGGACTGGCCGGGGACAAAAGGAGAGCTCTACATCGTTTTGAGCTGATGCAACCAGATTCTTCTCAGGAATTTAACTGAGGAGAATGAAAAGAATACTAGTTGATAACAGAAAGAGAAGGGGACACACAGGAGCAGACAGGTTAATAGTGGAACACTAGAGTAAAGAACATTTATGAAGTTCTTGTTCTCAGGTCCATAGGGAAACTTAGGGATCAGAATGACCTTCTAGTTTCTGGTCCTATGAGTCTGATTCCAAACGCTTCCTGCCTTTCCAGGGTTTCCGTGTGTTGACTGAAAAAAATGCACAACCTAAAAGTTGAGAGTTATGTTTTATTTGGTGGATTTTCTGAGGACTTCAAGCCCAGGAGGCAGCCTCTCAGATCACTCTGAGGGACTGCTCCCAAAAGGTAAGGGGGGGAGCCAGGATATATAGGAATTTTGCAACAAAAACCGGGTAGTTGGAATATCAAAAGATTACTGTTAATTTAAGAAAACCAGACATCTCAAGTTAATGAATTTAGCACTTTTCTATGTATGGGAAAATGCAAGAGTCTGGGCTTATTGAAATCATTCCTTTGACATGCACCTCAGGTATCTGGGGCCAGTGTCCTGTGCTTTCTCATCCTGAGTCTCCTCTGGGTGCACCGTCGGGGGTGGCTGCAGCAGCTGACTGCTTGATGCGGGGCGTCCTGTTTCCATCCTGAGTTCCCTCGGGGCTCACCACTGGGGAGGCTGCAATGTGATGGCTGCAACATCCTTTGTTTACTGATATGGCAGCAACATTTTTCATTCACACGTGTATGTGTGAACTTATATTACCATCCCACCTCATCTTATATTCTTTCAGGTAAATTGGGTATATATCTATTTCTTACAAATAAAAGAGCTTAAGAGAAGTGAAAACCACTAGTGTAACAGTCTTCTTGCATTCATAATCATCTGTAAGTCATTTTAGTCTATCGAATTTGGAAAAGAATTTTATGTTCTATGCCCTTAAGATGTAGTGGATAAGATCACAGGCTTAGGAGCCAGGCTGCCTGAGTTCAAATGCCAGCTCCATCTTTTTACCAGCTATGTGATTTGGGGCAAGTGATTTTTCTCAGATTCCACATCTATAAAAAGAAGAGATAAATATACTTCTTAGAGTTGTTGAGACAATTAAATGGATGAATACAGAAAGCCCTCCAATGATACCTGGTAAATAGTAAAGACTCCATAGGCATCATCATTTGATGATGAAACAAACCATTATTTCTAGTGATAAAAAAAAAAATACTCCAGGTGACTGCTATCATGGGTGGGTTAACTGCTATTTGTTAGGGCAGCAGTATTTTCTATTGAATAATTTAGATTCCTTCAAAATAGTTAGACAATCTCTACACTCTATCGGCATGTTTCAGTTAACAAAACTTTTCGTTAACTGCAGAGAAACAGTTATTCATGGGAAAGGGAGAACAGGCAGGTGTAGCTTTTGAGTACCTACTCCATGCAGGAAGGACCTGGTGTTTGGTGCTGGGGAAAATGATAGTGACACTCAAGGAACTCAAAACTTAACTCATGACTTGAATCTAAGCTTCAGGAGGACTTAGAGGATTTTTCTTTTTTCTAATTACCTAGCATCTACAATACAGTAGGCACTGAATAGATATTTTTGAATGAATCAATAAATGTTGGAACCACAATGAACAAAAAGACAATCAGAGGATTTCAAAGCTAGAGGAGAAATCCCTTTTTTTTAAATTAAAAAAAGGGCTATGGAAACACAGAGGGAGAGGTGATAAATTCTGACCAGGGTGTTGAACCAGGTGTATGGGGATGAAAGCTTCCACATCTGAATTGGACCTTGAAGACAAGAGTTTTGACAGGTGGTCCAATGGGTGGGGCTCAAAGGAAGAACCTTTCTAGCAGAGGAAATTCCAAATTATTAGAGATGTAGAAGTGTATAATTAATCTGGAGAATAGAGTCTGGATTGATTAGAATTGAGAGAACCTGGTGGAAGGCAAGAGGGGTCCAAGGGGTATGACAAGAGGTGAGACTGAAAACGTTTGGAATCAGAATGTAAAATGACCTCCTGTACTATGCTTTGGATTTTATCCTATAGGCATGAAATTAAAACAAAAATAGTTTCTACTGAATTATATATACTCATATGCTCATTATATTTAAACAATATCAAATATTTGTTAGCATAACATAGACTTAATGATCTCTGAGTTTTTTTTTTTTTTTTTTTATAAACTGAGAGATGGAGTTTCATAGACTTATTGATGGAGTTTTTTTTTTTTATTTTATTTATTTATTTATTTATTTATGGCTGTGTTGGGTCTTCGTTTCTGTGCTAGGGCTTTCTCTAATTGCGGCAAGTGGGGGCCACTCTTCATCGCGGTGCGTGGGCCTCTCACTATCGCGGCCTCTTTTGTTGCGGAGCACAGGCTCCAGACGCGCAGGCTCAGTAGTTGTGGCTCACGGGTCTAGTTGCTCCGCGGCATGTGGGATCTTCCCAGACCAGGACTCGAACCCGTGTCCCCTGCATTGGCAGGCAGATTCTCAATCACTGTGCCACCAGGGAAGCCCTAATCTTTGAGATTTTAAAAGGTAATTCGCATGGTAGAGTGGGCAGAGATTAGAGTAGAGAGAGACTAGATCTGGGAGACCAGTCGGACAAACATCTTTAGGATTTCTGGAATTCCAACAAGTAATATTAATTCCATCGATCATCTTCAAACTCTTCCGTGAGCTCCTTTTCTTCATTAGAGAGTCAATTAAAGAACTACTTGTTGAGGTCCTGTTATGCACTTTGTACTCTGGGGTGGGTGGGGGCAGAGCAAGGCGGAACAAGAGGCTCCCCATCTAGGGAGACTAAGGAAGTGTGAGGTATCAAATGTTTAGATCTTTGACAATCTTATTGGTTTTAAAAAATAGGATTTCAGTGCAGTTTTAACTTTTTCTCTTTTTAAGAGGCTAGGTGTCATTTCCTACTTCTAAGAGCTGTTTTATGAATCTCTGTTCTAGGCTTTTTACATTTTTCTATTGGATTATTTATCTTTTCTTATTTGTTATATATTAAGGGAAGTAGTTGATCATGTTATAAATTACAATATTTTTCCCAGTTTGTCATTTGTCTTTGTTTACAGTTTTCTTACTCAGTATTTCTAAATATCATCAAAGGTATCCATTTTTTTCTTTTATGACTTCTGAGTTCGTTGTCACATTTGGAAAGGTGTTCAATACTTCAAACATAAAAAATCCTTCTAAGTTTTGGTATTTATATGATTTAATTAATGCATTTGGAGTTTATATTGGCTTTACTTTTATTTTTTTCCCAATGGTTAACCAGTTGTCTCACTGTTAAATAATACATCCTCCCTGTACTGATCTGAAATTTCACCTTTGTTTTAATTATATTACCATATAATTCTAATATTTATTTATCTATTTATTTATTTATTTAAAAATTAATTTTGTAAGTGAAATAGGGAGCATTTTCTCTTTTTTTAAAATTTTATTTATTTATTTTATTTATGGCTGTGTTGGGTCTTCGTTTCTGTGCGAGGGCTTTCTCTAGTTGTGGCAAGCGGGGGCCACTCTTCATCGTGGTGCATGGGCCTCTCACTATCGCGGCCTCTCTTGTTGTGGAGCACAGGCTCCAGATGCGCAGGCTCAGTAGTTGTGGCTCACGGGCCCAGTTGCTCTGCGGCATGTGGGATCTTCCCAGACCAGGGCTTGAACCCATGTCTCCTGTATTGGCAGGCAGATTCCCAACTACTGTGCCAGCAGGGAAGCCCCAATATTTATCTATTTAAATGTTACACTATTTGTAATATAAGTTTTAGTGAAAGTTATACTTAGTTTTGAACTAATTAATAAATGAATATATTATGTAGTTTTCTGTTTAATGCCTTATATTCATTATTAATATTTCTTTATAATTTAAACTTATGCCTGCTGATTATTAATAACAGTTGATTTTTTTTACGTTAATTGTTTTTTTTTTAAACTTTTTATTTTATATTGGAGTATAACTGATAAACAATGTTGTGATAGATTCAGGTGCACAGCAAAGCGACTCAGCCATACATATACATGTATCCATTCTCCCCCAAACTCCCCTCCCATCCAGGCTGCCACATAACATTGAGCAGAGTTCCCTGTGCTCTACAGTAGGTCGTTGTTGGTTATCCATTTTAAATATAGCATTGTGTGCATGCCGATCCCATATGCCCTAACTATCCCTTCCTCCCATCCTTCCCCCCTTATAACCATAAGTTCATTCTCTAAGTAATTACTGTTGATTTTTGACCCACTTGTCATTTACTGTGATCACAGATGTTTGGTCTTATTTCTGTCAGCTTCTTTTGAGCTCTTTGTCTTTTCTCTTTCTAGATGAATAGAGATTTATTTTGGCATTATTTTTTCTAATTATTTGGAAATTACACATGCTCTTTTTTTATTCTGTTAGTTTATCTGTAAATGTTCAGAAATCAGTTACTTTTCTTTATTCCTCAAAATCAAGAATAACATCACATATGCTAACACTTCCTGATACAGGCCGAACAATTTCCTTCTTACTTCCTATATAATCTTCTGTTCTTTCCCAGTTTTTTTAATGAGTATCCATTGGCATTTTTACCTTGATGGTTATTAATTTTTTACATCGTAGAGCCTCTCTTTTAAGAATGATTTCGGCATTTACATTGTTTCACAACGACATTAACCACACATATTTATGTGTGTATATTTGATCTGGGGCCTGCTGTCTCTCTGACCTTGTTTCCTTCAACTCCTCCCCTTGCTCACCAGGCTGTAGCTATCTTGGTCTTTTTCTCCAACACTTAAGCTTGTTCCTACTTCAGAGCCTTTGCATTTGCTGTTCCTGTTGCCAGGATGTTTCTTCTTCAGATCTTTGCATGGCGGCCACTTGTCATCACTCACCCGAGCTGTCACTACTCAGAGGCCTTCCATGGTCCCCTCCACTAAAGCACCACCCACCTCACCCACCCCAAGCCCAGGTGCTCATTCACTCTCTCCCTCCTCACTTCAGTTTACTTCCTGCACCAGCTTATCACTCTCTAACAGGATTCTATTTGGTTATTGGCTGACTTACTTTTTGGTTTCCTATTTATTTTCCTTTCCCTCCCACTAGAACATAAGCTCCATGAAGGTAGACACCTGGTCTATCTTGCTCATCATTTTACCCCAGTGCTTAGAACTATAACTGGTATGTGTTAGACTGCTGATATTTGGCAAATAAATATTTGTTGAATGAATGAATGAATGAATGAATAAGTCCTTGCTTTTGTAAAAATTGTGAATAATATTTTATTTAGTCATTTTTGTTTATGACTGAAACTCTGGGAATTCAAAATTAACATCCTTGCCCGTGAGCTTCTTATAGACGCCAGAAAATGTTTCAAACTTATGCTCCACATTGTTCTGCTGTGCTTTATCCAAATGGACCTTTATGAGTCGGCTACCATCCAGCTTCATGCGGATTCTCTTGGCCACAGTCTCACTTGGGAAAAACAAGTCCTCCAGGATGGCGTCATGCACGGCTGTCAGAGTGCGGCTCCTGGGACACTTTTGCTTATTTTTTGTACGGCTTTTTCGAGTTGGCTTAGGCAGAATTCTCCTCTGAGCAATAAAGACAACTTGCTTCCTGCTGAACTTCTTCTCCAACTCACACACCACAGCCGGACCTGGATTATCTGGAAAGATTTCAGTTGAGGAACAGGAACAAAGATTATGATAGCTTTCCGACCACCACCACCTTCAGTTTTCTTGGTGGCCGTGATGTTCAGCTCCTGCAGCTGGGCCTTGAGGTCTCAGTTCATCTCCAGCTCTAGGAGGGCCTGGGAGATGTCTGACTCGAACTCTTCAGGCTTCTTGCCATTGGGCTTCACGATCTTCACGATGGCACTGAACATGGCCCGGACCTTGCCAATGCGGCCAACATTTGCTGCCGCCGCCGACACTGGTAGGCTTAGGAAGAGAAGTCCTTGATTTTTCTAAGGGTGCCTTCTTATTCTTCAAAACCCTGTGGAGTTGCTGGGCCTACAATCAGAGTGCTCTGAGCCAATCCTCCATCTGCCTTTCTGTATTAATCCTCAGCCTTGCTATCTGGAGAATGGTGGTCATTGCCTCCTTCCTTTTAAGGATGGGCAGGATCCCCAGGAGGCCAATCTGTGGTGAAGGGGCAGCAAAAGCTGGGGGTAGAGGGTCCTTGGTCACAAGGGCCAGCACACTTGCAAATGGAGTGGACTAATTCATTTATTTTGAAAACAACTGATTTTGACGTAATGTCTTGTTAATAACCAATTCTATATGGTTGCTTTAAGAAATAAACATTTTTTTCTCTTTTAAAGCTTAAAAATATTGCATATACTATGAAATTAATTGTTTTCTGGTTGCTGAATTATTAAAACTGCCACATATTTAATCAGAGTAATTAATGGAGTTTCTGAAGGAAAAATGTTTGGAATAAGGTTGAATTAGTGGGTAAGGCAGGCTGAAGTGAGAGTCTGATAAAATTTAAGAGATGAGGGTTGGTGCTAAGGATCTGAGCTAGCTGGGAGCTCTTGCTGGCCACAGTGAAGGCTTTAGCTGGTATAGCCTTTAAAGCCAGATTCTAGGGTCTGTAGACAATCTTGCTTCTCGGCATCCCTTTAAAGCCTTCAATCTAGGCAGGGCAAAGCAGATAATCACACAAATACTCACTCCACACTCTTCTCCCCACTGCCACCTGGCTGAAGCCTTACCTCTCCTGATATTGTTAACAGTAGGTAGAGTCCTGCAGGTGGCAGTGAGGGAGGTGTGTGTATATGTGTGTGTTTGGCGTGTACAGCAGGGGGACGTGACAGGCAAGGTGGTCTTTCCAGAAGGAAACTGGGTCATCTGTTAGCTCCAGAGTCCTCTTAGCATATTATTTCCTCAAGGCCATCCTATTACCTCATCCCTCTCTCCATCCATCCATTCATCATCATCAAATTTTTGAGACCCCATTGTTCTAGGCATGGGGATACAGTAGTGAATACGGTGAAGTCCCTGTTCTCATGAAGCATACATTTCAGTAAAGCAAGGGATGAAACAAACACAAATAAATACATGATATCTCATTTGATAATAAAAGCCTTGGAGAAAAATAAAGTAGGGTAAGAAAAAAGAGAGTGAAAATGTTGATGGGGCTACTTTCTATGGGGTAGTCAGAAAAGTTCTCTCTGGGTATGTGACTTTTGCACTTGAAGAAAATAAGGGGAGACCTCAGTTGTGGGTTTCTGGGGAACCTTATTTCATGATCCATAAATGAGCATGATGCATGGTTTGGAAAATTCTGGTAGGGCTTTTTTGACTTGGTAAGGTCTGTATTGTATTGCAAATAAAATGGGGAAGCACTAGAGAATTTTAAGCAGAAAAGTAACACGATCTGACTTATATGGCAAAAGAATCACTTATTCTGTTGTATGGATAATAAATAGACTTTGTGTGTGTGTGGCAGGTGGAGATGATGGGGGAATGCGGAAACTGGGAGACCCGTCCATTTAGTCCTTGCTGTAAGTTTATTTACTTATCACCATTAGTATTCACCAAACTTTCTTTATCAGACATGCTATAAAAATAGGCAAAAACAGCCAGCTTTTAAACAAAAGTTTCATAGTTCGTGTCTTCAAATGAAATAACACATAACAGAATTTGTGCCTAGTAAACTTTAATTTTCTATATCTTTCAGCCTTAATCTGAATCTTCACCTTGGCTGAATGAGGTTTACCTGGAACAGAGTTTAGTTTCTCCATAAATCTCATTTTGTTGCTCCATCTTGGTGGCCTCCGGCTGTGCTCCTGTGATCCTACTTTTCTTCCGGGATCTCCACCTGCACAGCATGTCCTCTGACGCAGCCTGCATCTCCAGGGCTTCCTGTCCTTGCCACATGGCTCAAGGAACATGATAGCTTTGTTGTGACTGCTGATCACAGAGAAGGCCGTAATTGTGTACATCTTGCCCTTTAACACATGTAACTAATGAATGAGAAACTACTTTTTTTTTTTTTCACGGGTTTTTAAAAGTAATTTATTTTTTTTGTTGTTTTTTCTTTCACACACACACACTGTATTTTATTTTTACAAGAGATAAATAGACTGACACCAAGCATTGTACATGGATGACCACAACAAAAGCAACAATGATTGCAATTACCAAACATGAAACACACTCATACCATGTCATAATATTGACATTCAGTCCAGTAATCCTCCACTGTAACAGCTCCTTTAATTTGCAGTGAAAATTTATTTGTATATTCTTTGCCTCTGAGTCCTTGTTGGATTTTTTTTTAATTCAGACAGAAAGTCACAAAAATTATACGCATCCTCATCAGTTCACTCAGTCCCATGTAATTAATATTTTTTTCATCTTGATCTTTTGTTAGCACTTTTATGAGTTCATCAGTTTTTCATTAGAGTTCTGAAAATGCTTATTCATTCAGTTCAGCAGTACAGTCAGTTACCAGAAACCTGTACTTGTCAGAGTCTTTTCCATGAATTTCTTGAAGATGAAACCCTTTTATAGGAACATATTTGCAAAAGCATCAGAGTACACCCAGAACTGTCTGTAAATGACAAAAGACTTAAAAATGACCACAGTTAAAAATTTGATGAAAGTTCATAACAAGGCAGTTGACAAGAAAATTAGTTATTTCTGAGATATACATTTTAAGGTAATAACTAGAATTATGACTTATAACATTATACCAGAACATATAAGATTTTTAGAAATTTCATGTAATGTCTGAAACATTTATATTCACATATTTCCATACAAATAACCCAATGAAAGTTTAGTATTAGTTGTTTTGTTTGTTTGTTTTTTTATACTGCAGGTTCTTATTAGGCATCAATTTTATACACATCAGTGTATACATGTCAATCCCAATCACCGAATTCAGCACACCACCATCCCCACCCCACCGCAGTTTTCCCCCCTTGGTGTCCATATGTCCATTCTCTACATCTGTGTCTCAACCTCTGCCCTGCAAACCGGCTCATCTGTACCATTTTTCTAGGTTCCACATACATGCGTTAATATACAATATTTGTTTTTCTCTTTCTGACTTACTTCACTCTGTATGACAGTCTCTAGATCCATCTACATCTCAATAAATGACTCAGTTTCGTTCCTTTTTATGGCTGAGTAATATTCCATTGTATATATGTACCACAACTTCTTTATCCATTCGTCTGTTGATGGGCATTTAGGTTGCTTCCATGACCTGGCTATTGTAAATAGTGCTGCAATGAACATTCGGGTGCATGTGTCTTTTTGAATTACGGTTTTCTCTGGGTATATGCCCAGTAGTGGGATTGCTGGGTCATATGGTAATTTTATTTTTAGTTTTTTAAGGAACCTCCATATTGTTCTCCATAGTGACTGTATCAATTTACATTCCCACCAACAGTGCAAGAGGGTTCCCTTTTCTCCACACCCTCTCCAGCATTTGTTGTTTGTAGATTTTCTGATGATGCCCATTCTAACTGGTGTGAGGTGATACCTCATTGTAGTTTTGATTTGCATTTCTCTAATAATTAGTGATGTTGAGCATCTTTTCATGTGCTTCGTGGCCGTCTGTATGTCTTTGGAGAAATGTCTATTTAGGTCTTCTGCCCATTTTTGGATTGGGGTGTTTGTTTCTTTAATATTGAGCTGAATGAGCTGTTTATATATTTTGGAGATTAATCCTTTGTCCGTTGATTCATTTGCAAATATTTTCTCCCATTCTGAGGGTTGTCTTTTCGTCTTGTTTATGGTTTC
This sequence comes from Balaenoptera borealis, assembly GCF_965194805.1. Classification (NCBI taxonomy): domain Eukaryota; kingdom Metazoa; phylum Chordata; class Mammalia; order Artiodactyla; family Balaenopteridae; genus Balaenoptera; species Balaenoptera borealis. Next base: position 102,060,643 of record NC_138873.1, on the reverse strand, counting down.
CTTTGCTGTGCAAAAGCTTTGAAGTTTCATTAGGTCCCACTTGTTTATTTTTGTTTTTATTTCCATTACTCTAGGAGGTGGATCAAAAAAGATCTTGCTGTGATTTATGTCAAAGAGTGTTCTTCCTATGTTTTCCTCTAAGAGTTTTATAGTGTCCAGTCTTACATTTAGGTCTCTAACCAATTTTGAGTTTATTTTTGTGTATGGTGTTAGGGAGTATTCTAATTTCATTCTTTTACATGTACCTGTCCAGTTTTCCCAGCACCACTTATTGAAGAGACAGTCTTTTCTCCATTGTATATCTTTGCCTCCTTTGTCATAGATTAGTTGACCATAGGTGCGTGGGTTTATCTCTGGGCTTTCTATCTTGTTCCATTGATCTATGTTTCTGTTTTTGTGCCAGTACCATATTGTCTTGATTACAGTAGCTTTGTAATATAGTCTGAAGTCAGGGAGTCTGATTCCTCCAGCTCCGTTTTTTTCCCTCAAGACTGCTTTGGCTATTCGGGGTCTTTTGTGTCTCCATACAAATTTTGAGATGATTTGTTCTAGTTCCGTAAAAAATGCCATTGGTAATTTGATAGGGATTGCATTGAATCTGTAGATTGCTTTGGGTAGTACAGTCATTTTCACAATGTTGATTCTTCAAATCCAAGAACATGGTATATCTCTCCATCTGTTGGTATCATCTTTAATTTCTTTCATCAGTGTCTTATAGTTTTCTGCATACAGGTCTTTTGTCTCCCTAGGTAGGTTTATTCCTAGGTATTTTATTCTTTTTGTTGCAATGGTAAATGGGGGTGTTTCCATAATTTCTCTTTCAGATTTTTCATCATTAGTGTATAGGAATGCAAGAGATTTCTGTGCATTAATTTTGTATCCTGTAACTTTACCAAATTCATTAATTAGCTCTAGCAGTTTTCTGGTGGCAGTTTTAGGATTCTCTATGTATAGTATCATGTCATCTGCAAACAGTGACAGTTTTACTTCTTCTTTTCCAATTTGTATTCCTTTTATTTCTTTTTCTTCTCTGATTGCCGTGGCTAGGACTTCCAGAACTATGTTGAATAATAGTGGTGAGAGTGGACATCCTTGTCTCGTTCCTGATCTTAGAGGAAATGCTTTCAGTTTTTCACTGTTGAGAATGATGTTTGCTGTGGGTTTGTCATATATGGCCTTTATTATGTTGAGGTAGGTTCCCTCTATGCCCACTTTCTGGAGAGTTTTTATCATAAATGGGTGTTGAATGTTGTCAAAAGCTTTTTCTGCATCTATTGAGATCATCATTTTTTTTTATTCTTCAATTTGTTAATATGGTGTATCACATTGATTGATTTGCGTATATTGAAGAATCCTTGCATCCCTGGGATAAATCCCACTTGATAGTGGTGTATGATCCTTTTAATGTGCTGTTGGATTCTGTTTGCTAGTATTTTGTTGAGGATTTTTGCATCTATATTCATCAGTGATATTGGTCTGTAATTTTCTTTTTTTGTAATGTCTTTGCCTGGTTTTGGAATCAGGGTGATGGTGGCCTCATAGAATGAGTTTGGGAATGTTCCTTCCTCTGCAATTTTTTGGAAGAGTTTGAGAAGGATAGGTGTTAGCTCTTCTCTAAATGTTTGATAGAATTCACCTGTGAAGCCATCTGGTCCTGGACTTTTGTTTGTTGGAAGATTTTTAATCACAGTTTCAATTTCATGGCTTGTGATTGGTCTGTTCATATTTTCTGTTTCTTCCTGGTTCAGTCTTGGAAGGTTATACCTTTCTAAGAATTTGCCCATTTCTTCCAGGTTGTCCATTTTATTGGCATAGAGTTGCTTGTAGTAGTCTCTTAGGATGCTTTGTATTTCTGCAGTGTCTGTTGTAACTTCTCCTTTTTCATTTATGATTTTATTGATTTCAGTCCTCTTCCTCTTTTTCTTGATGAGTCTGGCTAATGGCTTATCAATTTTCTTTACCTTCTCAAAGAACCAGTTTTTAGTTTTATTGATCTTTGCTATTGTTTTCTTTGTTTCTATTTCATTTATTTCTGCTCTGATATGATTTCTTTCCTTCTGCTAACTTTGGGTTTTGTTTGTTCTTCTTTCTCTAGTTTCTTTAGGTGTAAGGTTAGATTGTTTACTTGAGATTTTTCTTGTTTCTTTAGGTCGGCTTGTATAGCTATAAACTTCCTTCTTAGAACTGCTTTTGCTGCATCCCATAGGTTTTGGGTCATCGTGTTTTCATTGTCATTTGTCTCTAGGTATTTTTTGATTTCCTCTTTGATTTCTTCAGTGATCTCTTGGTTATTTAGTAACGTATTGTTTAGCCTCCATGTGTTTGTGTTTTTAACTTTTTTTTCCCTGTAATTCATTTCTAATCTCATAGCGTTGTTGTCAGAAAAGATGCTTGATATGATTTCAATTTTCTTAAATTTACTGAGGCTTGATTTGTGACCCAAGATGTGATCTATCCTGGAGAATGTTCCGTTTGCACTTGAGAAGAACGTGTAATCTGCTGTTTTTGGATGGAATGTCCTATAAATATCAATTAAATCTATCTGGTCTATTGTGTCATTTAAAGCTTCCGTTTCCTTATTTATTTTCATTTTGGATGATCTGTCCATTGGTGTAAGTGAGGTGTTAACGTCCCCCACTATGATTGTGTTACTGTCAATTTCCTCTTTTATAGCTGTTAGCAGTTGCCTTATGTATTGAGGTGCTCCTATGTTGGGTGCATATATATTTATAATTGTTATATCTTCTTCTTGGATTGATCCCTTGATCATTATGTAGTGTCCTTCCTTGTCTCTTGTAACATTCTTTATTTTAAAGTCTATTTTATCTGATATGAGTATAGCTACTCAGGTTTTCTTTTGATTTCCTTTTGCCTGGAATATCTTTCTCCATCCCCTCACTTTCAGTCTGTTCGTGTCCCTAGGTCTAAAGTGGGTCTCTTTTAGACAGCATATATATGGGTCTTGTTTTTGTATCCATTCAGCAAGACTGTGTCTTTTGGTTGGAGCATTTAATCCATTCACGTTTAAGGTAATTATCGATATGTATGTTCCTATGACCATTTTCTTAATTGTTTTGGGTTTGTTTTTGTAGGCTGTTTTCTTCTCTTGTGTTTCCCACTTAGAGAAGTTCCTTTAGCATTTGTTGTAGAGCTGGTTTGGTGGTGCTGAATTCTCTTAGCTTTTGCTTGTCTGTAAAGCTTTTGATTTCTCCATCAAATCTAAATGAGATCCTTGCTGGGTAGAGTAATCTTGGTTGTAGGTTCTTCCCTTTCCTCACTTCAAGTATATCATGCCACTTCCTTCTGGCTTGTAGAGTTTCTGCTGAGAAATCAGCTGTTAACCTTATGGGAGTTCCCTTGTATGTTATTTGTCGTTTTTCCCTTGTTGCTTTCAATAATTTTTCTTTGTCTTTAATTTTTGCCAATTTGATTAATATGTGTCTCGCGGTGTTTCTCCTTGGGTTTATCCTGTATGGGACTTTCTGCACTTCCTGAACTTGTGTGGCTATTTCCTTTCCCATGTTAGGGAAGTTTTCAACTATAATCTCTTCAAATATTTTCTCTGCTGCTTTCTCTCTCTCTTCTCCTTCTGGGACCCCTATTATGCGAATGTTGTTGCGTTTAATGTTGTCCTGGTGATCTCTTAGGCTGTCCTCATTTCTTTTAATTCTTTTTTCTGTAGTCTGTTCCACAGCAGTGAATTCCACCATTCTGTGCTCCAGGTCACTTATCCGTTCTTCTTCCTCAGTTATTCTGCTCTTGATTCGATCTAGTGTAGTTTTCATTTCAGTTATTGTATTGGTCATCTCTGTTTGTTTGTTCTTTAATTCTTCTAGGTCTTTGTTAATCATTTCTTGCATCTTCTCAATCTTTGCCTCCATTCTTTATTTTTTTTTAAACATCTTTATTGGAGGATAATTGCTCTACAATGGTGTGCTAGTCTCCGCCACATAACAAAGTGAATCAGTCACACATACACATACGCCCCCACATCTCCTCCCTCCTGCATCTCGCTCCCTCCCACCCTCCCTATCCCACCCCTCTAGGCGGCCACAAAGCACCGAGCTAATCACCCTGTGCTATGCAGTCACTTCCCACTAGCTATCTATTTTACATTTGGTAGTGTATATATGTCTATGCCACTCTCTCACCCTGTCACATCTTACCCCTCCCCCTCCCCATATCCTCAAGTCAATTCTCTAGTAGGTCTGTGTCTTTATTCCCGTCTTGCCACTAGGTTCTTCAAGACCTTTTTTTCCCCTTAGATTCCATATATATATGTTAGCATACTGTATTTGTGTTCTCTTTCTGACTTACTTCACTCTGTATGACAGACTCTAACTCCACCCACCTCATTACAAATACCTCCGTTTCATTTCTTTTTATGGCTGAGTAATATTCCATTGTATATATGTGCCACATCTTCTTTATCCATTCATCTGTCAATGGACACTTAGGTTGCTTCCATGTCCTGGCTATTGTAAATAGAGCTGCAATGAACATTTTGGTACATGACTCTTTTTGAATTATGGTTTTCTCAGAGTATATGCCCAGTAGTGGGATTGCTGGGTCGTATGGTAGTTTTATTTTTAGTTTTTTAAGGAACCTCCATACTGTTCTCCATAGTGGCTGTATCAATTTACATTCCCACTAAAAGTGCAAGAGGGTTCCCTTTTCTCCACACCCTCTCCAGCATTTATTGTTTCTAGATTTTTTGATGATGGCCATTCTGACCGGTGTGAGTTGATATCTCATTGTAGTTTTGATTTGCATTTCTCTAATGATTAATGATGTTGAGCATTCTTTCATGTGTCTGTTGGCAATCTGTATATCTTCTTTGGAGAAATGTCTATTTAGGTCTTATGCCCATTTCTGGATTGGGTTGTTTGTTTTTTTGTTATTGAGCTGCATGAGCTGCTTGTGAATCTTGGAGATTAATCCTTTGTCAGTACCTTCATTTGCAACTATTTTCTCCCATTCTGAGGGTTGTCTTTTGGTCTTGTTTATGGTTTCCTTTGCTGTGCAAAAGCTTTTAAGTTTCATTAGGTCCCATTTGTTTATTTGTGTTTTTATTTCCATTTCTCTAGGAGTTGGGTCAAAAAGGATCTTGCTGTGATTTATGTCATAGAGTGTTCTGCCTATGTTTTCCTCTAAGAGTTTGATAGTGCCTGGCCTTACACTTAGGTCTTTAATGCATTTTGAGTTTATTTTTGTGTATGGTGTCAGGGAGTGGTCTAATTTCATACTTTTACATGTATCTGTCCAATTTTCCCAACACCACTTATTGAACAGGCTGTCTTTTCTCCACTGTATATGCTTGCCTCCTTTATCAAAGATAAGGTGACCATATGTGCGTGGGTTTATCTCTGGGCTTTCTATCCTGTTCCATTGATCTATATTTCTGTTTTTGTGCCAGTACCAAACTGTCTTGATCACTGTAGCTTTGTAATATAGTCTAAAGTCAGGGAGCCTGATTCCTCCAGCTCCATTTTTTGTTCTCAAGATTGCTTTGGCTATTCGAGGTCTTTTGTGTTTCCATACAAATTGTGAAATTTTTTGTTCTAGTTCTGTTCAAAATGCCAGTGGTAGTTTGATAGGGATTGCATTGAATCTGTAGATTGCTTTGGGTGGTAGAGTCATTTTCATAATGTTGATTCTTCCAATCCAAGGACATGGTATATCTCTCCATCTATTTGTATCATCTTTAGTTTCTTTCATCAGTGTCTTATAATTTTCTGCATACAGGTCTTTTGTCTCCTTAGGTAAGTTTATTCCTAGATATTTTATTCTTTTTGCTGCAATGGTAAACGGGAGTGTTTTCTTAATTTCACTTTCAGATTTTTCGTCATTAGTGTATAGAAATGCAAGAGACTTCTGTGCATTAATTTTGTATCCTGCTACTTTACCAAATTCATTGTTTAGCTCTAGTAGTTTTCTGGTAGCATCTTTAGGATTCTCTATGTATAGCATCATGTCATCTGCAAATAGTGACAGCTTTACTTCTTCTTTTCCTATTTGGATTCCTTTTATTTCTTTTTCTTCTCTGATTGCTGTGGCTAACACTTCCAAAACTATGTTGAATAATAGTGGTGAGAGTGGGCAACCTTGTCTTGTTCCTGATCTTAGTGGAAATGGTTTCAGTTTTTCACCATTGAGGACAATGTTGGCTGTGGGTTTGTCATATATGGCCTTTAGTATGTTGAGGAAAGTTCCCTCTTTGCCTACTTTCTGCAGGGCTTTTATCATAAATGGGTGTTGAATTTTGTCAAAAGCTTTCTCTGAATCTACTGAGATGATCATATGATTTTTCTCCTTCAATTTGTTAATATGATGTATCACGTTGATTGATTTGCGTATATTGAAGAATCCTTGCAATCCTGGAATAAACCCCACTTGATCATGGTGTATGATCCTTTTAATGTGCTGTTGGATTCTGTTTGCTAGCACTTTGTTGAGGATTTTTGTGTCTATGTTCATCAGCGATATTGGCCTGTAGTTTTCTTTCTTTGGGACATCTTTGTCTGGTTTTGGTATCAGGGTGATGGTGGCCTCGTAGAATGAGTTGGGGAGTGTTCCTCTCTATGCTATATTTTGGAAGAGTTTGAGAAGGATAGGTGTTAGCTCTTCTCTAAATGTTTCATAGAATTCGCCTGTGAAGTCATCTGGTCCTGGGCTTTTGTTTGTTGGAAGATTTTTAATCACAGTTTCAATTTCAGTGCTTGTGATTAGTCTGTTCATATTTTCTGTTTCTTCCTGGTTCAGTCTCGGCAGGTTGTGCATTTCTAAGAATCTGTCCATTTTTTCCAGGTTGTCCATTTTATTGGCATATAGTTGCCTGTAGTAATCTCTCATGATCTTTTGTATTTCTGCAGTGTCAGTGGTTACCTCTCCTTTTTCATTTTTAATTCTATTGATTTGAGTCTTCTCCCTTTTTCTCTTGATGAGTCTGGCTAATGGTTTATCAATTTCATTTATCTTCTCAAAGAACCAGCTTTTAGTTTCATTGATTTTTGCTATTGTTTCCTTCATTTCTTTTTCATTTATTTCTGATCTGATCTTTATGATTTCTTTCCTTCTGCTAGCTTTGGAGTTTTCTTGTTCTCCTTTCTCTAATTGCTTTAGGTGCAAGGTTATGTTGTTTATTCGAGATGTTTCCTGTTTTTGAGGTAGGCTTGTGTTGCTATAAACTTCCCTCTTAGCACTGCTTTTGCTGCATTCCATAGGTTTTGGGTCATCGTGTTTTCATTGTCATTTGTTTCTAGGTATTTTTTGATTTCCCCTTTGATTTCTTCAGTGATCACTTCTTTGTTAAGAAGTGTATTGTGTAGCCTCCATTTGTTTGTATTTTTTACAGATCTTTTCCTGTAATTGATATCTAGTCTCATAGTGTTGTGGTCAGAAAAGATAATTGATACGATTTCAATTTTCTTAAATTTACCAAGGCTTGATTTGTGACCCAAGATACGATCTATCCTGGAGAATGTCCCATGAGCACTTGACAAAAATGTGTATTCTGTTGTTTTTGGGTGGAATGTCCTATAAATATCAATTAAGTCCATCTTGTTTAATGTATCATTTAAAGCTTGTGTTTCCTTATTTATTTTCATTTTGGATGATCTGTCCATTGGTGAAAGTGGGGTGTTAAAGTCCCCTACTATGATTGTTTTGCCCTTGATTTCCCCTTTTATGGCTGTTTGTATTTGCCTTATGTATTAAGGTGCTCCTATGTTGGGTGCATAAATATTTACAATTGTTATACCTTCCTCTTGGATCGATTGCTTGATCATTATATAGTGTCCTTCTTTGTCTCTTGTAATAGTCTTTATTTTAAAGTTTATTTTGTCTGATATGAGAATTGCTACTCCAGCTTTCTTTTGATTTCCATTTGCATGGAATATTTTTTCCATCTCCTCACTTTCAGTCTGTATGTGTCCCTAGGTCTGAAGTGGGTCTCTTGTAGACAGCATATATATGGGTCTTGTTTTTGTATCTATTCAGCCAGTCTGTGTCTTTTGGTGGGAGCATTTAATCCATTTACATTGAAGGTAATTATCGATATGTATGTTCCTATTCCCATTTTCTTAAATGTTTCGGGTTTGTTATTGTAGGTGTTTTCCTTCTCTTGTGTTTCTTGCCTAGAGAAGTTCCTTTAGCATTTGCTGTAAAGCTTTTTTGGTGGTGCTGAACTCTCTCAGGTTTTGCTTGTCTGTAAAGGTTTTAATTTCTCCATCAAATCTGAATGAGATCCTTGCTGGGTAGAGTAATCTTGGTTGTAGGTTTTTCTCCTTCATTACTTTAAGTATATCCTGCCACTCCCTTCTGGCTTGCAGAGTTTCTGCTGAAAGATCAGCTGTTAACCTTATGGGGATCCTCTTGTGTGTTATTTGTTGTTTTTCCCTTGCTGCTTTTAATATGTTTTCTTTATATTTAATTTTTGATAGTTTGATTAATATGTGTCTTGGCGTGTTTCTTCTTGGATTTATCCTGTATGGGACTCTCTGTGCTTCCAGGACTTGATTAACTATTTCCTTTCCCATATTAGGGAAGTTTTCATCTATAATCTCTTCAAATATTTTCTCAGTCCCTTTCTTTTTCTCTTCTTCTTCTGGGACCTCTATACTTCGAATGTTGGTGCGTTTAATGTTGTCGCAGATGTCTCTGAGACTGTCCTCAGTTCTTTTCATTCTTTTTTCTTTATTCTGCTCTGCAGTAGTTATTTCCACCATTTTATCTTCCAGGTCACTTATCCGTTCTTCTGCCTCAGTTATTCTGCTATTGATCCCATCTAGAGTATTTTTAATTTCATTTATTGTGTTTTTCATCATTGCTTGGTTCCTCTTTAGTTCTTCTATGTCCTTGTTAAATGTTTCTTGCATTTTGTCTATTCTATTTCCAAGATTTTGGATCATCCTTACTATCATTATTCTGATTTCTTTTTCAGGTAGACTACCTATTTCCTCTTCATTTGTTAGGTGTGGTGTGTTTTGACCCTGCTCCTACATCTGCTGTGTGTTTTTCTGTCTTCTCATTTTGCTTATCTTACTGTGTTTGGGGTCTCCTTTTCACAGGCTGAAGGTTCGTAGTTCCCATTGTTTTTGGTGTCTGTCTCCAGTGGCTAAGGTTGTTTCAGTGGGTTGTGCAGGTTTCCTGGTGGAGGGAACTAGTGCCTGTGTTCTGGTGAATGAGGCTGGATCTTGTCTTTCTGGTGGGCACGTCCACATCTGGTGGTGTGTTTTGGGGTGTCTTTGGCCTTATTATGATTTTAGGCAGCCCCTATGCTAATGGATAGGGCTGTGTTCCTGTCTTGCTAGTTGTTTGGCATAGGGTGTCCAGCACTGTAGCTTGCTGGTCGTTGAGTGAAGCTGGGTCTTGATGTTGAGATGAAGATCTCTGAGAGATTTTCACAGTTTGGTATTACGTGGAGCTGGGAGGTCTCTTGTGGACCAATGTCCTGAAGTTGACTCTCCCACCTCAGAGACACAGCCCTGATGCCTGGCTGGAGCACCAAGAGCCTTTCATCCACACGGCTGAAATCTGGAGAGAGAGAGGATTGGATTGGAGCATTGGATTCCTGGAGGCAAGCATTGGATTCCTGGAGGCAAGTGACGCCAGAGGGCATATAAACTGCTGGCATATAGAGAGTTGATATACTCTCCCTCTCGAGCAGAAAACACCATGGTAACCAGCTCCTAGGTAGGGAAACCCGAACTGTGATTGAAGCTGCCTCCATTCTTAATCCGAGGTCCTGGATCATCTTCATTATCATTATTCTGAATTCTTTTTCTGGAAGGTTGCCTATCTCCATTTCATTTAGTTCTTTTCCTGGGGTTTTTTCTTCTTCCTTCATCTGGTATATAGCCCTCTGACTTTTCATCTTGTCTATCTTTCTGTAAATGTGGTTTTTGTTCCACAGGCTGCAGAATTGTAGTTTTTCTTGCTTCTGCTGTCTGCCCTCTGGTGGTTGAGGCTATCTAAGAGGCTTGATGGGAGGCTCTGGTGCACATAAGTCTTTGTGTGGACATATGTTTTCATTTCTCTTGGCTAGATACCCTGCTCAGGGCTGACGCTGCTGCTGCTGCCCGGGCGCCATCGCCGCCACCAATGCTGCCACCACCACTCTCACTGGCATTTTAATTTAGAAACTGTCTTCACTTTTTTAGAATTTTTATAATGGTTTATAGGGATTATAATGCCCTCTAAATATTTCTGTTTTCAATCCATTGACTTAAGCCAGAAAATGACTTTCTAATCAATATTTCTTCCTCCTAATTTGTCTTCATTTCAAGTGTCTAAAAAAATCCTGAAAAAAAAATTACTATTTTTAGTTTTTCTCTTTGCCTTTATTATTAGATTATAACAAAGATTCATTTTATCCTTTCTTGTTTTGTTTTGTTTGCTTAATTTACCTGTACTTCCACATAAAATATTTTGTTTTAGAGCTTTTAATTGCCAAATGTTCATTAAGAACTTGCACATTTAATAATAGTTGATAAGTGTTTTAGCACAGTATTGGGCACTTCATAAAGCCTTAATGAAAAAATTATTATTAGACCCATTAGTAGCATGAACAGTGCAATAGAACTTTAGATCAAAGACTCTGTCCTCAAGAACAGATCTTGAAATTCAGTAATGGGGGAGATATGACATTTAAGAAGGAGAGAATGCATAAGCCAAGGCTATGTCCTGGTGCATCTATCTTGTCTCTGATGCCCTGGCTTACTTTCCCCGCACCTGCTATCCCCTTGCTTGATATAAAACTTGAAACTGAAAACTGAAAGCCGTTGGGACAGTGCCTGTGTAAATGTTAGCTCACATCATAATTCCTGGTGCTTGGGAACATTCCAAATCATGAACCATAGACTTTGACCAAGAAAACTTTGGAGATCTGCAGGACAGTCAGTATTATTCCTTGGAGACCTCATCACATTTTTAGTAAATTTCAGGAAGCGGTTCCTGGAGTTACTCTGGAGCCCTGAGGCCATTCAGATGTGGAATGTAGTGTGTCCTGAGGAGCACTCAGGACAACTCTAGGCATGGTTATTCAGTAGGTGGCCCAGTCTGTGCTTCTAAATAGCCTCAGGACATAAGCTGGATCGAGATTTTTGACCTAGATTAATTAAAACCCTCTTTGCCTGGGACTTAGAAAGGAACTGGTTTTACCCTGAGGAAGTGGTGTTTGGAACATAAGGCAACAGCCATTTACTAGATTTCCTTAGATTCTTGTGTGCCAGCCAATCCCAACAATATTTACTTGACACTCACTAGGTGCCCAATACTATGCTAGCTATTTGGTTGAAATATACATCATAAGGTTTTTGCCCTTGAATGGCTTACAATATCCAAAGGAGTGGGTTTTAAACTGTGTTCATTGCACTTTAGGGCTCTAAGGGGAATCCCAGAACCTCAATAGAGATTGCTACAATTTTAGAATTGCACCTGGTATGTAATAAATGCTCACTTGTGAGCTTAGGGTTCAACTAAGGAACTTCTCTTTTACCTGCTTTATATACTTGATATATATATATATATTCCAAGTAAGATTTTATTTGAAAAAAAGGTCTACTGCTAAGTAAAGTTTGAAAAAGTAATGTTCTCAAATATCCCTTGTTTCAGGGTCATTCTTCATATTCATATATTCATTCCATCAAGACTTTACTTAATTTTATAATATTATAAAGTCCTACTTTTGATTAAATGTCTATAAAAGAACAAAGCATTTTGACAAATATGTATTCTTTACTGAGTTTTGAAATGGCTCAGTTGCAGAGAAAAGGAAAAAGGAGTTATAGCCACCAACATTATGAGACTTTATATGTGTTGAACCTGTAAAACCTTTGCAAACTTTATAAAAGCTAACATTTATTACATACCCAGTAGTAATATAAATCATTTAGACACTTTATGTCATTTAATCTTCATAACCATATTATGAGGTGTAGGTATTATTATTATCTTATTTTACAGATGAGGTCATATTGAAGACTGGAAATATTATTTAACATGTTCTGAATCATATAGTAAAAAAGTGGCAGAGGTGATATAAAAACATAGGCATCTGAAGACAGAGCCATTAAGTCTCATTAACCAAATTTTATAAATCAGGAAATTGAGGTACAAAATATTATATTAGATATAATGTAATATCTAATGCCTTTGGTTATACAACAATTAACTGTCAGGATCGAATTTAAAATTAGGTCATCTGACCTCAAAGTTTCGTGGTTAAGAACTACCACCATGGGCTTCCCTGGTGGCGCAGTGGTTGAGAATCTGCCTGCCAATGCAGGGGACGCGGGTTCGAGCCCTGGTCTGGGAAGATCCCACATGCCGTGGAGCAACTAGGCCCGTGAGCCACAATTACTGAGCCTGCGCATCTGGAGCTTGTGCTCTGCAACAAGAGAGGCCGCGATAGTGAGAGGCCCGCACACTGCAATGAAGAGTGGCCCCCGCTTGCCGCAACTAGAGAAAGACCTTGCACAGAAACGAAGACCCAACACAGCCATAAATAAATAAATAAATAAATAAATAAATAATTTTTAAAAATTAGAAAAAAAAAACTATTTCAACTCAAAGAATTGTTTAACTTAGCCAAAAATAAGAGATTAAAAAAAAAAGAACTACCACCATAATGGTTGCAAACAGTTTGAACTTATCAAAAGATAAATTGGGGGGGCTTCCCTGGTGGCACAGTGGTTGAGAATCTGCCTGCCAATGCAGGGGACACGGGTTCGAGCCCTGGTCTGGGAAGATCCCACATGCCGCAGAGCAACTAGGCCCGTGAGCCACAATTACTGAGCCTGCGCGTCTGGAGCCTGTGCTCCGGAACAAGAGAGGCCACGATAGTGAAGAGGCCCGCGCACCACGATGAAGAGTGGCCCCCACTTGCCGCAACTAGAGAAAGCCCTCGCACAGAAACGAAGACCCAACACAGCCATAAATAAAATAAATTAAAAAAAAAAAGATAAATTGGTTGTGTCTGACAGTTAAGTAAAACGAATACTTGATCAAGAAGTTTAGACATGTGTAAAACAGTCTTAAAGAGGCTGAGAAGGCTGATCTGATTTTATAGCTATTAATGTATCTAAGGAAAGATAATGTCAGTTTAGAGAGACATTTAATGATTTTGTCAAATATACCTACCTTAGGTATTTAATATTTTTCATAATATTATAAAAGATACTTTTAAGAATTCCAGTTCATGATTATTGATTGCTAATATATAGAAATAAAATAGATTCTTTGTGTATTGATCATACCCTGAAATCTTGCTAAACTCACATATGTGTTCTAGAACTTTCTTGGTAGATAATATATGATCTATTTCTTCTTTGGTGAGATTTGGTAAGTTGTATTTTTCAAGGAACTGCCTATTTTATCTAAGTTATCAAATTTATGGGCATACATTTATTCATAGTTTTATTAATTATCTATTTTTATATAACAAATTACCACAAACTTAGTGACTTAAAACACACATTTATTATCTTACAGTTTCTGAGGATCAAGAGTCTGGGTTCCTTTCTGGGTCCTCTTCTTAGGGTCTTACAAAGCTGCAATCAAGGTATAGACCAGGCCTGGGTTCTCATCGGAGGCTTGGCCAGGGGAAGATTTGCTTCCAAGCTTTATGGGGTTGTGGCAGAATTCATTTTCTTGTGGTTGTAGGATTCATGGCAGCTTGTTTCTTGAAAGCCAGCAATGGAGAAAGAGAGACTCTAGCAAGAAAGCTACCATAATATCCCATCATCATACCATTGCCTTCACCACATTTCATTGGTTAGAAACAGGTCACAGATCCTGCTCCCACTCAGGGGGAGGGTATTATACAAAGTCAGGATCACCAAGATGTGGGGATCATGGGAATATCTTAAAGTCTGTTCACCACAATAATACTCCTCTATTAACATTTTACTCTCTGTAGAATCTAGAGTGATGTCACATCTTTTATTACTTTCTTTTTTGTGCTTACTTGGATTTCACTTGACTTTTCATTTTTCTAGTTTCCTAAGGTGAAAGCCGAGGTCATTGTTTTGAGACCTGTATTTTTATTTACTAGGTATTTAGTACTATAAATTTCCCCTTAAATCCTTCTGTTATCTCACAGATTTTGACACATGGTGTGCATCTTCTTGGCTTTTCCTGCCTCAAAAGCACCACAAACCTTAACATTACATCCACCTGACCTCAGCCCAACTCTCCCAAGTACTTCGCGGTTGCCAGTCCATAAACGCAAACTTTTATTTAAGGTAATAACCTAGCATAATTTTTCAGAGACTTCCTTGACCTTACTATCCATATTTATTACCTGTATTAGTCAGGGTTCTCCAAAGAAATAGAACCAATATTCTCTATTTATCTATATATCATCTGTCTTTATCTATATATCTGCATGTGTATGTATACACACACACAGAACAAATAGCTCTCATGTATGCATTTTTTTGAGGCTACTTTTTTTTTTTAACTGGCAACTCAATCTCTACATACATACAGTATCACACAAATTATAAGTGGGGTGACAATTATATTAACAATACAAATTCATGAGCATTTACAAAAAGCTACCGCTCTAGGTTTTAGTGCATTTTTGTGCCAGGTACCTTAGTAAATAGAACAAACGTAAAGAAACCCAGCTACTTCAATTCATAAGAATCGGTTTTCAAGAAAAAGCATACATCTCACAGAACACTTAATATGTCAAACCCGGGAAAAGGAATAACTAAAAATGATTAGACAACAATAAACCAATCCTAATAGAACCAATAAGATGTTTGTGTGTATAAATCTTATAAATTGTAATGGCTAGAAAATGCAGACAACTCTGACTTTATGCTTGTGCGTGATCAGGACATTGTTACAGAACAATTTATTGAATTTACCTATGACCAGGTTGCTATAAACATCCAATTTTATTTACATATTCACGTATTCTCTGTATGTTGTAATAACGACTTTATAATATATTTTTAATATTGGCTTTGTGTTTTATTTCACATAATATTAATTTTGGGAGATTGGATGACCAATAATGCCAATTTAATGGACTCTCCATATGAAATGCCACAAGGCACAATGTCATTTGCTGAAAGGCTATTGGAAATATGTATGCATTTATAACATTTACAGAAACTACATTTGTAAGAATGCATCCTGAATATGTTCGTGTGGAGCAGTTGACTGTGTTTCATCTTACGTTAAGCTAGGACGATGTCTGCTGCTGTCTAACAGGGTAATCTGTGCATTAAAGGTCCTGGATGCCCACTTTATTCATCTTTTGGTGGGGCCTCTGCTATATTCCTTCTCTCTTTGCTTCCCCCATTCCTGGAATCCTGAACAAGTTTACAGCCTATAAGGAAATGTTCTTGTCTCTCTGTTAACAGTACACCTGCCCAATAAATATGCCCAGTACTCCTGCTCCTGCCAAACAGGTTTTCTCACATTTCAAACCTGAAGCTGAGGCCCTCCTTACTAAAATTAATCCAAATATTTCTGTCATTATTGATTTGTTTTATGGGTTTGATTTTATTAACCTCTATTTAGCACCTTCTATATGCTAGGCACTCTGCAAGATGCTGGGTATTAAGAAATGAGACAAGAGTTATTTTTGGAGTAAATATGAAATCCACATCAAAATTATAGAGAATTAAGTCTATGTGGCAAACAAGAAAATCCTAAAAATAATTAGGTAATCTAATCATAACTTTTGTGTTGTAGGAAGAAACCAGCATTGTTGTTTCAGAAATTTTTAAACGTCAATATTGATTTTTTAAAAGAAGGCATACACGGAAGAGGAGACCAGGCATCCCTGGATGTCCATCATGCCCAGGGTCATCTTCTGAGAAAAAATCACATGTCCATAGTCTCATAAAAAAAAAAAAAAAAAAAAAAAAACCACAGCTGGAAGTGTTTCTATGCTCATCAGACCATGATGCTTTTTATCACGTGACTCCTGCTCTTACGGGTCAGTTGACTTAGTTGAAGTCACATGACTCCTTGAACCAAGATAGAGAGCTAAAGCCCTGGCTATTAGCCCATGTAGTAGCCTGCTACTGAACTCTGCCCAGTAAGGGTGGTCAATATTGGGTGATGACTAGCTTGCCAAGTAGATCTCTCTTTGCAATTTATGGAAGAAAATTTTAAAAAGAGAGCAGAAGCCAAGAGACCCATTGAGGCTTCAGAGAAACCTTATGACGGACATCCTGAGGTGGAGAGAGGACAAGTGAAGAGACTAGTGTTGGGGGACATAGAAGTGATAGAAGCAGAGATTAAGATCAGCAAGTCACAGTCGGGATGGAGTCCTCTTCATAGAAAGCAACAGAAATTTACTACTGCACAGATTTCTGCAGGTATTGTTGTTGGGCATACCAGCTGCTGTTAAGTCCTCCAAAGATATTATGTTTCTTGAATGAGCTATAGTTCCAGCTGCCTGGCTGAGTAGTTGCTAAGATACAATCTCTTGGTCCTTACTTCCTTTGTATATCTTTAAACCTACACCAACTAAGGTCCTTTGAAAATGTTATGTTTTTTTAAAACCCAAATAAGATTGATCACTAAAGGCATCTATGTATTGCAAATAAATTATATAATAGCAAATATGTTTCTTAGCATGTTTTTTAAAAATGAGATTTAAGATTACTCTAAATGAACCTTATCTGTGTAAAATATTTGCTTTTAGCAATATTTGAGATCTGACAATATTTAGCAATGTTACTTGTAAATAGCAATGCTATTTACTGAGGCTATCAAGTGACTTCAGATTACCTCTAATCCAAAGAGAAAGTAAAAGTAGTGCATGTCCTCCACCTGTCATTGTTAACAATTCAAACAATTGAAAGTGAATGGAGTGAACAAAGAAGTTTAAAGAATATTATCTGAACGCATTCAATTCTGATTTTCAATAAAACAAATTAAATTTGTCTGTAATAATATAGTGAATTTGGCAGTAAACCATGTACCTTAAGAAGATAAGAGTTAGTCCACATTTATGGAATCTTTTTCTTCCTCTTTTCAACTATTCTAAATCTAGTTTTTCATTTTAGATTTTTCTGCTTCTTTTTTTAAAAGAACCCACCTGCAGCAAACACACTTAGGAACTCAATACATAAGCAGAGTGTCAGAGGCTTATTCACAAAGAAGAGGCCCAAATCCCTCAGCTGTAGAATTATTCTTTATGAAGTTTCTGAGAGACTTAGGGTCTTTTCCCTTCCTTTTCCCACTGTCTTCATTCTTAACATTCAAAGAAAGTATCTTTCCTTCAGGCTAGATTAATTACAAGCTAGAAAAATTTATTTCCCTCTTTTCTGGGGGGAGGGAGCAGTTAGAAAAAGGAGTTAAACTTTGAAGCCTGCGTTTATCATTAATGTAATGCACTTTATTTCCAGAGAACACTGACCAGATTATTTTTTTAATGCCAAAAATAATTTTAAAATAATTGTTTTTATGATCTTTGACAATGTAGTTCTGTATGTACCAGCTTTGGGTATTCTTGTACTGAAAAACAGTACTGACATGATATTTTCTATTAGTAAAGGGAGATTCACAAAGTATTGTTGTTTGTTCATGGGCTCACATACTTACTATTGAAGTGCAACCATGTAGCAGCTCCACAACACATAGTAGCAACCAAGAGTTCTGTATACAAACAAGATTTGGGGGAACCACAAAGAATCAAGGTTCAAAACATAAGCCATGCTTTCATTAAATTTAAATCACACAGTTCATTCAAATTTTCCTATTCCTTTCTCTTCCCTCATTATATCAGCTTGTGTTGATTTTGCAATGTGCTCAAAGGTAAAAAGCAGAAGAAGATAATGGGTTGTTTTGTCAGAATAAGGCTGGTATGTTCTAAACTGAGTGTATGTTACATTTGCTTGTTTAAAAATGACTACAGAGAATCTCAAGAAAATAAGAAATGAATCAGAGTCCATATCCTTCCTCTCTGTCTGATGGTTAAGGTAAGGTAATGTAATGATAATGTACGGTAAGGTAAGATTCTTTTCTTTTCATTTTTTAAAAATTGAAGAGTAGAGAGGAACCAAAATGGCAGAGTAGAAGGTAGTGCTCTCACTCTCTCTTGTGAGAATACCAGAATCACAACTAGCTGCTGGACAATCATCGACAGGAAGACACTGGAACTCACCAAAAAAGATACCCCACATCCAAAGACAAAGGAGAAGCCACAATGAGATGGTAGAAGGGGGGTAATCAGAGTAAAATTAAATCCCATAACTGGTGGGTGGGTGACTCACAGACTGGTGAACACTTATACCACAGAAGTCCACCCACTGGAGTGAAGGTTCTGAGCCCCATGTCAGGCGTCCCAACCTGGGGGTCCGGCAACAGGAGGAGGAATTCATAGAGAATCAGACTTTGAAGCCTAGTGGGAATTGATTGCAGGACTTTGACAGGACTGGGGGAAACAGAGACCTCACTCTTGGAGGGCGCACACAAAATAGTGTGCACATCAGGACCCAGGGGAAGGAGCAGTGACCCTGGGGGAGACCGAACCAGACCTACCTGCTAGTGTTGGAAGGTCTCCTGCAGAGGCGGGGGTTGGCTCTGTTTCACCATGGGTACAAGGACACTGGCAGCAGAAGTTCTGGGAAGTACTCCTTGGCTTGAGCCTTCCCAGAGTCTGTCATTAGTCCCACCAAAGAGCCCAGGTAGGCTCCAGTGTTGGGTTGCCTCAGGCAAAACAACCAACAGGGAGGGAACCCAGCCCCACCCATCAACAGTCAAGTGCATTAAAGTTTAACTGAGCTCTGACCACCACAGCAACAGTCAGTTCTACCCACCACCAGAGCCTCCCATCAAGCCTCTTAGATAGCCTCAACCACCAGAGGGAAGACAGCAGAAGCAAGAAAAACTACAATCCTGCAGCCTGTGGAACAGAAACCACATTCACAGAAAGATAGACAAGATGAAAAGGCAGAGGGCTATATACCAGATGAAGGAACAAAATAAAACCCCAGAGAAACAACTAAATGAAGTGGAGATAGGCAACCTTCCAGTAAAAGAATTCAGAATAATGATAGTGAAGATGATCCAGGACCTCGGAATAAGAATGGAGGCAAAGATCGAAAAGATGTAAGAAATGTTTAACAAAGACCTAGAAGAATTAAAGAACAAACAAAGAGATGACCAATACAATAACTGAAATGAAAACTACACTACAAGGAATCAATAGCAGAATAACAGAGGCAGAAGAACGGATAAGTGACCTGGAAGACAGAATGGTGGAATTCACTGCTGTGGAACAGACTAAAGAAAAAAAGAATGAAAAGAAATGAAGACAGCCTAAGAGACCTCTGGGACAATATTAAACGCAACAACATTCGCATTATAGGGGTCCCAGGAGGAGAAGAGAGAGAGAAAGCACCAGAGAAACTATTTGAAGAGATTATACTCGAAAACTTCCCTAACATGGGAAAGGAAATAGCCACTCAAGTCCAGGAAGCGCAGAAAGTCCCATACAGGATAAACCCAAGGAGAAACATGCCGAGACACATAGTAATCAAATTGTCAAAAATTAAAGACAAAGAAAAATTATTGAAAGCAGCAAGGGAAAAACGACAAATAAC
Organism: Balaenoptera borealis; assembly: GCF_965194805.1. NCBI lineage: Eukaryota > Metazoa > Chordata > Mammalia > Artiodactyla > Balaenopteridae > Balaenoptera > Balaenoptera borealis. Next base: position 102,041,066 of record NC_138873.1, on the reverse strand, counting down.
ATACAAGGGAATTCCCATAAGGTTAACAGCTGATTTCTCAGCAGAAACTTTACAAGCCAGAAGGGAGAGGAATGACATACTTAAAGTGAGGAAAGGGAAGAACCTACAACCAAGATTACTCTACCCAGCAAGGATCTCATTTAGATTTGATGGAGAAATCAAAAGCTTTACAGACAAGCAAAAGCTAAGAGAATTCAGCACCACCAAACCAGCTCTACAACAAATGCTAAAGGAACTTCTCTAAGTGGGAAACACAAGAGAAGAAAAGGACCTACAAAAACAAACCCAAAACAATTAAGAAAATGGTCATAGGAACATACATATCGATAATTACCTTAAACGTGAATGGATTAAATGCCCCAACCAAAAGCCATAGACTGGCTGAATGGATACAAAAACAAGACCCATATATATGCTGTCTACAAGAGACCCACTTCAGACCTAGGGACACATACAGACTGAGAGTGAGGGGATGGAAAAAGACATCCATGCAAAAGGAAATCAAAAGAAAGCTGGAGTAGCTATACTCATGTCAGATAAAATAGACTTTAAAATAAAGAATGTTGCAAGAGACAAGGAAGGACACTACATAATGATCAAGGGATCAATTCAAGAAGAAGATATAACAATTATAAATATATATGCACCCAACATAGGAGCACCTCAATACATAAGGCAACTGCTAACAGCTATAAAAGAGGAAATTGACAGTAACACAATCATAGTGGGGGACTTTAACACCTCACTTACACCAAAGGACAGATCATCCAAAATGAAAATAAATAAGGAAACGGAAGCTTTAAATGACACAATAGACCAGATAGATTTAATTGATATTTATAGGACATTCCATCCAAAAACAGCAGATTACACATTCTTCTCAAGTGCGCATGGAACATTCTCCAGGATAGATCACATCTTGGGTCACAAATCAAGCCTCAGTAAATTTAAGAAAATTGAAATCATATCAAGCATTTTTTCTGACCACAACGCTATGAGATTAGAAATGAATTACAGGGGAAAAAACGTGAAAAGCACAAACACATGGAGGCTAAACAATACGTTACTAAATAACCAAGAGATCACTGAAGAAATCAAAGAGGAAATCAAAAAATACCTAGACACAAATGAGAATGAAAACACGATCATCCAAAACCTATGGCATGCAGCAAAAGCAGTTCTAAGAGGGAAGTTTATAGCTATACAAGCCTACCTAAAGAAACAAGAAAAATCTCAAGTAAACAATCTAACCTTACACCTAAAGAAACTAGAGAAAGAAGAACAAACAAAACCCAAAGTTAGCAGAAGGAAAGAAATCATAAAGATCAGAGCGGAAATAAATGAAATAGAAACAAAGAAAACAATAGCAAAGATCAATAAAACTAAAAGCTGGTTCTTTGAGAAGATAAACAAAATTGATAAGCCATTAGCCAGACTCATCAAGAAAAAGAGGAAGAGGACTCAAATCAATAAAATTAGAAATGAAAAAGGAGAAGTTACAACAGACACCACAGAAATACAAAGCATCCTAAGAGACTACTACAAGCAACTCTATGCCAATAAAATGGACAACCTGGAAGAAATGGACAAATTCTTAGAAAGGTATAACCTTCCAAGACTGAACCAGGAAGAAACAGAAAATATGAACAGACCAATCACAAGCCATGAAATTGAAACTGTGATTAAAAATCTACCAACAAACAGAAGTCCAGGACCAGATGGCTTCACAGGTGAATTCTATCAAACATTTAGAGAAGAGCTAACACCCATCCTTCTCAAACTCTTCCAAACAATTGCAGATGAAGGGACACTCCCAAACTCATTCTATGAGGCCACCATCACCCTGATTCCAAAACCAGGCAAAGACATTACAAAAAAAGAAAATTACAGACCAATGTCCCTGATGAATATAGATGCAAAAATCCTCAACAAAATACTAGCAAACAGAATCCAACAGCACATTAAAAGGATCATACACCACTATCAAGTGGGATTTATCCCAGGGATGCAAGGATTCTTCAATATACGCAAATCAATCAATGCGATACACCATATTAACAAATTGAAGAATAAAAAAAAGATCATCTCAATAGATGCAGAAAAAGCTTTTGACAACATTCAACACCCATTTATGATAAAAACTCTCCAGAAAGTGGGCATAGAGGGAACCTACCTCAACATAATAAAGGCCATATATGACAAACCCACAGCAAACATCATTCTCAACAGTGAAAAACTGAAAGCATTTCCTCTAAGATCAGGAACGAGACAAGGATGTCCACTCTCACCACTATTATTCAACATAGTTCTGGAAGTCCTAGCCACGGCAATCAGAGAAGAAAAAGAAATAAAAGGAATACAAATTGGAAAAGAAGAAGTAAAACTGTCACTGTTTGCAGATGACATGATACTATACATAGAGAATCCTAAAACTGCCACCAGAAAACTGCTAGAGCTAATTAATGAATTTGGTAAAGTTGCAGGATACAAAATTAATGCACAGAAATCTCTTGCATTCCTATACACTAATGATGAAAAATCTGAAAGAGAAATTATGGAAACACTCCCATTTACCATTGCAACAAAAAGAATAAAATACCTAGGAATAAACCTACCTAGGGAGACAAAAGACCTGTATGCAGAAAACTATAAGACACTGATGAAAGAAATTAAAGATGATACCAACAGATGCAGAGATATACCATGTTCTTGGATTGGAAGAATCAACATTGTGAAAATGACTATACTACCGAAAGCAATCTACAGATTCAATGCAATCCCTATCAAATTACCAATGGCATTTTTTACGGAACTAGAACAAATCATCTCAAAATTTGTATGGAGACACAAAAGACCCAGAATAGCCAAAGCAGTCTTGATGGAAAAAAACGGAGCTGGAGGAATCAGACTCCTTGACTTCAGACTATACCACAAAGCTACAGTAATCAAGACAATATGGTACTGGCACAAAAACAGAAATATAGATCAATGGAACAAGATAGAAAGCCCAGAGATAAACCCATGCACATATGGTGAACTAATCTATGATAAAGGAGGCAAAGGTATACAATGGAGAAAAGACAGTCTTTTCAATAAGTGGTGCTGGGAAAACTGGACAGCTACATGTAAAAGAATGAAATTAGAACACTCCCTCACACCATACACAAAAATAAACTCAAAATGGATTTGAGACCTAAATGTAAGACCGGACACTATAAAACTCTCAGAGGAAAACATAGGAAGAACACTCTATGACATAAATCACAGCAAGATCTTTTTTGATCCACCTCCTAGAGTAATGGAATTAAAAACAAAAATAAACAAATGAGACCTAATGAAACTTAAAAGCTTTTGCACAGCAAAGGAAACCATAAACAAGAGAAAAAGACAACCCTCAGAATGGGAGAAAATATTTGCAAACAAATCAATGGACAAAGGATTAATCTCCAAAATATATAAACAGCTCATTCAGCTCAATATTAAAGAAACAAACACCCCAATCCAAAAATGGGCAGAAGACCTAAATAGACATTTCTCCAAAGAAGACATATAGATGGCCAAGAAGCACATGAAAAGCTTCTCAACATCACTAATTATTAGAGAAATGCAATTCAAAACTACAATGAGGTATCACCTCACACCAGTTAGAATGGGTATCATCAGAAAATCTACAAACAACAAATGCTGGAGAGGGTGTGAAGAAAAGGGAACCCTCTTGCACTGTTGGTGAGAATGTAATTTGATACAGCCACTATGGAGAACAATATGGAAGTTCCTTAAAAAACTAAAACTAGAATTACCATATGATCCAGCAATCCCACTACTGGACATATACCCAGAGAAAACCGTAATCAAAAAGACACATGCACCCGAATATTCATTGCAGCACTATTTACAATAGCCAGGTCATAGAAGCAACCTAAATGCCCATCAACAGACGAATGGATAAAGAAGTTGTGGTACATATATACAATGGAATATTACTCAGCCATAAAAAGGAATGAAATTGAGTCATTTGTTGAGATGTGGATGGATCTAGAGACTGTCAAACAGAGTGAAGTAAGTCAGAAAGAGAAAAGCAAATATCGTACATTAATGCATGTAAGTGGAACCTAGAAAAATGGTATAGATGAACCGGTTTGCAGGGCAGAAGTTGAGACACAGATGTAGAGAACAAACATATGGACACCAAGGGGGGGAAAACTGCGGTGGGGTGGGGATGGTGGTGTGCTGAATTGGGCGATTGGGATTGACATGTATACACTGATGTGTATAAAACTGATGACTGATTAAATAAATAAATAAATAAATAAATAAATAAATAAAAGAGACTTCCCTCTAAAACATAGGTGGGCCACATCCAATCAGTTGAAGGGATGAGGGAAATAAATGAGGTTTCCCAGAGAAGAAGGAATTCAGCCTCTGGATATCAGGCTTGCCAGCCTCTACAATTGCGTGAGCCAATTCCTTAAATCAATCTCTTAATTTGTATGTTTGCATATATCTTGCTGGTTCTCTTTCTCTGGAGAACTCTGATAGGATATAGGCAATTTTTGTTTCCACCTTTTTGTAAAACTCTTTTCTAACTTTTTTGATGGTGCATAGTTATTTTTTAATGTAATAAAGACAAATTTTAAAAACTAAAAAAAAAAAAGAAAGACAATGAAAGGCATTATATAATGATAAAGGGATCAATATAAGAAGATGATATTACATTCACTAACATATATGTACCCAATATATTGAAAGAAGAACCTAAAATATATAAAACAAATACTAACAGACATTAATGAAGAAATTGACAGTAACACAATAATAGTAGGGGGCTTTAACATCCCACTGACCTCAATGGACAGATCATCCAGACAGAAAATCAATAAGGCAACAGAAGTCCTAAAGACCAGTTGGACTCAACTGATATCTACAGGACACTAAGTCAAATAAAAAACCCTTTCTTTTCAACTGCACATAGAATGTTCTCTAGGATAGACCAAATACTTGATCACAAAATAAGCCTCAACAAATTTAAGAGGATAGAAATTATTTCAAACATCTTTTTTGCCCACAAGGATATGAAACTAGAAATCAACTACAGAAAAAGAAAAGGGAAAACAACAAACACATGGAGACTAAAAATCATGCTACTGAAAAACCAATGGCTCAACAATGAACTCAAAGAAGAAATCAGAAAATACCTTGAGACAAACGAAAATTAAAACACAATCTTAAAAAACCTATGGGATGCAGCAAAAGCAGTTCTAAGAGGGAAGTTCATAGAGACACAGGCCTTCCTCAAGAAACAAGAAAAATCTCAAAGAAACAACCTAAGCTACCACCTAGAAGAATTAGAAAAAGAAGGACAAACAAAACCCAAAGTCAGCCGAAGGATGAAAATAATAAAGATCAGAGAGGAAATAAATAAAATGAGATTAAAAAAAACAATAGAAAAGAACAATAAAACCAAGAGCTGGATATTTTTGAAAAGATAAACAAAATTGACCAACCTCTAGCTAGGCTAAAAGACACACAATTAAAGAAGGCTAACTTACTTGCTTTATTGTAAGTATTACATGCACTTTAAATTATAAAAGTGATATTACAGAACCATTAGGAAATAGAAAAAAAACACTTAAGATCATCTATAAACCTGCAACATTGATAAAATCACTGTTACTTTTTCAGGTATTTCCTTACAGTTATTTTATCCATATGTAGTTTATATTTGAATGATTGAACCATATTGTTCATATAGCTGTTTAGCCTTATCTTTTCCAGCTAAGGAAATTTGTACCTGTTCAGCTAGTGTGAATAAAACTTGTTAATTTTTAAAGGAAACATTGGTAATATATAACAGACTTAACATGCTGTACACTTTTGTTTAGCACTACCATGCCTAGAAAAATTTTGAAGGAAATCAAAGATGTTATTATCTTTTTTTAAAACAAAATTCACATTTTATTTAGGTTAAAATAAACTATACAAAATTGATTTTCTTCACCAAAAATAACAACAATATCTTCTGTATTATTCCTAGATAAACCACAAAACACTTATTTTTGTTGCTTTTCTAGGTTTTGCTTGTAAGTCAAGAAGAGGCAGTAGATACAGTCATGGAAAAAGACAGAAGAAAACAGACAAATCAGTTGTCAGTATGCATGGCCTCTGATTCTGTCTTGACCATGAAACAGAAGTGTTCAACATATACTTGTCAAAAAGCTTATGAAGATGTAGGCTCAATAAAGGAATGTAAACAGCAACAACCAGATGTGGAACAACAATGTCAGGCTCTTCCATTCAAACTTTAATTATAACTTGTTCCTTCAACTTCATTTGATAAAGACAAAATCTACACTGAAATCCTTGTTTGGCGAGCTCACACATTTCTCTTACAGTCTGATAATTTTCTTAACGGTCCCTTACAGATTTTTAACAGCTTACTTAAAACTCCTACTATTCAAAGGTCAGTCATGAGCTTCATTGTAATGTTTTATAAAATGTATTCCTTCCTCCCATACCTCCTCAAAATTTATTTCTTCAAAGAACTGATAACTCAATACCTGACAATTGGATCCACAGTGATAAATGTTATGTCTAAAATGACTTAACTAATACAATTCCAAAGTGCCATTAGCAGAGATCACACAGAGTGTAACATGGTACTTTCAATGCTATCTTCTGGAAGAATAGTTAGGTCTCCAAAGCATGGGACTTAAACGGGCCATTTAAACATTATCAATGACTAATGTACTCAGTGGGAGGCCTACAGGTCAAGATATTCAGTGATTAAGTGGCCTACGTACACCTTACAACTTTTCTGTAAGATATTTTCAAATTTCTTACAGATTTTTTCAAATATCAAATATAAGAGAAAGCCTATTTTAAAAGTCTCTTAGGTGTTTTCAATGGTTTCTGAATTATCTGTAGGAAGCTCTGACTTACTTGTTGGAGAAAGATGTTATCATCTTCATGAATACTAAGAATATTCATCAGTGTTTTATAATACTGAAAGTTGGGCATAAACATAGTGGTCCAAAAATATGAGATTGGTTAAATAAACTGTGGTATAGGTATACAAAGTAACTACATTTAGCTATTAAAATTGTGTCATAGAAGTGAGTATATTGATTAGGAAAAATGTTTATGGTCTATAGTTAAGGGAAGATTCAGGCTAAAAAACAGTATATGCTATACCATTCCATTAAAAAAACTATACATATGCACATATATACTGATATAACTATAAAGAAAGACAATCAAAAGTTAATAGCAATTGCCTCTGGTTTATGGGATCATCACTAAAACAATTTGGGTTCAATTTGGGTAACAAAAGATATCCTAGAAAGGAAGTTAATAAGAGAATTATGTGCTTACAAAATCACCGGAAAGGCTAAAGAACAGGTTCTTGACTGAGCTTCGAGAAATGACTTCCAGACCTGCCAAGTTGGCTGATTCCTCTGTCATGATTTGGAAGCTGCTGCCATAATCGTTGGCTTGAGCATCAGGTAAACTCAGCTGAGATCCACACCAGTGAAACAGTGCAGCCACTAATTCAGGGAGTAGACACTGTTATCTCTGTTACCACTGTGGAGGAAAAATTAATGCCAGCAGGACTGTGCCTAACAGCAAAAATCAGAAGTACAGAACAAATGAACAAATATAATAAAACAGAAACAGACTCACAGATACAGAAAACAAACTAGTGGTTGTTAGAGGGGAGGATGGGGGGAGGTAGATGAAATAGGTGAAGGCGATTGAGAGGTACAAATTACCAATTAGAAAATAAGTCACAGAGATGTAATGTGCAGCACAGGGAATAGAGTCAATCATATTATATAACTTTGTATGGTGTGTAATCTAAAATACTGAATCACTATTTTGTGCACCTGAAGCTAATTTAATATTGTAAGTCAACTACACTTCAATTTTAATAAATGCAGACACAACCTCTTTCCATCTTCCAAATCTGTGTGGGTCATCTGTTTGGTGGAGCGAGGACATACGGGGACACTGAGCTCAATGAGCCCCCAGCTCTCCATCCTTCAAAATGCTGAGGACATCCACAAGGGACTGAAATGGAGTTGTGAACCAATAAGCCATAGTGGACCCAGAAGTAATTTAAAGTTCATCCTTTATAATTTGATGTTTCCTAAGTTTTTCAGCATTGAGCATATATTATCTTTGTAATTGGAAAAAATAATAAAATTTTATAATAGGAAACTTCAATGTTATTACACTTTTAATAGCTACTTGCTTGGTTCTCAATTGAAAAAGAATTCTTCATACTTTCCTTCTGCAAAGTGAGATCCAATTCCAAAATAGGGTTTCTGTGTTGACATAAAGTTACTGAAAATATTTAAACCTGGATAAAATGCAAAACAAAAAAATACATGTAAAAGGCAAATATAACTTTTGACATCTAGAATGAGGATAAAGGACACACATATTTAGGAATAAAAGAAATAACAACTATTTTTCATCTTGATGCAACAACGACACACAATTTTACCCTGTTGGCCAACTTGCAACACGAAAAATAAAATTGCTCCCTCCAAAATTTCTCTGTGAGTGCTGAGAAAAATATGTCTAGAAAGTGAGTCTTCTTGAGTCAATCACATTAAGACTCTACCTGTCAAACATGGTAGGTTTAGCTTGGTGAAGCTGGTAACACTGTCTACAAAAAGAAAGCAGCCTGAACATAAAAATTGTTGTGTGCCCTCAGGAGGAATGCTGTTTCTTTCCCTATGATATTCATCTGCAGACTCATCTCTATACAGAATACTGATTCAATTTGATTTTACCTCTTTCTGTTCTGTATTTTTGAGCTGTCTGCTGAGTGCCTTCCAATGTGCAATGTGGCACAGAAATTCAGCAGTAGGAAGATAAGGTCTCTCTCTGGTTCTTTGAAGACTTTTTTGAGACTGATGAGTTGAGACACCCACATTTAAATAATGAGTAGAACTTCAAATGTCTAAATGACTAGCTCTTTAGATAGAAAATAATTTCATGGCAGATTGCTCCCACATTAAATAGAGCAACATGTTCCAAGCCTGGCAAATTTTTGAAAAAAAAAACCTTCACGGGTCCAACTCTAGAAGTTTGATTCAGCAAATTGAGTACAAGGCTGAGACCCCTGTATTTTAAAAAATCTTTCTGAGGTGCTTCCAATAATCTTCTAGGTACTGACCACTGGACAAGAGGAGGCAAAGACCAGCTGTAATCTGTTTCAACTCACCCACATCATACAAATATTTCTTAATATCAGTCACTGGGAAAAACTAGAAAAGCAATTTTATTGGCTATGTAAAGAAAAATGACATTAAATGTCCATCTACTCGCCTTACTCTTTATCCCACAGGCAAGAATCCACCCCTGAGGGGGCTGTGACTGACTCTGGATGCTATGCTAAAAGGCCTTCTTTAACTGTGACCTGATGGCGCTGAATGTCGACTGAAGCTGATGTCTAGAGAGAATGAATGACCCTGCTGATAACAGTAGTTTCGCCTCATGTTCAGAGCTCAGGGCTCACGAGGCCCCATTCTTTTAGCTCTGTTTACCAAAGCATGTCTGTGCCCATCCCAGACAAACTCATCTTCCCCAAGGCTGATACATCCTAAGTAGGAACTCAGTTTTTTATTGGGGCATTTACTCTAGGAGGGATTCAAAGAAATACATGTTTTTAACTGAGGGATGGGGAAGTAATCAATCATTTTCCTGTTGATTTTAACCATCTCTCATTCTGTAACTGCATCGTTCCATGACTTCTACTCTGACAGTAGAATCCAATCCAATTAAATCCCTATCCATTAGAAGTGAGGAGAGGACAGAAAACACTGCAGTGCTACAAAAAGAAATAAAAACATGGTCCTTTAATTATTTTGCTTAAAATTCTTCATTGGCTCCTCATTGCCCTCAGAATAAAGCACAAGCTACTTAAACATGGCTTACAAATGCCATCTATATCATGTCTACACGAAGAGCCTGTAGTACATATTAAACATTTCATCTGCTCCTCTACATTTTTGAGGTCCTTGCAGTTGTTGGGGAGGAAGAACATGTAACTAGAGTTAGCTAATAGGTTGTGGGTATAAATGATGTATGTCACTTCTAGAATGAAATATACAAAGGACATCCAGATGTCTCTTTTCCTGCTGTGGTGACTAAGAAAGCCAGATTTCCTGGTGTTGCAGCTACTAGATGGCGTAGATCCATCCTTTTGGATCCCTCAGTGGCTGTGTACATTCCACCGCTACAAGCTTGCCTCCAATTTACACTGGGTATGTATTGTGTGTGAGAGGTAACAGTTATTATATCAAATCACAAATATTTGGGGCATTTTCCTTTTACTTGAGTATAACCTAGATGATCTTGACTGGGTAGAACTCATCTGCCCGAATCACTTCATCTTTTGCTTCCATTTTTCTTACGTTTGAGGCACAGCCAAACTGAAACTGCAAGTTCCTTGAACATGCCTTTCTAAGATCCTTTGCACATACTGTTCCCTTTCTAGATTGCCTTTCCATTTCTTCTTCATTTGTCTAACTCTTTTTCATTCTCCTTTTCTCTGTCGGGAGATCACTTCCTCCAGGAAACTTGTTTTGATCTGAGTCTGCATTAGATGCCCTTTTTATAGCACCTTGAATTTCCCCTGTACTTATCACACCACTGGGTAATTCCTTGCTCATTTATTCTTGTGTTCCTCTGAGCTGTAGACAATTGTGGACAGATACCATATGTATGTTGGCCACCATTATATTCTTAACATGGAAAATAGTACAACCACATGGTAAGTTCTCAATAAATATTTGTGGAATGAATGATTGAATGGACAATCCCAACAAGGCTGAATTTGGAGAGCTAGGCCAAAGGTGGAGGAGGGAGGCAGCTGTTCAAGGCCTGCAGATGATGGTTATCCATTTCCCCTCTACTGCCTGCTTGACTGCTGGGGTCTTGCACCTTCATGACACTGCTCTTTCCCTGCTAGCTTACCATAATTTATCAAAGGTATGTTAGTGTCTATTGCCTGAATACTAAGTGGCAAATGTTTACCCTAAGCCAGATGAAGAAAGGTTGTTCCCTTAGCAATATTTTCCTTCTAAGTGAGAGAAAGATTAATCAATTTTGACTGCTATAATGTCAAGGAGAATCAGTGTATATCTGTCTGCTTCTTCTTGAAGTATCTTTTGCACTCCAAGTAATTTTCTTAAATGGCTAAGTCTGTTCCAGATTAGAAAAGCTGAAAGAAGGCACCCCACATAGTATATTTTCCTTTTGTTCTGTTTTCTTCTGGGTTTGGCAATCCAAGAACATGATTTCCCTCTGCTGAGAAATGTTAGGATAAAAATAGTGGTTATTTGTGAATGTACAACATTGTTAAAATGCACTCTGTATGTTTTAATGAAAGCTATCCACCCAGAAATCTTGTTCCAGCTATCAAACTGATTCAAATGCTGAAAGTAAATGAGTTGATGAAAAAAAAATCTAATTTTCCTCTTTTCCCCTTCATTTTAAGCCTATTCTCTAATTGTTCCTCTTGAATATTTAAAATTCTATTGGCTCAAGTAATAGGCAGTCAGATACTTAGAAAAGAAATTAAAGAGAAATACAATGGATGAATTTTTTTAGAGGCTCAGAAAAGACTGAGTGTATCCATTGTCATTCACTTGTGTCTGTTAGGGAGTTACAGTGCAGACTATTGAATCCAAGCATCATGATTTTCCTAGATATCAGCATTAGTAGCCAGAGGGCTTGCTCTTCATCGAGACAATCTTCACCCTTCAAAAGCTTGGCCCTGAATGAATGGAAAGTATTTTTTCTTCCAGTTTTATTGAGTTATGATTGACATACACAGCATAATGATTTGAGTTACACACATCACAAAATGATGATCACAATAAGTTTAGTGAGCATCCGTCATCTAATAGAGATACAAAATTAAATAGAAAAAAAATAGTTTTCTTTGTAATGAGGAATCTTAGTATTTACTCTCTTAATGATTTTCATATATAATACATAGTATTGTTAATTCCATTTATCACGTTGTACATTACATCCCTAGTACTTATTTATCTTATAACTGGAAGTCTGTGCCTTTTGACTGCCTTCATCCAATTCCCCCTCCTCCACTCCCCACTTCTGGTAACAACACATCTGATCTCTTTTTCTGTGAGTTTGTTTGTTTGTTTTTGAAGTATAATTGATCTACAACACTATGTTAGTTCCTGTGACACAATATAATGACTTGATATTTCTATACATTTCAAAATGATCACCAGGATAAGTCAAGCTACCATCTGTCACCATACAAAGATATTACATTGTTATTGACTATATTCCTCACACTGTACATTCCATACCCTTGTCTCATTTATTTTGCAACTGGAAGTTTGTACCTCTTTATCTCCCTCACCTATTTCTCTCCTTCCCACAGCATCCCCTCTCTGGCAGCCACATCTTTGTTCTATGAATGATTCTGTTTCTGTTTTGTTATGTTTATTCACTGGTTTTATTTTTTAGATTCCACGTCTAAGTGACATTATACAGTATTGGTCTTTCTGTCTGACTTATTTCACTTGGCATAATACTATCTAAGTCCATCTGCATTGTTGCAAATGACATGGTTTCATTCTTTTTAATGGCTGAACAATATTTCGAGGTATATATATATACATCTTCTTTATCCATTCTTCTATCCATGGGCATTTATGTTGCTTCCAAATCTTGCCTATTGTAAATAATGCTGCAATGAACATTAGGGGTGAATATATCCTTTTTAATCAGAGTTTTTGTTTTCTTAAGATGAATATTCAGGGTGGAATTGCTAGATCATATAGTAGTTCTAGTCTTAATTTTTTGAGGAATCTCTATACTGTTTTCCATAGCAGCTACTTCAACTTACTTTCACAATAACAGTGTAGTTAGTTCTCTTTTCTTCAAATTCTTGCTAATATTTATTATCATTTGTCTTTTCAATAATAGCCATTCTAATGGGCGTGAGGTGATTGTGGTTTTGATTACCAGTTCCCTAATGATTAGTGATGTTGGGCATATTTTCATGTGTCTGCTGGCCATCTGTATGTCTTCTTTGGGAAAATGTCTATTCAGATACTCTGCCAACTTTTAAATTGGATTATTTGGGTTTTTTTGATGTTGAGTAGTATGAGTTTTTTGCATATTTTTGATATTAACCACTTATTGAATATATTGTTTGCAAATATCTTTTCCATTCAGTAGGAGAACTTTTTATTCTGTTGATAATTTCTTTCACTTTGCAAAAGCTTTTTAGTTTGATGTTGTCCCATTAGTTTGCTTTTGTTTCCCTTGCCTGAGGAGAAATATCAAAAAATATTGCTAAGGCTGAGGTCTAAGAGCTAACCTACGTTTTCTTCTAGAAGTTTTATCATTTCAGTCTTACATTTAAATTTTTAATTCACTTTGAATTAATTTTTGTGCATGATGTGAGAGAGTAGTCCAATTTAATTATTTTACATTTAGCTGTCCAGTTTTCCCAACACCATTTATTTTTTATAAATTTATTTATTTATTTTTGGCTGTGTTGGGTTTTCGTTGCTCTGTGAGGGGTTTCTCTTCGTTGTGGTGAGTGGGGACTAGTCTTCCTTGTGGTGCATGTGCTTCTCATTGTGGTGGCTTCTCTTGTTGAGAAGCACAGGCTCTAGGCATGCGGGCTTCAGTAGTTGTGGCACGAGGGCTCAGTAATTGTGGCTCATGGGTTCTAGAGCACAGGCTCAGTAGTTGTGGCGTATGGGCTTAGTTGCTCTGCAGCACGTGGGATCTTCCTGGACTAGGGATCAAACCCGTGTCCCCTGAATTGGCAGGCAGATTCTTAACCACTGTGCCACCAGGGAAGTCCCCCAACACCATTTATTGAAAAGGCTGTCTTTTCCCCATTGTATATTCTTGCCTCTTTTGTCTTAGATTAAATTGCCCATGTAAGTGTGGGTTAATTTATGGATTTCTATTTCATTGATCTATGTGGCTGTTTTTGTGCTATTACCTTACTGTTTTTATTACTGTGTCTTTGTAGTATAGTTTGAAACCAGGGAACATGATACCTCCAAGTTTGTTCTTCTGTCTCAAGATTGCTTTTGCTATTCAGAGTCTTTTGCATTTCCATACAAATTTTAGAATTGTTTCTTCTAGTTCTGTGAAAAATGCCGTTGGTATTTTGATAGGGATTGCATTGAATCTGTAGATTGCCTTGGGTAATATAGTCATTTTAACAACATTAGATCTTTCAGTCCATGAACACTGTATATCTTTCCATCTGTTTGTGCTGTATTCAACTTTGTTCTTCAGTGTCTTACAGTTTTCTGAGAACAGGTCTTTTACCTCCCTGGTAAGATTTACTCCTAGGTATTTAATTCTTTATGTGATTGTAAATGGGATTATTTTCTTAATTTCTCTTCCTGATAGTTCACTGTTAGTGTATGGAAATGCAACAGATTTCTGTGTATTAATTTTGTAATCTGAAACTCTACCAAATGAATTGATGAGTTCTAGTATTTTTTTGGTGGTATATTTAGGATTTTCTGTGAATAGTATCATGTCTTTGGCAAAAAGTGACAGTTTTACTTCTTCCTTTCCAATCTGAATCCCTTTATTTCTTTTTCTTGTCTGCTTGCTGTGGCTAGGGCTTTCAGTACTATGTAGAATAAAAGTAGCGGGAGTGGGCATACTTATTTTGTTCTTGATATTTTCAGCTTTTCTCCATTGAGTATGATGTTAGTTGTGGGCTTGTCATATATGGCCTTTCTTATGTTGAGGTATGTTGCCTCCATACCCACTTTGTCAATAATTTTTATCAAATAGATGTTAATTTTTCCAAAAGCTTTTCCTGCATTTATTATGATGATCATATGATGTTTTTCTTCAATTTGTTAATCTGGTGCATCACGTTGATTGATTTGCAGATATTGAACCATCCTTGCATCCCTGGGATAAATTCTAGTTGATTATGATGTATGATTGCTTCAATATTTTGTTGAATTTGGTTTGCTAATATTTTGTTGAGGAGTTTTGCATCTACGTTCATTAAGGATATTGACCTGTACTTTTCTTTTTGTGGTGTCTTTGGGTTTGGCTTCAGAGTGATGCTGTCCTCATAGAATGAGTCTAGAAGTGTTTCTTTCTCTGCAATTTTTGGAATAATTTGCAAAGAATAGGTGTTAACTTTTCTCTAAATGTTTGGTAGAATTCACGTGTGAAGCCATCTGTTCCTGGACTTTTGTTTGTGGGAGTTGTTTTATTACTGGATTTAATTTCATTACTGGTAATTGGTCTGTTTGTATATTCTGTTTCCTTCAGGTCCAGTCTTGGGACATTGTACGTTATTAGGAATTTGTTCATTTCTTCTAGGTTGGCCATTTTATTGGCATATTATTGGTAATGTAATCTCTTATGATCCTTTGTATATCTTTAGTTTTGGCTATAACTTTTCCTTTTTCATTTCTGACTTTATTGATTTGGGCCCTTGTTCTTTTTCTCTTGATGAGTCTAGCTAAATATTTATCAATTTTGCTTATCTTTTCAAAAAATTAACTCAATTTCATTAATCTTTTCTATTGATTTTTCAGTTCCTGTTTCATTTTTCTCTGCTCTGAGTTTGATGATTTTTTTCCTTCTACTAACTTTGGGGGTTTTTTTTTTTTGTTCTTTTTCTAGTTCCTTTAGGTGTAAGGCTGTGCTGTTTGAGATTTTTCTTGTTTCCTGAGGTGGGCCTGTATCAATATAAACTTCCCTCTGAGATCTGTTTTTGCTGTGTGCCATAGATTTTGGATTGTTGTGCTTTCTTTTTCACTTGTTTCCAGATATCTTTTAATTTCTATTTTGATTTCTTCAGTGATCCATTGGTTGTTTAGTTGCATATTGTTTAGGCTCTGAGTGTTTGTGTTTTTGCATTTTTTTCTTGTAGTTGATTTCTAGTCTCATAGTGTTGTGGTTAGGAAAGATGGTTGATATGATTTCAATTTTCTTAAATTTAACAAGACTTGTTTTGTGGCCTAACATGTGATCTATCCTGGAGAATGTTCCCTGTACCCATTGAACAAAAATGTGTAGTCTGCTGCTTTGGGATGGAATGTTATGTATATTTCTACTAATCCATCTGTTCTATTGTGTCATTTAAGCGCTTTGATTTCTTAATGATTTTCTGTAGGTTGATCTGTCTATTAATGTAAGTAGGATGTTTAAGTGCCCTAATATTATTGTGTTACTATCAATTTCTCCCTTTATGTCTGTTAATATTTGCTTTATATATTTAGGTCCTCCTATGTTGGGTGCATATGTGTTTACAAATGTTATATCTTCTTGGATTGATCCCTTGATCATTATGTAATGTCCTTCTTTGTCTCTTGCTACAGTCTTGTTTTAAAGTCTATTTTGTCTGATGTAAGTATTGCTACCTTGGCTTTTTTTTTTCATTTCTATTTGTGTGGAATACATTTCTCCATCCTTGTACTTTTAATCTGTGGGTGTCTTTACATCTGAAGTGATTCTCTTGTAGCCAGCATATGTATGAGTCTTGTTTTTCCACCCATTTAGCCATTCTGTATTTTTTGATTGGAGCATTTATTCCACTTAAAGTGATTACTGATAAGTATGTACTTATAGCCGTTTTGTTAACTGTTTTGGGGCTTTTTTTTTTGAGTTCCTTCTTGTTCCTTTCTTTTTCTTTGGCTCTTTTCCCGTGTAATTTGATGACTCTCTTTAGTGATTTTTTTTTTTGCATTCCTTTCTGGGTTTTTTTTGTGTATATATCTATTATAGATTTTTGGTTTGTGGTTGCCATGAGGTTTACAAATAGCAATCTATATATGTGTGTGTGGTTATTTTAAGTTGCTAATTTCTTAATTTCAAAAGCATTTTAGCAACCCTGTATTTTTAATGCCCCCATGTTTACTGTTTTTTTTTTCTTTTTTTTTTTAAACATCTTTATTGAAGTATAATTGCCTTACAATAGTGTGTTAGCTTCTGCTTTATAACAAAGTGAATCAGTTATACATATACAATATGTTCCCATTTCTCTTCCCTCTTGCATCTCCCTCCCTCCCACCCTCCCCATCCCACCCCTCTAGGTGGTCACAAAGCACCGAGCTGATCTCCCTGTGCTATGCGGCTGCTTCCCACTAGCTATCTATTTTACATTTGGTAGTGTATATATGTCCATGACACTCTCTCACCCTGTCACATCTCACCCCACCCCCTCCCCATATCCTCAAGTCCATTCTCTAGTAGGTCTGTGTCTTTATTCCCGTCTTGCCACTAGGTTCTTCATGGCCTTTTTTTTTTTTCCCCTTAGATTCCGTATATATGTGTTAGCATACTGTATTTGTTTTTCTCTTTCTGACTTACTTCACTCTGTATGACAGACTCTAACTCCATCCACCTCATTACAAATACCTCCATTTCATTTCTTTTTATGGCTGAGTAATATTCCATTGTATATATGTGCCACATCTTCTTTATCCATTCGTCTGTCGATGGACATTTAGGTTGCTTCCAGGTCCTGGCTATTGTAAATAGAGCTGCAATGAACATTGTGGTACATGACACTTTTTGACCTATGGTTTTCTCAGGGTATATGCCCAGTAGTGGGATTGCTGGGTCGTATGGTAGTTCTATTTTTAGTTTTAGTGTATAGAAATGCAAGCGATTTCTGTGCATTAATTTTGTATCCTGCTACTTTACCAAATTCATTGATTAGCTCTAGGAGTTTTCTGGTAGCCTCTTTAGGATTCTCTATGTATAGTATCATGTTATCTGCAAATAGTGACAGCTTTACTTCTTCTTTTCCGATTTGGATTCCTTTTATTTCTTTTTCTTCTCTGATTGCTGTGGCTAACACTTCCAAAACTATGTTGAATAATAGTGGTGAGAGTGGGCAACCTTGTCTTGTTCCTGATCTTAGTGGAAATGGTTTCAGTTTTTCACCATTGAGGACAATGTTGGCTGTGGGTTTGTCATATATGGCCTTTATTATGTTGAGGAAAGTTCCCTCTATGCCTACTTTCTGCAGGGCTTTTATCATAAATGGGTGTTGAATTTTGTCGAAAGCTTTCTCTGCATCTATTGAGATGATCATATGGTTTTTCTCCTTCAATTTGTTAATATGGTGTATCACATTGATTGATTTGCGTATATTGAAGAATCCTTGCATTCCTGGGATAAACCCCACTTGATCATGGTGTATGATCCTTTTAATGTGCTGTTGGATTCTGTTTGCTAGTATTTTGTTGAGGATTTTTGCATCTATGTTCATCAGTGATATTGGCCTGTAGTTTTCTTTCTTTGTGACATCTTTGTCTGGTTTTGGTATCAGGGTGATGGTGGCCTCGTAGAATGAGTTTGGGAGTGTTCCTCCCTCTGCAATATTTTGGAAGAGTTTGAGAAGGATAGGTGTTAGCTCTTCTCTAAATGTTTGATAGAATTCACCTGTGAAGCCATCTGGTCCTGGGCTTTTGTTTGTTGGAAGGTTTTTAATCACAGTTTCAATTTCAGTGCTTGTGATTGGTCTGTTCATATTTTCTATTTCTTCCTGGTTCAGTCTCTGCAGTTTGTGCATTTCTAAGAATCTGTCCATTTCTTCCAGGTTGTCCATTTTATAGGCATAGAGTTGCTTGTAGTAATCTCTCATGATCTTTTGTACTTCTGCAGTGTCAGTGGTTATTTCTCCTTTTTCATTTCTAATTCTATTGATCTGAGTCTTCTCCCTTTTTCTCTTGATGAGTCTGGCTAATGGTTTATCAATTTTGTTTATCTTCTCAAAGAACCAGCTTTTAGTTTCATTGATTTTTGCTATTGTTTCCTTCATTTCTTTTTCATTTATTTCTGACCTGATCTTTATGATTTCTTTCCTTCTGCTGGCTTTGGGGTTTTTTTGTTCTTCTTTCTCTAATTGCTTTAGGTGCAAGGTTAGGTTGTTTATTCGAGATGTTTCCTGTTTCTTGAGGTAGGCTTGTATTGCTATAAACTTCCCTCTTAGCACTGCTTTTGCTGCGTCCCATAGGTTTTGGGTCGTCGTATCTCCATTGTCATTTATTTCTAGGTATTTTTTGATTTCCCCTTTGATTTCTTCAGTAATCACTTCATTATTAAGTAATGTATTGTGTAGCCTCCATGTGTTTGTATTTTTTACAGATCTTTTCCTGTAATTGATATCTAGTCTCATAGCGTTGTGGTTGGAAAAGATACTTGATACGATTTCAATTTTCTTAAATTTACCAAGGTTTGATTTGTGACCCAAGATATGATCTATCCTGGAGAATGTTCCATGAGCACTTGAGAAAAATGTGTATTCTGTTTTTTTTGGGTGGAATGTCCTATAAATATCAATTAAGTCCATCTTGTTTAATGTATCATTTAAAGCTTGTGTTTCCTTATTTATTTTCATTTTGGATGATCTGTCCATTGGTGAAAGTGGGGTGTTAAAGTCCCCTACTATGATTGTGTTGCTGTCGATTTCCCCTTTTATGGCTGTTTGTTTACTGTTTTTGACATCATCTATTACATCTTTTTGTTTTGTGCATCCCTTAACCACTTGTGAATATAGATTATTTTACTACTTTTGTCTTTTACCCTTTTACTACCTTTACTGTATATTTGCCTTTACCAATGATCTTTTGCCTTTTGTAATTTTCATGTTTCTAGTTGTAGCCTTTTCTTCTTCATTTAGAGAAGCCCTTTAACATTTCTTATAAAGCTGGTTTGGTGGTGCTGAACTCTTTTAGCTTTTGCTGTTGATAAAACTTTTATTTTATCCACAAATCTGAATTAAAGCTTTGCTGGGTAGAGTATTCTTGGTTGTAGGTTTTTGACCTCACCATCTTAAATACCTCATGCCTCTCTCTTCTGGCCTGCAGTTTCTGCTGAAGAGTCAGCCATATGGGATTTCCCTTGTATGTAATTTGTTGCTTTCCCTTGCTGTTTTTAAAATTCTCTTTATTTTTAAATTTTTGCCATTTTAATTACAATGTGTCTTGGTGTGATCCTCTTTGGGTTGATACTGTATGGGACTCTCTGTGTTTTCTGGACTTAGATGGGTGTTACCATTCCCAGGTTAGGGAACTTTTCAGCTATTATGTCTTCAATTATATTCTCAGCCCCTTTTCCTCTCTCTTCTTCTGGGACCCCCGTAACGTGAATATTAGTACACTTAATGGTATCTCTGAGTTCTCTTAAGCTGTCTTCATTTCTGTTTATTCTTTTTTTCCCCCCTGTTCAGCCTCAGCGATTTCCCCTCTCTCTTCTAGCTCACTGATCATTTCTCTGCATTATCTAATCTACTGTTGATTCTTTCTAGTGTATTTTTTATTTCACTTATTGTATTCTTCATCTCTGTTTGGTTCTTCTTTACATTTTCTAACTCTTTGTTAAAAACTTCTAACTTCTTACTCTGTTCATTCAATCGTCTCCTGAGTTCTTTGAACATCTTTTTGACCATTACCTTTAATCTGTATCAGGAAGATTGCTTACCTCCACTTCAGGTAGTTCTTCTCCTGGAGTTTGATCTTGTTCTTTTGTTTGAAACATATTCCTCTGTTGTCTCATTTTGCCTAATTTGCTGTTTTTATTTCTATGTATTTGGTAGGTTGTTTATGTTTCCTGACCTTGGATAAGTGGGCTTTTGTAGATGTCCTATGTGTCTCAGTAACACACTCCCATCTGTCATCAGAGCTATATGCTATGGGGGTGCTCCCAATGTGGGTTCTGTTGTTCCATCTGTTGTGATGGGCTGACTACTGTGGGCACTATGGTCCAGTTGGTTGTCAGGCTGTGCTTTCTGCAGAGGCTGCAGGCTCATGAGGTGTCTGGCAACAGGGCCATGTGTGGGCCCTGGGGCTAGTGCTGGCTCACTGGTGGGAAGAGCCAGGTTCTAGCATAGGTAGTTGCAGGGCTGAGGGTCCTGGATCTAGTCTTGGCCTGCTGGTGGGTCAGGCCGTTTCCTGACTTGACTGGCTGCAGGTTTCAGGATGTCTCAAAGCTGGTGTTGGTCCCACGGTGAATGGAGCTGGATCCTGGGGTGGCTGGCTGAGGGTTCCATGGTGGCTCAGAGCTGGTGTGGGCCTGCTGGTGGGTGGGGCTAGGGCCCATTGGGTCCTGAGGCTAGTTCTGGCCCCTGATGGGTGGAACCAGGACATGAGGCCTCTGACTGCAGGGCACTGGGTGTCCCAGAGCTGGTGTTGGCCTGATCATGGCGGGGGCTGAATCCCAGGGTGTCTGACTGAGGGTCACAGTGTGTCCACAAGACTGTGTTTGCCTGCTGGTGAGTATAGCTGGGGCCCAGGTGGTCCTGGGTCTGGTGCCAACCTGCTGGTGGGTGGTCTGGGTTTGACATGGCAGACTGTGGTGCTGTGGTGGTTCTGGAGCTGCTGTCCACGCATTGGTGAGCAGCACCAGGGCTCAGGAAATCCCAGGGCTGGTGCCCACCTGCTGGATTGTGAGGGAGGGTACTGGGGCTAGTGCTGGCCCATTGGTGGGCAAAGCTGTATCTTGTGTTCTCTGGCTGAAGTGCCCAAGTGTCCTGGAGCTGTTGTGCCCTTACTGATAAGCAGGGCTGGGCAGAGGGGGTCATGGGGTTGGTGACTGCCTACTGGCAGGTGAGGATGGTTTCAGGTCTCAGGCAGGCCCACTCATGGGTGAGGCTGGTTTCCAATGGCTGGCTGTGGGGGCCCAGGGTATCTGTGGGCCAGTGCTGGAGCACTTATGGGTGGGACTGGGTCCTGGACCCTTTGGTGGGTAAGGTCAGGTCCTGGGTAGCTGTGGGCTCAGGGCATCTTAAGGCAGCTGGCTTGCTGGTAGGTGGCACTGTGTTACCCACTTGGCTAGTGCTTGGTCTGAGGTGTCCTAGTACTGGTGCTAACAGGCTGGTGGGTGGGGCCTGGGCTGGGTCTCAAGCCTAGTAATCTAAATGGAAGATTCCAAAGTGGCACTTGCAAGCACTAGTGTCCTAATGGTAGAACAAGCTCCCCAAAATGGCTGCCATCAGTGTCTGTGTCCCCAGAGTGAGCTCCAGTCTCCTCCTGTCTCTCCAGGAGCCTCTCCAACATCAGCAGGTGGGTCTGACCCAGGCTCCTTTCAAATTACTGCTTCTGCCCTGGGTCCTGGAGTGTGTGAGATTTTGTGTTCACACTTTAAGAGTGGAGTCTCTCTTTCCCACAGCCTTCTGGCTCTCCTGAAAGGAAGTCCCATAGGCCTTCAAAACCAAAATTTCTGAGGACTCAACTTTCTGGTGCAGGGCCCCCAGGCTGGGGAGCTTGTTGTGGGACTCAGACACCTCATTTTGGGGGAGAATCTCTGTATTGTAATTATCCTCCACCTTTTGTATGTAGCCCACTTTGTATACAAGTGGGTACAATATACCTTGTCTCCATCCATCCTACCCATCTCACTGTGTTTCCTTCTTTATATCTTTAGTTGTAGAAGATCTTTTCTGCTAGTCTTCCAGTCTTACTCATCAATAATTGCTCTGTAAATAGCTGTAATTTTGGTTTGCCCATGGGAGGAGGTGAGCTCAGAGTCTTCCTACTCCACCGTCTTGGCAACGCTCCCTAAATGGAAAGTATTGATTAAGAGAAGTGAGGTTGGAGAATATTTTTGTTCCTTAGGTTTCAAGTAGTACTCTTGGGTGCTTGTTATTTGCATTGCTCTTTACCAAAATCCCTAAGGGGGTCTTTTCAGAGGTGCTCTGTGGTCTTCCCTTAGTAACAAGCCCTTTGGTTAAGTAAAAAAGAAAGAGAAAGCTTCTCTTCTGTCTTTGAGGAGTGTATAAATGGTTAGAGAAGAAATACCCCCAAAATTCAAGCACAATTAGAAAGCAGCAAGGAAATATGGCAAGATAATCTGGCAAAGTAGCATCTATGGATTATGGAATCATACATTGTGGAGAGAGCAGAGTACACTGTTTTAGATCATGGGATGTGGACTACTTGGGTTTGAATCTCATGGTTGTTATTTATATTTAATGTGTGACTTTAGGAAAGTTACTTAATTTCTAGGCAAAATCAGATTAAATAGAAAGTGATTATCATGTTACCTAGAACATAGTACATGCTCAAAAATGTTAGCTATTGTTATTAATATCATAGGCAATATTGTTGATCAGGGTATTATCTCACTTAGAGGGGGTAATTTTCTACCCACTTTAAATTGCTATCCTTCTCTCTTCTTTTTTCTTATTTTGTTTCCAAACAGCATTTTCTATACCATTTAAAAATTTATCAAAGTTGATTAATGTTAATACTCATCAAAATAATGTATCAGTCAAGTAGAGTGTCTTAAATGTATTACCTATTTAATCTTCCCAACAACTTATAAAGTAGGCACTACATACAGACTACTATATATAACCACACAAATGAGTGTTTGTATATTTTGTTTCATGTATCAATCTAAAGAACCTGAATAAAAATCTATCCATGATCCAGGTTTTCCTTGTAATTTCAATGGAGAGTAGTAGTAATATTTGGAAATAAAATCACAATGATTACTATATAATAATATAAATATAAATATATAATAATAGCTAATACTTGTATAGCTGTTGCCAAACATTCTTCTAACATGTGTATTCATTTAGCACAATTTCAGAAAGTCTATACTAACACAAGGACC
Source organism: Balaenoptera borealis (assembly GCF_965194805.1). Classification (NCBI taxonomy): domain Eukaryota; kingdom Metazoa; phylum Chordata; class Mammalia; order Artiodactyla; family Balaenopteridae; genus Balaenoptera; species Balaenoptera borealis. The sequence goes on along the minus strand of NC_138873.1, from coordinate 102,017,441 downwards.
ACCAATGATGTATTCTTTTAGCCACTTCACAGTGTTTTGTATTGAGTTTGGGCACATTTAACCCAATTTAAAAACTTTTTTTCTAGAACTCCTTAATTACTAGCATTTGTATCTCTGGGTCACCTTAATGGTTAAAAAGAAAAACTAAATTATTATTTCTCAGTAACATGTCTTCTTATTGTGCCAGAAAATCCACAATAATATCAATAGCAATGATAGAGCCTTATAACTTTAGCAAAATGGGTGTCAACTCTTTGAAATAAAATGCCAGAGAAAATGCTGGAGGTCCATTAAAACAATTTTATTTTGAAATTATTTCAGACTTTTAGAAAAATAGTATAAAGAATTCCTATATAAGCTTGATCCTGATTCCAAAAAGGTTAACATTTTACCACATTTGTTTTACCATTCTATCTCTAAGTAATTATATATATCTTTCTTTAAGTAATTTGGTATATATGTGTGTTTGTGTGTACACATATCTCAAAGGTCATTCTTTTATATAACTACAATATAGCTATCAAAATAAGTCAATTAGCATTGATAAAATACTCTAAAGATATTTACATTTTGTCAATAGTTCCACTGATGTCCTTTATAGCAAAATAAATCGTAATTCTGGTTCAGGATACAGACCAAGATCACATACTGTGTTTAAATTTACTCTCTTTTAACCTGAAAAACTCTTCAGTTTTTCCTTGTAGTTCATGACTTGACATTTTTGAAGATGACAGGCCCGTTATTTTGTAGAATATACCTTAATTTGAGTTAGTTCTGATGTTTTTTCATGATTAGATTTAAGCTAATCTTTTCTTTTTCTTTCTTTCTTTTTTTGGCAGAAATATCACAGATATTCCTTTCCAGTGTATCAAGGAGTTACCTGTCTCATTACTGATGCTAACTTTGATCACTTAGTGAAGGTACTGTCACCGGGTTCCTGCATCATGGTAACTATTTCCCCATTTGTAATTAGCACATACCATGTAGGAAGAAATTTTGTGATGATGTAAATATCCTTTCTCGCATCATAATTTCTCAGTAGAGCACTCTTTTAAACCATAGGAACAAAATGGTTGTGGGGAAGAGGTATGGAAAGTGGTGAGTCACATGTTTGCTACACTCTTGAAATGCGAGTCGAAGGTGTGCCAACTCTACATAATCTCAAGGCAATACAGAGCCTTGTGCCAATGGCTTTGGTTCTTTGGTGGGTTATTTCATGAAACGCTGCATCACCAGTGCAGTTGATGGAATGGAGGATGAGATTATGTAGAAAAAATATGAAAGCACAGACATTGGTGAATCTGAGCCCAAAAGACTTTGAATGTAGAAAATTTGTAGGAAAAAAATGTAACCAATTTGTTTTGGTGTATGCACAAAAATGATGTGTAATAAAAATTTACATATAATCAAGTCCAAAAGAGCTCTTTTAATAAGAATAAATAAATTAATTAGTGTTTAAAAAACTTTCTGTCATTGTTTAATTGGCAGTTTTTTTTTCATTCTTATTAGTATGTAATGCTGTGTTTTTCAATTCATGGTGTCTTAGATTCCGTATAGTAGAGGTTTTGAAATTACAGGACAAGGACTTTGCTCATCTATTCCTTCTATTTTATTCTTTACTGTTATTCCTCTCTAAATTGTATTCTTATATGTCCTAAAAGAAACTCAGATAAAAAAAATTTACAATGTACCATCAGCATGATAAGCCCTAGTTAAAACTGATGTATAACCAATTCTTTGCTATTCTCAACCTGAATTTAGAAAATGCCCTTGGTCATATCTAACCATTTCTTTTGTCTCTCTTTTAATTACTCACTTCCCAACATTTAACATAAAGCTGCTCTTAGGAAAAAACGTCTGATCAACTAAATTAAAGTGAATTGAGTTAGGAAAAACAGTGCCCTCTCTCAGCATATTTGCATTTTTATGGGAACAAAACCATTGGTTAGCTTGACAAAAAAAAAAAGAGAGAGAAAGAAAAGAAAAGAAAAAAGAAACTTGATTGAAGACTTTCTCGCATCTTGGCACTTGGTGGGGTATTGTTTTTAAAGAGCTGGAAAGATTTTTCTGATTCTGCCACATAGTCAACTACCTACTGTGTCTGGGACTGAGAGCTGACTTTCTGGGGTCCCCTGGATGTTGTAACCCCAGAGGACTGTTTTATTCACAGTATCTCTATAGTATCTCTTTTGCGTGATAAATATAACAGGGGTAGTAGCATAACTAGAGACATTTAGTCACAAAATTGCCTATTCATCTTCATGAGTTACATATATATAACTTCTGAAGTCAACAACTTTAGGAAGATGCAGGCTGGAGAAGATTCTGCAGACATCAGTTAGCATAAGCATAGATTAAAGGACTGTATCATGAAAAGTGAAAAGATTTGGGAATACTATATTTACTCTGCAAAAGAAAAGATTAAGGGAAAATGTTTTTGGTGCTGTAAAAATATGAACTAGGAATAAGAAGTTCTTTAACAAAACTACTCTTGGGTTTCTATTTTTCTCTCAACACCACCATCACCCTGGACATGAGATATTACATTGTTCAATTCAGGAAATGAAAGGGCCAAAAGTCATTAGCATTGGATTATAGCAATACAAATCATTCCATATTTGGCTAGTACATCTTTACACCAATAAAACATCTATTGTTTTGAATACTGGTTCTCATTTACAGGTGAATGTAGAAAAAAAATTTAGTGACTACTTCAGCAGCTGCAGTGAACAGAGGATTATTGTTTTCTTCCCATTTTTGGCTCTTTTGAGTTCTCAGGAGGTAGAGCAGAAAAATCAACACCAGATGGCTCTAAAGGAGATTACATGGAATTTTAATTTATGCCCTATTTCTAAAAAGAATTTGAGGAAGCTCAAAGTCTCAAATAATTTTCAGAGTAGAAACTTCTAATTGTTCTGGATCTAAGTCTCCCTAGGGGGAAGTATTATTTCCATTGGTTTACAAAGTAAATCTCTTGGTTCAGTGGTTTACAGATATTGTTTGGTCTTTGCATGACCAGGCCCTATGACTTTAATTGCTGTGCCAGGGACCCACCTTAGTCCTGCTCCAGACAACCTAGAAAATAGAAATTATTGAAAGAAAAGCATCCATATCTGATCTAGATTATCCTCTAATTTCTTAGATAAGTCTGAATATATCCATTAGTATTTTAACAACTTGCGTTATTGAAAGGTATTCATTGAAAGAGATGAAGAGAATGAACTATTGGCAAATGTGTTAGCCTTTCCACTCCAACAGAACCAATTTATTGTCTCATGTTTTCTTTCTAATGTTTGCACAAAAAATATGTATGATAAAAATCAGTATCTCACAAGCAGGGTTAGTCATATAATTTGCAGGATCCAATGAGAAATGAAAATGCAGACTCCTTGTTCCAAAAGAAGGAAAAATACATTTATTTCCTCCAAGATTTCTTTCTCTATATGTCATATCTTCTGTATTTGCTATTTAGTAACTTGCTCCTTTGCCAAAGAGTTACTTGTAGGGCAAGTGCAGACCCTCACAGGAGCCCACGGCCCTGCCCTCTGACTTGGCAAGCAGGGCATTTGTATCTGACCCCAAACCATGCCCAGGCTCAATGGGGGGGGGTGGGGGTGGAAAGCAACAGTGGTTACTGGTCGGTGAAGAGAACATCCTTGAGAACTCACCCTGGGGATGTGGATAGGCAGGACCCCATGTGGGCTTCCAAGACTCCAGTGCCTACTCCATTGTTCCATAAGAACTCACATACATAATTCAAAATAAAAGTAATAAGAATTTCAAGACAGTGACCACAAAGCACTAAATTGAAAACATAAAGCCCATTTGAGTGTGGAACCTTGTGCTTCTCTGTGGGTTGCAAGGCCCTGCTCATAAGTCCTTTTGAGGTAGGTTTTATTATTCTTAGATAAGACAGGGACCACGCCAACACATCTTGTTGGTTACTCTCTACTGGAATCCCTTCAGGGCACCCAGAACAGTTCACTCCACCTTTGCAATGTGACTTCTTACTTGAGGGGAATGTCACACAGTATTAAGGTTCGAATATCTTTATCACAAGCTGAAATAATTGCATTTCCACTATCACAAGTGATACTTTCTATAAATCTTTATATCATAAATACCTGGAAGAGAAATATGATTCTTGCCTCTTTTTCTAGAGCCATTTTGAGGACTCTTTTCCTATTTAAAAAAAAAATTTTTGTTTTTACATCTTTATTGGAGTATAATTGCTTTACAATGTTGTGTTAGCTTCTGCTGTATAAAAAAGTGAATAAGCTATACGTATACATATATTGCCATATCTCCTCCCTCTTGCATCTCCTTCCCACCCTCCTTATCCCACCCCTCTAGGTGGTCACAAAGCACGCAGCTGATCTCCCTGTGCTATGTGGCTTCTTCCCACTAGCTATCTATTTTAGGTTTGGTAGTGTATATATGTCAATGCCACTCTCTCACTTAGTCCCAGCTTCCCCTTCCCCTTCCCTCTGTCCTCAAGTCGATTCTCTTCGTCTACGTCATTATTCCTGTCCTGTCCCTAGGTTCTTCAGAACCTTTTCTTTTAGATTCCATATATATGTGTTAGCATACGGTATTTGTTTATCTCTGACATACATCACTCTGTATGAGAGACTCTAGGTCCATCCACCTCACTACCAATAACTCAATTCCATTTCTTTTTATGGCTGAGTAATATTCCATTGTACATATGTGCCACATCTTCTTTATCCATTCATCTGTCGATGGACATTTAGGTTGCTTCCATGTCCTGGCTACTGTAAATAGTGCTGCAATGAACATTGTGGTACATGACTTTTTTTGAATTATGGTTTTCTCAGGGTATATGCCCAGTAGTGGGATTGCTGGGTCATATGGTAGTTCTCTTTCCAGTTTTCTAGGGAACCTCTGTACTGTTCTCCATAGTGGCTGTATCAATTTACATTCGCACCAACAGTGCAGGAGGGTTCCCTTTTCTCCACACCCTCTCCAGCATTTATTGTTTGTAGATTTGTTTATGATGGCCATTCTGACTGGTGTGAGGTGACACCTCATTTTGGTTTTGATTTGCATTTCTCTAATGATTAGTGATGTTGAGCATATTGTCATGTATTTGTTGGCAATCTGTATATCTTTGGAGAAATGTCTATTTAGGTCTTCTGCCCATTTTAGGATTGGGTTATTTGTTTTTAGGATATTGAGCTGCATGAGCTGCTTGTGTATTTTGGAGATTAATCCTACGTCAGTTGCTTCCTTTGCAAATATTTTCTCCCATTCTGAGGGTTGTCTTGTTTATGATTTCCTTTGCTGTGCAAAAGCTTTTAAGTTTCATTAGGTTCCATTTGTTTATTTTTGTTTTTATTCCCATTTCTCTAGGAAGGGGGTCAAAAAGGATCTTGCTGTGATTTATGTCAAGGAGTGTTCTGCCTATATTTTCCTCTAAGAGCTATATAGTCTGTGGCCTTACACTTAGGTCTTTAATCCATTTTGAGGTTATTTTTGTAGGATGTTGGGGAGTGTTCTAATTTCATTCTTTTACATGTAGCTGTCCAATTTTCCCAGCGCCACTTATTGAAGAGGCTGTCTTTTCTCCAGTTTATATTCCTGACACCTTTAGCAGAGATAAGGTGACCATATGTGCGTGGGTTTATCTTTGAGCTTTCTATCCTGCTCCATTGATCTATATTTCTGTTTTTGTGCCAGTACCATACTGTCTAGATTACTGTAGCTGTGTAGTAGAGTCTGAAGTCAGGGAGCCTCATTCCTCCAGCTCCGTTTTTCTTTCTCAAGATTGCTTTGGCTATTCGGGTGTTTTGTGTTTCCATACAAATGGTGACATTTTCCTTTCTAGTTCTGTGGAAAATGCTATTGGTAAGTTGATAGGGATTGCATTGAATCTGTAGATTGCTTTGGGTAGTAGAGTCATTTTCACAATGTTGATTCTTCCAATCCAAGAACATGGTATATCTCTCCATCTGTTGGTATCATCTTTAATTTCATTCCTCACTGTCTTATAGTTTTCTGCATACAGGTCTGTTGTCTCCTTGGGTAGGTTTATTCCTAGGTATTTTATTCTTTTTGTTGCAATGGTAAATGGGAGTGTTTTCTTAATTTCTCTTTCAGATTTTTCATCATTAGTGTATAGGAATGCAAGAGATTTCTGTGCATTAATTTTGTATCCTGCTACTTTACCAAATTCATTGATTAGCTCTGGTAGTTTTCTGGTAGCATTTTTAGGATTCTCTATGTATAATATCATGACATCTGCAAACAGTGAGAGTTTTACTTCTTCTTTTCTGATTTGTATTCCTTTTATTTCTTTTTCTTCTCTGATTGCTGTGGCTAAAACTTCCAAAGCTATGTTGAATAATAGTGGTAAGAGTGGTAAGAGTGGGCAACTCTTAGTGGATCTTAGTGATCTTAGTGGAAATGGTTTCATGTTTTCACCATTGAGAATGATGTTGGCTGTGGGTTTGTCATATATGGTCTTTATTATGTTAAGGTAAATTCCCTCTATGCCTTCTTTCTGGAGGGTTTTTAGCATAAATGTGTGTTGAATTTTGTTTTAAGCTTTTTCTGCCTCTACTGAGATTATCATATGGTTTTTATCTTTCAGTTTGTTAATATGGCGTATCACCTTGATTGATTTGCGTATATTGAAGAATCCTTGCATTCCTGGGATAAACCCCAGTTGATGATGGTGTATGGCCCTTTTAATGTGCTGGTGGATTCTGTTAGCTAGTATTTTGTTGAGGGTTTTTGCATCTATGTTCATCAGTGATATTAGCCTCTAGTTTTCTTTTTTTGTGACATCTCTCTCGGGTTTGGTATCAGGGTGATGGTGGCCTTGTAGAATTAGTTTGGGAGTGTTCCTTCCTCTACTATATTTTGGAAGAGTTTGAGAAGGATAGGTGTTAGCTCTTCTCTAAATGTTTGATAGAATTTGCCTTTGAAGCCATCTGGTCCTTGGCTTTTGTTTGTTGGAAGAATTTTAATCACAGTTTCAATTTCAATGCTTGTGATTGGTCTGTTTATATTTTCTATTTCTTCGTGGTTCAGTCTCAGAATGTTGTGTTTTTCTAAGAATTTGTCCATTTCTTCCAGATTGTCCATTTTATTGGCATAGAGTTGCTTCTAGTAATCTCTAATGATCCTTTGTATTTCTGCAGGGTCAGTTGTTACTTCTCCTTTTTCTTTTATAATTCTGTTGATTTGAGTCTTTTCCCTTTTTTCCTTGATGAGTCTGGCTAATGGTTTATAAATTTTGTTTATCTTCTCAAAGAATCAGCTTTTAGTTTTATTGAGCTTTACTATCATTGCCTTCATTTCTTTTCCTTTATTTCTGATGTGATCTTTATGATTTCTTTCCTTCTGCTGACTTTGTGTTTTTGTTGTTGTTGCTCTTCTTCTTTCTCTAATTGCTTTAGGGGTAGGGTGAGGTTGTTTATTTGAGATGTTTCTTGTTTCTAGAGGTAGGATTGTATTGCTATAAACTTCCCTCTTAGAACTGCCTTTGCTGCTTTCCATAGGTTTTGAGCATCGAGTTTTCATTGCCATTTGTTTCCAGGTATTTTTTGATTTCCTCTTTGATTTCTTCAATGGTCTCTTGGTTATTTATTAGTGTATTGTTTAGCCTCCATTTCTTTGCATATTTTACAGTTTTTTTTCCTGTAATTGATATTTAGTCTCATAGTTTTGTTGTTGGAAAAGATACTTGATATGATTTCAATTTTCTTAAATTTACCAAGGCTTCATTTGTGACCCAAGGTGTGATCTATCCTGCAGAGTGTTCCATGAGCACTTGAGAAGAAATTGTATTCTTTTCTTTTTGTATGGAATGTCCTATAAATTTCAATTAAGTCCATCTTATTTAATGTATCATTTAAAACTTGTGTTTCCTTATTTATTTTCATTTTGGTTGATCTGTCCATTGGTGAAAGTTGGGTGTTAAAATCCCCTACTATGATTGTGTTACTGTTGATTTCCCCTTTTATGGCTGTTAGCATTTGCCTTATGTATTGAGGTTCTCCTATGTTGCGTGCATAAATATTTACACTTGCTATATCTTCTTTGATTCATCCCTTGATCATTATGTAGTGTCCCTCTTTGTTTCTTGTAACAGTCTTTACTTTAAAATCTATGTTGTCTGATATGAGAATTGCTACTCCAGCTTCCTTTTGATTTCCATTTGCATAGAATACCTTTTCTATTCCCTCACTTTTTGTCTGTATGTGTCTCTAGGTCTGAAGTCATTCCCTTGTAGACAGCATATATATGCATCTTGTTTGTGTATCCATTCAGCCAGTCTATGTCTTTTGGTTGGAGCATTTAATCCATTTACATTTAAGGTAGTTATCAATATGTATGTTTCTATTCCCATTTTCTTAAATGTTTTGGGTTTGTTATTGTAGGTGTTTTCTTTCTCTTCTGTTTCCCGCCTATAGAATTTCCTTTAATATTTGTTGTAAAGCTCGTTTGATGGTGCTGAATTCTCTTAGGTTTTGATTGTCTGTAAAGGTTTTATTTTCTCCATCAAATCTGAATGAGATCCTTGCTGGGTAGAGTAATCTTGGTTGTAGGTTTTTTCCTTTCATCACTTTAAATATGTCCTGCCACTCCCTTCTGGCCTGCAGAGTTTCTGCTGAAAGATCAGCTGTTAACCTTATGGGGATTCCCTTGTATGTTATTTGTTGCTTTTCCTTGCTGCTTTTAATTTTTTTTTTTTGTATTTAATTTTTGATGGTTTCATTAACATGTGTCTTGGTGTGTTTCTCCTTGGATTTATCATATATGGGACTCTCTGCGCTTCCTGGACTTGACCAACTATTTCCTTTCCCATGCTAGGGAAGTTTTCAACTATAATGTCTTCAAATATTTTCTCAGACCCTTTCTTTTTCTCTTCTTCTTCTGGGACCTCTATAATGCGAATGTTGGTGTGTTTAATGTCATCCCAGAGGTCTCTGAGACTGTACTCAATTCTTTTCATTCTTTTTTCTTTATTCTGCTCTGAGGTAGTTATTTCCACTCTTTTATCTTCCAGGTCACTTATCCGTTCTTCTGCCTCAGTTATTCTGCTATTGATTCCTTCTAGAGAATTTTAAATTTTATTTATTGTCTTGTTCATCATTGTTTGTTTGCTCTGTAGTTCTTCTAGGTCCTTGTTAATCGTTTCTTGTATTTTCTCCATTCTATTTCCAAGATTTTGGATCATCTTAATATCATTACTCTGAATTCTTTTTCAGGTAGACTGCCTATTTCCTCTTCATTTGTTTGGTCTGATGGGTTTTTACCTTGCTCTTTCATCTGCTTCATATGTCTGTGTTTTCTCATTTTGTTTAACTTACTGTGTTTGGGATCTTCTTTTTGCAGGATGCAGGTTCATAGTTCCTGTTGTTTTTCATGTCTGTCTGCAGTGGGTAAGGTTGGTTCAATGGGTTATGTAGGCTTCCTGGTGGAGGGAACTGGTGCATGTGTTCTGGTGGATGAATCTGGATCTGTCTTTCTTGTGGGCAGAACCACATCCAGTGGTGTGTGTTGGGTGTCTGTGAAGTTATTATGATTTTAGGTGGCCTCTCTGCTAATGGGTGGGGTTGTATTCCTGTCTTGCTCATTGTTTGGCATGAGGTGTCCAGCACTGGAGCTTGCTGGTCGTTGACTGGAGCTGGGTCATTTAACGTTGAGATGGAGATCTCTGGGAGAGCTCTCATTGATTGATATTATGTGGTGCCAGGAGGTCTCTGGTGGTCCAATGTCCTGAATTCGGCTCTCCCACTTCAGAGGCTCGGACCTGACACCCGGCTGGAGCACCAAGACCCTGTCAGACTGGTACGTGGGGAGTTTCTTGCCTTTTGGGAAGTCTGAGGTCTTCTGCCAGTGTTCAGTAGGTGTTCTGTTGGAGTTGTTCCACATGTAGATGTATTTTCGATATATTTGTGAGGTGGTTGGTAATGTCCACATCTTACTCCTCTGCCATCTTAAAGGTCCTCTTCTTTTCCTATTAATGTTACTAAAGAGTTTCACTTACCTGACATGCAGCAAACCTAATGTTGAGATGCTGGAGGTTTGCAGCAGAAAAAGAGTTTATTCACAAGGCAACTGAGAGGGGAGATGCGAGAACAAATCTCAAGTCTACCTCTGCAAAAGTGGGAAGTGGGGATATTTATAGATGAAGAGCATAGGGTGGCCAGAGGTTAGGGAAGGTGACTGGAGGGAGGGAAATGTGCAGCAATTGTCAGTCTGCACAGGACGGACACGCTTCCTCATGGGACACATGTGCAAAGTCCAGGAGGGTTGGTATGAAACATGCAGGGGAATTTGGGTCCATGATGTCCAAATGTCACCTACTGGACAAGCAAGTCCATTCTGAGCAGACCCCAATCAGCCATGTTGGTTCCATGCAGTCTCAGCCAGTTTTGTTTTGTTACAAGCAGAGGGGTTTTTAACAAGCTGTTCCCTTATCTGGTCTTTTGTAAGATAATCTCAAGACTTTCTGTTAGTTTCCAGTTTCTGTTAACCTTGTGGGGCATGGTTTCAGGATGGGTTTTTTTTTTAACTCTATGGGGTATGGTTTCATTAGGACAGTGCACTTCTGGAATAATTCTGTAAACTCAATACACATGTTCTTTAACTTATGATGAGCTTATGTCCCAGTAAACCCGTTGTAATTTGAAAAGTTAATACACCCCTTGTAAGATGAAATGTAATGCACCTAACCTACTAAACATCATAGCTTAGCCTCGCCTACCTTAAATGTGCTCAGAACACTTACATTAGCCTACAGTTGGCCAAAATCATGTAACACAAGGTCTGGTTTATAGTAAAGTGTTGAATATCTCAGGTAATTTATTGAATACTGTACTGAAAGTGAAAAACAGAATGGTTGTCTGGGTACTGAATGGTTGTAAGTTGTTACCCTCATGATTGTGTGGCTGACTGGGAGATGTGGCTCACTGCCATGGCCCAGCATCATGAGAGAGAGGATTGTACAGCATAGCACTAGCCTGGGAAAAGATCAAAATTCAAAATTCCAAGCATGGTTTCTACTGGTGTTGCTTTTGTACTATCATAAAATGGAAAAACCATAAACCAAACCATTGTGAGTCAGGGACCATCTGTGTACACTTTCCTTGGTCATTTCTTAGAGGATATTGAGTTATTTTACTGCATTAGATCTTCACCTACCTCCACATTAGAATCACCTAGGAAGCTTAAGAAACTATTGGCCCCATCTTTCACTATTTAAAGCAGAATTCTGGAGGGGTGAGGACTAGGCAGCAGTGCTTACAAATCTTCCCAGGTGATTTTAATTTGAGTCTAGAAGCACTGCTCCACCTACAATTCTGAGTATCCTGACAGGGACTACATTCTTGTACAATAGGAACCTTTTTATTATCAGAGTAAATTTCAAGTCACCTAACATTGTTTCCATCTAATATTTAATATCTGCATATGAATGCAGCCAAGCTAATGCAGAATTATTTCTCCTGTATGTATTTATTAATCATAATGGACTTCTACCTACATTTGAAAAGGTAGCACATATATGGGCAAGTCACATGACTTATTCCATCAAGATCATGCTGAGTGTTTGGTGGAATAACTGTAGGAACTTCCTGGGCCAAGTTCTCCAGGTTTTATCTGTATATGAGTTAGTTCATCATAAAATAGCACACCTGAACAGGTCTCCCCTTCCTTAAGATAAAGATTTAAAGACATTCTCACTATTTATAAAGAGAAATATGAGCAACATCAATTTCAAGGAATGTCTCTAAATTGCCTACGACTGTCATTGAAGAGACAGTGTCAATGTTCAGATGTGGCCCACCTGGGAAAAGTTGACGGCTTGCAGTCAACTCTCCTTTAACACAAATAGACGGTCTGCAGATTATGTTTAAACGATCATTCTTTAAACACATACTTATTTTGTGCCAGGCATGCTTCTCACTCCAGGGAACATAGCAGTAAAAAACAAAAGGATAAAAATCTTTGTCTTCATGGAGTTTATGTTTCAATATGAAGAAGCAGACAATGAACAAAATCTGTGAGTTAAAAAATTGATGGTTATATATATTTTGGAGAAAAATATGCAGGGAAGGGGAATAAGGACAGTTGAAGTGGCAGAGGGTTAATTTTAAATGGGTAGACCAGAAAAGACTTACAGAGAGAAGGTGACATTTTAGGAAAGACTTGGAAGTGAAGCACCTAGCCAGGAAGGTATTATCTGGAGAGCAGCAAGTGCAGAGCCTGGTGTTTTCCGGGAAAAGCAGCAGGACTGTATTTTTGGAACAGAGGGAGCAAGGGTGAAAGAAGTTCCTGTGGATGGTGGGTTTGGGGGGATTGTGAACTTCTGTTGCTGATGGTGTTGCCAAACAAGTTAGTGCCATTTGAAGGAGAGTCTATAAAGTGTTCCCCATCCAATGAATACTTGGAACAGTTAAGTTTATGGGTCCTCATGAGACCTCATGATTCTTGATAGCTGCAAAGACACACTTTACTCTTACTGGGCAGGTGTCTTCAATTTCCAAACCAGTGGGGGAGAAACAGTGAAAAGTCAAATTCAGTTCCCCCTTCTTGAAATATAAACTCCATGAAGGCAAAGAGTTTTACATTTTTTATTCCCTTTTTCCCCAGGAGCTAGAAGTGTGCAAAATGAATAGTTGCTACAAAATGAATATTTGTTTAGAGAATCATCATTTAAGCTTACAATCAATCAGTATCCCCTCTATTCTTGCTAAGGATGAGTTAAAGGAAAATGAATCAATTTGTTTAGAGTTAAAAAAGAATGATTTTGGATTGTGATGTTAATACGCCTTTCTTTATAATCATGAAAATATTTTAAAGAGTGAAGACAATTGGTTGTATTACAATTTTCGCACTTAAAAGTCATGTATTTTCAGGAGCAGATATCTCTTCTCTCAGTTATCTGCATGCCCCAATTCCTCAGTTCTCTGTTCAGATTTTACTTTCTCTATTCAAATGTCATTTTTCTTGACTACCTTATCTCAGTGTGCCTTCCCTCCCCTTGCCTGTTACTCTCTATTTCCTTTACTCTGCTTCAGTTTTTCATAATATGGGTTATGAGTTAAATTTTGCCCCCCCCCCAAAATATATTTTGAAGCTCTAACCTCCAGTACTTCAGACTGTGACCTTATTTGTAAATAGGTTCTTTGCAGACGTAGCTAAGTTAAGATGAGTTTATTGGGGTGGGTCCTAGTCCAGTCTGACTGGTGTTCTTATAAAAAGGAGAAATTTGGACACAAACATAGACATATATAAAGGAGTCTGTGAAGAGACACGGAGAATGCCATGTGAAGATGGAGGATTGGAGTGACACATCTATCAATACAAGCCAAGCATTCCTGGCAAAGCCCCAGAAGCTAAGAAAAGGCAAGGGAGATTTCCCTACAGGTTTCAGAGGGATCATGGCCCTGCAGATACCTCAATTTTGGATTTCTAGCCTCCACAACTATGAGATAATAAATTTCTGTTGTTTTATGTCACGCAGTTTGTGGCACTTTGTTGTGGCAGCTCTAGAAAACAAATACACCACTTGACATGTGATATACCATTTCTTTGTTCAGTTTCTGCCTGCTCCTACCAGACTCTTTAAGTTCCATGAGGAAAAGGATGTAATGTATTTTGTTTACTTTTGTACCCGAGTACTTAGAACAGTGTCTGATACTCAAAAATTTTTGTTGAAAGATGTAGAGCTAAACTATTTTATTTTTCCCATTCTTTTTTTGTTGTTGTTGGGGGGGGGGGTAGATGTTATTTGTTCTTTCTAAAGATTGATCCACATCCAGAATTGGAGAGGTAGGAAAAATTTCAATAACTGTAAAAGCATATAGTGGAAATTTTCACTCTATATTTTATTATGGTTCCCTAAATATATACTCTTTGGTAGGAACTAATTCTCTCTGCAGAGAGTCTTAAACATCTCTGAGCATGTCCAGGAAAGCACTGTGACCAGGATAGAGCCACTGCTTGCCCAGGAGATCCTATTGGGTACTTAGGATTAGGTTATCCTTCGTTTGTGTCAGCCTCTTGCCTGCTGATTGTCAAAGAAAGTGGGAGCAGGTTCTGGCTGGATGGCTCCATCCCCTTCCCTTTTTCTCTTAGTGACCTCTGCTGTTGTAAAGGCAACACTGCTGCTCGCCAGCAGAGCTGCTCTCTGATTTCTGACCAGGAAAACCGTCAATAATAAATCTCATCATTCTGGAAAATAAAAATACCCCCAGGCATCAAAGTCCACAGTGACTTCCATGGTTTTCTTAGGTTTGAAAGTGGTTTGTGAGAATGTCTTCAGACTTCAGCGTTACTAACAGAGGCAGGTGGGGGCTGTATGAGCTCAAAAGAGAAAAGGAAACTTGATAGATGCATCTTGCACCTTCCCTTGACCACCAGATGTGCCTCCTGCCGCAGCTTGCTGCAACTCCAATTATTGAGGTCACGTCAGAGATTTATTTATTTGTTACTTTTCATTAAAGAAGGTATCCGTGGTTCCATTAATCCTCATCCGTATCTAATTCAACCACCTCATCCGGCCAACTCATATGAGGAAAAACAATACTGTTCCTTTGTTTAGATGAGCAATCTAATGTGACTCACAAATAAAACATTTTTTAGGTTAATGATCTTAGTGAAGTCCTTCTAATAAGGTAGAAGCATGATATTGTAAAATAGGAAGCATAAAAACAAAATGTGTATGTGCATAAATATCTTTTCTAATACATGAGTTTTGGAAAGTCCCATATTTCATGAATCATTAGCCTGATTTATATTGATGTTATATAATCCTTTCAAAAACAAGACTGTGTAGATGTTGCCATCTACTGTTTGCCTAGATACATACTAGTACATATAATTCACTTTATGTAACAATATTCTTCCCTCTAACTGCATTTCTTTTTCTGCAAAGATCATTTTAACCTCAATGCCTTCTTCTTTTGAAGTGATTTATTTACTTACTTACTTTTAAATACTCTACCCAAAGGGTCATTACAAGAAATTCTTCCACTGATATTGGAAAAATCCTGAGAAAGTGACCTAATGTTCCTTAAATCTTCTCCAATATGTTGACATCATTTTGAAGTCTGAAAAGAGATAGAGTATCTATAATTGAAACCCCACTTTAATAATGCTTTAGTGTCTAATCTAATTCAAAGAGGTTAAGATTACTGGACTGCTGTTATTTTATTTTCAGATTCAAATTCAAGACATGTATAAAATAAATATCTGGTTGTTGTTTTTTTTTTTTTTTCTGTAAATACATTTAGATGTCAGTGATTGTGTCAGATTCTTTTTATTACGATAAAATACCAATTAGTTTACTTAACAATTGGTTTTTTGAATTGTTTACTTTGTAGTTTTTTGATGTGTATGCAGCACTTTTTAAGTATGCTGTTGATTCAATCTGGAAATAAAGAAAAATTTTTAAAATCTGTGCACTTACAGTTCAGACTAATTTTAGTGCTCTGAGATAATCTATGGTCTTCAAACCTATAACTATGACTAGACCCAGTAACAATCATAAGTAAAATCTGTGAACTGTTTTACAGTTTATAAATTTCTTCAAATATTTTAGTTAATTTGGTACTAGTAATAATACTGTGAAGTAATTAGTACAGTAATTGGTTTTTTATAGGTATATTCAGCTTTATGAAGAAAACATATTGAAATATTAGGGGAAAACAGAATTATTTTTCTGACTCCATTAAATACTATAAAAACCATTAATCCTTTTACAGAAAATAATGCTTTTTTTGAAAACAGAAATATTTTTTCTGACTCCACTAAATACTATAAAATCTGTTGATACTTTTACAGAAACTAATCCTTTTTTTCAGGAGAATATCCAAGGAAAAAAACCATTATCATTCTTTTCAATGCCATAATGACTGGGAAAGAAAAGCCATGAACATATGTAAGCTAGTATTTAGATGCTGAACTTGCACAAGGACCCCAAGTGGGAATAGAAGCATTGTGTTTAATGCAGGCCAATAATCTTTTATATAGAATTGTTCCATGATACTCTTTTTTATTTTAATTTTATTTTTTTTAGGTTCAGATGTACAGTGTAGTGATTCAATAGTTTTATAAATTATACTCTATTTAAAGTTGTATTAAAATAATGGCTATATTTCCCTGTGTTTCTTCTCTATTTTATACATAATAGTTTGTACCTCTTAATCCCATACCCTTATCTCACTCCTCTCACCTTACCTCTCCCCATTGGTAACCACTTCTTTGCTCTGTCTGTGACTTTGTTTCTGTTTTGTTATATAGAATTTTTTGCTTCAGTTTTTTAGATTCTTCATATAACTTATAACATACAGTATTTGTCTTTCTGTCTGACTTATTTCACTAAGCATAATACTCTCTAGGTCCAATCACATTGCAGCAAATGGCAGAATTTCATTCTTTTTTATGGCTGAGTAATATATATATATATATATATATATATATATATATATATATACCACATCTTCTTTATCCATTTATCTGTTTATGGACACTTGGGTTGCTTCAATATCTTGGTTATGGTAAATAAGCTGCTGTGAAAATTGGGGTGCTTGTCTCTTTTTGAATTAGTGTTTTCAGTTTCTTTGGATGTATACCAGCAGTGGAACTGGTATCATATGGTACTTCTATTTTTAGTTTTGAGGAATTGCCATACTGCTTTCCATAGTAGCTGCAACAATCCCACCTACAGTGTACAAGGGTTCCCTTTTCTTCACATCCTCACCAACATTTGTTATTTATGGACTTTTTGATGACAGCCATTTTGACAGGTGTGAGGCGATATCTCATTGTGATATTGACTTGCTGTCTCTGATGATTAGCAATGTTGAGCACTTTTTCATGTCTCTGTTGGCCATCTGTATATCTTCCTTGGGAGAATGTCTATGCTTGCCTTCTGTTCATTTATTAATTGGGTTGTTGGTTTTTGTGATTTTGGATTGTATGAACAGTTTATATATTTGGATAGTAATCCCTTATCAGACATATCATTTGCAAAGCCTTGGTTGTACAGGAGTCTTTCTGCTAGTCTCCAGTTAGTTTTCAGGGAGAATTGTTCCATGTGTAGATGTATCTTTTTTTTTTTTTTAACATCTTTATTGAAGTATAATTGCTTTACAATGGTGTGTTAGTTTCTGCTTTAAAACAAAGTGAATCAGTTATACATATACATATGTTCCCATTTCTCTTCCCTCTTGCATCTCCCTCCCTCCCACTTTCCCCATCCCACCCCTCTAGGTGGTCACAAAGCACCGAGCTGATCTCCCTGTGCTATTCGGCTGCTTCCCACTAGCTATCTATTTTACATTTGGTAGTGTATATATGTCCATGACACTCTCTCACCCTGTCACATCTTACCCCTCCCCCTCCACATATCCTCAAGTCCATTCTTTAGTAGGTCTGTGTCTTTATTCCCATCTTGCCCCTAGGTTCTTCATGTCTTTTTTTTTTTTTTTCTTAGATTCCATATATATGTGTTAGCATACTGTATTTGTTTTGCTCTTTCTGACTTACTTCACTCTGTATGACAGACTCTAACTCCACCACCTCATTACAAATGCCTCCATTTCATTTCTTTTTATGGCTGAGTAATATTCCATTGTATATATGTGCCACATCTTCTTTATCCATTCATCCGATGATGGACACTTTGGTTGCTTCCATGTCCTGGCTATTGTAAATAGAGCTGCAATGAACATTTTGGTACATGACTCTTTTTGAATTATGGTTTTCTCAGGGTATATGCCCAGTAGTGGGATTGCTGGGTCATATGGTAGTTCTATTTTTAGTTTTTTAAGGAACCTCCATACTGTTGTCCATAGTGGCTGTATCAATTTACATTCCCACCAACAGTGCAAGAGTGTTCCCTTTTCTCCACACCCTCTCCAGCATTTATTGTTTCTAGATTTTTTGATGATGGCCATTCTGACCGGTGTGAGATGATACCTCATTGTAGTTTTGATTTGCATTTCTCTAATGATTAAGGATATTGGGCATTCTTTCATGTGTCTGTTGGCCATCTGTATATCTTCTTTGGAGAAATGTCTGTTCAGGTCTTCTGCCCATTTTTGGATTGGGTTGTTTGTTTTTTTGTTATTGAGCTGCATGAGCTGCTTGTAAATCTTGGAGATTAATCCTTTGTCAGTTGCTTCATTTGCAACTATTTTCTCCCATTCTGAGGGTTGTCTTTTGGTCTTGTTTATGGTTTCCCTTGCTGTGCAAAAGCTTTTAAGTTTCATTAGTTCCCATTTGTTTCTTTGTGTTTTTATTTCCATTTCTCTAGGAGCTGGGTCAAAAAGGATCTTGCTGCGATTTATGTCATAGAGTGTTCTGCCTATGTTTTCCTCTAAGAGTTTGATAGTGTCTGGCTTAAAATTTAGGTCTTTAATCCATTTTGAGTTTATTTTTGTGTATGGTGTCAGGGAGTGTTCTAGTTTCATACTTTTACATGTACCTGTCCAATTTTCCCAGCACCACTTATTGAAGAGACTGTCTTTTCTCCACTGTATATGCTTGCCTCCTTTATCAAAGATAAGGTGACCATATGTGCGTGGGCTTATCTCTGGGCTTTCTATCCTGTTCCATTGATGTATGTTTCTGTTTCTGTGCCAGTACCAAACTGTCTTGATTACTGTAGCTTTGTAATATAGTCTGAAGTCAGGGAGCCTGATTACTCCAGCTCCATTTTTCGTTCTCAAGATTGCTTTGGCTATTCGGGGTCTTTTGTGTCTCCATACAAATTGTGAATTTTTTTGTTCTAGTTCTGTGAAAAATGCCAGTGGTAGTTTGATAGGGATTGCATTGAATCTGTAGATTGCTTTGGGTAGTAGAGTCATTTTCACAATGTTGATTCTTCCAATCCAAGAACATGGTATATCCCTCCATCTATTTGTATCATCTTTAATTTCTTTCATCAGTGTCTTATAATTTTCTGCATACAGGTCTTTTGTCTCCTTAGGTAGGTTTATTCCTAGATATTTTATTCTTTTTGTTGCAATGGTAAACGGGAGTGTTTTCTTAATTTCACTTTCAGATTTTTCATCATTAGTATATAGGAATGCAAGAGATTTCTGTGCATTAATTTTGTATCCTGCTACTTTACCAAATTCATTGATTAGCTCTAGTAGTTTTCTAGTGGCAGTTTTAGGATTCTCTATGTATAGTGTCATGTCATCTGCAAACAGTGACAGCTTTACTTCTTTTCCGGTTTGGATTCCTTTTATTTCTTTTTCTTCTCTGATTGCTGTGGCTAACACTTCCAAAACTATGTTGAATAATAGTGGTGAGAGTGGGCAACCTTGTCTTGTTCCTGATCTTAGTGGAAATGGTTTCAGTTTTTCACCATTGAGGACAATGTTGGCTGTGGGTTTGTCATATATGGCCTTTATTATGTTGAGGAAAGTTCCCTCTATGCCTACTTTCTGCAGGGCTTTTATCATAAATGGGTGTTGAATTTTGTCGAAAGCTTTCTCTGCATCTATTGAGATGATCATATGGTTTTTCTCCTTCAGTTTTTTAATATGATGTATCACGTTGATTGATTTGCGTATATTGAAGAATCCTTGCATTCCCGGAATAAATCCCAGTTGATCATGGTGTATAATCCTTTTAATATGCTGTTGGATCCTGTTTGCTAGTATTTTGTTGAGGATTTTGCATCTATGTTCATCAGTGATATTGGTCTGTAGTTTTCTTTCTTTGTGACATCTTTGTCTGGTTTTGGTATCAGGGTGATGGTGGCTTCGTAGAATGAGTTGGGAAGTGTTCCTCCCTCTGCAATATTTTGGAAGAGCTTGAGAAAGATAGGTGTTAGCTCTTCTCTTAATGTTTGATAGAATTCGCCTGTGAAGCCATCTGGTCCTGGGCTTTTGTTCCTTGGAAGATTTTTAATCACAGTTTCAATTTCAGTGCTTGTGATTGGTCTGTTCATATTTTCTATTTCTTCCTGGTTCAGTCTCGGTAGGTTGTGCATTTCTAAGAATCTGTCCATTTCTTCCAAGTTGTCCATTTTATTGCCATAGAGTTGCTTGTAGTAATCTCTCATGATCCTTTGTATTTCTGCAGTGTCAGTGGTTACGTCTCCTTTTTCATTTCTAATTCTGTTGATTTGAGTCTTCTCCCTTTTTCTCTTGATGAGTCTGGCTAATGGTTTGTCAATTTTGTTTATCTTCTCGAAGAACCAGCTTTTAGTTTCATTGATTTTTGCTATTGTTTCCTTCATTTCTTTTTCATTTATTTCTGATCTGATCTTTATGATTTCTTTCCTTCTGCTAGCTTTGGGGTTTTTATGCTCTTCTTTCTCTAATTGCTTTAGGTGCAAGGTTAGGTTGTTTATTCGAGATGTTTCCTGTTTCTTGAGGTAGGCTTGTATTGCTATAAACTTCCCTCTTACCACTGCTTTTGCTGCATCCCATATGTTTTGGGTCGTCGTGTCTCCATTGTCATTTGTTTCTAGGTATTTTTTGATTTCCCCTTTGATTTCTTCAGTGATCACTTCGTTATTAAGTAGTGTATTGTGTAGCCTCCATGTGTTTGTATTTTTTACAGATCTTTTCCTGTAATTGATATCTAGTCTCATAGCGTTGTGGTTGGAAAAGATACCTGATACGATTTCAATTTTCTTAAATTTACCAAGGCTTGATTTGTGACCCAAGATATGATCTATCCTGGAGAACGTTCCATGAGCACTTGAGAAAAAAGTGTATTCTCTTGTTTTTGGGTGGAATGTCCTATAAATATCAATTAAGTCCATCTTGTTTAATGTATCATTTAAAGCTTGTGTTTCCTTATTTATTTTCATTTTGGATGATCTGTCCATTGGTGAAAGTGGGGTGTTAAAGTCCCCTACTATGATTGTGTTGCTGTCGATTTCCCCTTTTATGGCTGTTAGTTTTTGCCTTATGTATTGAGGTGCTCCTATGTTGGGTGCATAAATATTTACAATTGTTATACCTTCCTCTTGGATCGATTGCTTGATCATTATATAGTGTCCTTCTTTGTCTCTTGTAATAGTCTTTATTTTAAAGTCTATTTTGTCTGATATGAGAATTGCTACTCCAGCTTTCTTTTGATTTCCATTTGCATGGAATATCTTTTTCCATCCCCTCACTTTCAGTCTGTATGTGTCTCTAGGTCTGAAGTGGGTCTCTTGTAGACAGCATATATATGGGTCTTGTTTTTGTATCCATTCAGCCAGCCTGTGTCTTTTGGTGGGAGCATTTAATCCATTTACATTTAAGGTAATTATTGATATGTAT
Organism: Balaenoptera borealis; assembly: GCF_965194805.1. Taxonomy (NCBI): domain Eukaryota; kingdom Metazoa; phylum Chordata; class Mammalia; order Artiodactyla; family Balaenopteridae; genus Balaenoptera; species Balaenoptera borealis. The sequence continues at coordinate 101,996,169 of NC_138873.1, read as the reverse complement.
GTTCCTATTCCCATTTTCTTAAATGTTTTGGGTTGGTTGTTGTAGGTCTTTTCCTTCTCTTGTGTTTCTTGCCTAGAGAAGTTCCTTTAGCATTTGTTGCAAAGCTGGTTTGGTGGTGCTGAACTCTCTCAAGTTTTGCTTGTCTGTAAAGGTTTTAATTTCTCCATCAAATCTGAATGAGATCCTTGCTGGGTAGAGTAACCTTGGTTGTAGGTTTTTCTCCTTCATCACTTTAAGTATATCCTGCCACTCCCTTCTGGCTTGCAGAGTTTCTGCTGAAAGGTCAGCTGTTAACCTTATGGGGATTCCCTTGTGTGTTATTTGCTGTTTTTCCCTTGCTGGTTTTAATATGTTTTCTTTATATTTAATTTTTGATAGTTTGATTAATATGTGTCTTGGCATGTTTCTCCTAGGATTTATCCTGTATGGGACTCTCTGTGCTTCCAGGACTTGATTAACTATTTCCTTTCCCATATTAGAGAAGTTTTCAACTATAATCTCTTCAAATATTTTCTCAGTCCCTTTCTTTTTCTCTTCTTCTTCTGGGATCCCTATAATTCGAATGTTGGTGCGTTTAATGTTGTCCCAGAGGTCTCTGAGACTGTCCTCAGTTCTTTTCATTCTTTTTTCTTTATTCTGCTCTGCAGTAGTTATTTCCACTATTTTATCTTCCAGGTCACTTATCCGTTCTTCTGCCTCAGTTATTCTGCTATTGATCCCATCTAGAGTATTTTTAATTTCATTTATTGTGTTTTTCATCGTTGCTTGGTTCCTCTTTAGTTCTTCTACATCCTTGTTAAATGTTTCTTGCATTTTGTCTATTCTATTTCCAAGATTTTGGATCATCTTTACTATCATTATTCTGAATTCTTTTTCAGGTAGATTGCCTATTTCCTCTTCATTTGTTAGGTCTGCTGTGTTTTGACCCTGCTCCTTCACCTGCTGTGTGTTTTTTTGTCTTCTCATTTTGCTTATCTTACTGTGTTTGGGGTCTCCTTTTCACAGGCTGGAGGTTCGAAGTTCCCGTTGTTTTTGGTATCTGTCCCCAGTGGCTAAGGTTCGTTCAGTGGGTTTTGTAGGCTTCCTGGTGGAGGGGACTAGTGCCTGTGTTCTGGTGGATGAGGTTGGATCTTGTTTTTCTGGTGGGCACGTCCACATCTGGTGGTGTGTTTTGGGGTGTCTGTGGCCTTATTATGATTTTAGGCAGCCTCTTTGCTAATGGATGGGGCTATGTTCCTGTCTTGCTAGTTGTTTGGCATAGGGTGTCCAGCCCTGTAGCTTGCTGGTCATTGTGTGAAGCTGGGTCTTGATGTTGAGATGGTGATCTCTGAGAGATTTTCACCGTTTGGTATCACATGGAGCTGGGAGGTCTCTTGTGGACCAGTGTCCTGAAGTTGGCTCTCCCACCTCAGAGGCACAGCCCTGATGCCTGGCTGGAGCACCAAGAGCCTTTCATCCACACAGCTCAGAGTATAAGGGAGAAAAAAATAGAAAGAAAGAAAGAAAGAGGATAAAATAAAGCTATTATAATAAAAAATAAGAAAAAAAATTATTAAGAGTAAATGTATTCAGAAAATTTTTTTTTTAATTTTTAAAGATAGATTTATTAATTTTTTATAATAAAAAATAAGAAAAAAAATATTAAGAAAAAAATTATTAGGGGAAAAATTTTTTTAATTTTTTAAAATAAAAAATATGAAAAAACTTATTAAAATTTTTTTTAATTTCTAAAAATAGAAAATAAGGAAAAAATTATTAAGAAAAGAGTTATTAGGAAAAAAACATTTTTTTTAAGTAAAAAAAAAACAAAAAACAAAAACGGACGGGCCTAACCCTAGCACTAATGGTGAAAGCAAAGCTATATAGACAAAATCTCACCAAGAAGCATACACATATCCACTCACAAAAAAAGGAAAAGGGGAAAAATTAATATATCCTGCTCCCAGAGTCCACCTTTTGAATTTGGGATGATTCGTTGTCTATTCAGGTATTTAACAGATCCAGGCACATCAAGTTGTTTGTGGAGCTTTAATCCGCTGCTTCTGAGGCCCCTGGGAGAGATTTCCCTTTCTCTTCTTTGTTCGTACAGCTCCCGGGGTTCAGCTTTGGATTTGGACCCGCCTCTGCGTGTAGGTCACCTGAGGGCGTCTGTTTCCCGCCCAGACAGAACGGGGTTAAAGGAGCAGCTGCTTCGGGGGCTCTGGCTCACTCAGGATGGGGGGAGGGAGGGGTACGGATGTGGGGCGAGCCTGCTGCAGCAGAGGCCGGCGTGACGTTGCAGCAGCCTGAGGTGCGCCATGCGTTCTCCAGGGGAAGTTGTCCCCGGACCACGGGAGCCCGGCAGCGGCGGGCTGCACCGGCTCCCGGGAGGGGTGGTGTGGAGAGTGACCTGCGCTTGCACACAAGCTTCTTGGTGGCAGCAGCAGCAGCCCTAGCGTCTCCTGCCTGTCTCTGGGGTCCGTGCTGATAACCACGGCTTGCGCCCACCTCTGGGGTCCATGCTGTTAGCCGCGGCTCGCGCCCACCTCTGGGGTCCGTGCTGATAGATGCAGCTCACGCCCACCTCTGGGGTCCGCACTGATAGCCGCAGCTCGTGCCAGTCTCTGGAGTTCATTTAGGCGGCGCTCTGAATCCCCTCTCCTTGCGCGCCGTGAAACAAAGAGGCAAGAAAAAGTCTCTTGCCTCTTCAGCAGCTGCAGACTTTTTCTCGGGCTCCCTCCCGGCTAGCTGTGGCACACTAACCCCTTCAGGCTGTGTTCACGCCACCAGCCCCAGTCCTCTCCCTGCGATCCGACCGAAGCCCGAGCCTCGGCTCCCAGCCCCCGCCCGCCCCGGCGGGTGAGCAGACAAGCCTCTCGGGCTGGTGAGCGCCGCTCAGCGCCGAGCCTCTGTGCGGGAATCTCTCCGTTTTTCCCTCTGCGCCCCTGTTGCTGTGGGATCCGCGCTGATAGCCGCGGCTCGTGCCAGTCTCTGGAGTTCGTTAAGGCTGCACTCTGAATCCCCTCTCCTTGCGCACCACGAAACAAAGAGGCAAGAAAAAGTCTCTTGCCTCTTCAGAAGCTGCAGACTTTTTCCCGGACTCCCTCCCGGCTAGCACCGAAGCCCAAGCCTCAGCTCCCAGCCCCGCCCGCCCCGGCGGGTGAGCAGACAAGCCTCTCAGGCTGGTGAGTGCTACTCAGCACCGATACTCCATGCGGGAATCTCTCCGCTTTGCCCTCCGCACCCCTGTGGCTGCGCTCTCCTCCGTGGCTCCGAAGCTTCCCCCCTCTGCCACCCGCAGTCTCTGCCCACGAAGGGGCTTCCTAGTGTGTGGAAACCTTTCCTCCTTCACAGCTCCCTCCCACTGGTGCAGGTCCCATCCCTATTCTTTTGTCTCTGTTATTTCTTTTTTCTTTTGCCCTACCCAAGTACGTGGGGATTTTCTTGCCTTTTGGGAGGTCTGACGTCTTCTGCCAGCGTTCAGTAGGTGTTCTGTAGGAGCAGTTCCACGTGTAGATGTGTTTCTACTGTATCTGTGGGAAGGAAAGTGATCTCTGCGTCTTACTCTTCCGCCATCTTGCTCCTCCCCTGAAATTGAAACTGTGATTAAAAATCTTCCAAGGAACAAAAGCCCAGGACCAGACGGCTTCACAGGCGAATTCTATCAAACATTTAGAGAAGAGCTAATACCTATCCTTCTCAAACTCTTCCAAAATATTGCAGAAGGAGGAACACTCCCCAACTCATTCTACAAGGCCACCATCACCCTAATACCAAAACCAGACAAAGATGTCACAAAGAAAGAAAACTACAGGCCAATATCACGGATGAACATAGATGCAAAAGTCCTCAACAAAATACTAGCAAACAGAATCCAACAGCACATTAAAAGGATCATACACCATGATCAAGTGGGGTTTATTCCAGGAATGCAAGAATTCTTCAATATACGCAAATCAATCAATGTGATACATCATATTAACAAATTGAAGGAGAAAAACCATATGATCATCTCAATAGATGCAGAGAAAGCTTTCGACAAAATTCAACACCCATTTATGATAAAAGCCCTGCAGAAAGTAGGCAAAGAGGGAACTTTCCTCAACATACTAAAGGCCATATATGACAAACCCACAGCCAACATTGTCCTCAATGGTGAAAAACTGAAACCATTTCCACTAAGATCAGGAACAAGACAAGGTTGCCCACTCTCACCACTATTATTCAACATAGTTTTGGAAGTGTTAGCCACAGCAATCAGAGAAGAAAAAGAAATAAAAGGAATCCAAATCGGAAAAGAAGAAGTAAAGCTGTCACTATTTGCAGATGACATGATACTATACATAGAGAATCCTAAAGAGGCTACCAGAAAACTCCTAGAGCTAATCAATGAATTTGGTAAAGTAGCAGGATATAAAACTAATGCACAGAAATCTCCTGCATTCCTATACACTAATGATGAAAAATCTGAAAGTGAAATTAAGAAAACACTCCCGTTTACCATTGCAACAAAAAGAATAAAATATCTAGGAATAAACCCACCTAAGGAGACAAAAGACCTGTATGCAGAAAATTATAGGACACTGATGAAAGAAATTAAAGATGATACAAATAGATAGAGAGATATACCATGTTCTTGGATTGGAAGAATCAACATTATGAAAATGACTCTACTACCCAAAGTAATCTACAGATTCAATGCAATCCCTATCAAACTACCACTGGCATTTTTCACAGAACTAGAACAAAAAATTTCACAATTTGTATGGAGACACAAAAGACCCCAAATAGCCAAAGCAATCTTGAGAACGAAAAATGGAGCTGGAGGAATCAGGCTCCCTGACTTCAGACTATATTACAAAGCTACAGTAATCAAGACAGTTTGGTACTGGCACAAAAACAGAAACATACATCAATGGAACAGGATAGAAAGCCCAGAGAGAAACCCATGCACACATGGTCACCTTTTCTTTGATAAAGGAGGCAAGCATATACAGGGGAGAAATGACAGCCTTTTCAATAAGTCATGCTGGGAAAACTGGACAGGTACATGTAAAAGTATGAAATTAGAACACTCCCTGACACCATACACAAAAATAAACTCAGAATGGATTAAAGACCTAAATGTAAGGCCAGACACTATCAAACTCTTAGAGGAAAACATAGGCAGAACACTCTATGACATAAATCACAGCAAGATCCTTTTTGACCCAACTCCTAGAGAAATGGAAATAAAAACACAAATAAACAAACGGGACCTAATGAAACTTAAAAGCTTTTGCACAGCAAGGGAAACCATAAACAAGACCAAAAGACAACCCTCAGAATGGGAGAAAATAGTTGCAAATGAAGCAACTGTCAAAGGATTAATCTCCAAAATTTACAAGCAGCTCATGCAGCTAAATAACAAAAAAACAAACAACCCAATCCAAAAATGGGCAGAAGACCTAAATAGACATTTCTCCAAAGAAGATATACAGATTGCCAACAGACACATGAAAGAATGTTCAACATCATTAATCATTAGAGAAATGCAAATCAAAACTACAATGAGATATCATCTCACATTGGTCAGAATGGCCATCATCAAAAAACCTAGAAACAATAAATGCTGGAGAGGGTGTGGAGAAAAGGGAACACTCTTGCACTGTTGGTAGGGATGTAAATTGATACAGCCACTATGGACAACAGTATGGAGGTTCCTTAAAAAACTAAAAATAGAACTACCATATGACCCAGCAATCTCACTACTGGGCATATACCCTGAGAAAACCATAATTCAAAAAGAGTCATGTACCAAAATGTTCATTGCAGCTCTATTTACAATAGCTAGAACATGGAAACAACCTAAGTGTCCATCATCGGATGAATGGATAAAGAAGATGTGGCACATATATGCAATGGAATATTACTCAGCCATAAAAAGAAACGAAATGGAGTTATTTGCAGTGAGGTGGATGGAGTTAGAGTCTGTCATACAGAGTGAAATAAGTCAGAAAGAGAAAAACAAATACAGTATGCTAATACATATATATGGAATCTAAAAAAAAAATGTCATGAAGAATCTAGTGCCAAGACGGGAATAAAGACACAGAATTACTAGAGAATGGACTTGAGGATATGGGGAGGGGGAAGGGTAAGATGTGACAGGGTGAGAGAGTGGCATGGACATATATACACTACCAAATGTAAAATAGATAGCTAGTGGAAAGCAGCTGCATAGCACAGGGAGATCAGCTTGGTGCTTTGTGACCACCTAGATGGGTGGGATAGGGAGGGTGGGAGGGAGGGAGATGCAAGAGAGAAGAGTTGTGTGAATATGTATATGTATAACTGATTCACTTTGTTATAATTCAGAAACTAACACACCATTGTAAAGCAATTATACTCCAATAAAGATGTTTAAAAATAAAGAAAAATTAAAAAAACCTAAAAATAGAATTACCATATTCTCCAGCAATCCCACTACTGGGCATATACCCAGAGAAAACCGTAATTCAAGAAGAGACATGCACCCCAATGTTCATTGCAGCACTATTTACAATAGCCAGGTCATGGAAGCAACCTAATTGCCCACCGACAGATGAATGGATAGAGAAGTTGTGGTACATATATACATTAGAATATTACTCAGCTATAAAAAGGAACGAAATTGAGTCATTTGTTGAGACGTGGATGGATCTAGAGACTGTCATACAGGGTGAAATAAGTCAGAAAGAGAAAAACAAATATCCTATATTAACGCATGTATGTGGAACCTAGAAAAATGGTACAGATGAACAGGTTTACAGGGCAGAAGTTGAGACACAGATGTAGAGAACAAACGTATGGACACCAAGGGGGGAAAACCGCAGTGGGGTGGGGATGGTGGTGTGCTGAATTGGGCGATTGGGATTGACATGTATGCACTGATGTGTATAAAATTGATGATTGATTAAAAAAAAATAGTCTAAGAAAACTGTCCTTTAAACAGATGAGAGAACTAAATTTTCATGTGAACTTGAAAAATTTGGGGGTTACTTTTTGTATTTCTGAGGGAATCTGTAATTTATGTAAGTGTTTATTTTTCTTTAAGCCAATTAAATAGAGCTCTTTTACAGATTAATTTTGGTAATACCATCTGGTGGTAAAAAAAAAAATCACACATTTGTAACATGTGTATGTTGCCATACAGAAACATACAGACGGATACAAACAGAAATCTTATAGTTTTTGTGTAAACATTTTAGCTATGAGACAGGTACCATAATATAAAACTCACTGGTTTATAAAAAGAACATTTGAGTCCAAATTGTGTTTCTGGTGGTGGTAATAAAAATTAAAATTTCCCACTAAAAAAAAAAAAAAAAAGAAGAATATAAGATTTTTTGGTTTTTTATTTGTTTTTTGGATGCTAGATCTTAAAAACCATTGTAAGACAATCTGAAAGAGAATTCTAAATTTAACAAATTGTCTTAATTTTTTTTTACATTTGTATTACCCAAATGGAATTCAATAATTTGTATTTGACATATCCTGCTATGAACTGATCTCTCATAAATTGGATTAGTGCCCTTATGAAAGAGACTTCAGAGAGCTCCCTCACCCTTTCTGCAAAGTTAGGACACAGTGAGAAGACAGCCGTCTATGAATCAGGAAGCTGCCCTCCCCAGACGTTGAATTTGTTCTTGATCTTGAACTCTCCAGACTCCAGAACTGTGAGAAATAAATTTCTATTGTTTATAAGCTACCCATTCTATGGTATTTTTGTTATAGAAGCCCAAACTAAGACATGTATTATTTTCAAGTCTTTCTAAAACATTCAGCTTAGATTTGAAGAAATGTTAAATATCTTTCTTCATATTAGTTTAAATAATATTTAATTAAATTGCATGTATGCAATAACCAGCACAACTAGGATAAACAATTGTGAAAATCACCACAGTCAGTATACAACTAGCCTGGTGGGAGAAGAAACCTGGGTTGTGGGGGAACTGTTAAAACAGTTAATCTTGAGGTTTAGTGCAGGAAGAGTCCAATTATAATGAGGAGGAGCTAAAGATAATTTGATTAGTAGGTTAGATGATGGCATACAGGCCCAATGAGTACAACAGAGTTGGAAGGATGCTCATTGAGTAGGTTGTCACTAGAAATGAGAATCTCTGAATTAAGATCTCTCTGACTTAACGATGTGCAGTTTATGCCTCTATTGGGCAGATAAGACAGCTCTTCATGACATGAAAAATCTTATAAATGAAGAATAACTAAGTTCTAACAACTTAGTAAGATCTAATGGTTTATCTGATTTATTTGTCAGAAATGTACCAACTCCGTGTTTTATGACGCAACAATTTTTCCATTTTATCTCAAATATTAGAATTAGGATTAGTTATTAATTTGGAGGGTTAGGAAAAAGTTGTGGCTGTGGATGCAAACCGTATTTAGATTGTTGTGTTTTATGTAAATAATATTGATTATCTGGCAACTTCAGCTATAAGTTTTTACTTCATCTTGATTCTACAAAATAAATACATGCACTATTAAATTTTATAAAGAGAACCAGCATTTAGATTTGGATGAAAAACAACCAAGTGAACAGGTAAATAGGTTAATTTTAAGCTTTTTAAGTTTTAAAAGAGAAATGAAAACCCTTTCAAATACTCATTTTTGTAATTAAGAACAGAGATAAAAATTTCTCAGCAATATAGCAACTGTTGTACACAGTATGTTTGAATTTTATATTGCAGTTTGATTAGAAAGAAACAAAGAGGGTAAATGGAGAAGATATTGACATTCATAAGGTAGGAAAGAGAGACAACTGGAAAGATGATCAAAGAAATAAAGGAAAAGGTAGAGTTGATTACAACAAACATAAAATAATGACTATGCAATTGCAGAGATAGAACAAGAGAGTCAGGCCCAGCTGACCAGCTGGAGCTGGGCCTGGACTTTCTTGGGCCTAGACGCCCTGGAAAGGAGTGATCAGCTGTGGAGACTATACATCACACAAGGAGGAGGGTACAGAGGGTTTGACTGGATTCAGAAAAAGCCTCCTACCATCCCCCATCAACTAGACTTGAAGTTGTGGTTGAAGGCAGCAAACTCCCTTTGAGAAAGCATTTCCTATTTCCTCTGACTGAGTTAGGACTGTTTCTGGGACCATGTAGAGCAGCTTGTAGATGATTTCTGTGCTCATTGTGGACAGATGGAATGGCTGGGGTTCTCCAGAGACTGACATTTGGAGAATTGAAAAGGCTAAAGAAAGATGACAGTAGTTATACAGCAAAGGACCAGAATTAATTTAGAGACTAGAAGTGATGCTAGAAAGGGAAATTAAACATAGAAATTACAAATAAGTAGATCTTTGCCATCGGTAAAAATCTGGGTCACTTACAGGTGTATTTTTCCAATTGTGTTTTTGTCTGTGGCCTTCGATAGCATAGTTGTCTAATAAATATTTCATTATCTCAGTCTAACAATAAATTTCATTCCAGAATACAACTGTTATATAACAAAACCACTACATTGCAGAAAATGTTGATCAACACAGTTTTAAGCTTTGTATGTCCTTTGTTTGTAGGGACTCAGGCATAAATGAACATTTGTCATTAGACTTTTCTAGTGCATTTCTAGTGTATTGTGCCTTCGGCATGACACATCAGAGTCTGGTGCTTCACTTTTGTTATCTATCAGACCCCTCTGGAAAGAGCCTCTATGCAATTCATCATCTGCAGTGTTTGTTTTGGGTATACATATAAATACATGTTGAATGCGTTTGTTGGGGATACTGTGGTTTCCAAAGCCAACTTGAGTAAAAATGTGTGAGATGAATGATGAAGGGGACCTTCTGAAGGAGGTATGAAGTTAATAATTAAAATGTTATTTATCAAAATACTGACAGCAAAGCTTTTAATATTCTATGTCAACTGTTTGAGTGCCAGAATGAATAAGGACAATGTGATTATACTTGTTTTATGTCTACACTGGGGAAGTTTCTGAAGAAACTCTCTACTACACATTGAGTTTATAAATGTAATAAAAACTAAATTCAGAATTTGCATTAGGAAAGCATATTTAGTTTGATGAATCATTTAAAATAACTTCATTAGGCACTGAGTTTGAAGCATAAGTATGATATAAAAAATTTTATGCCTATTTTGGTTGTTATTGAGAGAACAATCTTTGTTTTCTCAAAGTTTTTCTTTCATTCAAACAAAAATGCTTTGAGGTTAAATGACTAAAGGTAAGAAGCCATTTTCAAATTATATTTGAAATGAACGTCATTTTAAATAGTGATAGCCACTCATCTGTTTTAGAATATATTTAAACAACTCAGTTGTCAACATGTAGCATTTCTCATTACTTCTTAATGTGTATGTACCCAACTTTGACTCCTGTTATTCTCACAGACCATTCTGAAAGTCTAGAATGTAGACTGGGAGGTATGTTGTGGTCAAGTCTGGGAGTATGTAGGTTTTCATTAGTTGAAGTTAAGAAAATACAGTGTAAGAAGCATGCCTACTCTGTGTGAGGCACAGTGGTAGACCAATGCATTGTGCTTGAAATAGTGGTAAATAGAGAATAGACTCCTCCATCTAGTCGGGAAGACAGCTAAAAACCTAAGGAAGCGGGACTTCCCTGATGGCGCAGTGGTTGAGACTCCGCTTGCCGACGCGGGGGACACCGGTTCGAGCTCCTGGTCCGGGAGGATCCCACATGCCGTGGAGCAACTAGGCCCGTGTGCCACAACTACTGAGGCTGCGTGCTACAGTTACTGAGGCCCGTGTGCCTGGAGCCCATGCTCCACAGCGAGAGAGGCCACCGCAGTGAGAAGCCCGTGCACCGCAGCAAAGACCCCACTCGCCGCAACTAGAGAAAGCCTGCGTGCAGCAATGAAGACCCAATGCAGCCAAATAAATAAATAAATAAATTTATTTAAAAAAAAAAACACACACAAAAAAAAAAAAACCAGAGGAAAAATGGAGCAACTGCTGTGTATAATGAGCATAAGCAGTGTGCTTTGGGATGGAGACAAGTGCTTTCCACAAGGGGACCTGGTTACACTGTGTGAAGAAGGGACCCACTGTGGAGTGGCTGTGGCTTATCAAGTAGTGTCCTGTCATTATCAGAGGCGTCAAATGGTAGACATGTGTAAGAGAACAAATTAGTCTGAAAGTAACTTGTAGCTGCAAATGATGGCTTAGAGAAAGAAAGTAATTAGTATACACATAATTAGCTTTTTGAAATTTTGATTTCTAACTATTTAACTTCTTCTTGGATTAGGTTTTACTACTCCTGAGCCTATGGCAGAACTATGTTTTCTCCCCCACCTTCCACAATTTTAAGGATTCCAGGTGACCCAGATTTTCTGAAAATATGTAAGAGTCACAATCTCCCCAAGACCAGTCTAGACCAAGTGTTGATAGTTCACTCTTAGGAGAATACAAAAACCAAAAATATGATTTTAAAGTACACAGTTTTTACAACAAAAGACATATTCTGCCTTTTAGGAAAAAGTTCATTGCTAACTGGGGTGGACATTATATTTAATAGATGTAGTAAAGGTGAGTCTTGGTGTCCACTTGACCCAACTCTTCATTGAATAACCTCCTCTGTGCTTTCCTGCCTAGGGTCATATTTCAGAGAGAGAATGAATATGGGAGGAGCGAGGGAGATGGTGTGTGATATCCTTTTCCTGTTAACTGATGTCTAGAAATGGACAATGATTGTGTGCTGTAGCAGACACTCTGGTAAAGTGAGCAGCAGCAGCACGAGGTTAACAAAGGCCTGATGGATTCAGGAGGGTGGATTAGATGAATGAAGAAAATCCGCAGGATGATCATGTACCCAATCTGAACAAATACTTTGTCAGAATCTTCAGTAAAAATGAACTGTTATTAACCTTAGATACGGTATGTCCCTAAAGAATATTTTACTGACATTCCCTATTCCAATGTCATGAAGTCATGCGTTCAGCCAAATTCTTATCAGCGGTGAAAAGAAAATAGATCAAAAACACTTTCTTGTTCCTCAATATACACCCTATGTGTGTATGACATTGTGAAATTGAGGAAAATAGCAGCACATCAAGTTATCAAAATTAAAATCTATCTATCAAAAACCTTGAGTGCGGCACTGAGTTGCGTGATATGCCAAGAGACCTGGGTAAGATCTACTCTCTGCCCTGTAGATGCTTATGGCTCAATACAGAAAACATCCACCCAGGTGGACACAAAAGGCTGAGCCTTCCACATTGAAATGTGGAAGAGAAATGGGTGCCAGCTGGGGTGAGACCAGAGGCTTCTCATCCTCTGCAGCCTCTGTATGTGTCAGCAGCAAGCGTGGCACCGGGGGAGGCCGCACTCAAGGCTAGAGATTTACCTACCCCAACTTACCCTACTTTTCCTGCTCTATGCTACTGTGTGTGCAAGTTTATAAAGACTTCTTGATTCTATTTTTATATTTTAAATGTGTTTTGTCTTTTAGAATTCAAAGTCTTGTTTTCAGATTTCAAGGTTTTTAGCTCATTTTACACTTATTTTCATTTGCCTCAAATGTACCTTCTTCCAGTTCATTAAGTGCCTCTCTCAATGTCAAAAATTAGGTTTGTGTTTCACATGCAGTGGCTAAGAGTACATTCCCTGAAGCCAAAACGTCTGTGTTTTAATCTCAGCTCTACTACTTACTATTGGTGTCACATGGGGCAAATTATTGGACTTCTCTGTGCTTCATTTGGACATTAATATTACCAAATGGAAGAGGTATTGTGGACGGATTAAATATCTTAATACATGCCAAGTGCTTAGAATAGTGCTTACAACACAGTGAGCACTCATGAAACAGGAGTTAGTTATCATACATACTTTAGTATATTTTAGACTGACTAGTAATATCTTCCCTAAGTTTTCATTTTTATAGCCTTAAAGAGTTTTACACTTTTTCTTTACATGGTAGAACTTCATTTGCTTTTCTATGTCATAATGAAAAAATTATATGTGGTATACATTTATATAAACACACATCTATTCACTTCTAGCCCATTAAGTCTTTCCTAAGGTATAGTGATGAGAACTATATTTAGTATTCTAGTTATAGGCACATCATATTTTTAAAAAGATAGAATGCCTTCTCCTGTCATATTTAAAATATTTTTGATGAGACCCAGTATTTTTATCTACTGCAGCCTATCAGTTGATATTTTCACCAACAGTTCTATAATGTTCTTGGATCTTATTTCAACCGTATTACAAGAATCCATTATCATAAATATTATATATATTGTATTATATGCTAAATATACATTAATAATTTTCTACAAGTCTTTTCTTACTACTGAAGTATATTTGTTGCTTTTCTGCCTATCCACAAAGCCTTCAAAAATTACTTTCATCCTATCTACACAGATAAATATATCTTTAGGTGAAAATCTTAATTTCTCTGGAAAACGTGGAGATTTCTTTTTTGGTTCACTTATAAAAAAGCAAAGTAAGACTGGTATACTAGCACCAAGCCCAGAGAATTGACCGAACGTTTTGCTTCCTTTATTATTTCAGCTTCCTTTGTTATTTAGTTTCATGTGATGAAAATAACATGGTGTTAGACCTTTATAAGATCATATTTTCCCTTCTCTGAAACTACTGATTAGGCTTTTTTTTCTTGTATAGAATGTACTGTTGCAGATTTTGCTTTGCCCCCAGAGTTGCGATTTGCTCTGGGCTTGGTGCTGATGTTGCTTATTTGTCATCTTGCTGGGAATGGAAGCAAGATCCAGAACTCTTCATATGAGGAACAGCCATATCATTTATACTGTGACAATTGCTTCACACAGAGGCTTTTTATAATGATAGTTTCTCTATAATTCTTGGGCGGATGTGGATATATATTATGTTCCACCTAATCTACCAACTAGTATATAGATTATTTTATTGCAAAGGTGGTGAGCATCTGTGGTGGTAGAACTGGAAATGATCTGGTTCATCTCTGACATTTGACTCTCTAACCTCTCCACAAATGAGTTTGAGGATAAGAAGCTTGACACTTTTCCAAATAGCCCATCCCATTTTAGCCCATTATATTAAGTAAAATTTGGATTCTCTGTAACTTCCAAAAAATTTGTTTGTATTTTTTGTCGATGCATAGTTTCACTTCAAAGGATGGAGATGGCACTCTTAGGTTGGAATGTGAAGTTTAAAAAAAAGACTCAAATTTCTTATTGCTTTTCATGTATTCAGATGAAGGCTCCTAAAATGCAACACAGTTTAAGGATGAAAATTCTTTAAAATACATAGATGAAGGTCTAGTTTTTAGAATAAGTAGATGTGTGGATAGTGTCTTTGTAAGAATATCTTATTTTCTATAAGTTGAGTCCTTGTGTATAATGATCTCAGGGACTCTCTAATTTAGTGTAAGACTAAAGTGACTTTGCAGAAACAACTTGATGGAAGGAGTGAATTACTCACTAGGCCATAAAGAAGTGTTGAAGTTTTTCTTTTTCTATTTAATTATTTATTGCCATGTGGGATCTTAGCTCCCCCACAGGGATTGAACCTGTGTCCCCTGCAGTGGAAGCTCGGATTCTTAACCATTGGACAGCCAGGGAAATCCCTGAAGTTTTTAAATAAACTACAAATGATGTTTATTTATCTGGGGAGCCAGACAACTTAAAAGGAGAATAATTTGACCAACGTTTTAAATAAGACATGGAACCGAACAGAGTATACAAACATAGTTAACTGCCAGGACTACAGAAAGTGAATATTTTGGTTCTCTTTAATGTTTCTGAGTTTTCTTTATTTTCTTTCATATAGTTCTTTAATGTTTAGAACATTCTTTTGAAATATTAGCATGTTTCAGCTATGCTATAAGGAAGCATTGGAAATAAGATTCTATGTTTTAAAGGGAGTAATCATAACCCTGGAGATAAGGTGTCGTTTTGAGGATAAATACGGTGAAAAAAACCCTGAAAGAAAGGTGAAATTAATGGGGAGAGGGGACAGAGTTGTGGAGCAGCTTGTCACCAGCAGAAGCTTCTCTTTCTCTAAGCCTTTCTCGAGAAAACTTTGAAGGATTCCACATAATATTTTATCTAGAAAAGCTGTTTTGATTATGTCAACCTATTGTATTACTATCAGGTCCTGTTGGACATTCAAAGAAATCTCATTTGGTATTATTTATGAAGGAGAGATCTGAATCAAATGTCCCTTCTGGCCTTGTATTTCAACATGGTAGACCTTGGCTGCCATTCATTCATTCATTTATTAGAAAATACTTAATCAATTTCCATTTTATTCTAGTCAATATATTAAGCTCAAGGGTATATCTAAAATGGCCCCTTCTAGGACTCTCCAATCCCTTGACTAGGTCCTCTTTGTCAGTCTTTCCTGATTTCACTTCCTATGCCATCTGTCTTGGATTTCATGTCTCATTATTTTAGCCTCTTACTTGCCAATATCTTCAACTTATTTTTGTCATTGTCTTCCTGAGTTTGTATCATCACAAAACCTCAACGCTGTGTTTTTCACAACCCCAAAAGAGCTTTGCTGGAGAAAAATAATTTACCTGTGAAGATTGGTGCCTTAAAACTTTAAAGTCTTCAGTTCTTTTAGGCACTAGACATTTTTGTTTCCTGAGTTGGCTTTTTCTCGTTGTCTGCTATGTCTATGTCAAACCACTTCCATTCTTCTTAAACCTTTAGTTTTCCATATCTTTACTGTCTGAGCACACCCAGAATGGATAAGAAAGATCAAAGTTTAAAATTAGTTTTAAATTCAGATTCTGCCACTCATTAGGTGCAATTAATCTTACTGAGGTACAATTATGTCATCTGAAAAGCACTCATTAAACGTTGAGGATTCCCTTCTTTCTCTCCTACTCCTAATTCTCCTCTTCCTCTAGATTTTTCCTCTTCTCCCCTCCTCTAACCTTCTATCTTCTATCTTCTTTACTTCCTCTTATGGAAGGAGATATATTAAAGTTATTCCTTCATTTCAACTCTAGTTTCCATACTTTTTGCCCTTTCAGGGATCTCGCTTTATCCTTTTTCTCCTTTCTTCAACATCTCCTTCTTTATAGACTCCTTTCATTAAGTATTTAAATACAACACATGTAAGTCTTTTCTTCCTAAAAACAACATAAACTTTTCTTGGACCCCTATGCACTCTTCCAGTGGCCATCCTCTCTGTCTTCTTCTCTTGTATTTTTGAGTTGTATTTCCTGCCTGTCTCCACTTGGTAGTAGTGAACATCTCTGGTACACTTACTGTGTGTGGACCCAGGACTAAGCACTTCTCAGTCTTCCTCAGTTTACTGCAGTCTGGCTGCTGCTCACATTCTTCCACTGAAACTGCTCTTACCAAGGCCTCCAGTGACCTGGTTGCAAAAAACAATGGGCAAGTTTTAATACTAACTTTATTTATCATTTCAGTAGCATGGCCTATTGGTGCTCCCTTCTTTTAAATACAGCTTTTATCTTTCGATGTCAATGAAGCCATCCTGTCCCAGTTTTTTCTTTCACATTCTCATCCTTTGTTCTCTGACTACTGTCTGGGATTCAATTTCTATGTTTAATCATTAAATATTGTTGTTCTCATTTTTATCTTAGTCCTTATTTTTTTCAATCTCTGCTCTTTTTTCCTTAATAATTCCAACCACTGTCAGGCCTTTGCTTTTTTCCTTTTGTTTCATCTTTTGGGTTCTGACCCATATGGCTAATATTTGCTGGGTGCCTCCAGATGACACACTTATCTTAGATTCTATATACCCGAAATAGAACCCAGAAACTTGCCTCTCAGGTCTCCTCCTCATTTGAGTTTCCTGGTCAGAAACCTTACTGCTATCTTTAATCCTTCTATCTACTTTATTTCCTATATCCAGTCAATCAACAACCTGCCAAATCTACCTCCCAAATATATGTGTAGTATGCTCATTTTTTGCCTCATCTCCACAGCCATTATCCTAGTTCAGATCACTGTAATCTCTACCCTAGATTGCCCAAGTGGATATTGGGAGGTCTAAGTAGTTCCTTGGTTTATGGTTGCAGAAGTTCTTAATTCTAGAAGGGGCACCTAAATACATACTTGGCACTTAAGGAATCATGATGCTTGGGCTAAACTAATCATTGCCTTAGGGTTTGGAGAAATTGGTAAGGGTGGGTTATACAGGGCCTCAGAGAATACTAATTTGAATTTTTCCTGAAGGAGATAGGAAACTGTGGAAGTATCCTAAGCAGAGAAATAACAAGACCAAAATTGTGATTTAGAGAAGTGATATGCGCAGAAGTCTGGAGGATGGGTAGGAGAATGGTAACACTGAAGGCAAGGAGAAAGTCGGTAATGACTGTGGTAATCTAAGTGAAAAATGTGGGAAATGGAAGCACGTACTTTTAAACGGGGAATTATTGAAGAGAATTACCACACTGTATTTAACTCTTCCTACTTAATGCTGCTTTCAAATTTTCACTATTGTAACAAAGATGGCACTGGACATGCATATAACTTTACATATTTTGAATTATTTTCTTAGACCAAGTTACCGGAAGTAGGAATAGTGTTTAATAGGTATGGATATTTTTAGATAAGCTGATGTAAGTTTACAATGTGTTCTTTGAAACATCTTTTCTGCAAATATTTTGAACACATTTCTTCCCCTTTTCTTTGAAGAATACATTTTAAGGAAACTGAAATTCTTTTCTCTTAGATATATTCTTTTAAATTTGATAATCATTGATCCTTTTTAACATTATTTCTAACACAGGTTAAAACTTGATGTGGCTTTTTTTCCCCTGCGCTGTACAGTAGGTCCTTGTTGCTTATCCATTTTAAATATAACAGTTTGTACATGTCAACCCCAAACTCTGATTTTATTAATGAGGGGAGGTACATGAAAAAGCAAGCAAGCAAATACAAAAACAAAAACAAAAATAAAAAAAGAAACAAAAAATCTTGATGTAGGGATGTGGGTTTTTTTTTTTTTTTTTCTTGCTGGCTGTTTCATGCATCTCCCCTCATCAACAAAATCAGAGTGTATGGTAAATGCATTAATGATTATACCTCAGACTATAGCCAGTATACAGAGGTTAAAACAAAGATTTTTAAAGTATTGACATTGAAAATGTAACTGTTAGAGAAAATTAAAAGTAAATGAACAGAATCAGTGATATCTAGAATTTAAATAACACTGGTTACTTCATTGGAAAGAAACTTATTAGGTCAAATTATGCCTAAATTTAATGCTTGGCAGTAACCGTTTAGGTTAAATCTTTTAGTTAACTTGATCAGCCACAGAGTGGAAATGCAAAATGACAAACATATTAAGCCATATAAACAATTTTCAAAGGAAATGCTGTGATAAGAAAAACATGAATTATAAAAATATCTTGTAATATGAAATATTCTTTAAAGGCCATTCCTGTGTATGAACTGAAGTTATCTGATAGAATGATAGTAGAAACGTATCTGAAGTGTGAAAAGATTCTCTGGTGGAAATGTCAAAAGAAATCAGAGTCAACCTGTTGTAGTAGAATTTTGAGACTGTCCAAATTAAACATAAATAAGATTTGCATGTTCACACATATCTGTGTTTATGCTCATGGTTTTTCCAGCTTTGTTTATTGACTTCTTTCTATCTTTAGTTCAAGTGTCCCCTCTTCTGTTTAAGCTTGGCCTAGTTTCCCTGAAGACTCTCTGAAGACCCTATTTATAAAACAGTTTGCCTGTTTAATAGTAGTGCTGTAGATTACAAGCATGAGTATGTTGGCTCCCCACTGAGAACCCTCGGACTACTTGACATATCCTCACCTCTCTGAGAGGTTCCACTAGTTTACTGTGTTCAGAGTCTAGAGATGCTTAGAAAAGGGAGGGATTAGAGCCTGACTGAATAGAAGTCATCTCTCATGAGTTAAGGGCCCATGAGGTAGCCTAGAAAAAGGTATCTTTGAAGCAGAGATCCTCAATAATGCATGGTGCCTGGGTAAAGATAATTATGACTAACATCTATTTAGTACTTACTACGCATCAAGCACTGCTTGTCCGACTTAACAGTGCAACCAGGAAATTTGTCGGCTGCACCTGTAATGTCAACTACTTGATAAACATTTCTAAACAGGTTGGTAAACAGCTGCTGACAAGAGTCCCTTGAAGGTACCCCAATCCTCTGAACTTCTATAGCTCTCCTACTGTTTCCCTGGGACCCTTATACCTCTCCATAATCCATCTACTAAAGAATTAACACCTGGTCCTGCAGGGACCCTCTAGAATCCTGTCCTGGCTTCCCAGCACCCCAGCAATGATTCTGGGGCATTCTGACTAACCGTATTCATTAACAATGCGTTAAGCACTTGTGCTCTGGAGTCAATTTCCTGGGTTCGAGTCCTAGCTCTACCACTTACAAGATGTGTGGGCTAATTAGTCTTTCTTTGACTCAATTTTACTCATCTCTAAAATGGAGATGACAATGCATATATGTCAAATAGTTGTTCTGAGACGAAACGCAGAGAATTTAGAAGAGAGCTGACACATAGTAGGTAAAATAAAAATATTTGTTATTTTTATTATCTGTACTAATGGTTAAATATCTTGACCATCTGTACTAGCCACCACTGCTGGGGAAAAAATAGGTGGTCTCTGCTGCTATCATTGTGCCCAGGGCCTCTAGCACTGCTGAATATTCTGAACAACATTCCAGTCTTTTTGAGATCTGGCTATATGGGAAATGAGTATCTTTCTTTTCTTCTTTACTACCTACTTTATACTTTAAATTGATTGCCAACATTTAAAAAATCATAAAATTTCAAATGAAAATCCAGATTTCTGGCATTCCTTGGAAATTTGGAAAACTGACATCACTAGGGCCACATTTTGTCATGGCAACTATTGGCTAGAGCCACACGTTGGTTCCTTCCTTGGATGGATGTCAGCTCTGGTGTTCAGCATACAGCCCACTGAGTCTCTGTTACCGGCTCAGCATTGAGTTTGCTGCCTCTGAACTAGGATAGCCTAACTATATCTCTTTCTTTGTAACATGGGAACCTTCAACTTCAATAACAACACTTTATCGCCTATACTAGATTGTAAGAGTCTTTATGAAAGGGACCATGTTTTATTTATTTTTATGTCTTTGACTTTACCTTACCCATAGTCCTCATTGTTTGGACTGATGAAGTTTAAGCTGATAGTGACTTAAGATGGTTTTAACCCTTATTCAGGAAAGAGTTATTAAAACACAATATAATTGTAGAAGAATATGTAACTGAGGGAGTTGAGTGAACAAATTTTTACAAGTCATACAGATAATCTTATAAAATAGAAGTGGAATTTCATCTAGTTCAGCTGTCCTCTATGGTGATTGGGAAGCTCCCCAGATAATTCCCATTCTTCCTTGGCAGTCATATGACCTTGAACAAATCATTTAACCCTGTTAAACCTGTTTCTGCCTTGGCAAAATGTAGGTGATAATAAATGTTCCCTGGAAGTTGTGAGTATTAAATAAGATATAACATATTGTTTGGTTATAAAAATACTTGTAAAATGTTAATATACTTTTGGGAATTGTACTTATAGCAGTGTTTACAGATGAAAATACCAAGGATCCAGAGGACTTGCTACTTAGTGGAAAAGTCAGAATTAGGACTCAAATCACATGAATCTTGACTAGTAGATTTTTTTACTGAAACATCATTCACATTGTAACTAAATGCAGTTAAGAGATTAAAGAGAATAAAAATACTTATTGGAGGTGAGGTAAATCAGGGATCCACTAAATTTGTTTGAACTATTATAGAAATGATCATTTTCATATATAAAGGAAAATCAAAGTACTGAACTAAATGTATTCTTCATTTGAAAAAAAATTGAGCATCTATTTTGGAGTCAGAGGCACATACTATGACAGTTCTAGGATTTTTATTGGTGAAATTCTCAGTTTAGGAACTCGATAAATTGTCCTTGTTTTTCTCTTAATAAACTTTCTCTTTTGGTCTGGTTTATATGAAGGCAGGTGAAAATTACTAAAATAAACATTCTCTGGGTTTGAGTCTCTGAAATTTAGGAAGCAGAATGGCATTTTGGAAACCAGAGGGCCTGTTTGCATCAATACTCTCTACTTTCCTTTCACTTTTGTGGCCTTGGGCAAGTTATTCAGAGTCTCACTTTTCTCATTTGTAGGATGGAGATTCTACCATCTTGAGGGTTATGCTGAAGAAATGTGCCTGACAGAGTGCTCAATTGTAGCACATTGTTATTTGGTTGCAGTTAGAGTTTGAAGCTGGAAGAAATCTTAAAATTTGTTTCATTTGATTCCATCAATCTGTGTATGAGAGGATCCCTAATGAATCAAACTAACACAAATATTAGTCTGCTCAGTTTCCTTTGAAATTTATGTAACTGGCCTAATACGTCATTTTCTAAAGACGACTTCTTAAAAATAACCAGAGACATGAATATGTAAAAACATTTACCAAAATTACAACTATATAATGTATATTTCTGGCAATGCAATCTTAGAAATTGTGAATATATACAATAAGGCTAGTATGTCACTGTCAGAATCCTATCCAAAGTGCATAGGGAAAATTTACACAAATAGTTGAATAAAATTATTAACTACTAGAAAAAAATAAATGACTATAACAATAAATATCACCTGATCCAAATATAAGATTATCTGTAGTGAAAGACCACAATTTTCTAAAAAGTGAAACTTAAAATCACACAAGATGTTAAAAAAAAATTTCGTCCAACTTAAAAATTGCTTCAAAATTTAAAAGGCTAGATCTCACTTTAAGTGTTCTAACCATAATAAAATTTTAAAAAATTAAAGCATAATGTTGGTATTTAGTATACATTAAGTGCTTAATAAATATTAGTTCCTTGAAAAAAAATCACACAAAGATTTAACCTATGAAATATATCTTTTTAAAAAACGTGGTAACAATAAGAACAATGTATCATAACTACATGTAGACACAAAACAGTTAAATTCATGTTTCTTCTTTTAGTCTTCAGAGATTGAATTGATTTAATTGACAAATGGTACAGCTGTACCCCAGCAACCACTCTGGACATGTATTTATAACTTGCCTCCAGGGATGGAAACTTCAGAAATAGCTCTTCAAAAAGAAACTAGCTCAAAACATTTTAGAATATAGTTTTTGACCCTGACCGTCTCACCTCAAACCACAATGAGGAGTTTTTAAAAAAAAAACATTAAAAATACCAGTGTCAGCATAATTCCCTCCAGGTTCATCCAAGTTGTTGCAAATGGCAAAACTTCATTTTTTATGACTGAATAATATTCCATTATATATATATGCCATATTATCCTTAGTGAAATAAGTCAGACAGAGAAAGACAAGTGCTATATATTTTCACTTATATGTGGAATTAAAAAAAAAAGAACAAATACAACAAAACAGAAACAGACTCACAGATACAGAGAACAAACTACCAAAGGGGAGAGGTGTGGGGAGGGATGGGTGAAATAGGGGTAGATGATTAAGAGATACAAACTACTAGGTAGATAATAAATAAGTTACAAAGATGTAATGTGCAGCACAAGAAATATAGTCAATATTTTATAATAAATTTGTATGGAGTATACTCTATAAAAATATTGAATATTGTACACCTGAAACTAATATAATATTGTAAGTCAATTACACTTCATTAAAAAAAAAAACAGAAAAGTTGACTTGGTAGAAGTAATGACCCCTAAACAAAACTTAAAATAGAATCTGTAGTCAGTACATTATGATGTGCATAGAGTATCAAGCCACTTGAGTAGAAAATAATTGATTCTTTTAAAAATTATTTCAGTGAATTAAAAATAAAAGTGGATAATGAAAAAAATCAATGTCAGCTTTTTATTTTAAAAAATTCTTATTTATTTCAGTTGTGACTCAGGACTGCAAGGATGATTCTGTCCACTGATGGGGCAGAGACACCAGAGCTCTCCATCCCCAGCCCCTGCCTCACTGTCCAGCTCCCCGTGGGGAATTGCCCTTGACAGCTCTGTCAAGGGATCCTGTCAAAGATTATAACTAGAGTGTTGAAGTTAGGTTATTTTGTTTTGATATGTTTTTCTTTAGGTTTTCCCAAGCTATAAAACAGTTTGAGCATGACATTGTTTCACATACATAAAATACAGTCACAAAATAGAATTTTATGAAAGCATGTGCTTTTTTGAAGTAAATATTGATGCAATTAGGATGAAGGGTAAGAAGAGGAGAATCTAATTCCTTAGGTATAATACTTATGTCTCTGGTCAAAAACATTAGAGATCCTAAAAAAAGAGAGAGAGAAATTATAAAAGAGGGCTTTTTAAAGCTAAAATGGGCTTGGTAAAATTACTTAAGAATAAATAATGCAAAATATCCCAGAGTAAAAAATATAGAAAATCTTGACTAGGGCAAGATTTTAATTTATTTGGTGATATTTTTTGTACCACATATAAAAGGAGATACAGAAAATCCATCCTGTCAGCAGAATGTTGAGCCTCTTAATTTTGAATTATTCAAGTGGATGTGGAAACAACAAAATTTACGTTGTTTTTAAAGTCAACTAGAGTCATTTTTATATCATCATTTTTTCTTGACCTCCAAATTTCATTGTATGCGTGATCTGTTATTTGACTTTTTGTTTATTAATTATTACAGGACACCAGAGATGAAGGTAATGAGACTAAAGCCAGCAGGATGAGTAAATTAAGAAAGACAAGAAAGGAAGACACTAAACTACATATTTTTCCAACTGAAATAGGAGAAGTGGATATACCCAACTCAAAAGGTATCTTGCTACTATGATCCCTCAAGAATACGTAGTCAAAGACAATCTCCATTTGGTCTTTTCTTCATAAAACATTTTTCTTCTCTTCTATGGGAGAAGCAAAGAAAGAAAGAAAATTTATTCCTACATAGGCAACATAAACGAAGGAAAATATAGGCTTGCAGTATAAATATATAAAAATAATAAGAATTTAAAGGGAGTAGAACTAGGAAAATAGTAGTGTGAACAAAAGAGTACAGAACAGAAGGAACATATATGTAAGAAGAGAAGAATATTTCTGCTCTGAGAATGAGTACAAAGATCATTACTGAGAGAGGCCACAATAAAGATGTGGATCAAGTTTTCATAACACATGTTGGAAGTCCAACTAGACTCCAGTGGATTTGAAACAGTGCTGAAACTAGGAGTTGATTTGGACAACAGTCTCAATTCTAGGAAGAGTGGTGTTCCAAGGCAGGGACAGTACAAATGGCCAGTGCATGGCAACAATAAAATGCAGTTAGGCTTTTGTAAACTTTATTATTGTTTTAAAATTATCTACAGAAAATGCAACCCCATATGGCTTAAAACCAGGGTGAACTACTCCCACTGCCCCTTATTTGGTATGTCACTGCCTAGGAATAAATTATTTTCTCAAGTATTCGTCTTTACATCATATTGAAAGACAGTTGAAAACAGTGCCAACATTTTTAAACATTTTTCTTTCTTTTTTTAAATAGACGTATAGTTGATTTATAATATTGTGTTAGTTTCAGGTGTACAGCAAAGTGATTCAGTTATATACATTTTTTCAGATTATTTTCCATTATAGGTTATTACAAGATATTGAATATTGTTCCCTGTGTTATACAGTAAATCCTTGTTGTTTATGAGTTTTATATATAGTGATGTGTATCTGTCAATCTCATACTCCTAATTTTTTCCCTCCCCACTCTTCCTTTCCCCTTTGGTAACCATAAGTTTGTTCCTATGAAAACAGTTAAATCTACTACAGAAACCGTAAGTCCATTTCTGTTTTGTATATAGATTTGTCTTACTTTTTTAGATTCCACATATAAGTGATTATCATATATTTCTCCTTCTCTGTCTGACTTACTTCACCCAGTATGATAATCTCTAGGTCCATCCATGTTGCTGCAAATAGCAATATTTCATTTTTGGGGCTGAGTAATATTCCATTATATATATATCTATATATATATATCTATATATATATATATATATATATATATATATATAGATAGATAGATAGATAGATAGATATCACACATACCACACCTTCTTAAACCAATCGTCAGTTTATGGACACTTGGGTTGTTCCCATGTCTTGGCTATTGTAAATAGTGCTGCTATGAACATTGGGGTACATGTATCTTTTTGAATTAGAGTTTTCATCTTTTCTGGATATATGCCCAGGAGTGGGATTGTTGGAACATATGGTAGCTCTATTTTTAGTTTTTTAAGGAACCTCCATACTGCTTTCCATAGTGGCTACACCCATTTACATTTCCACCAAAGGTGTAGGAGGGTTCCCTTTTTTAATCTAGCATTTATTTGTAGACTTTATGGTGATAGCCATTCTGACTGGTGTGAGGTGATACCTCATTGTACTTTTGATTTGCATTACTCTAATAATTAGTGATATTGAGCATCCTTTCATGTGCCTGCTGGCCATCTGTATGTATTCTTTGGAGAAATGTCTATTTCATTTTGATAAAATGGCCATACTACCCAAAGCAATCTGCAGATTTAATGTGATCTCTATCAAATTACCTATGACGTTTTTCACAAAACTAGAACAAATAACTCTAATATCTATATGGAACCACGAAAGACCCAGAATTGCCAAAGCAATCCTGAGGAAAAAGAACAAAGCTGGAGGTATAACCGTCCCAGATTTCGGACAATACCACAAAGCTACAATAATCAAAACAGCGTGGTATTGGCACAAAAGCATCATATAGATCAATGGAACAGAATAGAGAGCCCAGAAATAAATCCACACACCTAAGGTCAATTAATATTTGACAAAGAAGGCAAGAATATACAATAGAGAAAAAACAGTCTCTTCAGCAAGCAGTGTTGGTAAAGTTGGACAGCTGCATGTAAATCAATGAAATTAAAGCATTCTCTCACACCATATACAAAAATAAACTCAAAATGACTTAAAGACCTAAATATAAGACATGACACCATGAAACTCCTAGAAGACATGAATTGTAGCAATATTTTCTTACATCAGTCAATATTTTTTTAGGCCAAGGCAAAAGAAATAAAAGCAAAAATTAAAAAATGGTACCTAATCAAATTTAAAAGCTTTTGCACAGCAAAGGAAACCATCAACAAAACGAAAAGACAACATATGGAATGGGAGAAAATATTTGCAAACAATGAGACCAACAAGAGGTTAATATAAAAAATACACAAACAGTTCATAAAATTCCATATCAAGAAAACAAACAACCTAATCAAAAATGGGCAGAAGATCTTAACATTTTTCTTTATTTCTACAGAAAGGATTAGAAACCAAATGGTGTGTCACAAGTTGGGGGATACCAACAAACCAGTCATGGGACCTGGCTCTGCTGAATCTCATTTGCCAGAAGATGACAAGGACTCCAAAGATCAGACAATAGTGATAAAGCCATTGCCCCTCAAAGCATCAGCTAGCACTCCTGGTGGTGAATTTCACCCAAACTCCAGCTATACTGGTAAGGACTCTGGGACAAACTGGCATATGGGTCTAGTTGCTAATCCCAAATTTGTATTTGAATTAGTGATATTGTGTTGTTGGTTGAAGATGCTAGCCTGAAAGTCAGAACACTTAAAATAATTTATACACCTATCATTTATAAAATGCTTTACAGTTTTCTTTCCCCACTAGGTTGCTCATCTGGAAAATGGAGGGGTTGCAATGCATGATCTCTCAAGTTTTTTCTAAAAGTAAAATTGTTATTATTATTATTATTTTTTAGATTCTATTCCCATATAGGTCATTACAGAGTGTTGACTATTCACTGTGTTATACGGAAGATTCTTATTAGTTATCTATTATATATATATAGTATGTATATGTTAATCCTAATTTATCTCTCCCCCCTTTCCCCCTTGGTAAATGTAAGTTTGTTTTCTACATCTGTAACTCAATTTCTGTTTTGTTAATAGGTTCATTTGTACCTTTTTTTTAAGATTCCACATATAAGATGATATTTGTCTTTCTCTGCCCTTCATACTTCCCTCAGTATGACAATCTCTAGGTCCATCCATGTTGCTGCAAATGGCATTATTTTGTTCTTTTTAATGGCTAACATTTCATTGCACATATGTACCACATCTTCTTTAACCATTCCTCTGTTGATGGACATTTAGGTTGCTTCCTTGTCCTGGCTATTGTAAATAGTGCTGCAATGAACATTGGGGTGCATGTATCCTTTTGAATTATGGTCTTCTCTGGATATATGCTCAGGAGTGGGATTTCTGGATCATATGGTAGCTATATTTTTATTTTATTTTATTTTTTATATCTTTATTGGAGTATAGTTGCTTTACAATGTTGTGTTAGTTTCTGTTGTACAACAAAGTGAATCAGCTACAAGTATACATATATCCCCATATCCCCTCCATCTTGAGCCTCCTTCCCACCCTCCCTATGCCACCCCTCTAGGTCATCACAAAGCATCGAGCTGATCTCCCTGGGCTATGCAGCAGTTTCCCACTAGCCATCGATTTTACATTTGGTAGTGTATATATGTCAGTGCTACTCTCTCCCTTCATCCCAGCTTCCTGCTTCTCACCCCCCATGTTCTCAAGTCCATTCTTTACGTCTGTGTCTTTATTACTGCCCTGCCACTAGGTACACCAGTACTGTTTTTTTATATTCCATATATGTGCATTAGCATATGGTACTTGTTTTTCTGTTTCTGACTTACTTCACTCTGTATGACAGACTAGGTCCATCCACCTCATTAGAAATAACTCAATTTCTTTCCTTTTTATGGCTGAGTAGTATTCCATTGTATATATGTGCCACATATTCTTTATCCATTCATCTGTCAATGGACATTTAGGTTGCTTCCATGTCCTGGCAATTGTAAATAGTGCTGCAATGAACATTCTGGTACATGTCTCTTTTTGAATTATGATTTTCTCAGGGTATATGCCCAGTAGT